>NW_024412400.1:72136031-72464740 GCF_014898765.1 Herpailurus yagouaroundi | reverse complement strand
GGAGGTTTTCCAGACTTTTTTCTGTGGTTGATTTCAAGCTTCATAGCATTGTGGTCTGAAAGTATGCATGGTATGATTTCAATTCTTGTAAACTTATGAAGGGCTGTTTTGTGACCCAGTATATGATCTATCTTGGAGAATGTTCCATGTGCACTCGAGAAGAAAGTATATTCTGTTGCTTTGGGATGCAGAGTTCTAAATATATCTGTCAAGTCCATCTGATCCAATGTCTCATTCAGGGCCCTTGTTTCTTTATTGACCGTGTGTCTAGATGATCTATCCATTTCTGTAAGTGGGGTGTTAAAGTCCCCTGCAATTACCACATTCTTATCAATAAGGTTGCTTATGTTTATGAGTAATTGTTTTATATATTTGGGCGCTCCGGTATTCGGCGCATAGACATTTATAATTGTTAGCTCTTCCTGATGGATAGACCCTGTCACTATTATATAATGTCCTTCTTCATCTCTTGTTACAGCCTTTAATTTAAAGTCTAGTTTGTCTGATATAAGTATGGCTACTCCAGCTTTCTTTTGGCTTCCAGTAGCATGATAAATAGTTCTCCATCCCCTCACTCTCAATCTGAAGGTGTCCTCAGGTCTAAAATGAGTCTCTTGTAGACAGCAAATAGATGGGTCTTGTTTTTTTTATCCATTCTGATACCCTATGTCTTTTGGTTGGTGCATTTAGTCCATTTACATTCAGTGTTATTATAGAAAGATATGGGTTTAGAGTCATTGTGATGTCTGTATGTTTTATGCTTGTAGTGATGTCTCTGGTACTTTGTCTCACAGGGTCCCCCTGAGGATCTCTTGTAGGGCTGGTTTAGTGGTGACACATTCCTTCAGTTTTTGTTTGTTTGGGAAGACCTTTATCTCTCCTTCTATTCTAAATGACAGACTTGCTGGATAAAGGATTCTCGGCTGCATATTTTTTCTGTCTAGCACCCTGAAAATCTCGTGCCAATTCTTTCTGGCCTGCCAAGTTTCAAAAGAGAGATCAGTCACGAGTCTTATAGGTCTCCCTTTATATGTGAGGGCACGTTTACCCCTTGCTGCTTTCAGAATTTTCTCTTTATCCTTGTATTTTGCCAGTTTCACTGTGATATGTCGTGCAGAAGATCGATTCACGTTACCTCTGAAGGGAGTTCTCTGTGCCTCTTGGATTTCAATGCCTTTTTCCTTCCCCAGTTCAGGGAAGTTCTCAGCTATTATTTCTTCAAGTACCCCTTCAGCACCTTTCCCTCTCTCTTCCTCCTCTGGGATACCAATTATGCGTAGATTATTTCTTTTTAGTGTATCACTTAGTTCTCTAATTTTCCCCTCATACTCCTGGATTTTCTTATCTCTCTTTTTCTCAGCTTCCTCTTTTTCCATAACTTTATCTTCTAGTTGACCTATTCTCTCCTCTGCCTCTTCAATCCGAGCCATGGTGGTTTCCATTTTGTTATGCATTTCGTTTAAAGCGTTTTTCAGCTCCTCGTGACTGTTCCTTAGTCCCTTGATCTCTGTAGCAAGAGATTCTCTGCTGTCAGCTATACTGTTTTCAAACCCAGCGATTAATTTTATGACTATTATTCTAAATTCACTTTCTGTTATATTATTTAAATCCTTTTTGATCAGCTCATTAGCTGTTGTTATTTCCTGGAGATTCTTCTGAGGGGAATTCTTCCGCTTGGTCATTTTGGATAGTCCCTGGCGTGGTGAGGACCTGCAGGGCACTTCCCCTGTGCTGTGGTGTATAACTGGAGTTGGTGGGCGGAGCCGCAGTCAGACCGATGTCTGCCCCCAGCCCACCGCTGGGGCCACAGTCAGACTGGGGCGTGCCTTCTCTTCCCCTCTCCTAGGGGCGGGATTCACTGTGGGGTGGGGTGGCCTGTCTGGGCTACTTGCACACTGCCAGGCTTGTGATGCTGGGGATCTGGCGTCTTAGCTGGGGTGGGTAGGCAAGGTGCACGGGGGCAGGAGGGGCAGGCTTAGCTTGCTTCTCCTTAGGTGATCCACTTCAGGAGGGGCCCTGTGGCAGCAGGAGGGAGTCAGATCCGCTGCCGGAGGTTTGGCTCCGCAGAAGCGCAGAGTTGGGTGTTTGCGCGGAGCAAGCAAGTTCCCTGGCAGGAACTGGTTCTCTTTGGGATTTGGGCTGGGGGATGGGCGAGCGCCTTTGTTCCCCACCAAACTGAGCTCTGTCGTCCGGGGGTTCAGCAGCTCTCCTTCCCTTTGTCCTCCAGCCTTCCCGCTTTCTGAGCAGAGCTGTTAACTTATGACCTCCCAGCCGCTAAGTCGCGCTTGCTGTGGGAACACAGTCCATCAGGCCCCTCCACTTTTTGCAAGCCAGACTCGGGGGCTCTGCTTGACCGGCGAGCCGCCCCTCCGCCCCGGCTCCCTCCCGCCAGTCCGTGGAGCGCGCACCGCCTCGCCGCCCTTCCTACCCTCTTCCGTGGGCCTCTCGTCTGCGCTTGGCTCCGGCGACTCCGTTCTGCTAATCCTCTGGTGGTTTTCTGGGTTATTTAGGCAGGTGTAGGTGGAATCTAAGTGATCAGCAGGACGCGCGGTGAGCCCAGCGTCCTCCTACGCCGTCATCTTCCCTCTCTCTCACCTCTGTAATTGTTTTAATGTTGTTTATCTTCTTCTAACATGAACTCTTTAAAAAATTGAATTCCCTCTCTTCATGAGCTGCAGAATCAAAATAATTTCCATTAAAATAAGGTAAACTTTTGGTCCTATCACATTCCTAAAATGCCTTTGAAGATAGTTAGATTTTCCTAAGTCTAACTATTCATTCATTGCATTTCCTCCCATAGGATACTAATTCATTTTTTTTAATTCAGATATCAGCATTTTGTGGCATAAACTGAACTCTATCACCATTAGTATACTTTGAGTTGATCATACTCTTAAATTCCTTTATGCAGTGTTGAATAGAATTACTTGTTCCACATCAGTAAAAGCACATCAAGAAAAAGACACTTGACTTCATTGGTCCTCACAATCTTTATTTGAGAAAGGAGGAAGTCAGACCACAGAAACTATAAGCTTTTTTCCAGCCTTAGCATTGTGTGATTCTACATAAAATCAGCAGTTTCATTAATATTTTATTTAAAAAAAATATATCTGAAATGTGCCTTCAGAGTAAATCATTTTAAAATTATTTTCAAAGATTTTATACTGTTCTAAATACTTCTAAAATAATTTATGTTATTTAATTATTATTGAGAACTTTTTACACTTAACATGTTATAAGTTATTTTAACAAAACACAAAATAAAACAGGGTCCTTGTCTCTATCTGCCTACACCTGATGAGTAAAGAAGCACTGAAATAATTAAACAGGGGAAAAACTTTATGAATTAAGAAAATTTTGTACTATAAAGGAGTTCCCAGCAAGGGGATGTATTCAACTGGAGGATTAATGAAGGCTTTATGAAGGTAATGGAATTTGAGACCAAACTTGAAAAATGAATGAACTTTCATTCCAAAGGAGTAGGAAGAGAGAATACATTCTAAGACAAGAAAAGAGCATGAGTATAGCTTGAACTGTTTGGAGATTAATATAATAGTATAGTTATTTAAAAAGTTAGGGAATATACAGAACTGAAAAAAGACAGGGGCCAGTTTATAGAAGACCACTGTATTAATAGTCATTCTTTTGGTTACACATACAGAAAATTCAACTCTACCAGAAAAGAAAATGTATTAACTGAAATAACTAAAATTCAGAGGAAGACTAGCTTTACCTATGGTTTATTTAATGGATCAAATTTTGCTCCCAGGAGACTGACTAGACTATTTCCCCCCCACGTTAATTTTCTTTCCAATTTTAGAGTGCTAGATGCTGGCAGATTCAAGCTTACATCATTAGTGCACCCAGTCCAGAAGAATCAGTGTGCTCTGAAATAGTCCCAGAACTGAGTCTATTTGCCCTGGTTGACTGACTTGGATCAGATGCCCAGCCCCAGCTGTGACCAGTGGGTATTAAAGGCACTGTTTGCTCAGCCAGGGTCATTTGTTCCACCCCCAACGCCTCATAGTAAAATGTTTTCCACCACACAAATGGGCAAGAGTGGGGAAGAGAGAGTTCCTCAAAGCAGAGACAGTTCTTCCTCCCACTAGAAGAAGATATGGCTTTGGGTGGCAAACTATATTCCATGACTATGAATAGAAAGCTAAAGTTTTAGATATTAGTAGGCAATAGAAAACCAATAAGGTTTTTGAACTGAGCAGTAAATATGATCAATGCTGGTCTTTATGAAATTGGTCTTGCTGCAATGAATATGACTGGCGTGGGAGATGGGTGGAGGTGATAAAAGTAGCCTTGAGACTGGTAACAAGTTTAAAGAGTCTGTGGTAGGATGGCGGCAGTAAGAGTAGGAAGGAAGAGTCAAAAGCAAGAGACATTTGTGGAGTTTTTTTGCAAATATTTTTTTCACCAGGACTAGGAAATTCTCAAAAGTACATTTAATATTAAATGCAATATTGGATTGCTGAAAGAATATTGTCATAAAGAAAAAACAAATGTAAATTATTTTAGTGTAATTTCCTAAATTGGTTTAATAGGAAGCCCAACTCTGAAGCCTCCAGCTTGTTTATTCATTTGGAAGAACATTGCTGCCATCTCCTAGTCACCAGAGTCCATGTACTTTTCTTCAATCATAATTCCCCCTGGCAGCCTGGGGTCTGCTGTGTGGGCTTCCAAAATTCTTTCCAGGTCTAATGCCCTGAACACCAGTTAATCCCATTCAATATGTCAAAGACACAGAAAGGGCAAGTGGGCAAACTTTAACAAAATGTTCCTCCTTCTGATTGAACAATAAAAACCAATTAGTCATTTTAATTTGGGTCTACAGTTTTTTGACTTTTGTTCTCTCCTACACCATCTTTGAGCAGCAGGGTTTGAATTGTACAGATAATAAAAGAATGGTTGAATCACCACCAAAAGACTGTTATTAATGATTTTTTTTAAGTCCACAAGCATACTGACATCATCATTATTACTCAGCTTTTTAAAAGATTTAATAATACTGAATTTTCAATAGGCATTTAAAATGCATGAGGATTCTCTTATTAATAAAATTTAACTTGATCAATACAAAATGTATTCTGCTACCACTCAACTCTTTAATTTAATTATAATGATTAAAACTAAAAGCAGTATTAGCACATTTCTTGCTGTAAGAAAGCTGAGTGTGCTATGATTTTATATCAAGTCCTCTGGCCACTGAAAATACAGTGAGATTATCTTATAAATAGAAGAGAATATGCATTGTGCTTTTCTCTTGCTACGGATGTTGCTCATGACTGTCATTGCAAAAGGCAAGAGCTAGCTTTGCCATACACTTACATCAATAAATAAACCACCTAGGCCACAGTTGCTGCTCAAATTTGATAGTACATACAAAGCACTTGGGGTTCTCGTTAAAACGCAGATTCTGATTCAGCAGGTCATGGATGGGGCCCAAGAGAGTCTGCAGTCCCAGGAGACTGATGCTACTGGTCAGTAGACCACACTTTGAGTAGGAAGGGTCTTTGAATTTAAAATGAGACTTATTTTCTGGAACTGGGACCTCGTATTAAATCATGCCCATTTTAGGCTGCAAAACAACAATGTGAAAGGAATGAGATGTAAATTATCTTTGTTTTCTTCAGATGCATTGCATGCCTTAATAATATGAATTACTTTGAGTTTGAGTTTAGCTGGGCAATCATAGCCCAGCCACTTCTAAGTCCGACTGTTGCTAATGGTGGTATTAAGGCCAGTGAATTCTATACCTGTGTACAGGTCTGGTTAGAAAAGATTCATTAGTAACCATTCTTTGCACAGTGTGTACAGAGACTTTATTTTGCTTCCTATGATGGTATTGTTTGAGCTTGACACATATTACCAATTCATCTTCAAAGTTGTTTTTCCATGATTCTAATTTTTAATATGAAAACTAGAAAATCCTGTGAAAGGTCAAATAAAGCATTTAGATGTTTGGCAGAGTTTTCCATTTTTATTCAAATACTTCTGGTAATCCAAGTGGCAGACACATAGGTGTTGCCACTTGTCTTTGTTCCAAAAGAACCACACCTTTTCCAAACTGCTGTATCTCTGGTTTGTTTGCCTTATGTCAGTTTACCTTATGATTCCCTGGAGTGAACAAGATTACACAAAGAGATACTTTCTCACCATTACTGAAATCAGAGGATAGAGAAAGTTATGCACATTTTCTCCTTTCAAGATCTTTTAAAAACCACCTATTTGCAATTCGTAGCAAAAAAGATTTGCACAAATATAATTATATTATGATTCAGCTTTTTGTTAGGTGTATCATAAAATCCTTAGCGTTCACTGAATACAGTTCATACCTGCTTTATCTTATGGATTTTCTACTGGTATATCTATTTGCACATGAAAGTTTCTTTTTTGCACCAAAACACCATATTACTTAGCCAAAATCCTAAATTTGGATGGCAGTTTTTGGTCTAACCAAATAAGATGTATAAATTGCTAGCTGGTTCTGTGAATCAAAAGTATCTTGAAATACTGACACTTGGATTAATAGTCAAGATTTTGCTCACAAAGCTTTTATTTATAAGCTGTGAAGGAACTTTCTGTGCTGTGAAGAGGATTAAAGTTCAAAACTGAAGGGGAAATATTTGACTAGAAGAGGTTAGATGTAAACTTTTAGAGAGGGGAAATGGGAAGTTGTGGAATCTCTGTAGAGGTTTGTTTGTTTATTTATTGATTGATTGATTGATTGATTGATTCATTTAAAGAAAAGTCTAGGTAAGTTTATCTTTCTGGGATGATATGGTCTTATTCATCAATGTATTTCTGCTTTAGCACAGCACTTGCACATACTAAGTTCTTAATAAATATGAATGAAAACAGGGATGCCTTCACAGATTCACTTACATTCCTGAGATTTGTGAATGTAGGGAAAACTAAATGAGTTACTTAGGTTTTTCATAAATTATATACATTTGGGGTGCCTGGGTGGCTCAATTGGTTAGGCATCTGACTCTTGATTTTGGCTCAGGTCACAATCTCACATTCATGGGATCGAGACCCGCATTGGGCTATGGGTGGAGCCTGCTTAAGATTCTCTCTCTCTCTCTCTCTCTCTCTCTCTCTCTCTCTCTCTCTCTCCCTCTTCCCTACTCTCTCTCTAAAATAAAATTTAAGTAAAAAAAAAATTTTTAATGATATATTGAGTTTTATCTCCAACTCTAGGTAGTTGCCATGCTGTGATGGCTCCTTGAATCTGTCATTAGATAATAGGAAGCATAGAATGGATTGGAATAGTTTGTCTCCACTATTACTTCATAGAATTCTAGAACCTTCAAATCAAACAGAAGAATTTCCCCAAGATCTTTATACCAATATGCTAGCATTTTACAATAAATATTTCCCTTCTTTTAAATTTGTAGAGCTTGACATCTCAGAAAATGGTCACTCATCTTCTCTGGAATGGAAAAAAGTCTGTTTACATAATCATATATGGTGGCTTACAGCAGCCCTGTGTAGTAGGCTGGGAAGATATTTGCCTTACTTCAAAAATGAGGAAGTAGGGGTACCTCGGTGGTCCAGTTGATTGAGCATCTGACTTCGGCTCAGGTCATGTTCACAGAGTTTGTGAGTTCTAACCCCACGTGGGGCTCTGTGCTGACAGCTCAGAGCCTGGAGCCTGCTTCATATTCTGTGTCTCCCTCTCTCTCTGTCCCTCCCCTGCTCATGGTCTCTCTCTCTCTCTCTCTCTCAAAAATAAATAAACATTCAAAAATTTTTTAAATGAGGAAGTAGAGAATTAGTATACTTGCTTAAAAGAGCAGTGAGGTAGGGAGATGGAATTAGCATTTCTGCCTGCAGACTCCTATCCAGTTCTCTGTCCTATAAAGAACAATAAGACAGGTGGTACTTTACCTTTTACAGTTCCTATGAACATGTCTCAATTTTCAGGATAAAACCATGAGTTTGTCATGCAGGGTTTGGATATAAAAAAGCTGAAGTCTAAAGAGGGTAAAGGGTATTTCCCAAAGTTAACTATTGGTGGAATCTAATAGGAATCCACATCTCCTGCCTTTAGAAGTCTTAATCATTTTGTGGTTGGCTGGTTGGTTGGTCAGTCAGTCCATTGTTTTTGGATAACAGACGTATTGGATTAGATTAATCATTTCTTTGATTTATGCCACTCTCCTCACTAGTCCATGCATAGCTGTGTTTTATTTATATAGCAATTTTTGTCGGATAATACACATCCGTGAGTCACCACCCAACCTAATAGCTAAGACATTGACAATTAACCTTCATATAAAATGCCTCCCCATTTCTTTCCCCTGCTTCTCTTTCCCTAGGATCACCAATATTCTGAATACTATATTCCATATAGTACATGATATATATTTATGTTCTTAGGGAGTTGATATATTTTTTAACTTTATGAAAGGTATATCATACTATATGCACTATTTGGGGGATTATATTATGTTGTATATAACTTGGGGGGCCGGTTGCTGTGTAATTGGAGATCTTATTACCTAACAAAACTAGGTAGTCACAGTATACATATACATATACATATACATATATGCACATGTATATATTGTATATATATTTATAATGTAGAAGCTACATAAAACTATCCAGTGTCTTTAACTTGAGATATATCTAAATGCACTCTACCTGTATATTACATACTAAAGATCCATTCATTCAACAAATATTTTTAAAGTACCAACCATGCGGCAGGAGGTATATTGTGCTGATACATCCGTGCAAAAGCAGAAACACTCCTCTCTGATCGCATGGAAATAACATTGCATAGAGAGAGACAGACAATAAATAAAATATGTAAAATACATGGGATATTAGATGATGTTAAGTGCTAGGGAAAAAAACAAATCATGGAAGGCCTCTAGGGACTGGGGTTTGGAATTTTAAATAGGGTGCTCAAAAATGAATTGAGGGTGGGGTGAGTAGGGCGAGTCTTTATTCACTCAATGATAGGGAGGTAACTTGTGATAGCTAAATCAGAACAGAAGTAAACTCAGGGACACCTGGGTGGCTCAGTTGGTTAAGCCTCCGACATGGGCTCAGGTCATGATCTGAGGACCGTGAGTTGGACTCCCGCATGGAGCTCTGTGCTGACAGCTGGGAGCCTGGAACCTGCCTCGGATTCTGTCTCCCTCTCTCTATACTCCTCCCCTGTTCGCTCTTTCGCTCTTTCTCGCTCTCTCTCTCTCTCTCAAAAATGAATAAACATTAAAAATTTAAAAAAAATTAAAAGAACAGAAGTAAACTCTTCGGAAACCCCCACGCTCAGCCCATTATGTCTGTGCGATGACAGGCTCAGTCGGTATGGATGGCTCTGGAGACACAATGCATTTTCCTCCCACTTTTCTTACATCTGACCATCTACTGTGCCGGAATCTCCGTGCATGCGGCCGCCGCACCTGAACGCCTTGCGCGACCACCACTCACGGGCACTTTGCCGGCCGCGTGCATGCACCGCCTTCGGGCCTCTCACGGGCCCACCGGGAACGCGCGCGCGTGCCCGGCCCCGCGGCCTCTCGGCAGAGACGCGGCCGGGAGGGCGGCGCGCGCCCCGCTCGGCAGCTGCTGCGGCGGCTGGTGTGGGCGCTCACGTCAGGGTTGGGAGGAGAAGGGGGTTCGTGACGAAGATAGAGAGACATGAGGCAGCCCGGCAGGAAGCGAGAGAGTTCGGTGGCGGAGTGAGTTTTAGAAACGCCCGGCGAAGCAGGACCTGAGCCTGCGGGTGAGCTTGGCCGCCTGGGCTCCTCATCTCCTTCGCGCGCTCTCCTGTGTCCGCTTTCAGCACCCCGAGCGGAGAACAGTTCCCGGCAGCCTACAGAGCGGCCAGGGGGCCACAGTGGCCGGGCTACCTGGAGCCTTCCACCCGGCTCAGGGGCACCGTCTGAGAACACACTGTGCACGCCGTCTTCTCCCCTCTGTTGGTGTGCAAGTAAACACGAGGGAAAGCATCCGGCGGCCTCAGGGAGCCCTGAAGAAGCCGAAGCAGAATGTACCAGGGACACATGCAGGTAAGACATTTCCACCGAACTGGAAAGAAATCTTGGGGGGCTAATTTAAGAGCAAGGTGGCTCACTAAGTTATTGTGGTCAGGCGCTGCCTTCACACAGTTCAACAAGTGAAGTGGTGCAACATGACCATGACATTTCTGTCCAGTAAACTAGACAGGTTTCTGAGGGTGGGAGAAAGGGAGGAACGACCTCGGAACTTCGACTGGGGAAGTTTGTTTTCTGTGCATTCCCTGAGCCTGTTTCTTTAAACAAGATCAAGGAATCCAAACAGAGGAAACCTGGAGATGACTGTGTTTCCGTTGTAATCCTCTATTGATGCAACTCGGCATGTATGTCAACTGAAGGGCAAACAATAATAGAAAGACAAAGCTTTTCCTTTACCATCTGCAAAGGTTTCTTGACAGAACACTTTGCCACTTTTGTATAATTTTTTAAATGGTTTGTGCTGTATTTTCCCCCTTCAGAGAGTGGGACATTGTCACCTATCTCTACAGTCACAGGATGACTTGGGAGGATGAATTTCAAACATATGTCCAAGAGACTCTAATGTTTTTCAGGGAAGATGCTGCCTCTGGTTGTTAATGCTCATCTGAGCTGAGCCTCTGCTTCTCTCTGATGCACTCTACTCTCTTGGGAAAAATTATTTTAACCTTGACTTCAGTTCTCATTCACATGGTTGGTTCTTCCTTACAAAGGCAGCTGTACACTTTGGGGAAAAAAAATACTAACTCAGCTTCCTAAAGTATGAACTGAGCTCTTTTTGCTGTTCTAAATGCTTTAGTCATCAGGTTTGATGTTTGGAGTTCCTTTCCATTCCAAAGATGGTCAAATATAGTCATCATATGTGGTATCTTCACACTAGGGTAACATGTGTGAATATTGACGATGTTGCTTCTGTGTCTTTGGAGCAATTGAAAATAGGTAGATATGTTATTGCATTCATAATTTAGTATTACCAAATATTTAATTTCTAAGTCTGTTGGGAAATTCTCTTAGACTGTAATTTATTTTTATATAAAACGGTATAATCAGTGTCATAAGTTTTGTAAGATTTCTGAATCAGCACTATCAGAATTCCAAAACCATTTCCCATATTACTGACATCATCCTGTTTGAAAATTATTAATGGAATTCTATCACAGTTGGTGGACAATAATTAGTCACTGAAGTATATTTCTAAGTATATATAATAGATATGGTCTACATGTTTCTTATTAAAGCTACGTTAATTGGAAAGTTTAACAACAAAGGAGCATTCAAACATCCAGAAATGTTGAATTCAGACTGCTGAAAAAATTAACAAAGGATCATTACTATAGTTTTATGTTTCATATGTCCCTAAGAATGATACTTACAATTTTCTATATTATCTATTTATTATCCCTAAGCAGTTTCTTCACTGGAGTAAAATAGGAAGGTTTTACTGAATAGTGTCAATCTTCAGAAAATTGCTCATTCACACAAAATTCACAATTGGTTACTTGGGGAATTTACAAAAACTTTTCACATTATTTTTTTGTTGTTTAAAATATGTTTTTGTGAATGAAGAATTGAAGCAACAGTCTGGTAAATCCAGGCACCCAAAAACAATTCTAACCCAGTTTTCTGAATATTTCAAGGGAGGATGTTAGTGAAATTTGAATCACCTAGAACAATGTCTGAGGGTTTCATTTTACTTTGGAAGAATAAACAATATGTAAGATTCTGCACATGCTCCCAACTTCACGTTTTTTTTTTTTTTTTGCTTGTGCACTACTGTAACAGCAAATATGATGGCTTGCAGTAAAACTCACAAATCTTTGCTGCCAAGCTTAACTTGAAAACATTACTAAATAAAGACTGTAATCAATTTGCTTGCCAAAATTTCAGAGCACAATACTTTTTTTCCCTATTTACTATTGACCATTAATGTTAAATATAAAGCTTCTATGGCTTTAATAGTGTAGTAGCTATTAAATGATATATATGATCATCTGAGTGGGATTTCCTCTTCCCCAGAAATAATGCCTATTACAACCTGATTTATAATATTTGCTTACATTTGAAAAGGCCAGTCTCATTCCCAGAGAATAGTATTGAGCCTGTAGACAAAATCTCCATTGTGCTGATATATTCAGGGTAAATAAAGAAGCCTTCCTTATCAGAGATAGCACCATCTTTCTGTGTGTCCCTGATGGTAATCACAAAGGAGCAGACATATCGCCCAAACACTCCAAATTTTTAATTTTTAATTTTTTAATTTGTGATTAAAAATCTGAATATTTATTTGGTAAGTTGGACTAGGAATGAGTAGATTTACTAACACTTCTGCCAACTTTGGAGTTCATTTGAAACACTGGTGTTACTTGGCTGATATCTTAAAATGAGAGTGAAAAAAAAACATTTGCAATCATTTGCTGTGCCTTCTAATTCTTCTCTTTTCTGTAGAGATTCTAAAATAAAATGTTTGTAAATAGGCAGTCTTGAGTGGGGAAGGTATTCACAAGAAGCCTTAAAAAATAGTTTAATTTAAAAACTCCTGGAGTGCCTTTGTTTTTACAACTAAATGATTTTGTAAATAAAATCTATTAAGTCTTTCACATATAGCTAATTTTCCAGTTTACCATAGAACCTGAATTCATTTTAGAAGCCACAGACTTTCAAAAGCATACTCTGCTAGCACCTTTGAAGATAAAAGTTGACATCCATTGTAGATAGATAAAGCAGAGCATGGCAGCATATATTTCTTGGTTTCATAGTAAATGCCACAGGTATATTTCTTAGGAGCAGGGCTCTAGAGTTGCACTGTTTTCCAACTGCCTCACTAGTTATTTCCAAGGGGAATTTATCACCCAAGCAACTTAAGCAAAGCTCGTTTCCTTAGTGACTATTTTAGATTTACTTTTTTTTTTTCCATTTGACCAAGAGGGCCAATGGTGATTAAATATATTTTAGAATCAGTTCAGACAAAACTCTTTATTCCTATTAGATACCCTTCAGTCTTAATCCTTTCAATACCTCTGTATGCTCTGTACTGCAATGCTTATTTGTACATGTGCATGTGAGTTAACAGTGCCAATTAGAGCAAAATAATTACATGTCTCTGAATATTTCCTTAGCCAAACTTTTTTTTCTGGGAAGGTATAAATATAGACCAATGTAATTTCAATTTTGAACTGAGGGTTTGTTTGTTTTTTTTTAATGAAGCATCCTCAGTAATGCTTTTGTTATAAAAGAAAATTATTTCAGAAGGCAGTCAAACAAAAAATCTAATTGTAATTGTAACTGATCTTCATTATGAGCCTTCTAAACCAGACTTTTTTTTTTTTTTTATTTACTTAAGCTGGCTAAGGAAACATTCCACATCCTCTGGCTTCACAAGACATTAACTAAAGAAAATTTAAGTGACAATAATTGTAAGATTGTTAACAGCTCTAAAGTAGCCGTTTTATTTATTTTCCCCAAAGGAGTTTTGTGTTTGTATTTATTTTTGACATTACTTAGCTTTAAAAAAAAATCTTCATGAAGGGGAACAGGTTGGGTAACATGAACTATGCTAATAAAGTAGATCTGGCCACAGGAGATTCATTTAGTTTCACTAGAAACAACAAATATAAGAAGCCAATCCAAGATAAGGTTATAAAATGTTATTTCAACATCTGTAATAGTAGTTTGTCATAATTGAGACCCTCAAGCAAAACTGTAAACTAAGTAATATTTGTCATGGGTATTTCCACTTCTCTAGAAGATCCATTTTCTCTTCCTTGATGCCACCATTTTCTATCCTATGTCATTCCCTTTATCAACCTTTTGCTAACAAAGATATAATTAATACTAATACACCACATATACACATACACACACCCTGCAGTGGTATTTGCATTTTCAGAGGAGAATCTTTGAAGATTAGCTTGCTGGAGGGGATGTTTTAAAGAAAATGAGGCAATGCTGACCTGAGACTGGGGTTGGTTGTTTTGGTCAGATGTAGCTGCTGCCTTTCCCTTTCCCCCATCTCAAATGGCACCTGCCCAACCTCCTCAAGGTCTTCCTATGAATGATAATCAGCATTAATACTCATTTATTGAATGAATGTATAGTCTGAAATAGTATTAACTAGAATTCTGGTGAAGGAAATACATGTGCAGTGGGGCTCATGCTCAAATTATGACACAAGCTCCAGCAAGATGTTGAAGTGCTTTCTGATATATTTATAGCAAATCATGCTTGATATGGGAGTAATAGTGAGCTTCTAACACTTAAAATTATAATACTTATGGTATAATATTGATTAACCTGAAAACATCATTCCCCAGTCATACTGGCCAACAGTTTATATAATACACTTACTAAAAGACACACAATATGTTCTTCTGAGATTTTGTTTATGGTTTATAAACATTCTTCCTAAAAACACATGTTTTAAGGAAAAAACCTCCAGCACATGAATGTTTTGATTATAACACATTTTTAAAGTAAAGACTAAGAAAAAGTTAGAAGAGAACTTGTTAATTTTAAAATCTTGAATCTCTAGTATTACTACAGCCAACCTAGGAAACATTAAGGTGTGATGTATCACATGTAGTCAAAACATCTGGCAGTCTCCTTTTTCACACTTTTCATTGAGATCACATGTTGCCAACACAGGCATAAGCTAGAGCTCTTTAAAGGTTTTATATTCTAGAATTAACTTCTTGATGCACCCATGGAATAACTAGTGTGCATTTCCTGCATTACAAGTGAAGATAAGCCCCACTTTAATGTTTCCTTATTAAGAGACTTAAGTCCAATCTGAGTGTTTTGTGGCATCTAAACATGCTATAATTTCAAATACACTGATAGAGGAAATGGGGTTGCCAAGTTTCTGAAAATGTATCACCTTTTTATAATTAAGAATTTATTTACTACAGCATGTAACCCACGTATCAGGTACCAAGACCAGAGTGCTATGAATTAAGGGTTACATTTCTGTTAATGACCCCTTCCTTCATCTCCACCTCACCCATTTCCACCCGTCTTCCCTGTGCCATCTCCTTTACTAAGGAAACCAAATTGAAAACTTCTTTCCCCATTCTATTCAGAAAGATTTTTGTGTTTTATATATTAGCATATTATACAGGAAGATAGTTAATACCCTATTGGTTAAATATCCAGATCATTGCTGAGTGTTGAGACCTCAGAGTATAATATAACACACTGCCAGTGTTGTCTTAGTATGTCATTTTTGACTGATCTTTATAAGTGCCAGTATACTACTTCTATTGAAACTCCATTAGATAAATGACCATTATTATTCTCCGTGTGAAACTTTACTAAAATGATCATTCTTATGTATAATTTTTAGGCAATCACTGTTAGAGATTGCACAGATGAAAAAAAAAGTGAGCTCATTTAGAGAGGAAGAGGCTAGTTATCCACCATTTCATTCAAGAGTAACACATAGAAGCTTGCCAGCAGCTCTGAAATGGGGGGAACCTGAGCCAAGTGGGAGAATTTGCATTGAAGGTGCTTACAGAACTCCCCCAAACCCCTGCTCATGCATAGATTCCTCTGAAAAACAATAAAAACAACAACAGGAAAACCCTGCAAGTGGGACTTGGTGTAGTGAAAAAAAATTTTTTTCCAAATAGAATGCCATATGGTGATCTATAAAGTCATGAAGATTCCAAGAGATGATTGGTGTTGTAATGCCAGAAATCTACCTAGGTAACCACAAAATTCCCACTCTCACACACCCTCTTAAAATTTGTGTATTTTTTAAAGCAACTGGTATGGTAGAGGAATTCAAACCATTTTATATGATTAATTATTGAAGGAACTGGAGATGTTTAGTTTGGAAAGTAAAGACTCAAAGAGACCGCGATGACTCTATATAAATGCTTGAAGAATCATTATGCAGGAAGAGGCTAGAATTGTTCTGTATGGTCTTGAGGGTTAAAACTGGTATTGTATCAGGGTGAAATGAAAATTCCTGTGATAATAAAAGGACCCTGGATACATTACCCAGTTGCTACTGAGTGAGATGCCTGTTTGGAGATGGACAAAGCCTAGAATGAAGGGAAGAGAGCTGAAGGTAGGCATGGGTCCCTGTGCACACACAAGCTTCTGTTCCTAGGCCATTATGCCTTGTAGGAAAAAATCCAATAAAAAGCACCATAAGATGGTATATGTGTTTGTGTGTGCATGTCTGTGTGTCATGCCAAAAATAGTTATAGTCGAAGTAATGATCTAAAATAATCAAAATTCATGATATGCTGGGGGATTAATTCATGGCTACCTAGAAGTAGACAGAGCCATGCCAGTAGGCAAAATGATCAAAAGTAGTAAAAGGTCAGAAAATATGGAAGCTCTTTAAGGAAAAAAGAGACAGGAAAACATTTAAACATCATGAGAAGACGAAGCTGCTGGAGTTGTGAAACATCTTTTTACCTCCTTTCACATGGGTGTTAACTGTAACATGCATGCTTATACTGAATCCTTTGGTCACATGGGAATGTAACATCTGATTGGGCAGGTGATTATGTGCACATGAAACACTTGGGATTTTGTTGGAAATGCAGAATCTCAGTTCCCACCCCAGACCTACTGAATCAGAAATGAAATTCCTCAAGATACCCAGTGATTGATATATATATGTATGTGTATATATGTGTGTATATATGTATATATATGTATGTATATATACATACATACACATATATATGTATGTGTGTGTGTGTATATATATATATATATATATATTTTTTTTATGTTTGAGAAGCACTTATCTGAAAACATTTACATGGAGAACAAGGCCTGATTTGTTTCACTGAGACCCTAGCAAAAAGCTTGATTCTTGGGTAGCTTTCTGAGATCACAGATACATGATGGTGTCCCTGACAGAGGGGCTGATAAAAGCAACTATCACAATTATGTTTGAATAGAGTTTCCTCCTTATATCAGTATCATAACCTCCACCCAGTTGGTTGTAGTTTTTCTGTCTGGAGAAAACACAAAAAACCGATTATATTCCACCTGAATAAAACAAACCTTCAAGTAGCTAGAGAATTATCATGTCCTCATCCCATTAAATCTTTTCTTCTCCAAGATAAACAACCCAGTTCACTCAATAATTTTTCATGATGACATTTTTGATGTTTTAATGGCTCCACGAAAGTATGGCCCTCTGAGCAAGATACACTACTCAAGATGTGACCTGACCAATGCCAAGCCTGTGAGACTGTTTAACTCTTGGGAAAGACATCTATTCAGACAGCTTTACGATCTCTAGACTAAATTGTTCTCCAAATTGTTTTGATGTTTCTATTCTCTGAATAACTTGGGAGTTATCTCACAGTTGCTAATCTTTATACCAGAATAATCTTGGACCCAAATGTCCTCATTAGAATATTCTAGGTTACAGTCCCGCATCGAAAGAACTGGTACAGAACTGCACACCTAAACCCAGGCTTCTTCTCTCCACCAGCACAAAAGTAACATCTAAGGAGCGAGGTCATCATGAACATTTTCTAAGACCACTGACGCCAGACACCTTGACACCAGGACCACTGGCTCCAAGGCATAAACGACTCATGAAGGACACCTGAGCACTTGCCCTTGTTTTGACCAGTTCCTGGATGCCTGACAGAACATGTACACCAGACCAACATCCTCAGTAAAAACTCCAGACCCCAAGCAAAGACGAGACTCATTCTCCTTTTCCTTTCTGAGTCTCCTAGATGCTTGGTCTGTATCTGCCCTCTCTAGATCTTCAATAAATGCTACTTTCACTTCCTCCCAAAAAAAAAAAAAAAGAATATTCTAGGTTAACAGTTCCTTATGTCTCCAACAATTGCACTCATGTTCAGTTTTGGGGTCATAAAATCCTGAGTTTGAAAGACTCTTGAAAGTGTTGTGTTCAACCATCTCATTTCACAGATGATGAAATTAAGGTTCAGAAAAGTAAAAAAAATTGCTCACAAAGTCCCACACAAGTTAGCAGAGCTAGCACTTGAGGGAAAGCTGCCTTCCCCCAGTGTGCTATTTCCATTAAACTATTTTTCTTTATTTCGATATTTATTACAAGCAAAAAAAATCTAAGTGAAAAATAAACAGTATAATAAACTGCTCAATATCCCCAAATATCTTGGTGTTTAGCATTTAGTCACAAAAATTGATATTTTTCTGCTTTTCAGTTTTAGTCTATTTGATATTTTATATATTCAGTTTGGTAGTCATTTGGTTGCCAGTGGAAGAAAGTCTGATCTGTGCATGTGTTTTAAAAGTGGAATGAGGCACGGTGAAAAGTTGTATCATTTGTTAAAGGTGTTTCTCCTTGGACTGACTTGATTGACCATTTGAGTAAACTGGTTGGAGTCTTGGTGGTTTGATAGGTTCTTGGAACTAGCTGCCTAAATATACAAGTTAATCAGCCTTGGGGTTCTTAGCTATAAGCATTGGAAACCAACTCTGGCTCATTTAAGCAGAAAAGGGATTTATGAAAAGTATATATTGACAATTAATAAACATAGGAGGAATGATGAAAATCAAAAAATCACCATTTTGCAATCCTCATAGTAAAAATTGATTCAAGCAAGAATGATAAATGGATGCTGAATCTGAGCTGAAGAAGGGGGCAGTTTGAGGAGAAACAGGACATTTATATAACATCAAAATATCAACCATCTAAATTACAAGAGAAAAATATAATAACTTTTCAGTGAAGAAATTGGACAACATCCTAACTAAGTAATCAAAATCAACATCACCAATATGGTAATCATCTGCATATTATCTCTGGATGTGATGCCCTGAGAAGGACACAATATCACTCATATAATATTACTGCTAAGAATTAGCAACTTGAATCTAATCATGAGAAAATCTCAGACAAACCCCAAATGAGGGATATTCTATAAAATAAACAGATTATTTTTTCAAATGTGTCAATATCTTGAAAAACAAGGAAAAACTGATATATTTACACATTAAAAGAAGACTTAAGAGATATGACAAGTAAATGCAATATATGATCCTGTGTTGGATCGTGGACTGGGAAAGAAAATTGTTATAGAGCACACTGTTGGCATAATTGAAATATGAATATAGACTGGAGATTAGATTAATATTAGTGTTACATTTCCTGAATTTGATAACTAAACTGTGGCTGAGTAAGAGAATACCCTTGTTTTTAGGAAATACATGCTGCAATATAAGGAGGTAAAGGGGCGTAGTGTATGTAACCTACTCTAAAGTGATTTAGAATAATGTAAATAATACTATGTATAATATAATTACATAAAGAGAGTGAGAGAGAGAGAAACAGAGAAAGAGAAAGAAAAATATAGGAAATCTTAAGAATTGGTAAATCTGGGGAAAGGGTGTTATGGAAGTCCATTGTTCTATACATGCAGTTTTTTTGCAGCTAGATATTTTTTCAAAATAAAAAGTTTCTAAAAGTGTTTTTTTTAAGTACATTGGGGCACTCACAGACTTCTAGAACTAGGCTTGGGATGGAGAGACCAGGCATCAGGCAGGGCACAGCCTCAGTCAAACCTCAAACCAGGCTAGTGCAGACCCCACTGCTGTCCTCACAGAAAAGAAACCTCAGTTTGCACCCTTATACCCTAGACTTGGGCACTGGTTCAGCTGCTCCTCACTGCTGCTGCTTCCATGGAAACCCCTGTTGGATCTTCAGCTGCTCCCCCACCCATTTCCAGGATGAATTCTCTACTGTGACTGCTTCTGTGTGCCCCGAAAATCCCAATTCAAAGTGGGGACAGATGTGGCTGGTTGGTGGAGCTGAATCACACATCCGTACCCTTTTGCAAGGTAGTTTGGAAAAGTGCATATCTGCTTACCACCAAGACTCCAAAGGTAGGCGATTTTCCAAATACAGAGTTTATTTGGGAAAGTTAAAAAAAAAAAAAGTCAATGCCCACTATTACATGTTATAGATATTGCTTGAAAGTAAAATAGATGCCTCTCTATATTGACTTGACTAAAGTCAAGTCTGCCTTCAGGGAGAATAGTTAAAAGAAAATAATTTTCTTTAAGCTTTTGTTTGGTGCTGCCTGCTATTACATGCAGGCCTATAGAATACAGTAAAACTAGAATATATTGGTTTATTAAATCATGCAGCAAAGAAAAACAGAATGATCCCTCCATCATCCATCAATGTCCATCTACTGCTCACTCCTATTCTTCTTGAAAAATTGGAAAGAGCTCTGTGAAGAATTTAGTAATTAATCAGGGAATTAAAATACATATCATGTACTTTACTGATAAGAACATTTTTTTATCCATATGCAGGAATTTAATATGGAAAACTGGACACGTTAGTGTTTCATATTCATTCAAAGGATGATTATAATAAAAATGCCCTGTGTATTTGAGTCTTTAATTACTGATATGCAATCTATTATATAAGTCTTTAGTAAGATATATGTAAGACAAAAAAAAAGTGTTCTTAAGCTTGAGGCAAGATTAAATGAAAATAGAAGCTTAGAAATATAAAGGTCTTTAGAGTTCATATAGCACAACTTTGTCACTTCATATATGAGGAAAGTGAGGGCTAGGTCTTGATGGAATTAGTTGCCTCTCTTCAAAATGGAAAAAAAAGTATGCTGAAAGCCTTTTGATGGCATGTATCATACATCACTTAATAATCCTCATACCTGAAGAGGCACAACATACTTGTGCTCCAGGATCAGACAGCCCCAAGTCCAAACCCTGGCTTCCCTAACATATTGTCTGTGTGATCTTGCTCTAATAATGTACCTTCTCTAAACCAATAAATGTACCCATACATTGTGATGACTTACTCAGGATTAGCTCTTTTGTTTTTATGGAACTGGCAAAGTGTTTTCTATACATTGTGTGTGAAGGAAGTGGTTCTGCCATAGCAGTGCCTGTCATAATTGGTTGTCTGCAGTAGTGGCAGACGCTTGATTTTCTTGTTCTCTCGCTGTGCTGCATGTCTTTTTCATTTCCCCATCCCAAACGCTTACCTTCTGTACACTGAATATTTACTCATCCTTCAATATTGCACTTAAATGTTATCTCTTCAGTGAGTGCTCTTCTGTGCCCCCACCAGTGTTCTCCCATATTCTCCCACACAATGCAGAATTAGCGATCTCCTCCTCAATGTTTCCTTAACATCTTAAATTCATCACTAATACAAATAATTACCATATAGCTTTAATTACTTGTTTCTGTCAATCTCTCCAACTAGTAAGCCTATCTGTGGCAGCGACTATATCCAATATATCTTTGTATTCCTGGAGACTATTAGAATTAGGTACATACTATTAATGTAGTATTTACTGAATGAATGAATGAATGAATGAATGAAATACTGAGAAGAGTCCCTTACTGTCCTGAATAAGGACTCCAAAGTGCGATTGGGATAGTCTTCCTGATTCTAAGACACACACACAGCCCCAGAATCTGGTCTATTCCCATGATTTTCAGGAGTGAATGCATATGAAGTGAAGTTTCCACACACTTGAAAGGGAATCAATTACAGGGAAACCTTATAAACCTTATAATTAGATTGCCACTGTAATTAACCAACACTCTGCTGTCAAAGCAGTCTACACAATTTAATGGGTTCAAACCCTTTAAAGCCTAAGGACAGTCTGGAGCTGCAGACTTAGAAACATAATAGATTCTCCTAATGGTTTCTAACTATATCTATAAGTGACCAAGGTCATTTGGAATTAGAATCCATGCCTCTAAGGTTCTAGACACCTCTTCACCAGCTCAGATAGTTGTCAGCAGAGATTTTGATCATAGTGCTAACACACACACCCGTGAGACCGCTGAGATGACAGAACATCAGTTAGAACTGCCCTAGGAGGCCGTCATTTGCTTACACCCAGTTGTAAGAGGTTGCTTATACCTCCAGACCTCACCTCCCCATTTACACACACACACACACACACACACACACACACACACACACACATTATTCCAAGGATCCAAGGAAGGAGCTGCACTCACAATGGTCATCCAAGGGACATGTCAATTTTGTAAGACTGTCTGAATATGGAGATCTTCTTATGTTTCCCACAGTTATTTTCACATGGGAGCCTGAGATATGTAGGAGCAATTCTTCCCATCAGGTACAGGGTAAAAAGATTGAAATATTACATGTCAAAGCTTTCTCTAATAAGAGAGAAGAAATAACTATGCCAGTGATATGTGTCCCACTTCTGATCAGATTATAAAAAGGGATCTTCCCTGGGGAGCCAAATACATGGACTCTCTTTTTTCCTGGAGGACACAGCCTCACACCCAGTCACATGATTTAGAAAGTGGAGTTAGGGGGTTGGATTTCAGACCTGACTTGTGCCCTCTCATCCAGACATCCTTGTACAACCAATATGTACAATCATATGTATGACTCTGAAGACGGTCTCCTCTACGAACATTCTAATCTGTGGTGTGTGTGTGTGCGTGTGTGTGTGTTTGTGTGAAGGGGCATGATGAAAGGTGAAGAAGTGAGCTCTATTTTATCAAAGATATTCAAACACAGATTGGATGTGGGTTTACTAGTCTTTATGGAAGATGGTTGGCTTAGAGGATTACTGGCTTTCCTTCTAGGATTCTATTTTTTTCAGGCCCTTAATTAGTGATACAATACATCTCTGAATGTTGGTCAGGGCAGATTTCCCCAGTTCACTAATAACCGTATCTTGGAAAATAAATTAAAAGGCTTTGCTAACATCAAGATACTTGTTATTTCTTATGAAGTCAAAGATCAACCTTCCCTAATACTTCAAGGGATGTACTGCTTGGGAGGATCCTGCCATACCTCTTCCCCTACCCTTATTCTGCAAATGACAAGAGATATTTTTCTACAAAGCTATCCTCAATATAGCAGAACTCTCAGCTATGATAGAATACTGATTATCTCTGCTACAATAGTCACATTTTGTGAAAGCCTTATAAAAGTTAATCTTTAGAATGCTTTAGTGAGGTTGGCATAGGATAGATATTTTATCTTTGTTATGCTGATAGAATGCAACTGACAAGGTTTGAGTGCCTCACCCAAACCCCTACATCAAATCAGTTGGGAGACCAAAATTTGGGTCTATCTGGTTTCTTTACTCTATTTCTTGAGCCTACATAGCAAATTCAGGTCACATCTCTACATCAGTACCTCACCTATTCCAAACTGACTCAACTAACAGTGAGGGTACAAAAAAAGATTTTGCAAGTTTTCTGGAATATTGCATGGTCTTGGAGGGTAGAAATCTCTGAGGCATTCTTTCTGTCATTTATACAGGACAGGTACTAAATCCATACAGCTTTATCAGTTCTCTGAATTCAGCATCTGCATATATTTATTTAGTACCTTGAGAGTACCTTTGTGTGTGATGGGGTACACTCTCCTAGTGGAGTACAGGGCAGCTGTGAAACATCCATATTTTTGTACAGAAAGCCTCCCTAGAATCAAAATACCCAGCAAGCCAGGAAAATAGCAAAGCTGTGGGATTCACCAGAGCTCAGAAGCCCAGTGTAGATCCTTCTGTGTTGCATGTATAGAAGCAGAATCTTGGGTTGTGTGTATAAATTAAGCCAAGATGTCCCCCCTCCAAAATCTGTCACTTACCTAAATATTTAAATTTTATGTTTTACTTTTTATTTTATAAAAAATTCAAGGGGCTCCTGGGTGGCTCAGTTAGTTGGGCATCAGGTTCTTGATTTTGGCTCAGGTCATGATCTCATGGTTCATGGGATCGAGCTCTGCATGGGGCTCCGTGCTGTCACACGGAGCCTCCTTGGGATTCTTTTTCCCTCTCTCTCTGTCCCTCCACTGCTTGCATGTGCATGCGTGCACTTTCTCTTTCTCTCTCAAAAAAAAAAATAATAACAATAATAAAAAAATAAAATAAAATACGTGACTTCAGTATTGAAAAATTAGTCACTGTTTACTTGGGGGAGGTCTCTTATTTTCTTCCTCTCTTAGACATCCATTTTTTCAGGGAACGAGCAAATTCCAGCTTTGTTTAAAGAGAACTTCTAAATGGCAAGATCAAGATTACTGTGAAGGAAATATACATAGCTCTTACTAATCTCAATTGATGTTAAAATATCTGTTTAAAATGGAGACACTGCAAAGCATAAGAGACTCTTAAAAACTGAGAACAAACTGAGGGTTGATGGGGAGTGGGAGGGAGGGGAGAGTGGGTGATGGGTATTGAGGAGGGCACCTTTTGAAATGAGCACTGAGTGTTGTATGGAAACCAATTTGACAATAAATTTCATATATTGAAAATAAATAAATAAAAATAAAAAATAAAATAAAATAAAAAAATAAATAAATAAATAAAAATAAAATGGAGGCACTGGTCCCTGATTTCTTGAAATTGATTTTGAACTTTCCATTACTTTAGGAGCAGAAGGTCAAAATTAACATTATAAAAATCAGAATGTGATAGTATTGATCAACTAATTCAATGTAAAATTAAAAGTACCAAAATAAAAGTCATAATTTCTTTCATAGTTGATTTTATTCAAATTAATCTTTCAGGGATCAACTCCCAGCATGTTCATGTAATTTTTCCCTGGTTTCAGAATCAATGATAAAAGAATGTAAATGTTCTGTGTTATGTAAAGGAAGCATTAACTAATGTTCTGTCTGAAGAGTTAAAGTACAGTCTTTTGCACCTAGTTTGTCAAAAGTTATTTTAGCTGTAGCTTGTACTGTACGTAATTCTGCCATTTTACTTACTTTTTAAACTAATTCTTCCATTTTTAAGAAATGGATAGTCAGCCTGTTTGCAGGTAAGGAAATGTTAAAGTAGCTAAGCTGAAAACATAGTTAATCTGGCATCTGTGCTCATCTTAAATATATATCTACAAACAAGTTATTTTTTTCCAACTAAATACCAGTATCACTAACTGACCTCTACCTGGTCCAACCCAAAATCAATATGTCTCAAACTGGATGTGTTATCACCACCAACAACCTCCCATAAAGTCTGCCTCTTCTCTTGTTTTCCAAGATTGTTTAATAGAACCACCATCTACTCAGTTACCTAAATTAGAAACCAGGAGCCATTCTCTCCTCTTCCTCCTTCATCCTTACTCCTCTTTCTTTCTTACTCCCAGAATCAAATCTAAATGTTCTAGCCCTTGCCTCCTAATTCACTCCTACCCTGCGCTGTCTCTCCATCCTAACAGCCATCATCTTAGATTACTTTATCACCCTTACCTAAAGAGTCACTCTGTGCCCCCCCACCCCCGCCCCTGCCTCCAGCCCCACAGCTAGTCCTTTTGCTCAGGGTCACATGTATTCTACCACTATCTTTGCTGCAGCATTGATTTGATCATATCACTCCTCTATTTAAAGTCCTTTCAAGGTGCACCATCATCTGTAACAATGTTTTTCCAAATGCAATCTTTGATTGAATTGTTATCTACAATATTTGTTTAAAATCCAGATTCTTGGACCCCACTGCAGCCCTATCGAATCAGGCTCCATGAGAGTAAGGCCTGGGAATTTTCACTTTAACACTGTGCAGGTGAATTTAGTGCACACTGAAATGTGAAAACACTGGCCTCCAGAATAAGATATGACTTGAAGGGCCCACTTTCTGGCATTCTCATTTACAGCTTCCCCATGAGCACTCTGGACCCTAGTCTTGCTAAATTTTGGTGTTTCCCCAACTGCACCTGTGCTTCCATGTCTCTGGCCTTCTGTAATGATGTTTTCTCTGACCAAAACACTCACCATCTCACCAGCTTGGTTAATCCCTCTTCATCCTTCAGAACTCAGGTCAAGGGTTATTTCCTACAGTGAGTCTTTCCTGAGTTGCCAGGACTGAGGTAGATACCCTCCTCTATGCTTTCTTACACCATGTGCTTGTGCAGACCTGTGTCTTACCTCCCCTCACCCTATTCTCTGCTGAGTTCCCTTGGCTGTGTCTTGTTCATTTTTCAATCCTGGTGCCTAGCACAGAGCCTCCTTATGGTGAGTGAGCAATGCATGTTGGATTAAGTCATGAATCACTGAACTAATTCATCTTTTAATTAGCCTAAATTCATCTATTCAGTTTGATTTAAACTTCTGAAGTTTCTCGTAGACCAGTATAGACTGAACATCTTATCTGGGAACTTTGCAGATAGAATTAAATTAAATTATGAAAATGAACTATAGGCATACCTCATTTTATTGCACCTCACTTTATTGTACTTCACAGGCATTGTTCTTTTTACAAATTGAAGGTTTGTAGCAATCCTGCATCGAGCAAGTCTAGTGGTGCCATTTTTCCAATAGCATTTGCTCACTTCATGTCTCTGTGTCACATTTTGATAATTCTCACAATATTTCAAACTTTTTCATTATTAGTATATTTGTTATGGTGATTTGTGATCAGTGATCTTTGGTCTTACTATTGTAATTGTTTTGGTGCACCACAAACCATGCTCATATAAGACAGTGAACTTAATCAATAAATGTTGTGTGTGGTCTGACTACTCCACCAACTGACCATTCCCCTGTCTCTCTCCTCCTCCTTTGTCCTCTGTATTCCCTAACATGCACAACAGTATTTAAATTAGGCCAGTCAGTCACCCTAGGATGATCTCTAAGTGTTCAAGTGAAAGGAAGATCACACATCTCTCACTTTAAATGAAAAGCTAGAAATGGGTAAACTTACTGAGAAGGGTATGTCAAAAGCTGAGATAGGCCAAAAGCTATACCTCTTGCACCAAACAGTTAGCCAAGTTGTGAATGCAAAGAAAAAGTTTTTGAAGGGAAATTAAAACTGCTAGTCCAAGTGAACACATGAATGATAAGAAAGCAAAACAGCCTTATTGATGATATAAATCAAGTTAGAGCAATATGAATAGAAGATCAAACTGGCTACAATGTTCCCTTAAGCCAACACCTAATTCAGAGTAAGGCCCTAACTCTCCTCAATTCTATGAAGGCTGAGATAGGCAAGGAAGAAGCAGAAGAAAAGTTCAAAGTTAGCAGAGGTTGGTTCATGAGGTTTAAGGAAAGAAGCCGTGTCCATAATATGAAAATACAAGGTAAAGTAGCAAGTACTGATGTAGAAGTCACAGCAAGCTATCCATAAGATCTAGCTAGAACAGTTAATAAAAGTGACTACATACACTAAATAATAGATTTTCATCATAGACAAAATAGCCTTCTATTGGAAGAAGATGCCATCTAGGACTTTCATAGCTAGAGAGAAGTCATTGCCTGGCCTCAAACTTCAAACATAGGCTTGACTCTCTCATTAGGGGCCAGTGCAGCTGGTGACTTTAAGTTGAAGCAATGCTCATTGACCGTTCCAAAAATCTTATGGCCCTTAAGAATTATGCTAAATCTACTCTGCCTCTCTCCTATAAATGAAACAACAAAGCCTGGATGACAGCACATCTGTTTACAACATGGCTTACTGAATATTTTAAGCCCACTATTGAGACCTTATGCTCAGAAAAAAAATTCCTTTCAAACTATTACTGCTCATTGACAATGCGCTTGGACACCCAAGAACTCTGATGGAGATGAACCACAAGATTAATGTTTTCTTCATGCCTGCTACCACAACATCCGTTGTGCAATCAAGGAGTAATTTTGACTTTCAAGTCTTATTATTTAAGAAATACATTTTGTAAGCCTATAGCTGCCATAGATAGTGATTCCTCTAATGGATCTGGGCAAAGTAAATTGAAAACCTCTGGAAAAGAATTCATCGTTCTAGATGTCATTAAGAACATTAGTGATTCATGGAAAGATCTCAAAATATCAACATTAACGGAGTTTAGAAGATGATGACTTTGAGGAGTTCATGAAGGAAGTAACTGCAGATGTGGTAGAAACAGCAAGAGAAATAGAATTAAAAGTGAAACCTGAAGATGTGACTGAATTGCTACAATCTCATGATGAAACTTTAACAGATGAGTAGTTGAGTAGTTGCTTCCTATGGATGTGCAGAGAAAGTGGTTTCTTGAGATGGAATCTACTCCTGGTGAAGATGTGGTGAAGATGGTTTAGAATACTACATATACTTAGTTGTAAACAGTGGTAGGATTTGAGAGGATTGACTTCAATTTTGAAAGAAGTTCCACTGTTGGTAAAATGCTGTCAAACAGCATTGCATGCTACAGAGGAATTGTTCATAAAAAAGGGGTCAGTCGATGTAGCAGATTTCATTATTGTATGATTTTAAGAAATTGCCACAGCCCCTCCAACCTTCAGCAATGACCACCCTGATCAGTCAGCAGCCAGCAACATCAAGACAAACCCTCCACCAGCAAAAAGATTATGACTTGCTGAAAGCTCAGATGATGGTTAACATTTTTTAGCAATAAAGTATTTTTAATTAAAGTATGTACATTGTTTTATTAAACATAATGCTATTTATTACACACTTAATAGACTACAGTATAGTGTAAACATATTTTTTATATGTACTGTGAAACCATAAAATTCATTTGACTCACTTCATTGCTAGATTCTGCAACCGAACATGCAAGATCTTTAAGTAATGGCTGTATTTCCTTTAAAAAACATTAATCCTGGGACGCCTGGGTGGCTCAGTCAGTTGGGCATCTGACTTCGGCTCAGGTCATGATCTCGCAGTTCGTGAGTTCGAGCCCCGCATCGGGCTCCATGCTGACAGCTCAGAGCCTGGAGCCTGCTTTGGATTCTGTGTCTCCCTTTCTCTCTGTTCCTCCCCTGCTCTCTCTCACTTTTAAAAAATAAATAAACATTAAAAAAATTTTTTTTAATCATTAATCCTGAGTAATGCATTCAAATGTCTGTCTGATTAATGAAGAAGGGTGGGGCAGGTGTGAGAAACCAAATAAAAGGAGCCAGTGGGCAAAAAAATTGGATCCCAGGACTCTTTTGGCCTAACTACTATAGGATTTGGGGAACACCTTTGAATCTCTGAGAGTCCCAGTTTTCTCATTCACAAAATAACTAAACAGAATTTTAACTTTTCCCCAGTACTATTATTTTATTATTCTAAACCAAAATTTAGTAAATTAGCATTTTGAAATATTTTAATGGAATAAAAAAGTAAGTTCAATAAATTATATATAGAGTTTATCATATACATATGTATATATATGACATTTGATTTTAGGGAAAAAAACTATTGATCCAACTTACCAAAACATTAAACCAATACTATATTTACTTTTTTTTCCTGCTTAGTTATAATATTTTGTTGTGTGGGTTTATATTTGCATGATTTACTTATTATATGAAATGATAATCATCTGTTATTCATCCCCATGAATTATATTGCTATGAGTGAAATGAATATCATAGCATTATTTGGCTGCATAGATGACTTTCACATTTTCCTTATGGTTTTCATAGACAGGGGAAAAATTTTTGAAGGAGGTATTAATTTAAGTTATAGCATTCCCTATCTGTGTGACCTTGGACAAATTTCTTAACCTCTCTGAACATCTCAAAATAGAAAATTGAAGCATGCAATAAGTCATACAAAAGCTTAATTGATTTCTGACTCTTGATAATAAGAACACAGATTTGTTGCCAAATTCTAATACTAGATTCTCTGTTTAAGAAATACCCTTATATTATTGAGGGTGAAAATGGGTTGTTCACAGTATTTAATTAACATGGAGTGTCTCATTAAGGCAGTGACTAGCACTTTTTAAAAACTCTACAATAAGATTATCATAATGAAAATTAAACCTTCAAACTAATTAATGGAATAAGTTGGTTGCAGTAAAAAAGTATTTTATGCCCTTTCATCCCTCTGATTTCTTCTATGAACCCCAAAGAAATGTGGGTATGGTTGTGCTGTTCACCTGATACAGCGCATCTATAATGGGAATGGGAAACTAGACCCTAAAGCTATGTTTCCACTTTGTATCACTAAAATTGCCTTTTTGAAAATTCAAAATAAGCTGACCTCGTAAGTCAAAAGTAGAGACCAGAAGCTAAAACTCTAACCAGAGCCAAGAGCTCCCTTTTATAGGAAGCTAGCAAATTTAATATCTCAGGGCAGTGAAAGTTTCTGACTAATATTGATTTTATTAAAGAACCAAAAAAACTTGATCAAATAGGAGGCATACTTAACAATCACACTTGTACTCTAAAAACACAGAGACTTTAGGGATGCCTGGGTGGCGCAGTTGGTTAAGCGTCTGACTTCAGCCAGGTCACGATCTCGCGGTCCGGGAGTTCGAGTCCCGCGTCAGGCTCTGGGCTGATGGCTTGGAGCCTGGAGCCTGTTTCCGATTCTGTGTCTCCCTCTCTCTCTGCCCCTCCCCTGTTCATGCTCTGTCTCTCTCTGTCCCAAAAATAAATAAACGTTGAAAAAAAAAATTAAAAAAAAAAAAAAAAAACAGAGACTTTAGAGTTCAAATTCTTCACTTTACTCCCAGCTATGATTCCATATGGCCTAACATAGCCTATTTGAATCATTCCATGGCCCTGTCCAGAGCTTGTTTGATGCTATCCCACTTAGTAATGAAAAATTTATTTGTCATTTTTTCCCTCTCACTTCTCACCCCCCATGCACACAATTAAAATAGACACCAATGCATAGACCTAAAAGAAATGCTTTCTAAATATTGACTATTTACACATGACTGTAAAATGTAATTGGTTGCACTGATCTCTGTGGCTCCAAAATGCCTCTACTAGAGTAGTCCAGAAACCCCAGCCCTACTGTTCTGGATCATAATGAAACTCCCTGGCAACTTGAACAAACTGAATTTTTGCAAGTCTCCACGAGCCATCCCAGAGGCAGGGGGAGCCCTTTGAGAAGCATAGCAACTGGATGTCACCAAACAGGACAGGCAGGCGTGGATGACAGGCTTGTTGGGAACTGTCTAAATGTTGTACTTCAAGCCTTCTGTGAACTGGAGTGCTGCTTTTCAGAGAGGCAGCTAATCTCCTGTTACAGTGAACAAGGTCTCCAGGCCAACAGAATCTCTTTTCCTCCTACCTAAAAACAGACCAAACAAAAGGCTAGTTTGGAAATAACTGCACAGTCACAAATGTTTTCATTGTTTTTAACCAGAACTTTTTACTAAAAAAGAAAAAAAAATCATGTTCTGATTTATATCATAGTTTATATTCACAATACTGTGGTCAAGTCAGAAGGACAGGTCATATCACTAACAGAGGCACAGATTATTAGTTACTTGCCATTTCTGGTAATTGTCGGTTACAATGGTTAGTGGTAAAGCCAGGACTAGCCTCCCAATGCTTGTATGAGCTACACACTGCCCATATTGGTTCTAGCCCACTCAGTAATAAGGTTAGCAGACCTACCAAAGGATAGAAAAAAATTGAAAGTATAAAACTAGTTATAATTACAATTAATGTATTTTTTATTTATGAGAGGAATACAATATACAGGTGCAAAATCAGAACACTACCTTTAGAGGTAAAGGACATTCTCATGTAATATATATGTTCCATACAGCACCTGACACACTATACAACCATAACAAATATAAATCACTGAAATCCAATTTATTTTCTGGCTACACTCCCAGGAAAGCTTATCTGATTTCCAAGCTGTGGGTGCTAAAATAAAATCTGAGAAACACAGAGCAGAATAAGAAATAGATCTCTTCTGCATATCTGCTTTCCACCCAACCTGAGTCCTCATTATTTGTCTTACTTTTTCTTTATTTTGAATCCTGATTCCCTTCTCTATACCTAAATCTTTTATGCAACGTGCATATCCAAGTTTTGTTGATGGAAGTAAATGCCCACTTATTCATTTATTATCAAATATTTTTGAGCATCTTCTCTTTTTATAGAAACAAATCTTTATAATCCCTCTCATGAGGAAATGTAAACTCTATCTGAAAAGATGCAAGAAAACTTGCATATACAAAGATCTGATTTAAATAAAATAAGAAAACAAAGAACATTCACAAGACAATATAATTAAATGTGGAGTATATGGAAAATGAGTATTTAAAATATGACTCAGTTGTGCAGGACGTATAGAAGTAGCACACTCAGTCTGAGAGGAAATTAATAAACTATATATGCAGTGTATTGAATTAAATATCAAAAAATAGTCCCAAGACAAATAGATTAGTTTTTTTTAATTCCTCTATTGAAAATGGCAGCTTCTCACATCGTTCATACTGACCACAGCTTTAAAATATATTTTAAGAATGTATAAAGGGAGAGAAACATGTGAAGGCATTCTGGGGCTTGAATCAGTAATCCATATGTAATTTTTTTAACATAATTTCATAGCCTAGATGTTATGTGAAGGAAAATGTCCCTTTCCAAAACCAGAGAGAAAATCATGAAAGATACTACTGTCTGGAGATAGGTAAACATTTAAGTTAGGTAAACGGCCATTTCAAGCTATTCATAAGTCAAAAATATAGTGGTCTAGTGGTTTTCCTGATATTTTTCATAACAAAAACTTAGACTCAAACCTGTAAACAGATCTTTTATCCTTTTATCATGACACAGCAATTTAGCCACTAGAGAGAATCTTTTATAGAAGTTAACCCAGTATGAAATTTCAGTATGAAAATATAGTTGCTTATACAGATATAACATCTTAATGAACATTATTCACTCTTTGCTAAAAATTTTAATAATAATATTTTAAGTTAAATATTTGACTTAATGAATTAGTAATGCTCTATTCTTCAAGATTCCCATTGATTTAAGTGTATTGATTAGCAAAGCAAACAACCCAGACAATAAATGCAAAATTATGTACATTATAAAAGCATTCAGATATTGATGTGAATAAACCAACCAAAATAATAAATAGCAACATTTAAGAATAATACTTTAAAACTACATATAGTATTTATACCCTAAAAGTGATAAAAATCTATCAGCAATCTTCTGAATCTTTGGAAGCTCAGCATCATTCACCTTGGAGGTGAAGGTCAAGTCCAAAAACACATCACTTCCAGAGCTAAACCTAGATCCAGTTGCTCTGGTAGTATACATCTACTTTCAAGAGAGAAACCAGCAAGAATTTTCTGTGTTGTTCATCCTTGGACAGATAACCCAAGTAGATATATTCAAGGACAAATTAAACAACGGTATTAAAGGTCCTTTGGGGATAGAAGTTCCATGTGAGCACCTTTTAAGTCTCATCTATTTTAAATTAAAAATTCCTTAAAGACAGCAGTAGGATCTTATTCACATATAGAGAGAAATAAATATAGATATAAAAATATTTCATAGCACTGAGCTGACATTTAGTTAATAGGGTGTTAACTTAAACATTAGAGATAGCAGCAAGGATTTATATAAAACTTTGAATCCTATTATCTAACGATCCATCAAAGTCATTCTTCTCCATGGTATGACCTGCCACATTTTCTGTGAGGATAAGATTGAGATGCCAGAATAAAATGAAGGATAGAATTAAACTCAAAAAGATGGAATATTTCATGTTATGTTGGTGATGGTAGTAGTAATAGCATTTACTTCTTGCTTTTTATGGAAAGAAATGTTTTTTCCTCAAAGTAGTCATGCCCATTTGTTGTTGCCTAAATTACGATTAGCCATTATTTTTCTGCCTTTATAAATTTAATCCCAGATACCCCCATTATATTTTTCTATAATTTTACATGTTGATTATTCATTCCACTTTTACTCTTTTATTTATTCATTATACATTGATTGAGTGCCTAGTATGTGTCAAGACAAAAGTCCAGACAATTAATTTCAAAACTCTGCCATCATTGCCTCCCATTTTTTCTAACTTGGGTCCTTTCTACAATTTGGCTTTCTCTCCTGTATAGTGAGGAGATTAGCATACTGTATGGTCTGAGAGAACCTCCAACTCTGAAATTCTGGGTCAGTAAAATAAGGCATCAGGGATGTTGCTTTGATTTAGTTTTTAATAATACAGAATTATGATCACTTAAGAAAATCTTGCTATGTGAGACAATTATGGATGCTTGTACCATGAATGATGCTTGTTCTTCCTATTCTTCCATTATACTGAGAACTGATAGTATATAACATTACATCAGAATTAAATTTTTTTGTTGTTTCGCTGTTGTTGTTTTCTTTATTATTTTTTTAATTTTTATTTAAATCCAAGTAATTAACATAGAGTATAATAATGGTTTCAGGAGTAGAATTTAGTGATTCATCACTTACATATAACACCCAATGCTTGTCCCAACAAGTGCCCTCCTTAATGCCCATCACCCATTTAGATCATCACCACACCCAACACCCCTCCAACAACCTTCAGTTGTTTTTCTCTATTTAAGAGTCCTTTATGGTTTGCCTCCCTCTCTGTTTTTATATTATTTTTGCTTCCCTTCCCCTATGTTCATCTGTTTTATTTCTTAAGTTCCACATATGAGTGAAATCATATGATACTTATCTTTCTCTGACTGAACTTCACTTAGCATAATACATTCTAGGGGCTCCTGGGTGGCTCAGTCAGTTAAGCGTCTGACTTGGTTTTGGCACAGGTCATGTTCTCATCGTTTTGTGGGTTTAAGCTGTGGTTGGGCTGTGCACGAACAGTGGAGCCTGCTTGGGATTCTCTGTCACCCTCTCTCTCTGCTCCTCCCTCACTCACACTGTCTCTGACTCTCTCAAAATAAATAAATAAACTGAAAAAAATACATTCTAGTTCCATTCATGTTGTTGCAAATGGCAAATATATATATATTTACTTATATATATTATATATTTTTTCATATATATTATATATTTATATATTTATTTTATATATATTAATAAATATATATTATATTTATATAGTATATATTATGTTATATTTTATATATAATATTTATATATTATTAATATTATATATTTATATATATAAATGCAAATATATATATATATATATATACATACCACATCTTCTTTATCCATTCATCAGTCGATGGACATTTGGGCTCTTTCCATAATTTGGCTATTGTGGATAGTGCTGCTATAAACATTGGGGTGCATGTGCCCCTTCAGTTCAGCATTTTGTATCCTTTGGATAAATACCCAGTAGTGCAGTTGCTGGGTTGTAGGGTAGTTCTATTTTTAATTTTTTGAGGAACCTCCATCCTGTTTTCCAGAGTGGCTGCACCAGTTTGCATTCCCACCAGCAGTGCAAAAGGGTTCCCCTTTTCCACATCCTCATCAACATTTGTTGTTTCTGAGTTGTTCATTTTAACCATTCTGAGAGGTGTGAGGTAGTATCTCAATGTGGTTTTGATTTGTATTTCCCTGATGTTGAGCATCTTTTCATGTGTCTGTTACCCATCTGTATGTCTTCTTTGAAAAAGTGTCTGTTCATGTCTTTTGCCCATTTCTTCACTGGATTATTTGTTTTTTGGGTTTTGAGTTCTTTGTAGATTTTGGATTTCGAAACCTTTATTTTGGAGGAAACAAGTTGTCTGTAAGTTATAGTTAAATTCCAGTAGCTCATTCTCAAATTTGACAAAGGTAGGATTTGAGTCCAGAAAATCTGGTTCCAGAGTCTATTCAATTTGTGCACACTATTATTAAACAACCATGTTTTAAGCATTTTCCAGAGTGTTAGCAGTAAAAGATGCAAAGATGAATGAGGTATGGTCCTTTCCTCAAGGGGTTTACAAAATCAACTCATCTGTCAGCAAAGCATTTCTCTAAGGCCCTGGTAAGGAGGAAGACAGAGCCCTATCTGCCCAGAATCCCTTTCCTTTCTCACAGCACTTTTACAAGTGGGTTATTGTTATTTGTGTTCACCTCTTGGATCACTTGCTTGAAAGGAATATACCTTATTTGTGATCATTCTCTATGTTGGCACTGAATAAAGTAGTTTTAAAATGATGGAAGTAATACACTGATATTTAGATGTAGTATGCATCTTATGGTAGGTACAGTGTAAGGATGAAATAAGAGCCTTTGGTGAAATAGCTATAATTACAAGATCAAAATCACCATAATAATCCCAGTTCAGACTTCAGGATGATTGAGTTTTTTCTCTACCAGAAGAAAAAAAAATTTAATGGACAGAGATTAAGCTTATTTTTCATTAAGTACATATAAGACAGACCACACTTTTTATTATGCATTTTTAAGACTATTCTTATGTGACTTAAGAGTTTAGCTCCTGTTAAGCGAGACTACTTTCTGTTATCTTGTGTGTGTGTTTTTAATAAGTTCCCAGATTTAAGTTTCTGATATGCTTTCTGGAAGATACAACCTCTTACCTTGTTTTTAAAGTTTTAATTAAAGTATGAGCTCTGTATGCCTGTTATTTGGGAATTTTGTGTCTCTTTTCTTGGCCTTTTCTTGGCACTTAAGTCATGTATTTTGCACATTGTCCCTTAATTGAAGCACAGAATTCAGAAGAATGGTTCCCTTCTCAACTAATAGTTTCCTAAGAGAGACCTGCTGACATGTCACAGAAAACGTTAAACATATTTCATGAATTTTCAGTCTGCTCTCAGACTCTTCAAGGACATAAGCTTGGGTGCATCATCACATTTCCCATTTGATGATGCTAAGATTTCTCAATGTCATTAGTCCACACTTAACAGTTATGGCAGTTCACAATGGAATATGATAAATAGATGTGCTAAACAAGTTCAACAGAAGTTAAAAAGCAATTACAAAATTGAAATTTGTTTTTTTATCATAAAAGCCTTACATGCTCATTGTAGAAAATGTGGATAATAAAGAAATAATACAAAATAATCCTCAATACAATAGTTATTAATTTCTTAGTCATTTTCCTGGACTATTCTTTCCATAAGTGGAGGTGAATATCCCCAGGAAACCATGAAATACCAATTATATTTTCTACCTGATGTATGAATAATAATCATAATAGCCAAATTTTATAGAATATACCAGGCATTCTACTAAACATGTCATATACATTATTGAACTTATTTCTCTCTGGAAATGAAATTCTTTGTAGCTCCAAACCCCCAGGTAGAGTCAAAACTAGTTGTTTCAGTCACAAGTGATCTAAAATTATGGTAAATAAGTATTAAAATGATAAAGATTGGGGCACCTTGGTGTCTCTGTCAGTTAAGCATCCAACTCTTGATATTGGTTTAGATCATGATCTCACAGTTTGTGGGATTGAGCCCCACGTGGGGCTCTGTGCTGACAGCGTGGAGCCTGTTTGGGTTTCTCTCCCTGTCTCTGCCCTTCCCCCACCTGCTTGTGCACATGTGCACTCTCTCACTCTCAAAATAAATAAATAAATGTTTAAAAAATTAAATAAAATGATAAATATGAAGACATGCATCTAAGGAATTTCTTTCTGATAAAAATAAGAATTTTAAACATAGTAAAACTTAACCTTATCTATTATTGTTATCCAAAAAAAAATGTTCATTTTGATTTACCAAGACCTAATTGGAAGAAAAATTAAAGTATTGAGAATTTTGAACACATACCTGCATGCACACACTTAGGGACTTATATGTGTTACATTAAGTTAACCTTTAACATTGGTATTTTAGCATTAAATTAGCATTTTAAATTACTAAATGTATTATAGATAGTACATTGTTGTGCATTTTCTTAATTAGAAACCAATCATTTATAGTTTTGTATTTGTATAAAAGCATTCATGCATGTTTAATTATATAAAAATAAACACTAACTTATTCAAAAGAACAAAACTGATAATTTTTCCCAAGATGAAAACAATCTAGCAAAAAGTACTGCTATGAAAACTACAGAAAGCCCAAATGAGAAGCATTTGCAATTTCTTACTGAGGATTGCTGAATAATTAAAAAATTTGTAATCGTAACATAATTGTGAATAGAATTCTATTCTTTTTAGCTCATGGAATGAATACTTGATTTTTTAGTGTGATTAAGAGAGATGTATTTTAAAATTAACTCTGTATCTCAAAGAATAGTCTGATCATATAGTCAGGAAATATATACTAAAATAAAAACACTCAAAAGGATTATCATAGGGGCGCCTGGGTGGGTCAGTCGGTTAAGCATCCAACTTCGGCTCAAGTCATGATCTCACAGTCCATGAGTTTGGGCCCCACATTGGGTTCTGTGCTGACAGCTCAGAGCCTGGAGCCTGCTTCAGATTCTGTGTCTCCCTCTCATTCTGCCCCTACCCCGCTCACACACTCTCTCTCTCTCTCTCTCAAAAATAAACATTAAAAAAGACTTTTTTAGAGATTTTCATAGGTAATTTAATTTATTCTTCATATGTATATTACATATTCCATATACTGGAATTTATCATTCTCTTGCATAATATATATTTCATAAAATAAAGACTATTAACCTTTGTATTTTCTCCTTATTGTTGAAATCTTTTGTCTATTACATTATGTCCTTGTCTTAATAAATAAAGTATGTTAAACATAAAATTAAAAACAATTTAACCCTCTTTTTGTAGTGCCTGAACCAGGGTCAACATTGTATACACCTATTCTCCTTGCTGAGTGCTATAAGCATATAATCTTTCTAAGGAAGATACCAGGCTTAAATCATACTGACTTCCAGATAAAACTACCAGTTTGGGTTTGTTGCTTTCTTTTTATTTATTTACTTATATGGTTTAAACGAAATCTCTATTATCAGTTGGTTGTGAAAGAGATTATGGGAAAAGGGGTCATTTGCCGCTTTCTCATAAAAAGATTTTACAGAAATACTCTACTTAATTGAATATTGTTTTATGCCAGTGTTCAAGTAACCCTAAATTGATCGTGGTTGATAGATGCTAGCATTAAAATTTGGATAAAGCAAATTATCTGTCTATTATCATAACATTTACAAATAAATAAGGAATCCTCTTCTTCCATGCTCATCTCAGAGTAGTTTTTAAAAGTCTAATTACAGATTGTATCACTACTCTGTGAGGAGCTATTTACCAAACCTGGGGCAAATGGGATTATCATAAAGGTGATGGATATAAAGCCATTAAGGATTAAATTATTTTAGGCTCCATGATTCCTTTCCACTAGGCAAATTGCCATGAGATGATAAGAGGAGAAAATAAAATTAAGAGGGCAGGTTTGTTTTATTTCTGTAAGTGTTCCAACTGCCAAGTTAGATACTGAATTTTATGGTTTCTTCTTAGGTAGTGCTAAGAAGCTATACTCCTCACCATTCTTACCTTGCAAAGTTCAGCTCCTAGTTGCTTTCTGTCTTCAAAAAGACTATTTTTGAAGTCTTCTAGAGTTTAAAACATAGCCCTTTTTTAAAAGTTTATTTATTTATTTTGAGAGAGAGAGAGTGCAAGCAGGGGAGGGGCAGAGAGAGAATCCCAAGCAGGCTCCGCACCGTCATCACAGAGCCTAACACGGGGCTTGAGATTGCTGTGAGATCATGACCCTAGCGGAAACCAAGAATCAGGCATTTAACTGACTGAGCCACCCAGGTGCCCCTAAAAATAGCCCTGTAGATGTGTTCTGGTGTCATTTCTCTGTAAAGGATAAAAAGAAAAGGAGAAGGAAGAAAAGGATGAAAGAGGGAGGGAGGGGTCACTCACTAATTGAAACTTATCATTCAATAAAGAGTAAAAAAGACTGTATTAGCAAACTATATCTCATTTGCATTCAAAATCTAACATTCTATTTCCTTTAAATTCCACTTAAACAAATTATCACAAAGACCTACTAAACAATGCTCTTTATAATTTTCTATGATGGTAAAATATGGGAAGGAGAAGGTCACATCATCAAAATGCTTGGCAACTTCTGAATTATTAAGTATCTTGTGACCATAGTCGCATGCATTCCCCTAGGTCATCTTTTCAGGGGAGGATGCTACTGTTTTCTTACAATATTGCTTACACTGCCCTTTTCAGTAATTAGTGTAATTTGACTCATTTTAAGATAATGAAGCCACCTGCTCTGAATAGCTAAATCACCATTAATGCTGAAAAGCTTTTCTTTCATCAACAAAAAGGTATGAAGCAACTCCTAATCCAACTTTGCTTTTGAAGTTTCATTTCCCAGAGAATTTTTAGAAGCATCATGATGTGGATGTCAATAATACACTGTAATAGACAACAAATGTTTTCTTTAGGTGGAGATTGCCAAGGAAATTTTTCAAGGTGTATTAGTTTCATTAGTTCACAGAGTATTGATGGGAAGGAAGGACAGATGTAGTGGATGGATGCGGTCTTTTACTACGGCAGGCCCTGTGAGAGGGGTGTCACTTTGAACCTCATTTAACTGGCACGTTTTGCCCAAGACCACATAGCTAATCAGTGAAGAACCTTGTATTGAACACAGGTTTCCTATTGGCCAGCACCTTTTCTACAACCCTTTACCAACTCTCTTTTATTATTTATGGCATTTCACAGGGAGTGGTTCTTAAATTTTTTAAATACTTCAATGAATCACACAAAATTAATGGCAATTAATGCCACAAAATGTACACAAGAAAAGTCAGGTGGCAATAGCATAGAGCACAGATGAAAAGAGAGGATATTATTAAAGTTTTTAAGAGAAATGACAGTTTTATACAGTAAAAGCATATAATTGATACTAGGTGTGAGAGAAGTTAACTGAGAAACGTGTTTTACCCATATATTAAATTTCAGTTGCCTTAAATGTAAGTGAACTAGAAGAAGCATTAGTTGTTGAGTCATTTGATAAGCTACACCTGTAATTCAGTTTTGCCTCTTTAGACTAATTGTTATCTTTTCTCAGTGAATAAATCATATAGAAAGTCAACTAGAGTTTCTCAACATCGGTACTATTCACATTTTAGGCTGGATAATTCTGTGTTGTCAGGAGCTGCCTTGTGTATTCTAGATGTTTAGTAGCATCCCTCTTGTCCACCCACTAGATGCCAGTAGCACCCTCCCTGTTCTGACAATCAAAACTATCTCTAGACATCACCAAATGTACCTGGGGTGGGGGGAAAAAATCACCCCCTGGAGAGAACCATTGGAGTAAACAAGCATTTATTTATTGAGCACTTACTATATAAGGCCAGGCATACAGAAATGACCTAATCAAAGACACTGTTATCACAGAAATTACAAGACAAAAAGACTATATAATGCAGTGACAAGTGCTAAAAAGAAAAATAAGGCATAAAGAATGATGTAGATGACATTTAGATCAGCCCTCTCTGAGGAGGTGTCTTGAGCAAAGACTTGAAGTGAGATGTGAGTATCTGGGGGAACAGTGTTTCAGATGGTTGGAATAGCATGGCAGATGTAAGGGCCCTAAGACAGGACCTAATTTTAGTTTCTAAGAACAGTAAAAAGCCAGTTGTTGCTAAAGTATAGTGAGTAAGTTGAAACGAGGTAAATGATAAAGTCAGAGAAGCAGGCAAGGATCAGATCATGCAGACTTCTAGATCAGCACTTCCCAGTAAAATCTGCTGCTCGATGGGAATGTTCCTTATACTGTACTGCCCCAAACAGTAGCCACTGACCACATGTGGCTAGTGAGCACTTGAAATATGGCTATGTTAACTAAGGAACTGAATTTTTAATTTTATTTCATGTTAATTGATTGAAATGTACATAAACACATGTGGTGAACTACTGTATTGAGCAGTCTAAGTCTAGTCCATAAGGACTTGGGATTTTATTCTAAATATGATAGAAAACTATCAGAAGATTTTGAGCAGAGGAAAGACATGATCTCCTTAACTTTAAAAAGACGGTAAAAATAATAAAATCCAATATATTTTTCTCCATTTTAGGAGATCAGATCTAAATCTAGTGAGAATTTCAAATAAATAACTTGCATTGGGTTCCTCTGATCTTCTACTTCCCTGGTCCTTTTAAATGGCTTTCCTTTTGTTTTTGTTTGTTTGTTTGTTTGTTTGTTTGTTTTTGCTTGCTTAATTTTGTGAAACTGTTTCAAATCCTTTTTGGAGTAAAGATAAATATAATCTAAATTAATAAATGGTAAATAAGTGGTAAAAGGTGGCCATAAATCCATTAATTAATGATTGCTAAAATTAAGCTATTGTGCTTTATGAGGACATGTAACAGGATAGAACCAAAAATTGAAAGATACTAAAATAGTTAATGAATGTGATCATGAAACAACCCTCTATAGTTACACATTGTAGTTACCTATAATTTTTAAGTAAATGAATCCATAAAAAAAAAAATGCTGTCTACAGACTGTTTCAATTCTTGTGACCAAAATATGGAGAAGAGAGCCTAGTACATAAAGGTTAAATTTTGGTGAATGGAAAAAATAAATTATCTAAAAACTGGAAATTTTCTTAACCAGTTGGAAATAACAATGATGAGTAAAATTATCATTTACTCATCAACATTATGTTTATCATACACAATGAAATGAAGTTAAATTTCTGCAATTATTTGATTAATCTGAAGTATGCAAACAAATTAGTCAAACATACTATTCTAAAAATCAGCTTTTGAGCTGAGTGAAAAAGTCAGAAAATGGTACCAAAAGAGTCTGGCCATTAGTAAATATGATTTGAGGGTTCATTTTCACTTTTTGTGTTCTTCCCAGTGGCCCTCATTCCTCTTCCCCTAACTTTGTTATTTAAGAAAAAAAAAATAGGCACGTTTGTCTCTCACAGGCTTAGGACACCCTTTTGACTTTGTATGTTTGCTTACTACTGCATGGGTTGGGTTAATGTACCCTTGTTAACAAAAATAATTAATAAATAAGGAAGAAAGTGGTGAAGAGAATGTAAGACCTTGATATGAATGGAAATTAGGTTGCTGAAGTAATTAATTAAAAATGTCATAGACTGCCATTAAGGGGAGGATTAGCAATTAAAGCAGAGAGGTTTTGTTAATTACTCAAGGTTGAAGCACAGAACAACCTGAGAGCGATGAATCCATTAATGAGTATCACTTCAAGGGAAAACTGGGTAAATGTTTGTGTCACTTGATTAAAGGTGTATTGAATAAGTTTGAATTAATAACAAGAGCAGGAAACTTCTCAAAGATAAACATGAAAAGATGGATGCCCTTATGCCTAGATATTGCATGTCTAATAGTCACATATCACATTTATAAAAATTTCAATTTGAACAGATAAGAAAGGAAAGTATGCCTGTGCTAGCAGTAAATGAAGACTCATCAATTCATTTACACTTAGTTATTTTCAATTTTATTTTTCTGTTCTGAGAAGTAGTAATTTAATGCATGGTAATTTGTTAGAATTTCACCATTCTTGATGTCTATTTTTAATACATGATTTCTCTTCCAATCATAAAGATTATACCCTCCTGCTATATATTGTGGGGGGAAAAATATTAGTGTCTTATGCTTAAACATTAACACAATAAGAAAAATATGTTCATGAGCTAAATTTTATTTTAAAAGTCTTTAAAAGCTTTTGGAAGATTTCATAAAGTTACTTTAATATATTCTCGATGCTGTTTTTATAAAATGTTAAGCCAATTTTCACTAGTCAGATTCATATGAAATTCCTAAGTTTTAAGTAATTCTAGTCTGTATTTTGCATTTCTTTTATCCAAATTCTTATAGAGTGATTCAGATCAAGGTCAACTATATACTCTGCTTTGTCAAAGTCAGAGATGTTCAAATTTGAGTCCATCTGGAGTGCTTTTGAAAGCACAGCTCCCTGGGCCCCATCCCGGGGATCTGACTTCAGCATATCTTGAGTACAACCTAGAAATGCCATTTTTAACAAAAGTCTAGGTAGTTCTGATGCAACAAGATTTTGAACCTCTGCAAAAAATCAACAAGTTAGATAACTCACTAGTAAGTTTCCATTTCATTTTCTTTGGTATGTGTTTGGGTCCCTGTATATATTTGATATCATGTTCATTCATATTAATATACCCAGTTATTTTGGATAGTATTTCAATATTTTATGAACCATATATAGTTCTCTTTAGCTTGACAAAAAAATTTTATGTTCAGTTGGAGTCTCCTATATATCTTCTCTCCAAATCTTACCAAAAGATAACCATGAAGTAAATATTCTTAATAACTAAAAAATGAATTTGGCTTCCCTGTTATGAATATAAAACTATGAAAATGTGATCTGAAATGCTTTCACTAAATTTGGACATCTCTACAGCTAGCAAACAGACATCTCTAGAAACATTAAGTTTGAAGACCATAGAAATCTACTGGTAAAGTGTTCAGGATTTAATTTCCCAACCATTTTTTTATTCAGTTTAAAGGCAAAAAATAAATTATAGGATAGCCTTTCTAAACTCTTACTATTCAAATAATATTACTTTCAAATTGGAAAGGCTATTTCAAATAGCACTCTCTTCATAACTGAAATTGTCAGATGAAGGGAAAAATCTAAGATTCCCTATATAGACAGTCAAGGGAGATATTGATGGGAATAAAAGCAGTGATCAGTAGAGCGTTACCACACATGCCTCATTGGTAAATTCAAATCATGACTGTGCCTTCTTCACTTATTTGCACAACAGATTTCTGCTAGATTTTAAGAAATTTAATTACTCTTATAATATCACTTTAGTAATCAAAGGGAGCCAAAGTAGTCTTTTAAGGAGCAATTGGCAAGATGCAACTATTATTTATTTGCTTTTGTTCTTCTTAGCAACTTTTTTTTTTTTTTAATTTTTTTTTTTCAACATTTATTTATTTTTGGGACAGAGAGAGACAGAGCATGAACGGGGGAGGGGCAGAGAGAGAGGGAGACACAGAATCGGAAACAGGCTCCAGGCTCTGAGCCATCAGCCCAGAGCCTGACGCGGGGCTCGAACTCACGGACCGCGAGATCGTGACCTGGCTGAAGTCGGACGCTTAACCGACTGCGCCACCCAGGCGCCCCTTCTAAGCAACTTTTAAGTTAAATTCACAACATTTCATGTAAAATATATAAAACTATCTTCCAAATAGAAAAACAATTGTACCACAATTAAACTTGAATCAAAGATCTGAGTCCTCTGGAGCCTTTAAATATGAAAAGGTTCTATTTTTATTGAAGTTTATATTTTCATTAAACCTTTAAAAGAATGAATACATATAAATATAATTTTTGAGTGTACATAAGTTTAGATACATTAAAGGATTAAAATATCAATAATATAAATTTGATCAAATAATTATATCTTGGCTTGCTGCAGTTTGGCATTAAAATGTATATGGGTGCCTGGATGGCTCAGTTCGTTAAGCATCCAACTCTTGATTTTGGCTCAGGTCATGATCTCACAGTCATGAGTTCAAGCCCTGCATCAGGCTCTGTGCTGACATCTCAGGGCCTGGAGCTGCTTTGGATTCTGTGTCTCCCTCTCTCTACTCTTTCCCTGCTTGCACTCTCACTCTCTCTCAAAAATAAACCTTTGTTTTTAATGTATGGCAGTTTGGGGTTTTTTTGTATTTGTTTTTGTTTTAAGTACATAATCTGAGGCCACAGAAATAAGACAGTCCTTTAAGCATAGAGCATAGTACAGATTGTTCTAATAATGGATTAAGACACAGATGTTTTTTGTGTTTCGCATGAAAGAATAGAGTGAGCTAAGCTCCCTTTGGAGACAGTTTTCTGAATCAACTTGTTTACAGAGCTGCTAAGACTTCTGGCTTTATTTAGAAAATTCTCAATAGGGTATTTGAAGCCAAGCCCCAAATTCTCACCTGAATTGTGTCAGTTTACATCTCTGTGAATAACCCAGAATGGATCAGATTTATATCACTCTTTCCTCTGTTTGAAAAGGAAACTCTTTGGTCTCATCTATCATAGTTTCCTAGCCTGTGAAATGAGTGAGAATCTATCTAAAAATAACATTTAGGATCCCCTCCAGATTTCACATGCTATGAAGATATAAGATCACTTAGATCTCTTATGGGACATTCTGTATTGTTATTGCAATTGTTTCCTGATTTAGCAAGATTATTGACTATACTTGTGAAATTATTCTGAAAGGAAGAGTTTTATTACATTGCCATTATCTCAGTCTTCTCTTATAAAACACTTTGTTAGGTGGTCTCTCCACAATTCTAGGAGAGCTGACTTTCAGCGGTTGAAACTGAAGTATATAAATTTTTTGATGAAAAAGTTAAGAATATGCACCAAAGAAGATAAACATTTGATAGACAAATACAGGTTTGGAGAAATATCTGCAACAGTTAACAAAGGGTTAATAGCCATACTGTGCAAAAAGCTCTCAGAAATTGCCAATAAAGAGACCGACAGCCTGGTTAAAAACTGGGGAAAAGATACAAGGGGACTTTTCTAGGGGAGAAACTCCCAATGGGCAGGCAACAAACGAAAAGATGTTCAAGTGAATTGACAGGGAAATGTAATGAAAAACATTTACATCCATCTGTCCAAGAAAAAATTTTAAAGCAATTTATACCTATTTTAAAAAATTAAAAGTATGTATACTCCTTTATTCAGCAATCCCACTCCTAGGATCTGTCCCACAGAACAAAAACAACCAGACTTAAGAAAAAAATGCACAACGATGCTAATTACAACATTGTTCAGAACTGAAGAAGAAAGGAAACCAAGTGAAATGCCCATTTAAAATAAAGATTGAAGGAGTGCCTTGGTGGTTCAGTGGTTTAAGTGCCAACTTCACCTCAGGTCATGATCTTGTGGTTTGTGAGTTTGAGCCCTGTGTCAGGCTCTTTGCTGATAGCTCAGACCCTAGAGCCTCCTTCATATTCTGTCTCTCTCTCTCTCTCTCTCTCTCTCTCTCTGCCCCTCCCCTGCTCATGCTCTGTCTCTCTTTCTCAAAAATAAAATAAACATTAAAAAAAAACACCTTTTTTTAAGTTTGAAAAAGTCATGGGCATCCATGCCTGGGATAACATGCAAGCACTGAAAAAAAATGAAAGTTGATTTAGGTGATTGTTTATGAGATGTTTATGTAAGAGGAAAATAAGACACAAAGAAGAAAGTATAATATCATACTATTTGTAAAACAATGACAATCCCAACTAATGTATATATGTATATGATTAAATGTATTTACTTACAAATATGTGTGTTTGACTATGACTGTGGCTATGATTGTTAGTTATGCATGAAGTGGGTAGAATGATATAAATATATTGGGAAGCAGAAGATGTAGGCAAGCAAGATAATAAAACAAAACAAAGAGTAGACTATAAAGCATATGATATGAACCCATTAAAGTGTCAAGTTACATATGTATATAATATATGCTTAAAATATTTCATTTAAAATGATTAAAACTTAATGTTTTCAAATCAAATTTGCACATCATTGCTTGAAAGAATAATGAAAAAGAAATGTAACTAACATTATTTATCAACTGCAATTCAAAGGATGTACATGTGGGTTTAACTACAAGGACATGGTCTGAAGTCTTATTTTATGAACAATGACAACAAAACTTAATAAAAATTTAAAACGTCCACCACTAGTGTTAAACTATGTAACACTACACAGCCATTGAAAATGACATTGTGAAAATACACATATTTACAGGAAGGAAGCTCAGGATATATTAAATTAAAACAGTTATAGAAATATATATATATATATATATATATTACAGTCCCCTTTTTATCATTTATGTATCTATCAAAAACTCAATAGAAAAATGGGCAAAATCAGAAATAACTGATAAGCTGGATTTCATTAAATTAAGAATTTCTGCTCTGCCAAAGATAAAGTCAAGAGTCTTAGAAGAAGAAATAGACTGGGAGAAAATATTGGCAAAAGACACAGCTTATAAAGGACTGTTATCCAAAGATACAAAGAACTCTAAAACTGAATGACAAGAAAACAAACAATTTGACTGAAAAATAGGCTAAAGAACAGGAATTAAGCAAATAGATTTACATTTCAGCTTTAAAACTGACTAGCCAAGAGAACTCATGGAAATGGACCCAGTACCTTTACCTCTCAGTTTTCTCATTAATAAAGGAGGTATAATGAAAGTCCCAGGAGGTTGTTAAAATTAAATGAAATAATGTAAGTAGAGTGCTGAACAGAGTTCCTGGGACAAGGTAGGCACTTAATAAATTATTGGTACTAACAATCAACAGTTTAGATATTATCATAATGATAGAACATGATGAGAAATAGGAACTAATGGAATAAAAAAGAGTTTAATGTTATTTTGAAATATAAGGGGTATATTTAAGTAAGATATGGCCAGGATCTTTTCTCTATTGAAAATGATTGATAACAGTACCAACATGAGATTTCTAAATGCTACGACCAAACATTTTTTATTAGCATAGACACATAGACTGCTGGAGCTAGAAGACATTAGAAATAATCTCATCAAGGGGGGCCTGGGTGGCTCAGTCAGTTAACAACTGACTTGGGCTCAGGTCATGATCTCACGGTTCACGGGTTCAAGCCCGCATCGTGCTCCGCGCTGACAGCTTACAGCCTGGAGCCTGCTTCAGATTCTGTCTCCCTCTCTCTCTCTCTGTCCCTCCCCTGCTCGTTCTCTGACTGTCCCTAAAAAGTAAATAAACGTTAAAAAAATTTTTTTAAAAAGAAAGAAAATCTCATCGGATCCAATCCTTTTACATATAAGAAAATCAGGGTTCAAATGCTTCAAGTAACTAGCACAAGGTCAAATGGTATTGACTGATGGTGGCAACACTATGGGTGATGGGGATTAAGGAGGGCACTGGTTGTGGTGAACACCAAGTGTTATATGTAAAGGTTGAATCACTAAATTATTACCTGAAACTAATATACTGTATGTTAAATAACTGGAATTTAAATAAAAACTTTAAAAAGACAGCAAAGATATATCTTAATGTATACTTGACATATTTATATCAAGTGTTAGTGACTATATTAATCAATTTTTGTTTCTCATTAACTTTGCCTTATGCATTTAGATTATAAATATTCAATCAAGATATCCTGGTTTTTATCAACAAAGCACTATCCAATGAAACTACATCTAATGTTTAGCTTAATTAAGCCATACTTAACACTATAATAACTGTCCTCCATGTGAATGTTGGGAAATACGTGGTAAGGGGTTGATTAGAAAGTGACAAAACCAAATGTGATTTTATAATATCCAAAAACATACTCTTAATTTCAAGGCACCTCTATACTGATACATGAGTCACATTTTTATCATCTGAGTTGAAATGTACCTGTGAAAAACAGCTAAGTTTGATTCCTTTATGGCATTCTTTTAGGTGACCACTTTTTAAAACAAATATCATGGAATGATTCAAGTTTACTAGAAAAGTCACTATTCCCCATGAATCTTTTCCATGATCTAAAATTTTTGAAAATTTTATATATATAGAAGGTCTGTTCAAAGTAGCAAATGATTAGTAGAAAAAGTCCCATTTAAGGTGTTATCATGCTCTCCTAGGAGATTGTGGTTATTGTTTATGTAATTCTATTAAGTATCTACACTTTAAACATTTGCTAAAGAATGCATTTAGGATACCAGGCTGAATATATTGGTTTTTATGCTAAGATGACTACATAAAAATTGTGTTTATATGAAGGTCTTTGAGTAATTATTCATAGCAAGATGCCATCTTGTTGGGATGTGGAACAGTGGGAATTAAAGTTCAGAACATTTAAAATTTTTGTGATATGGGGGACACCTCATTTATTGACAGTATGATGGCTTGAGGAAAAATGGTAGTTGTGGTACCACTCGGCTTCCATTTAATATTTAAATTGAAAGCCATAGATAATCATAGCCACATCAAACTAGGGCAGCCAGAGCTCAGTTGCTCTGGTGTGTAATAAGTGGTTCATCCACATAGTTAAAGACAAAGAAATCTGAAAATATCGCTTAGCCCTCTGTGGACAAAGCTGGTCTAGGATACATTGGTCTGTCCAAATATTCTATAGTTATATATAATTAAGGTAAACTCCCTCACTCTATCACAAGTTAAAAACAAAACAACAAAAAAACTATTGGCCCTGAATGCAAAACCACTAAGTTTTAAAGTTAGCAAAGGCAAGTTTTTGAAAGTTGGCCATAGTTCTTCAAATAGGAAACTTATAAGAATCACTTTAGTTCTAAGAAATCTTGGCTCATACCTGGTCTCATACCTGAATCCTGAATCCATAACCTTGCCTGTTCACTTGTCCCATTGGTTTTTTCTGATGGTAACTACCTCTCTGTGTGCTCTCTGGAACTTTTTCCTGCCACACAATCAGGCTTTGGCATTCTACCTAAGTTTCCAAACCCCAATATTCTGATCTGCCGACCTGATTTAGTTTACCCCATCCAGGCCTACAATGATCATTATACCTGACCACACCTTATGGTGCAAAAGATGAAGGAAATCTTTAACTGTATAGCCACACATTTAGAAATTTGTGTCAAAAAGGATTTCAGTGTATCAGTTTTTACTTTACTGGACTGCTATAATACATGGAACAGCTGATTCTATAGACCCAGGCTAATGGGCCATTAGCTCCCTTTTTCCCAGTGCTTCACCTTTCTGCTGCAGACATTAATAAATCTACCCTATATCATTTGGCCAATTACTTAATACAGTAGACTCTTAGATTTCATGGGGTCTACAGACTGATCTAGATTGCCCTAAATTTAATAATTTCTTACACTAGTCAGAAATGCAATTATTCTGATTGTGAAGCACTGCTTAGTTAGGGATACTGGATTTACGTATGTAATTTTCAACCTTTAGCTTCACATTGGAATTACCTGAGGAGTTCATTTAAGTAATTATCCTTTTAAAGCAGTACTGATGCCCAAACCCAGTCTAGACCAATTGTATCAGAATCTCTGGGATTGGGACTTAGTTAGGCATTTGTGTAGATTCAAACCCTGGCTTTTCCTTGGGAGAGCTACTTCTCTTTTTCTCAGTTTCCTCATCTGTACTATGAGGTAATAAAGTTCTCAGATGGTTATAGTGAGAACTAGATGAATAAATGTATGTAAAACAGAATAGCCTGGCTTATCATAAATATTAGTTATTATTTCCTAGGGTTATAATGAGAACAAAATGACTAAAAGTGTTCAATAAGTATTAAACTTATGGATAAAAGAATTTTGTAAACACTAATGTGCTATTCAAATGTAAAATATTTGTAATATTTTGTATTGCATGTGGTGTATGGGTCTGAATATTACAGGAATTTAAAGTGTACTTTAAACTTTACATTGCTATAATGCCAAGCACAATACATGTTCTTAATTCAAATCTTAAAGTTAATTTGGTTGCATTTTAAAAGATTATAACCACCAGAAATAATTCTGTAGTGACTACTGAAAATCTCTTGACAATACAGTGGAATGAGAAATTTTTGGAAATAGTTTTATCTAGATAGTGAGATAGGGTACTGGCCTAATTCATTTCTGTCTCCTGAGTGTTGTACAGTGACTGGGACATATTAGGAACATGGTAAATAAAGGAAGAAATTGAGAGATGTGGGCAGAAAGGGTGCATGTACCTCTCTTCATTGAATGTATGAGCCCAGAGGAAAATATTATGGAATATATTCTTAAGGACATACATTATCTACTTTTTATTAATTTTTATTTTAAACAACTTAACTTTTCTGTGTGATTCAATTGTTTCATCTTTAATATTAATATTAGCATAAGAATTAGTATAACTATTCAACATGATTTAAAAATTTTGAATGCATTTTGTAAAAGTTTAACTTTTAGTTCAATGGTGGAGAAGAGAACAGAGAACTGGAAGGGCGGGTTGGTTCAGATTAATTCAGTTGGTTTCATCAATACAACAGTACTATTTAAGCTGGGGCTAGGAGGAAGGCCAATCTTTATCAATCAAATAGTCAACTTTTAGTTTTATTTAGTGCCTGCTCTGTATCAGAAACTATAGTCAGTGCTGGTTGGACAAACAAGGCAAGTATAAGCTACGGTCCCTGGCTGCATGTAGTGGATAGAGTCAGGCAACTTATTTCTGTTCTATGGCCTAAAACGTATTCCTACCACTGAGTTGCTGGTTTTGTTGGGAGGCCTGTGCAAAAAACATGTCAGTGAATTTAGTCAGTTCCAAGACCAATGCCAGGAAAAGTATTCCAAGTCAATCCTCCATTCTTCATGACATAATATGTCTGCCTTTTAAAGTTTTATCTTGATAATGGTATTTTACTGATTTTTCAGTAAAGAATCTTCCAACATAGTACAAAGAATATACATCCAAGTTTATTCATATATAAACCCCGACTTGCCAGGCCATGGCAATTTCATTCCTCTTGCTGATATCTTCATTCAGGCTTGTTACCTGTGATTTGGCTCCTAAATACATTTGTGTCTCCACTTTTCACTCCCTTCAGTGAATTCTACACCTTAGTGGCCTGATTAGTTTTTCTGAGCAGCTGTTTACACATACACATAAAAACAATTGAACACCAACATATTCCTTCTTGAGAAATATGTTTTCACATCCAATTTCAACTACTTCTATTTGTTGCATTAGAATGGAGACTTAAGCTTGTTGTAGCCCTTCTAGTTGGTTACGAAATATTGATTTCAAAAGAAATGAAGGAACTGTATGGAGCAGCTTGTAGAAAGCACTAAATCCCCCTCAGTATTTTGAATTAATGTTATATTTTATTAGGCTTAGCCTCTTTCTTTAATTAACAATTGTCCTCTTTCTTAATCACTTTTACTAATTAAGTGACTTGCCAATAGTTTAAAAAGAAATAATAGAATTAACAACATTAAAGATCATCTGGTACAAACCCCAACTTTGAAAGTCAAAAACAGCTCAAAAGAGTTGAGATAACTGGCCCTCTAGGAAAAAACTGATAAAAACAAGGCTAGTACCCAGATGTTGACACGACCAAAGTCCTTCACTACCTACTTTCCAAATCCATCATCTGTAGTCATTCTTTCTCTGTATCCTTAATATTTTGCACCATCCCTGAAACATACTATAAAAATCCAGTTTGTGTTAAAAGTAGATTGAACAAAGAGATGAACTTGAAAAGGATTAGCAACCAAGGCTCGCTGCTGGGGTCCTGCTCCAGTTACTTGACAACAGCATCTGAGTTCGGTTTAGTCAAGCTTTTTGTAAGGGGAACGTTAGGCCAGAACCCTTCATGTTGCTTGGTTTTAGGTTCACAGGAAAGTGAACCGTCAAGGGAATGTTTTGATGTATCCATGAACTGCAGCTAAGCCATTCAGGGTCTTCTTAAAATAAAGCTCCGCTGGGTTTTCTCAGTACAGGCTTCTAAAAGTTGACACAGCAAGAATTGCTTCTCACCAGGTTCTATTTTTAAATCCCAGTCAAAAAAAATTTTTTTAACTTTAAGATTGAGTTTGAGACATCTTTGGTGAGTCTTACCATCTTGCTAGAAAGATTGTGTAGTGCTTATACACTGTCAACTCAACCTGTTACAAGAGGGATGGAAGAAAAGGAGGGAGGGGAGAGGATGAGGGGCAAGAGAAAGAGGGGAGACGTAGAGGAGGGAGAGGAAGGAAGAGAGGAGAAAGGAAGGAAGAGAAGGAGGGAAAGATATCAGCTAATAATAGCTAATATTTATTGAGTGTATTAAAAGTGTCAAGTACTGTTCTCAGCACTTTATATGTATTAATTAATTTTTTCCCTCAACAACTCAAGGAGATAGGTTCTGTTATTATTCTCAAATGAGAAAATTTAGGCATAGAAAAGTTACATAATTTGCCCAAAGTTATATGGTAGAGCTGGCTTTACCAAGAAATCTGACCTCAGAGGCTGACCTTTTACCTCTTTACTATATGCTCTGAGTTGGAAGTTTATAAAAAAAAAAAAGCACAAAGCGTTGTTGGCTTTCCTTATTTTTTTCTTTTCTACTTAACCAAACATGCATTTTTGCATTAAGTCATCCAAACTGTCAATCAAATGGAAATATACTGGAGGCAGGGAGATGTGCTGAAAAGAATCCAAACTTTTGGATTGGTCAGAAAATCTTATGTTCTGTGTTTGATACTTATAGGTTGTATGACTTTGGACATGACCCTGAAAAATAATCCTAAGCCTTTAGGACATTCCATATCCTTATTCAAAAACTAAGAAAAAATATAAACAAACTCATGGTATTAGTGAGAATTAAATGAGATAACATAAGTAAAGTCTTCATTCGGATGGATAGCAAACCATCCTCCACAAGGTGAATTTATTATAACAAACTGAAACTCTAAATGAGTCATTATCATCTTATTATTGTTACATGAAGTTGTATTTATATAGGAAATAAATCTTCCTAGCAACATGAGATTGTTCCTATGAGTGCTAGCTGTTATGATCATTATTCTTATTTGGTATCAATATGTGCATGTACTGTGTTGGGATCAATATACAGGTAGAATAATACATTAATATTTCTCTGCTAATGGAGGCACCTGAGTGGGTCAATTGGTTGAGCATCCAACTCTTGATTTCGGCTCAGGTCATGATCTCACAGTTCGTGGGATTGAGCTCCATGTCAGGCTCTGTGCTAACAGTTCAGAGCCTGCTTGGGATTCTCTCTCTCCCTCTCTCTCTGCCTCTCTCTTTCTCTCTCTCTAAAAATAAATAAGTTAAAAAAATATTTTTTTAAAAATATTTCTCTGCTAATGAACTACTCTTTCCAGAAACTCTTAGCTCCCTTAACTTTCAGAATCTGTCTCATCTTGTATCCCCAGACAAATCTTACCAGCATTGCCCCTGAACATCAGGTAGTTGAAGGGCTCTGCAGGAGCCACCAGGAAGTCTGACTCATGCTGTCATACTGTGGGACTTCTTTTTAGCCCTTTAGTGCTGAGTCCTCCTGCATCTGTAAGTAGCTCTCAGAAGCCTAGGTCAGAAGCAGGTTTCCTTGTTTGCAAGCAAAGTGGGACTGAGGTGGAGGCAGAAAGGCCCCAGAGAGACACTAATCAAGACCTACTGCATCTTTCTGAAGGAAGTAAGTAGAGAGGGGATCCAGGTGTAAAACCAATAGGACCAAAACTAGGAAAACAGAGAAAATTGGGTTTAAAGCTAAGATTGGAAAATCTTGGCTGGATTCTCAAGGCTCATCATGTAACTCCAGCAGCCTGAGATGGTGGTAGAAAGAAGCCACCATCAATGGATGATGTCCAGCAGCCATTCAGTGCTGGTTTGTACTGGGCATGGTAAGAAGAAAACAGATATATTTCCCTATCTGCTCACCTCTAAATTTGAACGCCGAGTTGAGGTGTAGTCAACAGCATATATAGAATGACGTCTGGAAACTGTTCTGTTGTTCAGGCCTGCGGTTGTTCTGGAGCTTTTTTGTATGTCATTCATCTATTTCTGTCTTATTGACTGAGCCCTTTCATATTTGACCTAAGAGTTGGGTGAAACCCAAGCTACTCTGGCCTTATGCAGGGTAACACTGTTATGCTAAGTAGGAAAAATAATAATAACAGGACCTAATATATACAAAGCACTATTCCATGTGCCTTGGCTGGGAGAAATCAAGACCTTTTACCAAATTCAAAATACTCAGCCCTTGTTTCTATTGTACAAGAGCTGAAGTGCATCGTCTATGCTGATGATAACCATGAGATATTTTTTCCATCCAAAGATGCAAAAACAGCACAGGACCAGAAGGTCAACAGACCTGAATTTGATTCTGTGTTCTAGCATTTTCTAGATGAATGAAGCACTTTTTGTCTCTCATTATCCATTTCCTCAGCTTTAAAAAGGAGAATAATACCTACCTTCATGGAATGGCCAAAGAAAAGTAAAGGATATAAGCCATGTATGACTATTTGTAAATGTTAAAGCTATAGCCATTAACTGTAATTCAAATATATACTAAGTAACACACAATTAAATTTATCATAAGACTGGGTAATTTTTGACATGGTCTATTACGTTTTACACCAGAATCCAAAAGAGATAAGTTGGCTTTATCATTAAGAGAGAAAGAAAATAAAAACTAATTTTCCAAGGCCAAAGTGTTTTACCACCTCAAAACGAGTTTCTAGTCTTTCTAATTATAAGTGGTTTTCAAACTTTTGTCTCAGAGTCCCTCTGTATTCTTAAAAATATTAAAGACCCCAAAAAGCTTTTGTTTGTGTAGATTATGTCCTATTGGCATTTATTGTATTAGAGAAGAAAACTTTAAAAAAATTTAACCATGGATTTATTAATCTTTTTAAAATAGCAATAAAACATATTACATGCTAATACCACTAACATTTTTTTGTAAAAACTCTGTTTTCAAAACAAGTAGAAATTTTAGTAGGAAGTGTGGTATTATTTTTCATTTTTGCAAATCTCTCTAATAGAAGAGCTTATAGAAAGTTGAATTCTTATACCCGTTGCTACATCTAATGTGTTGCAATTTTTTCTTTTTGGTTGAAGTATAAGAAAAAAAATCTGTCTTCACAGAGATATATAGTTGGGAAAGGAAGTAGTCTTTTCATAGTCTTAAATACTTAAGGATATTCTTTGATTCTGCACCAAAACTTAACAGGTGATATTTCTTAAAGTTTAGTAGCACTGCAGAATCTAAAATGATATCAATGAACTTTTTGTATCTTTTACCTATTAATATCCATTGGTTTTCTTTACACTCTGCATGTATCCTTAACTCATGCATAGTTTTGATAACCTACCATGCATTGGTCATTTGGAAAATATTGGCTCACTGAGTTATCCATATATTCAACTATTGCCATACTTCATTATATAATATCAAAAAAATTCTTCATTAGTACCTCTGATCTCATCAGAAATGTCTTTAACTAATGAGAAATTATTAGGCTGGCAGTGGTAGATATGTCTTTCAAAATTCTAGCTTTCATTGTTGTTTTCCTTGAATTGAAAATCTCCTTCATTTATTTTCAAGAAAGAAAGTGCCAGATTTCTAAGTTTATGTAAACATAGTTTGTCCATCATTTTTAAGTAACAATAATTTACATTTATTTTTAAATGGCCAGTCCTGTTCCCAGCTAGTAGTTTAGTGCCACCACCTTGATTTATGCTAAGGTGCTAATGGTTTTACCCCTGTTGCTTTTGCACTATCAATACAAATTTCAACATAGCAAAAAGGTAAATAATGTTTCAGTACTATTATGAAAATAGCTTTAACTTCACAGACCACCTGAAAGAATCTTGGGCACCACCAGGATTCTATGGACATACTTATGTGTTATTTTCTTTTATGTGTTAAATGCATTCTTCATTCTGATGGTTTCCAGGATTTCTTAAACTTTCTTAACAAAAACTGTTAATGTAAGATGGATTTGGTTGTGTAATGTAGATATGGATGTGTGTTAACTTGAAAAGATATTCACAATATATTGTTAAGTAAAAGGAGTAGTTTAGTATTTGTACTACAATCACATTTTGTCATATATATATATATATATGTATTTATGAACATATATTTATACATACATTCATATCTGTATATGTCTGTAAACTTTTTTTTTTTTTTGGAATGGCATCCACTAAGGAAATTAAGAGGGGCTAGAAGTTATGCAAATAATTAATCTTTTTTATTTTTTGTCACAAAGCAAATGTATTTCATTAAATATTTACTGAGTACCAGGGCGCCTGAGAGGCTCAGTCAGTTAAGCGTCTGACTTCAGCTGAGCTCATGATCTCACCGCTTGAGAGTTCAAGCCCCGCGTCAAGCTCTGTGCTGACAGCTCAGAGCCTGGAGTCTGCTTCAAATTCTGTCTCCATCTCTCTGCCCATCTGCTGTTGGCACTCTGTCTCTTTCTGTCTCCCTCTCAAATATAAAAAAAACTAAAAAAGTAAAAAATGTATTTACTGAGCACCACCAATGAGATAGGCACACTTCTGTACTTTAAACATAACTTTTTTAGTGTTTCTTATGAGAAGAAGATGTTGTTTTATAAGTTTAAAAAGCTTTTTCCATTTGGGGCACTGTACTATCCATGGCAATTTAGCTGTTCCTTAGTAAAGCATTGCTTCTTCTCTCTTTAAAACCCCCACACTCACCTACCCAGGACAGTTTTACAAGAGTGCGGAAGTTTTTAAAAGACTCTTCATTAAATTCAGTATCTACTTCCAAAGATGTTTTAAAGTAATTAAGCATCAGTCATTCTTCTGTGTCTCAGTAATATATTATCAATATATTATTCACATTGGGACATTAATCTGATATTGCAAGGAGAGTCTTCAAAGGAACCCTTACAGTTCTCTCAATCAAGTTCATGCTCTTCATCATTGATGAACATCAACATCTCTGCTCTGTGTTGTTCAAGAAATAATTCTCATCGTGTCTTCAAAATTTTGTGATGACTTCCATCATAGAAGCATCTAAGATTTGAGGTTTTTATTCCTGAAGGGAGAAAAAAAGGAAAAATGAGAAGATTAAAATTGAAAGAAGACTTTCAGTAGTCATCTGTACTCCCTGGGATGCTGTAGTCTTCTAGAAAGAAGTTCATTCTGTACCTTTTAGGTTTGCTTACACAGCTGAATATCCTTCAATATTTTTTATGTAACATGTTAACTATTTTTGAATATTGAAACAAAACAATGTCTCATTAAGTAGCAAGAGTCTCCAAACTTTGAGCAAGAAGATAAATATTGCAGTTGAGTCTGCCTTACTCTACCTTACCTTACTCCAACTTTCCCCCATTAGAGTTTTATCCTCTGACAAGTTAAAAACAAGTGAAATGCAATGGAAGCAACTGTTTTTGTTTTTTTAACCAAGTTCTAAATATGCCATCTCCAGGGACACCTGGGTGGTTCAGTCAGTTGAGCATCCGACTTCGTCTCAGGTCATGATCTCATGGCTTGTGAGTTCGAGCCCCGTGTTAGGCTCTGCTGTAAGCTCAGAGCCTGGAGCCTGCTTCAGATTCTGTGTGTGTATCTCTCCCTGCCCTTTCCTCCTCCCCTCAAAAATAAATAGAAACATTTTAAAAAATTAAATATGCAATCTCCACTCTTTTAAAAGCACATTACTGTTTGATGATATCCCGAATACACCTGAGTAAATATACATCTTTGCAACATTTTATTAATCCCTGGGTGGGAGAGTTCTTAGGTTTGCATAAAGATGTCAAAAATCACAATAAATCCTTTTAGATGTGCTGCAGCACTGAACAATTTCACATTGTATTTTCTTAAACAGTCTCTCTTTGTTTTTGTCCAATAACAAGAAACAACAAGAAAAGTTTAGATATTGCTTTAGGACTTTACAGAGTACAAAAATATGTATCCTTTGCTTAGTGCAAAATGTTTTCCTATCTTAGTCAAATTATATTACATCTCTCTCTAGCTATCCATCTATCTCTGTATCTCTCAAAAGTCTTTTTTTAATTGGATTTTTCTAAAATAATTTTGCACATGACCAAGTTAAATGAGTGCCTAGAGTGTGTCACTTGTTGGCCCGTTCAGTGTTCATTTAATTCCTGACTACAGAAAATGTGGATACTTCTGTTACTTATAATGGCCAGTATTGAAGAAGTAATCTCATGATACAGAGTGTGATGCATGTCTTACTAAAACTGATGTGTGGTCAGCTAGCTCAACTTATGTTTAAATGGGACCCATGACTGTCACACACCAACCTCTTCAGTAGCCCCCATTTGCTCTCCTTGCCTCCAGTCTTCTTTCCTCCAGTCCATTTCCCACCATTTCCCTGTCCATTTCCCTGTCCATTTCAGTAGGGTGGGCTTCCTAAAGCACAGATACGATAATGTCACTCTCCTGCTTAAAACCCTGAAACTGCCGCACATTGCCTTAACATAAAGGCGTGATTTTTAAGACTCCGCCTTCCTGCCAGCTTCATCTGGCATCCCTCCCCCAAACCTCCAATCTGCGCTAGCTAGCCACACCATCCTCCTGTCAGACGTTAGAAGGCCCTTCCATCTCTTACCTTTAGTCTTAACTCTTCTGCACTTGCTTCTTCATCACTCTTATTCACGCTTGCTCCCCAGACCCACACACACAGACCAGCCCTTCTGTTCCACTGGGATGGCCTCTCCTCATCATTTGGATTGCAGTGTTGTGCAAAGTATAAAACACATGAATAAAATGAACATACTTCGTGCTCATGCTTTGGAAAATCCCTTATCACCAAGCAAGAGAGGTTTTATAACTGTTATTTTTTGAAGACCAGTTTCTTTCTTATTAGCTGATAAAGTCATATAAAATTTCCTGTACGAATCACCAAAGTGCCAAGATACCCTGTCTATTCAAATGCATTTGTGCTTGTTTTTTCCAGTAATGGAAAAATGTAATATCAAATTTGGTAAAATGTCAGAAGTAATCCACTACCTTTTACCTTTTTTTGTGATAGCAACACATAACTGTATTGAATGAAGCTAGCTAGCTTCCCTAGTGCCAAAAGGATGACCATGCATCAACATGAAGCCACCGTTGTTCAGACTAATACAATTCTGCCTAACAACCTCAACAGGTACTTGAATGCCCAACATTGCCACATAATCTGCTTTTTATCTTCTTAAATTAATCTTGCCTTCATGACTCAAATACATAATCTCTAGGCATTAAACTCCTTTTTACTTGAACCATGGATTCACAGAATATTTGAGCTCAGGTGTTTGGTCACAATACTTTATATAAATTAACTTTGCCTGTAATTATAAGCTGATGTGTTTTCCCCCTAATTAGTAGTAACACTTTTTATATCAACCAAGGTTTTAGTTGATGTTTTTCATAAAGTAATGTATGCAATTGGCTATGTCCTCTAGACTCTGCTGTTTTAATTTTTCTTTGATTACCACATGTCCAGTGGATAAACAAGCTGTCTGTGGCCCCAGATCTTTCTTGTCCCTGTGACTTTGAAGAGCTTCTTCAGCAAGTAATTACCTGAAAGCTTTTACCTATGAAGAAAATGGATAGGACCCCCAGACCTGCCCACCCTTTAGGGATTGCCATGTCTTTTCTTTTTTTTTTTTTAATTTTTTTTTTCAACGTTTATTTATTTTTGGGACAGAGAGAGACAGAGCATGAACGGGGGAGGAGCAGAGAGAGAGGGAGACACAGAATCGGAAACAGGCTCCAGGCTCTGAGCCATCCGCCCAGAGCCTGACGCGGGGCTCGAACTCACGGACCGCGAGATCGTGACCTGGCTGAAGTCGGACGCTTAACCGACTGCGCCACCCAGGCGCCCCGGGATTGCCATGTCTTATTTGTAACATTGTCATCAGTGAATTTATAAACCACTGGAGAAAAGGGATGAATTAAAGAAGCCGTAGGGAGATTGATGGAGAAATGATGAGAATTGTGGTGTGGATTTAGGATTCCTAAGGTTATTAAGGCCAAGTGGGAGAGCCCGAGATGAGAGTAATGGCTATGCCTCCGGGAAATGTCACTTTCAGGAACAGGAGGGATTTATTCAAAGCTGTCATGTCTGTCATGTCTGTGTGTAGATCCACATGGAGAAAAAAAATCCTCAAAATTCATTTGAGCCATAACAGAAAAGCTACTTATAAATCCATCAGTCACATAGATGTAGCTTTAATGGTAACTTAAATGGTAACTTTAAATGGTAACTTTTTGTATGGATTTTATGGCCAAAGCACAAACTTTGGTCTGGCTCTTCTTGGAAACAAAATTTCATGAAACAAATTTTTCTTGAACGTGTGTCAATGTGTCATAACAATGTGCTTGTTTAGAGAATGTTTGACAATAGAGGAATAATATATTTAGGGGGCAGAATGCTTATGGAAGCAACTCAGTTTTCTTCTTTATTTTTATTAAAATAAAAAGACTGGGGGCGCCTGGGTGGCGCAGTCGGTTAAGCGTCCGACTTCAGCCAGGTCACGATCTCGCGGTCCGTTGAGTTCGAGCCCCGCGTCGGGCTCTGGGCTGATGGCTCAGGGCCTGGAGCCTGTTTCCGATTCTGTGTGTCCCTCTCTCTCTGCCCCTCCCCCGTTCATGCTCTGTCTCTCTCTGTCCCAAAAATAAATAAACGTTGAAAAAATTTTTAATAAAAAAAAAATATTCTTTAAAATAAAAAGACTGCTCTTTTCCTTTACGAGGCATAAAATCATCATGCTCAGATCAATTGTTACAAAGAAAGTCAGTAGCAGGTGTATGCCAGGTGTGCTGACTACCAGCAAGAGAGAAAAGGACCACTGGAGAGGCTAATGATAAGCACAGCTGTGTTTGAGATTGGGTAACATGGTTCCATCCCATCCACTAGGGCCAATGCGTATAAAAATAGGAAATTGTGTCAACAGGGATCAGAAGAACATCAAGTAATAGTTTAGTTTTAGATGGATTATTTCTTTTTTTATTCTTCAAGCGGCAAAGATATAGAATACATAGTTTGCCCTTTTATTCATTTGTTGTTGTTGTTGTTTGTTGTTGTTGTTGTTGTTTTTGTAGGGGGCAGAGAGGTAAATGTTTTAAAGTGATAGTAGTATTCATTTGCCATCTGGGGATCCAAAATAATGACAGTTCTCTCAGGTTCCTTACCTATCTTACACCACACCACTCCAGTCCTGCTGTTTGAGTGATGACAGGTGAAATTGTCAAATGCGACTACTTGTTAGTTTCACCTTGCTTTAGAAAGAGCACCAAGACTGCATAATGCCAAGAAATCTAGTAGATTAAAACATATCGTTTTTCAGTCATTGTCTTCAGCAGACAGAAAACAATTTTTTTAATGTATTAGTCATTGCATGCTACATACCACTGCACTTACAGTTTTAAAAGCTAAGTCTACAGAAGATGAGAAAATTTATGTTTGTAGAGACAAGAATCTTCAGATGAAAGAATTGGACTCAGAACTTTCCTGTGAAGAAGGACATCATATTTTGTTTTCTCTTTGAATGTAGTTTTGTTTGATTTGGGGACTGAGGGAGGGCTAAGAAGAGTTTACTTATTGTCCTCAAAGTAATGTGGAACATTGCTGAATCTGACATAACTGAAATTTCAAGTTTAATTTTTGTTGTCTGCCTACTTAATCTCAATAAGCCACCGGAGCACTACTGTTTCTCAGAGCATATGTAACCTTTCTGAGTAGGCATTAGCCTTCCTAGCCCTGTTGAAGCTTGCTACTTTGGTTGCCTGTTCCAGAGGTGAATGCTTGTTGTTTAGCCCAAAGTGAACTTGTTTACCAGAAACACTGATGATAAAAGGATATGAAATTGAGGACGTGATGATTAGTATCAACTGGAACTGCCTATCACAGCATGAAGTTGTCCCTTCGTAAAGTTGAGTTGTTTGATCACTTGCTTTTTACAGAACTATAAAAAAAAAAACAAAAACAAAAACAAAAAACAACAGCCTTTTGATCAGAAATCCTCTTTCCTAATTCTGGCGATAGGACCTACAACTAGCACTTAATGCTAGAAATGTAGTTCACTGATTTGCTTTTCATATGAAAGCAACAATTTGCTGTAGAGGAACAAATCCTGAACTTTTAGTGTTCTTAGTTTAGAAGCTTACTGAACAAATGGTTTTGCTTTTCTGAGTTTTAAAAGTAAATTAAATAAGATAAGCCGTGGTGGGAAGAAGGTGTAGAAATGTGATACTATGTACTGTACTTTCAAAGTGTGTCACAGCAGGTAGATGAATAGATATGCAAAAAAGCAAGTATAATAAAATGTTAGTGGTAGAATGTAGGTAGGAAGTATATAGGTGCTTGCTTTAAAATTCTTTTAAATTTGCTGTATGTTGGAAACTTTTCACAATAAAATATTGCAAAGGTGTATAAGAAGGTAGATACCTAATACAGAATTTGTGTACTTAAGACAATGCCATTGCATAATGATATAAGATTGAGTAGCCTTAATGACTGTTTATGTTGAATTTTCATCTTTGGAAAACTTGGAGAATACAAAATACTTTTAAGAAGCTTTATAAGCTCTTTAGGTTATTTTCTAAAGACCACAAGCCATGCTAAAGATAAGAAAGCCAGTAAGGAGGGACTTTGAGGCTACAGTGAAAATTGTATTGTGCGTCACTGCCATTTTATTATCCAACTATTAAATAATCAGAATGCCTATTTTCCCAGTTAGATTTGAATTAAGATTTTAAAATATTACTAAATATCTGGACATATGCCTATGACTTAAAACATGGTTTAAACTGCATCAACATATTTGTTGTCCTTATATTTCTTTTTTCAGCCAGAAATATACCTTTAGAATTGAGTTTGATTGCCATAGGTGATGTGTGCCCAAATCTGGCCCAAAACTCAAAAACTGTTCCCTGTGGCTATTTTGTTTTACCATATATATGTTTCACCATACCATAACATTGTTTTACCATATATGTTTACCATACCATACTGAGGGTGGGGTAGTGGGACACAACTGTAAATGTCTTTCAAAAACAAACAAAAAAATAGTTTTTGAAAAATGCCAGACTTAACAAGCCCTCTGCAAATGATTCTCTTGATGATATTTTTCTTTCAGAAAGTTGATTTCCTCCATACTTATAAGAAAAATAAAAGATCTAAAAATCATCCTTTTAGTTAGTAATGTGGTTACGTTCTATTTCAAAAGTCTGTCCAGGTTTATGTCCTAATCACAGGAACACCTCTCTTATTCCAGGCCTTTGGGAAGAAACACTTCCTTCTCCCTTATTTCCTGTTTTCTCTTTTTATTGTTTCTTTGTCTCCTATAGCAGTGGTGTTTGTGGCTGTGCTGACACTGTGCATCTTTAAAAAAGAAGGGACATGGGACCCAAATGATATCAAAGAATTGAGAAGCTTAATATTATAAAGGAGAGTCAAGAGGAAAGAGGCATATTAAATGCAATAAACAAAACATCCACTTCACCATACTACCACACTTGCCACAAGGGACGTAAGCAATAACTGTAGCATGAATCCCTACATTTTTTTTTACAAAATAAGCTTTTATTCCTCCAGAAACATAATAAAGGAAGGGTAAAGCCCTGACCCAGTTGTTTTTCTGCAAAGTAGACTTTAAATGAGTCTTTTCTATGGCAATTTTATGGATCTCTCAAGCAATCACACTTTGTTTACTTTCTTTTTTATCATGAAAGAAATCCATTCTTCTTTCAAAAAGTACTCCCAAGTATAAAGAGAACATATAGATCATGAATAATTCCATTTCCCAGAGAAAAGGACTTTTAATATTTGGTATGTATCCTTACAGATTTCTCTTCTATAAATATATGTCAAATAACTGTAAATTTTCAAAGAGAAACATGCATTTTTTCTCCAAAAAGCGTTTGTTCTTCCTTTCTTGCCTCGTGAATTCTAGCCCCTCATTCTCTGGCATCTACAGTTGTACTTTCTTCACTAATTCCTTCTTGAACTATAAATGAACTTAGTACCTTTACACAAAGGAGGGGGAAGCTACAATTTTCCCAGTATTCTTTCCCTCTATTTTTGTCTTTCCACTCCATCTTCCCTCCCACCCTTTTTTAATTTTTTTTTTAATGTTTATTTATTTTTGAGAGAGAGACAGAGATAGAGCACGAGTCGGGGAGAGGCAGAGAGAGGGAGACAGAATCCAAAGCAGGCTGCAGGCTCTGAACTGTCAGCACAGAGCCGGACTCGGGGCCAGAACCTACGAACTGTGAGATCATGATTACCCGACTGAGCCACCCAAGTGCCCTCCTCCCACCTTTTTTAAAAACTGTGGTAGAATGCTTAACATGAGATCTACCATCTTAATAAATTTTTCCCTTTCTCTTTTCATTCAAGCTTTTCTAAAGGCAAATAAGTTCCTTTCTCAGTATCTGTACTCCCTTACCACCAATGTAGCCACTAATTTACTCTGATCTTGGTTCCAGGAATTCTTCTCTTCCTAAGGTCCTTGATGGCTGCTAGAATGTCCAATACAATGAGAGTGTGCAGTGTACATCCTTACCTAACCGTTCATCAGCATTTGACAGTAGAGCTCTTTCTTTGACTGTATCCTCCTGGTTCTCCTCCTACACATAGGACCGCTCCTATTCAGCCTCTGCCCATTCTTTAAACATAACAATTCCCAGGGACTCTGGCCTTAGTCCTTATCTCTTCTGCTTTCTTTTTTAATGAGCTCATCCAGTCCTGCAATTTTAGTTATCCCCAGCAATCCATATGTCCTGCCCTTATGTCTCTTCTCAGATATCGACCTGTGTATCTGAGTGACCCACTGCATCTTTCCACTTGGAGGAACTTTCCAAAGACATCACAAACTCAGCATATATCTTTTCAGCACATCATTTCTTTTCCCAATCCTCCTCCCTCTCATGGAGACCCTATTCAGTTGGTGGCAACACCATTTAACAACTGTAATAGTGTAAATAACAGCAGAGACATTTGACACATTTGTCAAATTTGACCATTGGAATAAGTAATATTTACATTTATTTTGACATCTGTAGTCAATCACAAATTGCACTGGGGGCTAATTCATACTATGAGCTCTAAAAACAGACTGCTAGAGAATTTGATAATTAGAAGTCCATTGGTGACTGTGAATACAATTACTGTAAATTGCAACCTGATTGTAATTGGTTTAAAAGTGAAGAGAAAGGAAGGAGCTGTTACTAGTGAGCACAGACCAGCTTTCAAGTTTGACAGTGGGAAGATAAGAGAGATTAAATGAATGTGTTTAGGGGAAAGGGATGTGAGGAAGTCATCTTTTAGAACAAGGAAAGCAACAATTTTGCTAGCTGTGGGAAGAAGGTGGTGGAGAAGAAAGGATAGAAGATAGGGATAATAGGAAGATAAGAATTGAATACTGACAACCATAAAAAAAAGAGAGTAGGGGGATCTTTGTTGCTTTTGTCTATATTATATATTCTTCATGCAACATTTGTTTTACTAAATTCAGGTCTACTATTTGTCATTAAATAAATAACAGTAAAAAATATTTTTAAAATATTTACATGTAACTTTTTAAAGTTTTTGTTTAAATTCCAGTTAGTTAACATACAGTGTAATGTTAGTTTCAAGTGTACAGTTTAGTGATTCAGCACTTCCATACATCACCTGGTGCTCATCACAAGTGCACTCCTTCATCCCCTCACCCATTTAACCCATCCTCCCACCCACCTCCCCTCTAGTAACCATCAGTTTGTTCTCTATTGTTAAGAGTGTTTTTTGGTTTGCCTGTCTCTCTTTTTTTCCCCTATGCTCATTTGTTTTGCTTTTTAAATTCCACATATAAGTGAAATCATATGGTATTTGTCTTTCTCTGATTTATTTCATTTAGCATAATACTCTCTAGCTCCATTCACATCATTGCAATTGGCAAGATTTCATTCTTTTTGATGGCTGAGTAATTTTCCATTATATATAATGGAAATGTGTGTGTGTGTGTGTGTGTGTGTGTGTGTGTGTGTATACATATATATATATATATATGTATATATATATGTATATATATACACACACACACATATATATACCACATCTTTATCCAGTCATCAGTCAATGGACATTTGGGCTCTTTCCGTAATTTGGCTATTGTTGATAATGCTGCTATAAGCATTGGCGTGCATGTATCCCTTGAAATAAGTATTTTTGTATCCTTTGAGTAGATACCTAGTAGTTCAATAATGCAGTTGTTGGATTGTAGGGTAGTTCTATTTTTAACTTTTTGAGGAATCTCCATACTGTTTTCCCAAGCGGCTGCACCAGTTTGCATTTTTCTATGTAATCTTTAACCTTTACATTTATTTACATTATTATTCTGTAGTCAGGCAAAAATTGCAATTGAGGCTAATTTGCACAATTAACTAATTAATGTGTTTCTTTTCCTTTTGAAAATTTCCTTCCTGTATTCCATCACTAATAAGTATGAAGAATCCTTTTAATTCGACAGATGTCTTTCGGTTAAAACTCTTACTTTTTTTTAATAAACTCCTATTCTAAAATGAACAATGAAAGTTTCATTTTTCAAGTCTCTATCCCACCAGATTTTGTTGTTTTGTTTTGGTTTTTTGTTATTTTGCTTTTTTGTTACTACTTGAACAATGTTCTTATATAATGCATCCTATATCTGTGGGCATGTATTGTTTTTCTATACAGTTTCCAAGTTTTATAGTTTATCTAATTCAAGTGAGTAAACCTACATTTCTGTTCTACTTTTGTGGATGAGAGACTGAAAGGTGGGAAGCAGGAGGTAGATAAGGTTAAAGAGAGATGGTGGAATGTCTGCAGAAAGGAAAGTTTACCAGTTAGACTCAAATTCTTAAGAAAACTATAGCTCTGATTCAATGGTATTAACAAAGTTATCAGCACTAACAAAAAACTAGGCAGTTCTTGCAGTTACTCAGGAAGGATTCAGAATGGTGTGGGGAAGATGGGAGGGCTACATTGGACACTTAGCCAATGTCAAAGGAGTTATAAGGAGTGAGGCATCCTCGGCAAATGACTATTTTCTTTCTCTCTTTCCTCACTTCTCCGGCCTCAAAGTCCGCACCATTTTAGCTCCACAGCACTGACACTCCCTTCTCAGCTGCTCATAGATGAGCAGTGCACAGAATCTACCATCAGCAGGCAGCATGCTAAGGTTGTGGTGGAGAGGGCCTGACCTTATTGCCTCAGTTGAAATCCTCAGCTCCAGTGTCTGCCAGAAGAGGTGGGAGGGGCACAGGAAGTGACTACCCTCTGGCTTCTCCTCCCACAGAAGCCCTGCCTCCTCACGCAGGACAGTAGAGAGGTTAGCTTTCTTTCTCCTTCTAGTTCAGTCCTTTGGCTAATGTGAAAGACCACGCAGAAGCTTTGGAGTTGCTTTTTGTGCTTGAAAAAAGTGCATAGATAGAAGACAGGGATTCCTGGCTGGGAGGAGGGAGGAGAGCTGAAGATCTCTGCCTGGGCTGGCTGAGCTAAGCAGTCAAAGTGGGAAGCTGAGTGCTTGAAAGAGGATTATGCTCGCACTAGAAATAAGCAGTAAGTGAGCGAATAACCATTATGGTTTAGAAAAGGATTAATCCCCCTGGGGTTATGGGGTGAAGTAGAAAATATTGCTTAACTCTAGAGTAAAACTGTAAGGCTTCTGACTCTGTATACAGTTGTGTGCTGTTTGGAGAGTAGGGGCTTAAATGCAAAATCAGAGCTCTAAATGCCTCCTCCCACTCTTGGAAAATGCCAGCTTCTACTTAGAATAGTTGTGGATATAATCTCCTTCCCTGACCTAGCCTCTTTCCAGGAAAATATATTCCTAAATCAGTAAGGAAGTTGGGATTAAATTGGAAAGGTGGAATTTGGTAGTGGTGGAATTGCAATCTTGAATTATGTTTGGTGAATGCTGACATTGTTATATCAGTGAGCAGTGATTTGTTAATCACAAGGAAGTCTGAGATTGGGGGGCATTAAAAAGGGAAAATTGAGAGCTTTTATGACAAGGAGGCTGAATAGTCTATATACGTACGATGAAATATAAAAATGTATATAAGTAATAATAGATGGGGTGTTTTAAGGAGCATTAAAAGTAGAACAGCAGTCAGGAAACCTACAAGTGCTCGGATAAAATTTAGTTAGAAAAGAAGAGATTTTAGTTTCAATGACTTTTTGTGCTAGCCAAAAATTTCACAATGTTTACAAAGTCAAGACAATGATTCAGGGATACTTTGATTATTGTCATACATTATAAATACTGTTGCTGGGGAAGATCTGTGGTTCTTTGGTCAGCAAGTTCTGGCAATGACACCACTGCCGCTGGTGCAAAGAATTCTGGGATGCCTGACAGTGAAATGGATGGAAGGACCCACATTCCAACTCTACTTAATGTCCTTTTGTCCAGAAATCGGGTCATGCAAATGAGCTACTTGGTACGTATATAGATCAATATTCGGAAAGGCATTTCTAAATGTTTTGTATTAGGTCTCTGGACAATATCTTATGGCAACCAGTAGACTAAAAGGATACAAAAACAAAAGTGATAGGAAGGAAGTCAGCTTGACTGAAACCAAACCTGTTCTTTTTGTTTTCCATCAATCCTGAAATGGAACCTCAAATGAGCAGAAGAATAATAGAGAGAAATACTGTGGCCATCTGTTCTGTTCTAAGTGGCTAAATTCATTAATATATGAATGAGAATTTAGATTTTATTTATGCATCCTAATACTTGAAGATTCAGAAATCTCTTTATTACAGAAAAACCCACGAAAATAAGAAGTATGTTTATTGGGGAGGAAGGGGAAAAAATAGACAAGAATTATATCCCACGGTATAAAGAAGATTTACGTCATGTTCACTGAAGGATATAGTTCTTCACTCAATGAGATGGGGATCCTAATACGGCACAATAGATGCAAACAAATATTTTTAGTTCCCTTAATTCTGGTTGATGCAGTTAATACAGAAATACAGATGAAGTTAATACAGAAGACAAAGAAAAGATTCTTTAAAAAATATTAACCTTGAACTACAGCTAACTATGTAGTGAATTTTATTTTCCTTTTCTTACTGGTCCTCTACAGAGGTACTATGATTTCTGAAATTATGAAGAAGCAATCTTCCTTTTCTAGTATTCCTATCAACAAGTGCACTGGGAGAAAGAAGAAAAAAAAAAGACTCAGATGTATTATCTTTCTCCTATAGCACAACAGTAAAATGGTTAAAATGATCTGTGACATTTTCTAACTTTACAACTTTTGCTTTGGGGAAGATAGTTGGGGGTTGGACCTGGGTGGGGGAAGGGAAGACAAAATGCCAATAAAGTGCATTTTTAAAAAATGGTCTATATTCTTCCAACTTTTCAAACTACATAATTTTGAAAACTATCTTACATATCTTTTAAAAATTATTTCTGAGTTATTTTTTCCAGTGTTAGTTTTCATCAGATTTGTAAGCAAATGTAGAAAATCTGTAGGTTCGTTATCTGAGTTGTATAGTGCTTATCTTATTCTTACAAATATAAAAGGGATTAAAATAAAACATTTAATCCTTGAAGTCTTAAGCATAGTGCAATTACTAAATGCAGTTTCAGTCTTTAATAAAAATGTGCTGGGACTCTTAAAGGAATTGTTGATCTATCTCAAATTACTAAAGAATCTGTTTTGAAACTACAAAATTGAAAAAACAACAATATTCAGAAAAAGATTAAAAGTGTAGTTTGGATGGGAGAGGCTAGGCAGAAATACTTGATGAGTAATTATAAGCCTGAAGTTTGACAATGAAAACATTTGCTGTTGTCCACGAGAGATTGATATAAAAAATGATGCATTTTGACAAGTGAACAAGGCTAAGTAAAGTATTTAAAAAGTATTAAGTGGAAATTAACATTATTAATGGAAAGAAACTAAATGATCATTTAAAATTATTCTTTCACAAGAAAAGTAAAGAAAAAGGATATGGAAAACTAAGCAGTGATGAAGACCTCGAAATAATTGTTGATCAAAAGCAGGTAAGTGAATGCTTACATACATTTTCTACTGTTGCACTGTAGATCTTTGACAACTGAGGCCCTTTGAGTGTTCGGTCCTGCCCTGGTGGCTGTATTAGCCTGTCCAGCTGAGGCCCGCTTAACAAGATAGATTTTGAGAGCAGCTAAGCCTCCCACTATGATCCCTCTGATCCACTGACTTCTACATGATGTCAACATGCATGTTCTATATATAAAGACAATGAAAAATAGAACAAGATAAGAGGACTTTTAGAAAATTACATGACCCAGGGAAAAATGAATCAATACAGCAATGATAATTTGGTTGGAGAAAAAAAATTAAACAAGAATCAGAAAGTGCGTTATTTTGAAAGTGAGAAAGCTAACATTAGTGCGAAACAATGAATATGCTTTAAGGGAAGGGGGGTAAAAGACCAAAAATACTGGGAAGTTGAAAACATATACATTGCCCAGTTTACTTTATCAGAATATCTGCAATAAATATAGAGATCTTTTTTTTAATAAAAAGAAAAAGCTACTTAATATTCTTTAATACTGCCTGTGATTTGAAAAACATCTAGCTTGGATTTTATATGGGCCCATAAGGTGGAATGAAAGCTGCTTAATAGACCATAAACAATGACATACCAGGTAATGGAAGGTTTCCAACTAACCACTGAATTGGCATTGGCCCTTAATATCTCTGTTAATTATTGAGGAGACAAGATAACTGCACATCTATTTAATGTGTAAGTGGCCCTAATTCTGAGGGTGATGTAAGCTCAGGTGGAGACTGAGAAATAATTCAAAGGAGTCTGCGTAGATGAAAAGGTTAGAAAGAAAGCAGTCAGCAAGTTACAGGAAGGCAAGTTGCATTTGGACAGTTTCCTAATTGTGCAGTTTGTTTTGCATCATGACAACTGCATTAAAGGAGCCATTGTGTATATTTCTGAAAAAAAAGAAAAATGACCACCAGAAGAGAGCAATCAGGAGCCGTTGAGCTAGAGACCTACTTCTTAGGTCTGGAATAATTGAAGTAGTTGAAATGGTCTTCTGGGAGAAAACTCACCAAAAAAAAAGCATCTCCCAGAAGTGCAGAATATGTTGATCTTACAGGGTTCACTCAGACTACCTTCAAATTAATGTTTCTTGCCTTATCTTTACTCTCCTGCTTTTGAGTAAATTGGGGGACAAGGAGCACAGGTCGGTGAGGACTTTGGCCATGTATTTCTACTTAGTGCCAAATTGTCAGGTTAGTTAATAGGATAAGTGTGGCTGGAGCTCGAGTGCTCTGCTGGGCTATTGGCTATCATTTTAATTATGCCAGATTAATTACTCGGAGCACACAATCTCCATCTCCCACAAATCCTATTCCTAGACTGACATTCTCATTGAAGGACTGGCAGATGAACTAATGAAATACAATTGAGTATATTATGAGAACACACATACCTATCCATTTCTCAATTAAAATGAAAAGTAAGTTATTTTTTTATTTCTTCCTTGATCATGTATAAGTCAAATGTTTATAATGTTTTTATAATGTTAATGTTAAATGTTTTTTGTACTTTGTTAGTATCATCCTACCCTCAAAGTCTGCTTTTCTTTCTTTCTTCCTTTCTTCCTTCCTTCCTTCCTTCCTTCCTTCCTTCCTTCCTTCCTTTTTTTTTCTTTGCCTTAAACTTTTTTTTGTTTGTTTTAACTAAATTTTGGGATTCGGAAAACCATAAATGTATACGTTGAGATCTCTGGAGTGGAAAGCCCAAGAGAGTCATTGTTCTTTTTTTCTCATGGTACCTTTCACAACATGTATGAAGTTGTCCCTAAACGCATTTTATTAACTGTTAAGGGAACCAACTTTGCTTCTGTTTCAGAAAATAATGCTATTTTATACCTGGATCAAATAAGGGAGGATTTGATTTGCTCAGTCATTGTTTGCCTCTGTAGTTATCATGTTTCTTCCAGTGGCATTGCACCAGTTGGAACCAGTTGGCAGTGACCCAGCTCTGCTGAGTCATTCATGTCAAAACACGTTTTAAAAGGCGAGTAATTATGAATATGAGTTGGCTTTCATGTTTGCTGTTGGCAGTAAGACTAGTCCTTCCTTTTTGGGAAGGTTTACTTGGTGGTGATGTTGTGAGCAAATCCTAGGTTGAAATAATGACAATGTTGATAACTCAAAGCAAAACATTTAGGAAAACACTCTAATTAGTCTTTATAATACCACCAAAAATTCTTTCTGTGCTTAAGAGATCAACATTAAAATTGTGTATGTGTGTAAAACACATTTGTTTAATATTGCTTCATCTCATAGATACTATATTGGGGAGGAATCTTTATGCTCAATTTATTCTTCCTATAACATTTTACAAACATGGTAGATATTTTTGTTAGTCAATCTTCATATAACTGCCAAAAGAAAATCTAGAGAAGATAAATAAAATAGTTGGAGTGCTGTGCTGGGCAGAAGTCTACTAATCTCATTAAATCTGTCATTCAGAAGCTGTCGCTCTACAAATGCTGTGCAAGCTATATGCCATTTTATCAGTCGTGTGATTTGCAAGACTTGTACTTCCACAAAAATTTCACAATTTTGCTTATATAAGCAAATTAATAACAGAAATAGCACAGAGTGTGTGGATTTTGTTCTCCCTGACTGCCTCCATTCAAGGGGGTAAAAGGTGATTTCTCTTATTTTTACATGAGAAAAAGTGATTTTGGAAATGTGTAAGGTTTTATTCTTAAAAGGCAATATTGTTCTTTTCTCTTTGTGAGATTTTATTAGAAAAATTTATTTGAAATACATATGAAAATGTTCTAGAGAATTCTTAGACTAGTGCTAATGTCCTAAAGTAACAGGTGCCATATGTAATCACACATATATACACACATATATAGTCATTTAAATATAAATGTATGAGACTGGCATTGGAGTCCATATTTTCCACTAGAAATCCCTAGAGTTTTCAAACTTCAAGCATAGGAAAGCAATCGAAGGAAGCATATTCAATTAAAATCTTAATGGTTCTAAACCCCAGACATTTGACATAAATATATGTGTATTGCATTATTTATATAATCAATAATATAATTATTAAATTATTACATGTAATTATTAATAAATATATAATTAATAAATTATATATTTGGCTTTCTAGAATAAATATTAAAAGATAAATTTTAAATGTATATTTTGGATCATTTTTATTATTCTTAAAATATTCTTTCTTGATTGATCTTGTAGATCTTGTTTAGGAATAGGTTTCATGTACATATTAATTTCCTTTTGAGATTTTAGGGATGGGAATGAGGGAGTAGATGGTCAAGTACCTTGAGTAAGGGATCAAAAACATTATCTACTTTGAATAAATAATAAATTCATTCTATTTTAAATTGCTATTTTTAATTAGAATAGAGCCACCTTCGTTCAAGGTTTATGACATGCTGGACCAAGATGACTTTTCTTCTAAAATGTTTTCAATTTCCAAGTTAACTTAAAGGACCTAACAAAAGGTAACACAAAAGTATAGAATTTATGATTATATGAAGGATACACTCACAGGCTCAAATATTTAAAGAATGGTTTTAACAGTATGTCATGGATCCAGTTGGTTATAGGACTCAGAGTTGCAGCTGCATAGCCTTCAGTGCAGTAAGGTGGGGAAATGTCAAATATCAGCCAGTTACAAGAGGAACAATTGTACAGAGGTCAGAGCAGTGGTTCTCAAATCTTAGCAGCCTCAGAATCCCCTGGAAGGCTTGTTGGAGGTTTTGGCGTGGGGGAGGGGGGGTGGAGGAGGTGCGGGCATCCCCAGAGTTTCTGATTCTGTAGGTAAGAGGTAGGGCCAAGAATTTGCATTTCTATATCCTTAGCTCCCACTGCTGGTCCCAGACTACACTTTGAGAACTGCTGGACCAAAGGAAACAATTATTGTAGTTCTAAAGGGAAAAAATAGTTATATAAGGACTTGTAATAAATTCTACACTCTTCAACTGAGCATTACCTGGATACCTAAAGACTAGAATTCATAGACATCCAACATAATGATGCTGAAAACAAGAAAACCACAGCCATTTATACTCAAAGGTGCTTTTAAGACCCAGGTTTGTAGTATGACTAAATTCCACTCAATAGCCTTGTGAGCTTGAATCAGTTTGAGGTATTTATTTATTTGTCAAATATTATTCTGCTCTTACCATCTCTTAGAGTTTCTCTGAGAAGATAAAATCTATTAAAATGCTTTATAAACTGTAAATCGTTATGCCATTTTAATTAACTAGTCATTACCACTATATCAGTCTGCTTCACCTGCCACATGAATTATCATAGACTAGATGGCTTAAACAATAGACATTTATTTCTCACAGTTCTGGAGGCTGGGAAGTCCAAGATCAAGGTGCTGGTATGGCCAGTTTCTGGTAAAAGCCCTCTTCCTGGCTTATAGATAGCTGCATTCTCACTGTGCTTTCTGTGTTTTCATATGGCAAGGAGAAAGAGCTCTGGAGTCTCTTCCTCTTATTAGGGCCCTACCCTTATGGACTCATTTAACCTTCACTTCTTGTAGGCCCTATCTCCAAATATAGTCACATTGGGCTTCAACATATGAATTTGTGGGGAGGGATACAAGCACTCAGTCCCTAGTACCCCACAACCCCAATTTAGCAGAATATTGAGATCTAGAAAGGTGAATCAAGTTGCCCTGAGTCCTGATTAGGTACATAGAGAACACTGGAAGCCAGCCCTCCCTCCTGACAGTCCAATACTCTTTCTGTCACTCCATGTAGCTCTCTACAGTTACCCATTACTGTCATCCCATAGGTGGGTCTTAAGAAACTATTTTGTTCCAGTGTTTTAATTATATAAATATACTAGGAAGTATCATAATTGGCCAGTGTTTATTTATTGCACCCTCACAGGGATAATCTTTTCCATAAACACTGCTTAACTGTTTACTTCCCTCTTGGCCCCTATGGATTTGTTAGGAGAGAAATGCTTTTCAGAGTAAGTGTATACAGAAGTAGAGCTAAAGGTTGTTGACATTCTGTTACTCTTCCCTTCCCTACAAAACTTCCTCAGAGAGGAGGCATGAGAGCACCATGGAGAGAGACAAAACATACTTTTCTTGGCCCAAAACCTTTCTGAGAGTGTCCTTTTAAATTTATAGGAGAAGCCTGAGCAGAAAGCAATGGAAACTAGAATTTCTGTGATTTTTCTCTAAAGAAAAAGAAGAAACAAAGTATAGCCACCCCCTTGTATTTTCAGTAACATGGAAGCATTTGGATAGGATTGCAATTCTATCCTAGTGGTCATTGTGGGAATGAATCCTAAAGAAGAGAATACAAGCCATCATGAAATAAAAATGAGAGAATGAGAAAAACCAATGAACGAGAAAGGGTACCCAACTTCCCTCTGGTGTTAACAGATAGTGTGGTCGTATCACCATCTAAGCAGCTGACACGAGTCTTGGATTCATAAATGCTAAAGGGATGGGGATGATATGTGTCACTGCCTTGTACTCAGCACCATCTGGCCAGTGCTTTCTTTGCCATTACAATATGGCAGCTTAACTTAAATATAATTCAGATCCTATTACTTCTGAGGAGATTTTTAAAGTGTGAGACCATGTTTCTTGGTATCATGTGTAAAACTGGCCTGGAATACCTTCTTGGGGATCAGTATTGGTCACCAAGAACAGAAACCCCTCTAGAGTTGCAGAAAAGAGACCATCTGGTCAGCCTGGAGATTCTGAAGCAGGACGCTCTGAGACACTGAAAGGACAAAGCACATTCTGCAGTTGTGGTTGCCCTCATTACTCTCAGAGCAGACAGATTCATTAGTGCTTTCCTTAGGAAAGACTGATAGATGAGAAATGGTTCAATGAAAATACGGCATACGTATTTGTGATGAGAGAGACTGAAGCTATTCAAATTTGCTGTCTATCTGAAATCAACATTGTAGTAAACAAAGATTCACTACTGTAGTCCAATCAGTGCCATCTTGTCTGCAAAGCTATTTATCATCATAAATATTGTACAAGAAAGGGGAAAAGTTTTCCACTAGGTTAAGTAGAAAAATTACTGGAATAAAGGCATGATCACCCTGCGTTTTATTCCTGAATATTTCCTATTTTTGTCAAGAAACAGAAAAATCGTTCTGAGTTACTGGTAATTTGGCAAGGGTGGAGTGGGGGGAAGCATAGTAATGCAAAACATTTTATTTTATGTTTTCCTTACAAACTCACAATGGGGAGTTTATTTTTGTTTGTTTAACTTCATGCATTTCAATTCAGTGTACCAATTCCCCTAAGCATCACCTCTGACTCTAAGAAAAACAAAAAGGGTAGACCTAATATCTTAATTTCAGAGTCTTCTGACATGTTACTGAGATCTGAAGGTAGAAGCCCAGAAGATGTAGATGGCCACTCTTTATACAGTGGCACAGAGACAAGCAAGAGAAACCTGAAGTAGGAGACCATCATTCTAGCTCTTAGTCTCGACATTGCTACTAACTAAGCAGAAGACACTAGAGTGAGCAATTTAAGTTCTCTGGGTTTCTATTTCTTTATCTCTAACGTGGAATAACACCATCTGGCTCAGATGTCTGTTGTGAGATTCAAATGGGGATATCCCTCTGGAGAACCTTGCATTCAGTTCATCCTCTTTTGGTCAGAACCAAGCCTAGAATCCAGGGCCACTGCAGCCTTTCTTTCATGTTCTTTCCACCAGCAGCTCATGCTTCCCTGAACATCAGGTTGGTTGTTGCATTGCAACATTTTTGCTTTGCTTATTCCCACTGCTTCACAAGTGTTCTGCATGCTTTCTGTAAGGTGCCATCAGGTACTCTAGTGCTGGCTCCTCTGTCCCCACAAGCTTTGGACATTGTGAATATATGACAAAGTTGTTACACAGTGGTAGGAACAGGGCTTTCACAGTCAGGAATCTGAATTAAATCTGAATGAAAACAGGGTATGGTCACATAATAGTTTTATTATGGGAAAATTAACCAGCCTCTATGAGCTTCAGCCTGCTGTCTATAAAATGAGGAAAATACTATCTATTTCATAAAATAGTTGGGAGGATTAATAAGTTGCTGTATGTAAATGCCTAGCAAAATGCATGGCATAATGAGTACTTTATAAATGGAAGGTACAGGAATCAGGGGGGTGGTGATGGTAAAACTCTTAGATTTTTATTGGCTGTACAGTTCCCTTGGATTTCTTCAGGACTGAGTTATAATAATTCTAAATAACCAAGTCTATTCTGGGGTCTTAGATACATCCTTCTTGGATCCACTAGGTACAGAAATGAGGAGAATAGATTGTGTATAAGGAAAATAGGGAGTGAGGGAGAAAGCCTCACAAGCTGGCCCCTCTAGAGGCGGCAGCACCTACCAGATCCAGCTAATTGCCATCTTGTTGGAAATTGGCTCAGAGTCACCACATATACTAATTTTTCAAGAGAAGCAATTTGCTGCTTTTTAAATGTTTAAAGTCAATTTAAAGTTGTTACAACAATGTGTAGTCAAGCAAAGCAGTCTGAGTCTATATACAACCCTGGGGTTCCAATTTGTGACCTGTTCTACTCATGAGATTCTAAAATCAAAGGAGAGTAGGATGCTGACATGGGCCTGGGTGGGCCTCTGCTCTCCCCTTCTTATTTCTCTCCTGCTTTATACCCTCCACCTTGAAAACTAACTTAACCTAGTTGTTGATTTGATGAAAATAATGAACATTAAAGTATAATTGTCAGATGGTTTTAAGTCTTCCAAGAAGTTCAAAAACCCAAAAGGGAACTGAACCATTTAACCTAAAATGTAAAAGAATACTCATCTGATAAAATGAGAAGGTCAGATATTATAAGCAGAAGGCATTGCCGATATTTCCTCCTATTCAGGTCTTTGGCCACCTCTTGGCAGCCTAGCATCTCAGTGCGTACACAAGTTACCAACATTGTTGGATAGCAAGCATCAGCTTTCCTCTACCAGTCCATCTTCCCCAATTTTCCAGACAGTAATGAAAATAACAGGGCTTGGTTAAAAACTATAACCACCACGAGAGATCATGAATTGCCACCTCAAGTTCAACAAATATGTATGCATCACAGATCTTTATTTTAAAGTATTAATATACAGTCTATGTTCATTACATACAACATGAGAAAAACCTGGACTTTCCAGTTGGAAAAATATAGATGTTAAGTAATTTTCAAATAGCCCATTTTTTTTCTTTTTAATCGAATGGAGAGAAAGGTGCTGGCAGCATGTTTAGTCAGTGAGAAAATAAAGCAAAATTGAAATGACATGAGCTGACATGCTGGGTGTAAAAATGATGTGATATATGAAAATAACAGCTAGAGATGGTAATACTTAAAAGCAGACTCAGCCAATTGGAATGCAACTTGAAGAGAAACCATTCAACCTTTCACTGTGGAAGATTTGTTGTGCTTTTACTGGCTGTTTCCGGTTTTGTTTTGGTTTTTGGGTGGTTGTTTTTGTTGCTGTTTTAAGTAGATTCATCTGACCAACATGAGAACCGTAGACATCAGAGCTGTTAGGAACTTTAGATAATCTAATCCTGAAGCTTTCAAACTGTGCTCTGCGGGGCCCATTCTGGATTGTGAATTGGTGGGGAGGGCTGTCTGTGATGTGGCACCATCCCTTAGAGAGCGAGTCAGCCACTGGGTGTGCAGACAGGCTTTGTTCAATGAAAGGGTGCTGCTGCTAAGAAATTTAATTATATTATTCTAGTTCCATCAAAATAAGTTAAATGAGTTTAAGAGTAGGGAGATAGCTTGACTGTGTCACCAGGTTATTTTATATCAGGTCTGCAGCCTCTAGTCTTGGGTTCATTCATCTATCCTTGTAACTGCCTTTCTAAATTAAGCTGCTTATCCTTTCTTCTATATTCCCTCATGCTGGTCAGCTAAATATACCAACCAAGTCAGAAAAATCACTTGAAAGAAGTGTGCATTTCAAGTGCACAGCTTAATCTATGAAATTTGTTCTGGTAGATTTTTATGAAAGAATGTTTACATGAGATGCTTCCTACTTCATAAAGGGGATCTCACAACTTTGTGACAACTTCCCAGTATATATCAGGATTCAGGTATTAAGGATTTTAAAAGTGGAATTTGTATCTCCTCAGACCCCCCTAACAAGATTAGCAAAATGCTTCCTCCATGCTGAAGCAGGCAGTTTCTACAGTTCATCTCAGGTCTTCTCCACCTGGATCAGTTTATCATCTCCTTCTCCGTTGGCTGTGCGCATTGTGGGCCGTGTCCGCACACGGGGGACTGGGACATGGAGTGTCCCAGTCCATCCATTTTGAGATGCGCTGCCAGTGTTTCACCCTGCAGGTGAACTCACTGATTACTGGTCAGATCGGTGGCTGTTGCCATAAGGGTTTTGAAAGCCAGGTGTGGGTGGAAATATTTATACTCATATTTACATTACACATTCAAAATCTGATAAATAAAGATAAAGGAGCAGACACACCATACAAATAATTTTTTTTTTCTTATTTTGATATTTAAACAGCAGAGAGAGTTAAGAGTGTAACTGTCTCTTCTTCCCCTTCTGACTTTGGACCCAGATGTCTGTGATCTGCCATGGCCCCGACCTTGTCATTTCTGTGGTTGTGCATTTATTTCTCTCCCGTCCAGGCTTCACCATAGAGAGGCCTTTCCTTTCTGCTCAGCCCCATTCTCTGATCCCTGCCTCTGGAATGTGTCTCTTATTCTGACACTGCATATATAAGCTTTGACAGAAACGCAGTTCTTGCAAAACTGCTTTTTTTTTTAATGCTCCACTGCTTCCTTCCCTTTCTCCAAAACAACTCTACAATTCTGTCATTTCCATTTTAAGTCATTAATTTTTCACATGGTCTACCCCCAATCATAGTGAGTACCACTTCCTTCCTATCTTGTGATCTGGGGAAAACACATGCATACACAAATGATCATTCAACACAATTGTTATTTATTCCTCACCATAGTATTTTTTTTTGGCCAAATGATCTCATTCTTGAAATATATGAATAAGTGACTTATTACAGAAATGGTGAGAGAATGTACCATCTCGGCTTTGTGCGGGATGTTCTGAATAGAAAAAAACATTCATTCATCACTTTTTTCCAACAAAATTATCTCATTTGTATAATTTGTGAATAATTAATGAATTCTTGTGGTAGAAAAACACTAAACAGTTTATGGAAGTAGTTTTCTTCCAGACAAAGTTTGTCCAATGATCATTTCCCTAGAGTCTCAGCTTCTATTTTTAAACTTTAAATATGCCAAAACTGACGCATTAATTTTTGTGAACTATGGGAGTAGTTTCTGAAAAACAATTACTGAGTGATGGTGCATTCGTTGATGGATTTTTTAAATCAACTTGTTTAGTACAGAATAAAACAAATTGAAGCTCATGAACAGGCTTACTCTTCAATTTTTATGCTAAAGATGGAAAACCTTGGAAACTGCTTTTGCAGAAAGGGAAACAATTTGTTTTTCACTAAACGAACGAGCAGTCTTATCCTTCCATCCAAACTCCAAGGAACTTGATTTAAAATCATCTCCCTGTGGGTCTATGAACCACAGTAGCCCAACAAGACATGCCCCGTGAACTCCAACACTGCTCGGCTTAGTGTAGCCCACAGGTGGTAGGCACCCAAGACTGCAGACAACCAAGGCTTGTCAACGTCTCCCAAATAAAATGGAAACCCTTCAGTTGAACTTGCATGCTGTGCGTGGCCCAGCCCCTGACCACCCTGTTATCCTCATTCAGTGCCGCCTCCACTCTACACCCCATTCATATTGAACAACTTGAAGAACCCCAGGTGTGTAACGCTCTTCCTCCCTCTTGGCCTTCACCCTCTATATGTATATGTGCATACAGTCTGTATCACAGATCTTCTGATATGCCCCTGGGAGTGAAGGGTATAGGTTGGAGGGATGGAGGCCTCCTCATGGTTCTGACTGAAGCTTTCCCCTTTGCATATCCAAATGCTAAGAGAGGAGAGAGAAAGAACAGTCTCTCTTGGCTCTGTACACAAGCAGACTTCTTAAATCCTAAAAATGTGGGGAGAAATGAGGAAAAAATGAAAAACAAAAGTAAAGTCTACTCCTGAAGAGAAGGGGATCAAAGGGGAAACAAGAACCTGAGAGTCTTTTCTTTATAGAAATTTGATATCTAAATAATTTTGCTATGTATTTTCAGTGGCTTTGTTGTAGGGGAAAATGTTTAATTATGTTTAGTACATTTATGCCTTTTGTGGTTCTAAAAAAAATTAGAGCTTGATTCTGCCCTCTTCCCGAGGTTCATCCCCCCATGTGATATGCAGGGGAGCAATGGAGAGAGAGCACAGCAGGACCAGCTCAGGGGATGTTGGCAACATTTAACTTTCCAGTATTCAAGGGAGACAACTAAACAGGGAATCATATATTTAAAAATCGGTTCTAAGATAAACTATGTGAACAAAATTAAATTGTCTTTTATTTTTCTCCATTACGAAGTCACCTAATAAAATAACTTCTGGAGGAAGATACATGTTTTAAAAATATGTGTATTTCAGTGGAAATGATCTAACCTTTTAGATAGATCACTCATTTATTTTACAGAAACTTCTTGGCAGTGCATTTCTTGCTAGGTGTTTGCCAGTTGCTGGGACACAGAGATGACATAAACATACTCATGGCCCTTGAGAAGTCAACAGTATGTTGCGGACCTTCTTAGATACAAACACTTAGCATTTACTATGTGCTACACCCTTTTGTAAAAGCTTTATATAGATTAACTCATTTAACCCTCCCAACAACTCCATGATGTAGGTCCTACTATCCCCATTTCATCATGCACACTAACGCACAGGGAGTTTACACAGGTCTGCTACACTGCACAGCTACAAGGAAATGTGCTGTGTGCAGCAGTATATGCAGCCGTGGGTCCCAGGAGTTCACAATTAGGAGGTTATCTTTCCATCATCCTTCCCTGACTTATTAGGGAGATAGTAGATAGATATATTAGTAATGGTACTATCTGGACTGTGCTAGGAAAAATAATGTAACATGGTAGAATCTGAGAAAGCCTTTCTGTTTATAAAGGAAAGATGCATTTGATAAAGAAAAGCATAAATGAATTAAGATGGGTAAACTGGAAAAGAAATTTTCTCCCTTCAAAAAAAAAGTATTCTTGTGTGTGTGTGTGCGTGTGTGTGTGTGTGTGTGAGAGAGAGAGAGAGAGAGAGAGAGAGGCAGAGAGACAGAGAATGTGTGAATACATAGACATAAACCCACATACCCCAAAGCAAACCTATGAAAAAGGTCAGTTGCCCAGTCCTAGAAGAAATGCCCACCTCTGAGGCCATGGGGACACTGCACTGCACTGAATGGTGGGACCAGGTGACCAGACTGTCTTGCAAGGGAACCAGTAAAATGCACATATTGCATTGCAGTTGCTACATGTGCTTCATGTCCTCCCATTTGAGGTGCTTCTCATGATAAATCCAATCCTTACTTTGTGTCTAGAATTACCTCTGTGCTCCCCACATTTGAAAAATTCCATGCCTGGAAGAAAACCAGAAAGTTCGTCACTTCAGCCTTTGTTAAATAACTTTCTGTTATGGGAGTAGATTGCTGTGCTCTGAAAATGTCACTCTGACAGCTGCCCTACAGTGGCTGACCTTTCTTCTCGGGCTGAAGTCCCTGCTGAAATGTTCGGTAGAGCTAGTTTATCCCAACTTGCTGGCAGATCTCCAGTTTCTCTGCATGCCCATTTGGAAAAGTGGTCTGAGGGTTGATATTTTGCCACTTATGACTTTCACCCAAAACACCTCTGCCCCTCTGAGCTTCTTATGATCCCTGTATCCTCCCAAAAGCAGCGCTCTGGTCTTCCTCCACAAACCTTACCTGTTAGTGCTGGAGGGTCACCCTTGGGGTCCCTTCTCCCTGCTTACTCTGCTTATTATGAGTATATGAAACCCTCCTCAGAAACTGTGGATGAGGGGTGCCTGGGTGGCTCAGTCCATTAAGCATCAGACTCTTGATTTCAGCACAGGTCATGATCCCACAGTCATGCGATTGAGCCCCGTATTGGGCTCCACACTGAGCACGGAGCCTGCTTGGGATTCTTTCTCTCTCCCTCTCCCCTGCTTGCACACTGTCTCTCTCAAAAAAAAAAAAAACAACAAAAACTTTGGATGAGACAGAAAGTCTCACCCTTGCTCCCAGGGACTCTTCATTTTGCATACTCTCTCATTTTTGCATGGTCACAAGCATAATTTTCATTTTTTGCAGAGTTGCAGTCAGTATGCATTCAGTTTCATTTCTGTTTCTTTACGTAACATCATGCCACACTCACTTTTCCACATTGATATTTAGTTTTTATAAATGTCACTTTAATGGTTGCCTTATATTGATTCAAGGTGATCCTTAGGCATTTTTTTCCATGACTTTCCCTGACTTGAGTAGTGACCATCCAAAGCTTTCTCTTCTTCTTTCAGGATGCAGGTTATCAAATAAAAAGAAAAGGAAGGGATTGCCAGAAAATCGTGTACATTACTATGATTAGACATATACGGATTGACCATGAATTATGCATGATGTTTATGGGAATTTGCACAGTGTCATCTTTTAATATCCCTGCTGCACCTTTAAATATCACTGGAGATGCCACCATGCATGTTGCTCTGCTCTCATAAAACCTTAGCTTTAAATCACAACCTACATGGCAGTTATATGGGATTCTGCTTCCTGAGGCTGACCACAGCCAAATTACAAACATTGATTTGCATAAATTTGGCTTGCATGAATTTTTAAGTTTGCTGAGAAGGGAAATTGACTAAATATTGTTAGAGCCACAAATAACTTGGGATATAATTTACTTTTGTACCATATGGATTGAGGACACAGATGTATGGATCCACTAGGATATTCCTATGCCAAAAAAATATATAGACTTAAAGACGCATAAGTGAAGCAACTTATATGATGGGAATGCCACTAATTGCGTTATAAAATTAAGCCCTATGACTTCTTCATATTGAAAGGCAATGATAAAAATAAATAATTATGAATGCATTTTAGAGTATCTGGTCTTTTCAGTGAGCATTCTAAATTAAAATTTTTTGCTCAGGTCCTAAAATGCAAAACTAACTCTACAGTTGCAAGGGGTGCAGGAAGTTTTTAGGTCTATTAGCAGAACTAAAATACAACTAGGATGCTAAGATTCAAGTTCCTTGCTCTGCCGATGACTTTCTATTTAACCTTGAACAAATCTCTAAGCCTTGACTTTCCTATCAGCAAAGTGATAATATTTTCCTTACTTCTATCTCACAAGAATGCTGGAAGAATTCCTTAAAGAAAACTTAAAAAATAATCATCTGAACTACCCAAGAGGATTACTTCCTGTGAATAAATCCAAAACCGTATCATCTGTAAGGATGCCACTCACTAATGCTCTGGGGTTGTAAATTGACCTCTTGTGTTAAGGAGCAATTTAAAAATGAAATTCCCTGTAGAAAAATGAACACATCCATTATTATTACTTTTAGATCAGTAATGCTTGAGGAGAGAGGCAATGTGGCTTAATTTTATGAATTTGCAGGTGATAGATTTACATTGCATTTCCTTTTGAGTGATTCATAATTTTCTCTCTAATCATAATGAGAAAAAGAGTGGATAAGTTTTCATATTTATGTCTTTCGACTGTCTTGCAAAGATTTATGTTATAGATGGTTCTGAGGAAATAACATCAGTACTGATTTTGTTCTTTTTAAATGAACAAAACTTTTTCCTGGAAAAGTAAAGCTTATGCTGAGGCTTCTAAACTTTACTTAGTGGTTGAGAACTATTACATTCCAAGTAAAAACAACATAAGCTATCTGTTCCTTGGGACTAGAAAAAGGCCTCCTAGATTAATTTTAACCCCTGAGCCTTCTTTTTAAAAAAAATGAAAAGCATGTAGAATTCATAATGAGTCTTTAGCAGAAAAGTCACATAATATCTCTCAAAACACAGAGAAACCAAATTAACCTCAGCAAGGTAGGAGCCAGTGAAAGAACTTCTTCTCAAAAAGTAAGTTGACATTTCAAACTGCCCTATATAGTTTGAAGGGAATTGGTCCCTTTATCAATAAACTGTCTTCAGAACAGTTATTTCAGGGCACGCTGGTGCAAAAGGTTAGTAACCAGGAATGAGTTCTTATTTTTACTCATTTAGAAATCTGCTTCTGACATCACAAATAAGGCCTACAATCAGCTTCCACAGAACATCCAGCCTATCAGAATGGGGAAAAAAAAATTTTTAAGTGCATAATCTTAAAGTTCATGGTGGAGCCAGAGTTAGGGACAGAGTAAAGGAGGGTGCAGAGAAATTTAGATAAATCAGTTTGTGCGGAGGTCATTTTAAACACTTGTGTAAGCATTGTAGATGAGATTGTTGGAATTGGTTGGAGCAAACTTTAAACCCCAACAGTCCAGTTTAGTTACATTATGGCAGAAGTGGGGGGGGGGCAGTGAGAATAAAAGGAATTCACATTGTCAAGCACATGTGCTAGACAACAACCTAACAGGTATTATTGTTATTATGCCAATTTTTCAAAATGGGGGGGGGGAACAAACCCAAAGCTCAGAAGGATCGAGAAACCTTTTTGAAAAGAGTGCTATAACTCATAAAGCACCAGAAATGGAATTGAAATAAATTCTTCCTCCAAAGCCCATGTTCTTCCAGCCAGCTGCCTTTCCACAAGTCATCAAGAAAATTAAACTGCACCACATTTTGTTTAATTTAAATACAGCCCTTAGTTACTGTATATATTGCCTAGTACCCTTGGGAGTTTAAATAAAAGAGCCTTCTTTGAAAAAAAAGTCACAGATAGCAAAGAGAAAGGTGGAGCTGAGTCAGGGTCAAAGCAAAGCCCCTTCTGATCACCTGCTGGGGAATTGCCAGTCCCTACCTAGAGATTCTTTGGAAGAAGTTCAGTGCTGAATAATGGAAGTGAGCAGGCAGAGGGTTCTAGAATGCCGTGTCCTGTTTCCTACTTTGCACATAACCAAGTCTATATTTCACTCATAATTGGCCCAAAGACAAATTGTACTGGAAAAATGGCTCATTTCACCAGGCGTTTCTTCTATTCTGAGCACCAAAGCTTCTGTATTCATGACCAATTTTCTTTTTTCACTGAAAGTTAATTCCTAAGCTTAGTTCTTGTAGATCTTAAGTTAGTAAAGCTATCCAAGGATGGTACAAAAGAACAAAAAAGAAATCTCTTTGGAACTTAAGAAGCAACAGGTTCCCCAGCTGGCAGGTGAGATCACGCTTACATCCCTCTTGGGATATATAGAACTAATAATGTTGAGAAACATAAGAGTTAAAATTTTTGTAACTTTTTTACAAGACTAAAGTAGACAAAGGGGTCACCTACACAGAATATTTCACTTTAGGGGGTATCTTGAGTCTCTCTGGCCCACTTTTAGCTTCATCATTCATTAGTTGCCAAACATTTGCTTTCTCACTACATTCATGTTGGTTGACCAGGTCTCCCCTTCCAGCTCTTCTACTTCTCTTATGATTTACTGCATTTTGGCTTTTGAATCTATTCCTCAGAGAGGCTGTCTTCCTTCACTTTTGGTGGAATGGATTTCCTAACATCATTCCACCATTTCCATCCTGAGTCATGGTGAGACCCTCCCATAGCTCAGTCTCTCCATCACTGAGGATGAGTCATTTAGAGACATTCCTTATAGCACCGTGGAAGCCATTTATAAATGATACAGCCTTCTTCATCTCAAAACAAAGCAAAATGAAATTTTTAACAGTTAAATAGGTCAAGACTTTTTGTTAAACAATGCAAACCTCCTTGATTATGCCAGCATACAAATATGCCATATTGGATGGCATCAGTAGCAGAATCTTTAAATAAAAGAACTGTGAACAGTTTAAGCCACTTTATTTCATTGCTTTTAATTTCACCACCACCCTCATCATCACATATTATTGAAAACCCACCTTGGACCATGTGGCATAAACATTGTCCCTGTTCTTGTGAATTATATGTTCTATGTATATTTAGGCAAATAATGCCTAAACAAAGTGGATTTTAAAAGGCAGCAGTTTGTCTCTCTCTCTCACTTAAAAGAAGTCTGTAATTACACTATTTAGGGTTGGTACAAGACCACTCCAAAGTCATCAGAGATGAGGGCTTCTCCCAGCTCTCTTTTCCACTGTACCTTGAAAGAGGCCCTGTTCCTCATATTCCAAAATGGCTGCTGAATCCCCATCAATCATCTCTGAGTTCCAGAAAACAGAAGTGAGGGAAAGGCAAGGGAGCATCTACCCCTCCTTTTGCTACTCTCTTCCTTTTCTTTTATCCACTTCTCCTTTTAAGGAGAGTTCCCAGAATTTCCATAGAGTCCTTTTGCTTATATTTCATTGCCTAGAACTTAGTCATATGATCACAACTGATGACAGGAGAGCCTAGTTCCTGGGAAATATAGAGTTATTTGCTCCACATGGTAATATGTCCACCTAAAAAGCATGCTACTAAGAAAGATACTAGGGTAGAAAGTTAGCAATCTCAGCCATAATTGTCATTCCAAAACTATCAAAAATTTCACCTCTCAAGTCAATGACAAGGGAAAATAAGCATATATCACACTTTTTTTTTCTGATATTTTTTAGCAATGTGTCTTACAAAATCACAAAGCTGAGTATTGTTCAATTAAGCATGGCAGGAGGGCAGGAAGAACTGTTTTTTGAAGGAATATGCAAAGTATCTGTAGTAAGAGCCTTCAGCATTTAGCAGCACAAAAGGGAATAGACTCATGCATATTCTAAAATAAGAAAAGGCCAGCAACACTTGGATCTTCCGGGAGGAATATCCATCCAAGGGTGCCATCTGATACCCTTTGCCTTTGGGCATCATACATATGCCTCCAGCACACATTTTGCTCTAAGCCACTTCTCATGTTTCTCAATTACAGAATCTTGCCAGTTCCATCTCAGCCTTTCCTCACCCCTCACTCACTCCATCAGGAGTCCTTCAGTCTCGCCTGCACTCGTAGTTCCTTTGACCCGTTGGGGACATATACAGTGTCAATGAGGGGCATGTTATGGTGATTTTACTTCTGTTTCGTACACAGTGTAGTGTACATTTTCACCAAGATTGTAAATGCCTCAACAGCTAAGTCCAGTCTTTACTCCTACATTAGGCCTCATAATGCTTCCTGCAATGTGGCGTAGGTAACGGGCCCTCGGTAGATGCTATTAGAGCAAGTAAAATATGTGAGAAGATAGGAAAGAGGGACTTTCTTTCAAGGCTGCCCCCATTTTCCAGCAGGTTTGACTGCGAGGCTTGCGGAGACCCCAGCAGCACAGGGCAGTGCGAAGGGAGGAAAAGCGGCCCTGAGCGTCAGGAAGCTGGCGGTGCAACGCAAGTGTCACTAACAGAGAAGGTTCCCGTGGCACTGGGATTTCAGGCAGCACTTTGTGCTTTAGCCGCAGTCTCACAACACCATGGGGTCAGTTCATGTACGACAGACCTTCAGCAAAGGCCGATGGTTCAGGGAAGGAAGCTGTCAATTGGTAGGGGAGGTGATCAGGGTCTCAGGCAAGATGATGGCAGGGTCCCAGAGCAGCTGAAAGTGAAACCCAGTTGGACAGATTGGGCCAACATTGCCAGGTCTTATGAGGAAGAAAGTGCATGTTATTCATCTTTATGTTCCCAGCTGTCCACACTCTCCTGCTCAGCAGTAGGTTTCTAGTAAATGCTTGTTTCTCCTGTAGTTCCCTTGTCCGTGACCACAAGACTACTCCAGACTCTACCTGCTGGTGGAATAAAGCTACCCATTCCTTCCACCTTTGAGCACCCAATTGGTCTTACCTTGCATGAGGAGGATAACATATGGTAGCTGGGTGGGAAGGCCATCTGCCCCACTCAGTTTCTTTGTGTTTGGAAACAAAACATATTACTCCCTATTGTAGACGGCAGTCCAGCATTAACACAGGCAGTTTTGTGTGCAATTCTACCAGATGTGTTATATAAAAAGAGAGACTTCATGGGTTCTAAATGCAAAAGATAGCAATTGGTTGGCCTTTCATTTTTTAAAATGGGGAAATAATTTCTGGTACATCCATATTAGAGAATACTACATACTTGACTTAAAATCATGCTGACAGAGTTGATACTGACGAGGCGAAAAATACAGCACATTAAGCAAAACACAAAGGCAAAACAACAATTTGGAGAGATCCAAGTGTTAAAACATAATTAGCAAAAAGGACTCTAAGGAAATGTTCTAAAATATTAACCGTGATTATCTCTGGATGCTGGAATAAGTGATTTTTAAACTACTTGTCTGTTCTTTTCGGTTCTGCATTTTGCAATTCATTCATTCTTCCAAGAACAATTTTTGAATATAAAATACCTCGAAACTGACTAAAAGTAAAAAATAATGGGAAAGACCTGTATAATTAATCAGAGCAGAAATAACGCTGTTACAAACACCAGCCACAGAGAGAGGCACGTGTTTCATGTAAATAGGAGAGACACAATGGAATTAGAACTGGGATCTGCTTACTGTTGGTGTGGCCTTTAATTAAATATTATTAAAGTCTTTTCCCATGAATGTAGATATAATGATTGCCGTGCTTAAAATCAACATCAGCAAAAATGGTTTGAAAAACTTCTTAGTTGCCATTTTATATAATTGTGTTAAAAGCGCATTTAACAATGAGCATTAATAGCTTTAGCTGCTTCAGATTAATAAGCAAGTTGAGTTCTGTGCTTCCACAGAGAGAACATCTGAGGTAGGCATTCCTTTTGTTTATCTAGTACTTTGTTTTTTCAGTGGCTGGTGGGGATGGGGGATTGAGGAGAAGGGAAGAATCACAGCCGGCACCTACCCAGCTTTCAAAGTGACAGTGTCATCTATAATTTTCCAGGAGTAAACTGGTCACTCCAGCAGGGAGGAAATTTCCCTGAGACCTAATTCTCTCCTTGGCCCCACACACCTAACTGTATTTCTCCCGTGCTGCGTTCCTGTTTGTCTCCTCACTCATCTTCTCTGGTGAGGTAACAACTCTGTCAGTACCCGTTTCCAATCTCTAATTTCCCCCCTTGTAATTTCTCACCTTGCTGACCACAGTCAAACAGGAGACAGAGAAGCTGAGCTGTTTTTGGCAGATGCTTTAGATAAAGACCAAACACAAGCGAAAATCCTGCAGGAAGGAAGACAATTTGCTAAATAAGGATTGCATCAGGATTCTTTTGTGAGGTTTGATCATTTAATAGCTTTAGGAGGTGTCTGTGCCTCAAATGCAAAGACCATAATATGAAAATGTGGACTGAACCTCCAGGTCACTTGCTTTGAAATACAAATCCATAAAACTTATAGTTGTGGCAAGTCAAACACATTTTTATTTATTCCTGGATGTTAATTAAGAAAAAACATCTAATTAGTAATAGCGTTCTTCCGATTCCTCTTTTTACCATTCACTTTTCCCCCCTTTCAAAATCTTTTTTTTTTTTTTTACTGTTTATTTATTTTTGAGAGAGAGAGAGAGAGAACCAACAGGAGAAGGGCAGAGAGACAGGGAGACACAGAATCCTAAGCAGACTCCAGGGTCCGAGCTGTCAGCACAGAGTCCAATGCGGGGCTTGAGCCCATGAACCACAGGATCATGACCTAAGCCAAAGTCGGACGCTTAACCGACTGAGCCACCCAAGGCACCCCCTCAAAGTAACTTTTGATTATAACATTTAAAATATGTTTATTGTAAAAAAAATTTGAAACTACAGACAAAGGAAATAATCCTATTTCCTCCCTACCAGTACTATCTTTATATTGTTTTTGCTTTGCTTTGAGGAATCAAGCTACTGTAACAGAATGAGCATTTCAAACAAACCCGGGTTTTAATCAGAACTCTGCCACTTTCTAGATGTGATTATGGACAATTTCTTAACCTCCCTAAAACTCTTATCTTTGGCTAAAAATGATAGTTATACCTGCCTCATGCAGTTGGCATGAGAATTAGGAGTAATGTATCCTTGGCACATAGTAAATGGTTAATTACTGGCAACCATAATTGTTATTATTACCTTCTATGTTTAAGAGCTTAAATTTAAACTTTTTTATGGCATTTTTAATGCTTAGTAATTGCAATACTGCTTCTAATAGATGACTATACCTATCTGTGGAACCAAGAAAGACCACTGTCAGTTTCTTAGGTGAGTGCACTTGCCCGGTGCTGCAGAAAAGGATTTGCCACATCTGCCCTGCTCATTAGTTTGTGAGAACCTCCGTTCAATAGAAAATTACCCAAGGAGAGGGGGTCCATGTCTCACCTACTGTGAAACACCACACAGCCAGTAACTGCTCAACCCATACCCACTGCTACTGATGTTGTCCCACGGAGCTAACAATACATGTCAGATACTGCTTATTGATCCTTCTCTTTCTGTCCGTGCAAAAATCCCTGTATATCCCAGCTCTATTTGATAACATGTAGAGGTGGGTCCTTGTTGTTCAGGAAAGCCTGAACCCACAAAAGCTACCTTCACTAATTGAAGGCCTTTCTGGTGCTGGTATTGGTAGGAGAGCTGCTAACTCCTGGGTTCTCCACCGCAGCCACACACTGCAATACTATGAGGACTTTGACAAAACACCGATCTTGGGTCCCACCCCCAGGAATTCTGATGTAATTGGTCTGCAGCTGGGGGCTCAGCTCTAGCTTAGCTCATCCCGAGCGCCCACTCTTTCAGTAGCCACTGAAACCATTACCCTGCTCAGAGCTGAGTCCACGTGTGCTTTGCAAATTTGTTTCATCTTACTTGCTTCTTGTTCCTATCACCACTTCTATTTCTATCTTAGTTAATCACCTAACTTCTTCATCTCTGCTATTTCTCTCTCCTCAGTCTCCACATTGAACCATAAACAAGGAATTTCAGTGGGAAAATAAGGGTTGTGTGTAAGGAAGTTGGGAGAGGGAAGGTCTGTGGCAAACTAGCGAATGAGTGCCCCAATGAGAATGTTCAGATGCAAAATTTTCTACATTGTAGATTAACCAGACCCACGTCTTTTTTTTTAATGTTTATTTATTTGAGAGAGAGAGAGAGAGAGAGAGAAAGACAGCAGGGGAGGGGCAGAGATAGGGGGAACAGAGGATCTAAAGCAGGCTCTGTGCTATCAGCACAAAGCCTGATGTGGTGTATGAACTCACAAACCATGAGAACATGACCTGAGCTAAAGTTGGATGCTTAAACGACTGAGCCACCCAGGCACCCCTAATAAGGACATCTAAGTGTCCACTGAATTTTGGCTACTTGTAGGCCACAAACTTTTAAACTTTTTTTTTCTTTTCCAACTTTGGAAACTACCATAGTCCTACAATTCCACTGTGCAACCATATAGAAGAGGCAGAAAATATACCAGGCAGGCCTTGAGTGGAATATAGCTGAGATGAATGAGTGTGCGTAGAGGGACGAGGGTTCTGATCTGGACTGTGTAATAGCCTTCCCATCAGAGCTGCCCAGTAGAGGAAGTGGCTGCTGTGAAGCAGCAAGCTTTGCACCAGGAGAACAGGGCACTGAGCTAAATAAATCCCACAGCACTCCTAAGGAAAGGTTTCTTCCCATGGATGGATGGGAGGTATACTTCTGTTAAACATTTACTGAGCCTCTGGTACGTGCCTGTCAAGATGCAGAACCTTCGTGGAATCTGAAGTCCTTAGCTAACCCAGAATTGTGCTAAGAAGTTTATATACCTTCTTTCTTTCACCTTTATCATAACCTTGAGAAGCAGGTGCCATTAATCCCCATTGAAAGATTGAGGAAGTTGTTGAAGGACACAAGATAGTGGCAGAGAGAGGACTTTAACTGGGATTAGAAGTCTGTGCTCTTAATGACTATGCCAAATATCGTCTCCCTCAATGGGGACACCAGCTTGGAATCCTGAGTCAGCTCAAGCTTTAGCCCATTGCACACTGTCTAAGTCATATCAAGAAGCAGCAACCTAAGAACCCCCACCCACCAGCTCCTTTCTGGTTACTGGGGATGTGATACAGGGACTGCAGTTAACTTGATTCCATCCAGTCAGATCACAAGGGAACCAGGAGAAAATTATCTTAAATTATTTTACTCTGCTGTATCTAAAGCAGACAGTAAGACAGATTTTCTGAGTGCACGCACAGCACAGCTTTTCTCAGTTTAAATGTGACTTTGAGGTTAACATTGCAACAAAATATCAAGAAATAAATGTATTGAGAGGCAATCAATCTAGCTTTGTGAAGTGGACATAGAAAACTTAGGAGACCTGAGTTTAAGTCTTGATTTGGCCACTTACTGGTTTGTACTCTTGCACTTCACTTTATTTCACTGAGTTTCAGTTTCTGCATGTAGAGAAATGAGGCTTGCAGATTGTTGTGGGGAAACACATCGCTCCATTAAGTGTTTGTGTTCCTTCCTTGAACAATGATAGAAAAACTGCTAAAAGTGACTTAAAATGGGAATAAATTGAAATCGTACAAGGTTTACAAAAACTGGTTCACAAACTCAATACAGTAGTAACAGGTGATATGGCCATTTTAAACAGCATAGTTTTGTAAAACATATTTATTGTTTTAAAGGATGAAGAGAGGGAGAAGGGAAAGGGAAACTGACATTTGTTAAGCTCCTCATACATGTCAGGCCATGCTAGACCTTTCCAGACAGTTCATTTCATCCTCACAACAGCACTGTGAGATGGGCAGTTTTATCTGATTTTCACAAATGATGAACCCTAAGCCTGAGAGGTTAAGAAAATTGCCTGAGTGCCCAAGACTGGATTTGAACTGAAGTTGCCAGACTGTCTGAGATCTTCTACCAGGAACCAGGGCATCTTTTGATTCTTGTTGAACAAAAGTTTCTTCTCAGAAGGCTGGGTTGAGTATAAACCTTTCATCTCTGAAGCCAGCAATCTACTCTCATCTGAGTTAATGGTTGTTCTTCTAACAGAAACTCCTGTGGACCCATATTTCTAAAATTTCTGATATGTTCTCTCAACTCTCTAACATTTGGAATAACTTCTGATGAAAGATATTGATATCATCCATTTTTTTTTTGTATGGAAAAGTAGTCTGTGCATCCATAAATAGTCCACATTGTAATTTCAGTGGCTATAAGTTGACAAACTTTTTTCTACCATTGTAGTTTCTTTGGGGGTGGGGGATATATTCTTCTGGAAATTTTTTGAGACAGTCCCATGGAAATGGAGCATTTTTTGCTCTAATCTTTGAATTACCCAGTTTTACCAGGAAACTTTATTTGGTCCTGTTTCCTTCTGCTCTGCCCAGGGAATTTGAATAGTTGACGTAGATAGGAAAAGGGAGATGGAGTAGAATTAGTAGAATCAAGCATTGTGTTGAGAATTGTGACTGAGCCCTTCAAGAGACCTTTGTCTGACTTAAGCATCTAAGAATTCAAGCCCTGTTTTTCTTATAGATAATGACAGCAGTGGGCCACAGATGTCACATGCTTTGCATGCACCACCTCGTCTGTCTTTTTGTGATTCTTCATGTGGTAAAAGAAACCTTGCTCACAGAATTCAGATTGCATTCAGCTTCCCTGAGGATTAGTTTCCAGTGAGCAGAAACTGAGTTTCCATATCTAAATCCTATAGCAGAGAATTTGACTAATTGAACATGAGTTTCTGTTCTCCTCACAATAATTTACTGCAGGCTAATTGTTACACTTTTAAAGGCTTTGAATAATTAATTAAAAGCCAATTTTCATCTTCGTTCATCCAGCTTATTAGATGATTTCCTTTTAGGAAGTGAGGAAGTAGACGTAATTCATTTTGCATCAAATGAGCAATGCACTCATTTATGCAAGGAATAAGTATCAGCTTAGCTATCTCTGCACTAAAAGATGGGATGATTTGTTTCCCCCCCTGTCAAGGTGACCACTGGGCACACAGTGAGTGCTTGTGCTTGTGCAGTACAAATGCTGATGGTGGAGATAACTTAGTATAAAGATAGTGCTTTAAGTCCAGGGCAAACTTCATGTACCATAAATAGAAAATTAAGCATGATTCTAAAAGAAAATATAGTTTATAAAAAAAATCAACCCTTGTATAGTAATTCATTTGTGCAAGTGCTTTGGTATATGTCATTTGATTGTTACACAACAACCTTGGATGTCAGTATTACTATTATCCCCATTTGATGAGAAAATCAAAGTTCAGATTACACTAGCACATTGCTGAAGGACACAGAGCTTTTTTAATTTTTTTTTTAGTATTACTTTAATTTTATTTTTTTCATATTTACATCCAAATTAGCATATAGTGCAACAATGATTTCAGGAGTAGATTCCTTAGTGCCCCTTACCCATTTAGCCCATCCCCCCTCCCACAACCCCTCCAGTAACCCTGTTTGTTCTCCATATCTAAGAGTCTCTTATGTTTTGTCCCCTCCGTTTTTATATTATTTTTGTTTCCTTTCCCTTAAATTCATCTGTTTTGTCTCTTAAAGTCCTCATATGAGTGAAGTCATATGATATTTGTCTTTCTCTGACTGACTAATTTCACTTAGCATAATACCCTCCAGTTCTGTCCACGTAGTTGCAAATGGCAAGATTTCATTCTTTTTGATTGCCAAGTAATACTCCATTGTATATATATATACCATATCTTCTTTATCCATTCATCCATCAGTGGACATTTGGGCTCTTTCCATACTTTGGCTATTGTTGATAGTGCTGCTATAAACATGGGGGTGCTTGTGTCCCTTTGAAACAGCACACCTGTATCCCTTGGATAAATGCCTGGTAGTGCAGTTGCTGGGTCGTATCGTCGTCTATTTTTAGTTTTTTGAGGAACCTCCATACTGTTTTCCAGAGTGGCTGCACCAGCTTGCTTTCCCAAACACACAGCTTTTAAGTGGTAGAGTCAGGACTGGAACCTAGGCCTCCTGAGGCAATAATGTTATGCCCCTTCCACTGTATCTGCTTTAATTAACATTAAAGGAGAAAAAGAGAGGTCAACTTGAAAGCCGTGCCCTTTGGTTGTTTTAGCTCCTGTCACAAAAAGCAGCCTGCCTCGAGGGGCTAAACCAGGGTGTGGTATCTGGGAGGCTGAGTTGAGAGATGAGCCTTGTCACTGCACATCATCTTCCACGTATGCACCCCAGAGAAGGCAAGAGCTTGGGAGAAACTACCCATCTCATGGGCCTGGGCAGGGAGGGAGAACCTGGATGTAGCTGGGGACCAGAAGATTCAAAAAGAAGGAGATTGCACTGCTCTCAAAGGAGCCTTGGGCACGCAGAGAGGGAGTGGTCAGAAGCTTCATCCAGATGATCACTTGATCCCAGAGTGCTTCCATTGTTCTGGCTTCTGTAGACACAGCCCTGTCCCAAACAGCCTGGTGATGTGCACCACATTGAGGAGTGGCCCTCCTCAGACTCCACGTGTAAAGTGCTCTTAAACGGTCAAAACATCACAAGTACTGGCCACAGAAAACAGTGCTCAAAGGAAAAATGTGTCCTTTGCTTGCTTGGAGTGATACAGAAAAGGCGGTCACAATTATTTTCAGTCTGGCAGCCACTTCCTGGGAGGATTCCATGGAGTAATAGATGTATTTATGGCAACAGTTTGTTGTAAAAAGGCAGAGTGAACCTTAGATGTACATCCTCTTCTACCTATCAACCTTCTTTTTGAAATGACTGGTTAATGATCTTGTTACTTTCATAGGAAGAGATGTCCTATTCCTACAGCTAGTGTAAACTATATCAAAAAGGTTTGGGTTTTATTTCTTTCCTTTAAATTTTTGTAGCTACCCTGACTCCCCACTGTCACCTACTAGATTAATTAGTGTTATGGCAAGAGCTTGAGCTTTAGCACTCAAGACCAGGGTTCAAATCCAGGCTTTGCTACTCATTAACTGTGATTTTTGAGTCAATAACTTCTCTGATTATCAATTATTTCATCTGTAAAATGGGAGATATGCTACAAATCTGGCCGAGTTGTTGAGAGGTACATGAAGACTGCATGTTAAATGCTTACCGTGACATTATACTCAGTGAAACAAGCCAGGCATAAAAGGACTAATGGTGAGGGTTGCCTGGGTGGCTCAATCAGTTGAGTGTCTGACTTTGGCTCAGTTCATGATCTCACGGTTTGTGGGTTTGAGCTCCGCATCGGGCTGTGTGCTGACAGCTCAGATCCTGGACCCTGCTTCCGATTCTGTGAGTGTCTCTTTCTCTCTCTCTCTGCCCCTTCTCTGCTCTCTCTCTCTCTCCCTCTTTCTCTCTCAAAAATAAAATAAAAACATTAAAAGAAAAATTTTAAAGGACAAATAGTGTATGGTTCCATATGTATGAAACACCTAGAGTGGTCAAATTCACAGAAAGAGAGAGAAGAACGGGGGTTGGCAAGGACTTAGGGAGTGGACAATCGGAAGTTAGTGTTTTGTGGGTACAGAGCTTCAGTTTGGGAAGATGAAAAGTTACGGAGATGGATAATGCTGATGGTTTCACAGCAATGCAAATGTACTTAATGCCACTGAACTATACACTTAAAAATGGTTAAACTGGTGCATTTCGTGTTATGTGTATTTTACCATAATAAAATAAGTAATTTTTTTCAATGTTTACAATAGTACTTGGCAAATAATGAGTAATAAATGGTACTGCTAATCCTGTGTCCCACGCTTTGCGTATGTCTTATATGCCATGTTTTACATTGTATTTTATCCACTGTTTCTGTCACTATTGTTATACTTCAATTTCCCTGAATGTAAAGAACTGCTGAGTATATCTTATTCATCTTTCCTGACTCCACACTGTCAGACACATGGTAAGCACTCAATAAATGATTTGGAGGAAGAGAGAAAGTTGCTAAATGCCCCTTCCCTCCTATCTTTTACATCTTAAAGCCACCAAACTTAGTCATAGTTCACTCATTTATCTTGGGTGTTAGAAGATCTGTATTTGGACTAAAGTAATGAGCTCACAGTACTATCAAATGTATTAGGTTCTTTAATCTTTAATAAGTGAGGGGGAAATTTCTCTAAATTGGGTCTCTGTGGATTGAATCCATGCTGTTCTTAAGGAGTTATATTTTGCTCTAAAAATACAGGCAGAACAAAAATGGAGCTTAAGGTTGCTATTCCTTTAGAGGGAAATGAATACTAGGCAGAGTTTATCTTACCTGAATATAACTGAAGCCCCACATGGTGCAATCTATATGCTGTGTCATTTCAAAGAAACAATGGCCAGTTGTCATAGCTTTGGAGAATACTCTAGATCATTAACGAAGTTTCCTGAAAATGGCGAGTGAGGAGTCGCACAGCACCTCACACAGAAAGTCTCCCAAAAGCCTTCTGTGCATCTCTTCCCCTCTCATTAAACTTTCCCACTAGCAGGAGCTGCTAACATCAGTCCCCCTCTTCTGTCCCTCTCTCTCTCCTTCCCTCCCTCCCTGCCCATCCCGTCCTCCATACTTTGTTCTCACCCATCTCTGCTCATCCATGCCCAAAGTCCAGGCTCCTGGGACCTGACCGTGCCCTCTGTGACAGTCCCTGGGAAGCGTGGTCAGGTCCCCTGCTCTGACTAGAACCCAACAAGAATCGGCATGTATCCCATCTCCCTCCCTGGAATTCGGTGAATAAGTTTAAAATCCTGCACCTGATGAAATGCTGAAGAGCCCCAGTGCCAAGCATTTCTGGGCTGCACTGCTAGAGAACGAATTGGGCTATGATCATACCACTCTCATTTTCTTTTTTTATCCACACTCATTTTATAGGATGATAAGTTGATAATAAATTATATAAATGCATCCTTTCTCTGGGTAAGTGCCTGGCAGCTTTTTCAGCTGTGCACCATCAGACCCTGCTCTTCCCAGGCTGCTCTCCAAGGAAACTCACAGACCTTGCCTGTGCCCCAGACCTGCCCGGTCACTTGACAGAGATCAAGGGCAGCAACTCCTGGCTCGGCTGTAACCCCTTCATGGCTCATGAGCATGTTAGTTGGGCTGCTGGACTCTAGGTGATGAAAGTTTAGGTGACAGTAAACTGTCAACTCATTGGACTTCTCTGCATGCATAGAAATGAAGGGCCTAACTGGGTTGTATGTTCTAAGATCTATTCCAGGCCTAAAAGTCTATGTGTCTAGTTAACACACGAAGGCACATGTATCAGAACCTAATGCCCAGCCTTCCCTTTCTTCAGACTTCCTTTGAAGCTGTAATTTCCCCAAACCTAAACATCCAGCCTCATAAAAAGGAGTCCACATAGGAAACTTAATTTCACAACAAGGAAACTGAAGTGTAGTTCTTAGGTGCAGTGAGTTTCCTGGAGGAATTCAAGTGGCATGACATCATGGGGCAGAATTCCAATAGCACAAAGCAGCATTTTCCTTAGTCCATGAGCCATTCATTCATTCACTAGACCAGGCCATCCGTTTAGGGCTTGTGTCTTGTGATCTCCATGAATAAAACACTTCTGACAATTGCTGCATCAGAACTTAACCGCTGATCCAGTAGGTGACTGTACATTGAACTACAGAGGAGATTTAAGACTGGGGTCTAATGGCTTAAGACAGGCCAGCATTGGTCTCACAACCTGCAGGAAACAGCATTTGTAGGTCCCCAGGGAACTTACAAGATGCCACAATGCCCTGCAAATCAGTTTCTAAAGTGGAACAATGTCTTCTTTAAATTTGAAACACTCTAAGAAAGGAATTTGAGCTTTTAGCCTATCCTTGAATATCCTCCTTGAGGCATGTCTAACTTGATAGCTCCTTTCCCCACTTAAAGTATTTACCTTTTCATTGTGTTTCTCTGTGGTATCTTCCCCCTAAAATCTTACTTTGTGGAGATTTGTTAATGAACCTTATAATGTCAATCTCAGTGGATACAGTTTTATTAAACACACTGTTTCCCTTACCCACCAAAGTGTTAAAGGATGGTTTAGAAGTTTGAATTCATCATGCTGATCTAATTATACTAGACAGCTCTCATTGAATCTTCTGAGTAACCAGATTTGAAGGCCTTTTGTGCAGATGCACAGTTCTGAAGCAGACTGAATATCTTCTAACTTCTCCTCCAACCAAGTTAGGAATGAGCAGGAGTCTTCTCTAGCATCTATACTCCACTGAACTTAATGGGAAATATGGTGGGCTGCTAGCCCACGTTTTAATAAGTGAAAGGAGGAATTTCTTCCCTGAATGTCATAAGCTATTTCATCTCTATGGAACTTTACTTGAGAGGGTTCATCCCCATTTTTTGTATTCACCTCTGAAGACTTTGTCCCAAAGATTTTTGCCTCTTCAGAGCCAGTCTTCCTGATGTGAAGGGTTCTGATACCATAATCATGCGGTGGTGATGGTGGTGGTGGTGAAAGTAATGTTGGAGCTGGCAGAGGGAAGAGGGCCAGTTGTGGCAACAGTGGTGGTGGATGTGGTGGGAGCAGAAGTGGGGATTCAGGTGCAAGTGATCAGGTGGTAGACAGAGGCAGCAGAAGAGTGACGGTGATGGAGGTAGAGGAGGAGGTGAGGTGGGGGTGTTGGCGGAGGCTGTGGTAGAGGTGGTAGAGGTGGGGGGTGCTGCTGCTATTGCTCTGTTTAGATGTGGTCAAGAGGAACCAAGCAATGCTAGAACTGCTAGACATCACCCCGATTTTCAGATGAAGAAACTGAAACGCAGCAAGGAGACAGCATTATCATTTCACACAAGAGAGGCTTTATCTTCCTGCCCTCTTCCTGTTTCAAATGTGCAAAACCTGGTGGTTGTTGGATGGCCTTGAGAAATGATGCTAACACCCCTGAACTAAGATTCCAGAATGACCAAATACTTAGAACCAGGTATTCAGAAACACTAAGGACACCCTGCTTCTGCCAAGCCAAGAGCTGGCCTGATTCCACCTCATCTTGTTACAAATGTCTTCTAGCCACTGTAAGGGCAACCCAAAAACCACATTCTGTGCAGCTGGGACTTGCAGCTAAAACTGGGGAACACATTGGGCTATCCCGGAGAAAATAAATTGAGGCAATTGTTATAAGATGGTTATGTAAAAGGAAGCCAGAGTTGACAGATTTTAAGTGTGCTTGAAGGCAAAACTGAGTGCTTAACGAATGGTATTTGATTTTTTTAAAACAAACTTTCTCTTTTAGAATAGCTTGAGGTTTACAGAAAACCACTAGGATAGTAGAGTTCCCATGTACCCTGCATTCACTTTCCTCTATTGTTAGCATCTTACATTACTCTGGTACATTTGTCACAACTAATGAAACATTGGTTCTTTGGTACATTGCTATTAACTAGATTCGATGCTTTATTTGGATTTTATTAGTATTTTCCTAAAAGTAAAACCATATGGGCTTTTTACAATTGCAACAGGGTAAACAACATCACACTAGTAGCTTAAAGCTCCTGAGGATAGGATCTACTTTTATGCATGTATTTATATTTTTTAGCACCTAGTATATATAGTAGGGGCATAATAAGCATGTGTTGGCTGATCAAATGACTATAATATCCCATTAATTCCATTTTAGTATACAATAATGCACTCAGTCCAGTGATCATTTTGTACACCTGGAATTTAAGTGAGTAACCAGGGAAACTCAAGCTGTCATATAGGCTGTCCAGTGTACTCCACTTAAACTTTATTTTTAGAAAGCCCAGCCCAGGGCATATCTCAGTGCTGAAGGCAGTGCTTATAGCCATGGCATATGGGTTAAGCCTTCCAAGGCAATCTTAGAGACAGCACAAGAGAGAAGGTTTGGTAGGTCAAGGATCCTATAAATCACCATTCATCCTGATCTTTCTTCTTGGTGACTAGACTCCAGAGAGGTACATGACACTCTGTCCCTTCTCCTATCAGGAGCACCTACACATAACTATGTCCAGCCCTCTTGGCAAAGGCCTTATTTTTTGGTAGTCAAACTTCCTTTGCAGATTGAAAGTTTTTCTTAAAGTCAACAGAGCAAAATTAAGCTACCTAGAAGGGACTAAAAGGGGGAAATCATTACATTCAAAGCTTAAATTAGAAACTAAGTAACTCCTTTTGATTCAATAATAATGGCTAACATTTCCTAAATGTCAAGTACTGTACTAAGAAGTTTACTAACTCACTTTATCCTTAAGAACACAAGAAGTAGGCTCTCTCTTACACAGACGAAAACTTCTTCATCTCCTTCTTACTCCACATGTTCAAATGAGTAGATGGGTCCCATCTAACATGTGTTAGCATCTTTCATACTGAATTATGGTAATGTACTTTGTCAGTGTGTGAGCCTGATTCCCAAAACCCTGAAAATAGTAGCAGAAGAAAAATATCAGCATTCAGAAACTATTTTGCCTGACTGTACCACCCTCAGTTCCCAATTCCCATCCCTCTCATTCTCTCTCTTCTCCCTCCCTCCCTCCCTCTCTCTCTTTCTCTCTCTCTCTCTCTCTCTCTCTCTCTCTCTCACATATACATGCACAGATGAACACATGGTAGAAGATAGGCCACAACTATGGCTTTCAACATAATCTGTACCGCCTGCTTTAAGTTTTAATAAGGGATGAATCAGTAGGTTAACTTTTTTAAAAAAGGTGATGCATTTCCTCTTATTAAAGTAATATGTAGTCATGGTAGGAATGAATAACAAAAAATATGAACAGGTTTAAAGAAAACAAAAATGACTGTAAGCACATCCCAAAGGTAGCCATTACAATTATTTTGTTGCAATTTCTCCAAATCTTTTTTCTGTGTATATATGGTTTTCCTTAATTGAAATCAAATTGCAAATAAACCTTGATTGTGCTTTTTCTCACACGTTATATATTACCATTTTCCTGTGTTATAAATTCTTCAAAAGTACCATTTTTTAGGGAATAATAGTATATTTAATAATGTAATTTAGGGCTAATGTAAGTCTCACTTTAATAGCCTACCCCCAGCTCCCCTGCCTCCACATACACAATGATTTAAGAAAATAATTCTCATATAATAACAAAATCACACAGGACTTTTAAGAAGCTCGGTTTCTTTTCTGGATTTGATTCACAGCCAGATTACTTCTGACAAAATCTGGTATTCAGAATGCTATAAAATTGACATCTGACCATTTGTAATGTGGGGAACACACAAACATAATGACTCTTTACAAGATTTCACTAGTAATAAAATAATGTTTTAAAAAGAATATTAATTCAGTCAAATGTCTACTACATAAGACAGTATTTTAGAGATGGTAGTTTCCAAGCAATTAGAGTATCAGTATTGATCCTTTGTGTACTCAGCAAAAAGGCACACAGTCACAGTAATAAATGGTTTGCAGAATATAAATTGATGGTACATCCATAATACTATTATCTAATTAAATAATTTTTTACTTGTTCCATGTTGTGTTGATGAGAACAGAGACAATATAGACTTTGAAATCATATGTAACTGAATTCAAATTCCAGATATACTATTCAGTAATTTCATTTTTCTAGATAAGTTGTCTACCTCTGACATTGAGAGATCTCATTCACCGAATAAGCATCATAGGGCCCATCTCATTGTGTCATTGGTGCTGATCATTAATTGAGACACTTTGTTTGAAGGTCCTTAACAGTGCATGATAGACAACAGAGGCTTCATAAATGCTAATTCTCACTGCCCTTCCTTCTCCCTAAATAGCCTGGTTTACCCAGCAGACATTTAGCTTAATTCCTGGTTTGGTACACACAACTTTTTAAATTATATATAATATAATATAATATAATATAATATAATATAATATAATATAATAATATAATATAATATAATATATAACATAATATATATATATATATATCTTGCCATATCCACTTACACAGAAATATGCTATATGGAAATGCAAATTTTACTCAATGAAAATACATATAGGATAATTTCCAGAGTAGCAGCTATTCATGTGCACAAATTGTGTGCCAGTCGGCTCAATCTGGAGAGGGTTGGTGCATACTGGATGTGAAAGCGAGCTGGCCAGGGCATCTGCTGTGCTCATCAATTGCCAGGCTGGATTTGGCAGATCTGCCTAGCTGGTCCGGAAGGATATTCCCTGCTTTTGTGTCTCATTAGGTCCTTCTGAATACTGGAACAAACTTCGCAGATAGAGAAGTGATCTTCTTCCATCAGGCATGTCTGAGTGGGCCACAATTCAAACTCAGCATCAGAAAATGTAGGGAGAAGACTATAATCTGAATCATTGCTACTCAAGGTTGCCCATCAGCCCCACAGACTTACTGAATCAGAATCTCTGGGGATGGGCCTCTTCAGGGACTCTGGTGCTCACAAAAGTTTAATATGAAGTAGAACTACATTCATTCAAAGAATATTTTTTGCGCATCTGCCATTCTCCCCTTGCTCACTTGACACCAGAACACAGGCCTGTACCTTGAAATAGGAAGAAGAAAAGACTTCACATTAACTAATTAAAACTCTTAAAATTCTACCTGTGTTTTATCAACATTTCTTGTTCCAAATTTCAGACTGTTTTCCAATTTCAGTTAAAAATCCATTTGAAGTGCTTGCTTTTTAGTAATAGACATTTTGCTGGTGTTGAAATTAGTTTTCTCAAACGAAGGGATTGTACTTGGCTCCACTGCCTCCAGTCATTTCATCTAGGACGAGCTCCCTGAAGTGCCAACGTTAGCAGCATTGGCTGGTACAGTGGGCGACAGCTCCCATGTGGAAGGCACATGTGCACAGAGCACTTGTGCAGCAGGTGGCCATAGTCATTTCCATGACTTGCTGTAGATTTCCTACTAACAAGAGTCACTGGTTATGTGAGCAGGAAGAACACGCATGGTCCAGAACAGCCATCACTGCTGGAAACAATACAAGATATATGTGCATAAGAGTCTGGGGTCACGAATTATGTCATCAAAGGTGTCCTTATAAAAAAAGTTAAGAACACAAATGGAGCTTAAATTAAATTTATTTTTCCAATTTGGAATAAGAATTAAATCAAATTATATTTGAAACCCTGTCACTTGTGACATTTAAAATGTCTTAAATGTCTTTGCCTAGTGTATACTCGTCAGAATATCATAAAGCAAAACCAAAACATTCAGCTTCATTTCATTTAAAATACAAAGATAGATCTTTGTTTTTTTTCTAATTATAAAGTTTATACCTATTCATGTATGAAATTCATGCAAACATAAAGAGCAAAAAAAAAAAAAGGCAGCTCAACTTCACCATCCTAGAGTAATCACTTTCAACATTTTGGGGATTATCATTATACATGCCTACCTATAATCACACACACACACATACACACACACACACACACACACACACTTTTACATAAATATGATCATAATATACTTGAGATTTTGAACCTCACTTTTCCCTTCTTCCCTATGTCCTGGAATTCTTTAGATCTTGGTAAATATAGATATGATTTATATTTTTAACAACTCTATAGAATTTTGTTTTATGGGTTAACATAATGTGTGTAACTAATCCGAATTCATAGACTTTGGGTAATTTTCATTTTTCTATAATTTTAAATAATATTGGGATAAACATTCTGGTATATGGGCATATTTGTACTTTGTGGGTCATATCATTAACGTAAATAACTCAAAGCAAAATTATTGAATGAAGACTAGGCATTTAATAATTTGATTCCAAAACATAAAAAAAGTAAAAAGTTGATTCCATCAACAAACTGCCCCCCAAAAAGGCTGTTAATTTCCCTCCTCTTGACAGGGAATGAATATTATTTCCTTATACACCAGCCAAAAGAGTGTCACTCTTTTTTTTTTAATGTTTATTTTATTGAAGAGAGAGGGAGGGCAAGCAGGGGAGGGGCAGAGAGAGAGGGAGACACAGAATCCAAGGCAGGCTCCAGGCTCTGAGCTGTCAGCACAGAGCCGGACACAGGGCTCGAACTCAGGACCAAGTTGGATGCTTAACTGACTGAGCCACTCAGGTGCCCCAAGGGTGTCACTCATTTTAATCTTTGCCAAACTCATATACAAAAATTGATATCTCATTTTTATTTCTATTTCTTTTGTTACTAGTGAAATTAAAGAAAATTGAGTTTAAGATATGAACTTAACTGAATATTTCAGGACCTCTCTGATTAGCATTTGAGTTCTTGGGAGCATGCTATATCCAAGGAATTTTTCATGTATAAGCTTGGAAGTGACACTTCTTTGAACTTCTTTGGGAGAAAAACACATAGCAACTTTCCTTAGAAGAAACAGATAAGAGTAATTTAAATACATCAGAGCATACGGCTTTGGGCATCTCGTCATTTTTCTAAGATATTTTTAATCTTGAAAAAAGTATTTGGGGAACAGTCATCCTTTCCAATGTGATTCTATCATTATAAATAATTGTCAAATGTGATTTCAAATGCAGGCTGAGAGAAAAATGATAGTCAGAAAGTCTGGGTTCTGTTCTGGTTTGCCATTAACCAGCCTAATGACCTTATAAAATTGACCTCACCTTTATAGGCCTCAGTTTCCTCCTCTAAAATAATGAAAGGAGCTGAATAGTTGTCCTTTGAAGTCTTTACAGCCTAAGATGTGATTATGACCTGCATTCTAAGGATAGTAGCTTTGCCAGGCTCTTTATTGACAGTTACCCAACCCTAGCACTAATTTACGTCTATGCCTCCATCCTGGACATGACAATAGATATTGAGTTTAAATATTGATCAAATCCATGTAATCCATTTTGATTGTGGTAACATTAAGTTAGATAATTCAGAGAAATATACCTTTTATTTTTCATATGAATGTGTGTGTGTGTTCAGTCATTCATTTCTCAAACATTCCTTGAGCAACTACTTAATGCCTTACAAGCTAGTACTAGACTACAAGAATGAACAAGACAGATTTCCTTCCTTAAGAATCTCAACATGGCAGATGAGGAAGTGGACAAATAAACAAACAGGTATTGTCTGAAAGAAATGTTTAAGTTATTCTTAAATAATACTATTTCTTTCTCAAAAATCACATTTTTATGAGATGGCATTTCCCTTTTCCTCCATTCACTACACAGATAAAAATGATGAAAGGTTTGAGCAAACATGAAATGGCTTTTGGGGAAGAAAGGACAAATTCAGGCCTTTTTTGGGATTAAGTTATCCAATTTGTTTTTTAAGTTTATTTATTTATTTTGAGAGAGAGAGAGCATGCTATAATTTGGGGAGGGGCAGAGACAGAGGGAGAGAGAATCCCAAGCAAGCTCCATGCTGTTAGCGCAGAGCCCGACCCAGGACTTTATCCCACAAACCACAAGATCATGACATGAGCCAAAAATCAAGAGTTGGATGCTCACCCATTGAGCCACCCAAGTGGCCCTAAGTTAGCCACTTGAATGACAGATCCTAATACCTCCTCTTATTTTAACACTCAAATATAAACAACCTAGAAAGCATTTACTGTACCTGAAATCCAAACCTGGTTTTTTAGTCCTCATAAGTTACAGAAGGATGAGATGTAGTACAGGACCTTCCCACTAAAGCAGGACAGGCCTAGGGGCAGAGCCCATCCATAGGAGACTCATCTGGATAGGCAAAGCACCAAGTTTATGGGCACCAGGAACTCCAGTTTTAGTTGACACTAATAGCTAGTTTCCTGGAGTTCTAATACGTAGGCAGAAGCTAACTATTCTGAACCCAGAGTAGGTGATATTAGCGTCCCAAGAGGGTGGCATTTGGCAACTGGGAATCCATTCCATACATAACAAGGGCCTACCTCCAAAGCATGGGAATCCGCTAAACGTTTACACTGCTGGAAAGGAAATCAGATACTGTCTAGGAAAAAGAGCTTATCAAAGGCCATCGGTAACAGAAAAAAATCAAAGGAGAAATGCAGTTTTATGACCTAATCCAATAGTTCTCAAATTTCGGCATGCATCGGAATCACCTGAAGGACTTGATAAAACTCAGATTGCTGGACCCTACCCTGAGAATTTCAGATTCAGTAGGTTTGAGTAGGCCAAGGATTTGCTTTTGCAACAAGTTCCCAGGTAGTGGTGATGCCTAGATCACACTTTAAGAACCACTGACAGAACAGACAAAGAGCTCGCTCAAGGCTCAGCAACTCAGACATAGAAACTCTGTTTCCCATTGTGGGCTCTGAAAATAAGGAGAGTACTCTGGAGCCTGTGATTTTAGCCACAACTGTATTCTGACCTGATGAGCAGGTGACTGCGACAGCAAGGTGGGTGTTCGCTGACTATGGAGACAGAACAACAAAGTGGGCAAGGGCAGTGTGACCCAAAGTTGAAGAGGTACTTGGTTCTGGAACAGACACCATAGATGGGGTGTTGAGGCATACCCATGATCCCAGTTGTGGGGAGCAAGGAGAGGCTAAGGTAGGTTTTCACAAGGACTCATCACTCTCCCTTGAAACCAACGGCTGTTACTGGTCACAACATGTGCCTGTCCTTCATGTATATTTAAAGTATGTATATCTGAATTCTACTCCAAAGTATTAGATCTAACCCTTAGAAATTGCCAATATTTAATAGCTTTTGACACACAACACACACACACATACACACATGCATGCACACACACACAGGGCAATTTCATGAAGTCCAACCTAATATAAACTAGACTATGAACTGAAAGTAAATGCAAAATTCTTTATACTTAACTCAGCCATTTAAAAAAAATACATTTAAAATGAGGAATCAACTCCTGGGTTGTCCACATTTAGATTTAAGCCCTTTGAGGATTTTTTCACAGCAAATTTTTCATCCTTGAAACTACTTTCAGAGCCAGAGCTGACTCTGATCGGCTGCCCCCTGCTGCCAGATGGGGAAGCAACCTGATTTTAACTGTATTTAGGAGGCTAGAGCTATTAAAGAAAAAAAAATCAGGATTTCTAAATGTCACTCAGGATTATCCTTTGTTTCAAATAATCCTTGCTACTGCTTTTCTCCATTATAAGATTATTAAGACTTGACAGGTTAAGTCATTATCATGTGATCCCTACTAGCCTGACATATTTCCCTTTGGGATATAACCCAGAGTCAGTAAAGACGGTAGAATTACAGTTGGACTCTCAATAACTCACACTAATGACAGGGACAACTGCTTACAGATTTCAGTCATCAGGCTAAAGAGGATGTAGTGAAAGGTAATAGAATAAAGGGGCTTCGAGTGTGGATCTTGGTGATTTTGCTGGAGTGAGTTTGCATTTAATTACCTTCAACAAAAACTGGGGTTTGTGCTCTGGTGGTTTTGTTCTCTGTGTGATAAAACTGAATGAGTATAAGCCAGCTCCAGTCCTTTGCCCTCAATTCTTCTCTGTAACACCAAAGGGGACTGCTGGGTTTTTATAAGAATCACTGAGCTTTAGATTTAACACAGAAAGAACTATGTGCTCCAGTTGGTAACTGATGGTTGCTTGTGGAAAATGACAGAAGTGCTTAAAATTCTATCCAGAATTAGTTGGAAAGTTTAGACTGTAATTCAGATACACAACTGTTTAAATGCCGCCCCATCCCCACCACCATTTTTCTTGTTTTTGAAGGCCACTGTATGCACTATTTCTGAAGCTTAGGGTGGGGAGGGTATGTGTCCCCATGAGGCCCTAGCCCTTCCTCATTCCCTGATTTGTAGGTTCCCTCCGCAGGAACAGTGAGCCTTGGACAAACCAGGGGTCCAAAGGGAGTGTTACAGGTGCTCCCAATTGGGTCACAGGCTGCAAACTTTGAGAATGACTATTCTGAATTATAGTTAAAATTTAATTCGGCGAATATTATTGAATTTCTCTCTGTAATTCAGAAAGGCTCTGGAGACACAGGAATAAATAGGTCCCATCTAAAGGCTCACAATCTCATTTCTTATAAGTGCACATAGGTTGGTTTTACTCAGTTATTATTGAAGTAAAGGAAATTGTCACCTCAGAGTTTTTCCTCCCATGCAAACTGTGCATTAGTATGCCAACGACATGAGCATTTGCTGCACTTTACACCTATTTCTTGCAAGATGAAAACCAAAATCTTTAACTTAGCTCATAAAGTTCAGCCCAGAGCTATACAAACTATTTTTACTGAAGGGCCAGCTTTGTTTTGTTTTGTTTTGTTTTTTAGCATCAACTCTGTTGCGGATCCATGCTTTTATAAATGTGATAAAGGCTAATTACTCAGATAAATGAAACAGAAACAAAAAGTCATGCAAAATGCAAGCCCAACTTTTTTATTATTAGATTCAACAAAAATAAACTTACTTTGTGAAATTGCTGTAAAAATGTCTAAACGCATACTTTCAATGTTTAGACTTATTGCAGTGTGGTGACAGACATTGGAAACAGTTCACAAGTCTGTACAGCCCACTGAGTAACACAGCGTAGCCCCTTCCTCTCCCTGTCATTCTGCAGGCAGCCACGCTGACCTGCTTCCCCTTCTTACATGTGCCACTCTCCTGACACTGAAGTACTGTCCCCTCTCCCCAACCCCTTTGTGCCTAATTAACTACAACTAGAACCACCCTTCAGATCTCAAGTCACATGTCTCTGCCTATCCTGACATCTCAGATCTCAAGTCGCATGTCTCTGCCTATCCTGACATCTCAGATCTCAAGTCGCATGTCTCTGCCTATGCTGACATCCTAGACCTGGTCAGGGCCCCTGTTCTGTGCTTTTGTTGTACCGCGTATCTCTCCTTATCCTACTTACCACCATTTGGAAAAATGTGACTCCCCCCACTAAGCTGTAAGCTTCACAAATGGAGTGCTGTCATCAGTCTTGTTCACCAGTGATCCCAATGCCTAGCGCAATGGCTGGAACATACTAATTGAAAATACTTATTCAATTAATAGATAATTAAAATATAACTTGAGTTCATATCATTCAAATCCCCATTTTACAAATGAGAAAACTGAGCTGCAAAGAGATTAAGAGATTTGCCCCAAATTTCCAAAGATATGTATATATCTTACATATATATATACATAAAGATATATGTATATATTATATATATACATAAAGATATATGTATATATTATATATATACATAAAGATATATGTATATATTACATATATACATAAAGATATATGTATATATTATATAGATATATAGATATAGATATAGATATGTGGATCTGCCAAAGTCCACACCACTCCTTTTTTATGACACATATTAAAATGAGACATTACACAGACATTATGAAAGCTGTTTTGGATGATAGCATTTCTAGGAGTTGAAGCCTAGTTTTCAATACTACTCCATTTCCAAAGCTATCCAAAAATGCACAGTTAAACAAATTTTATTTTATAATCCACCTATTCATTCCACAGATGTTTGCCAAACACCTATCATGTGCACAACTCTAAGTGCTATAGATTTAGCAGCAAATGAGAAAGCCCAGGCTCTGCAGAGCAACAGTTTCAGTCTAGCGGGAAGGACAGCAGCTAACACTTAGAAAAATACCCATGATTGGTAATAAGTTCTATGAAGAAAACAAATGCAAGATAAAAGGATAGAGAATGGTGGAAGTATTATTTTTTTATGATATGATCAGGGGCCACTTTGAGGAGATGACACTTGAGTTGAGACCTAAACATGAAAATGAAAAGGAGCCACAAGGGTCTGGTGGAAGACAAGAGGGATAGCAAGTACAAAGCCATGCGGGTGGGGACAAGTCTAGTTCTGTTCTGTGACAGGACACAGTGAATGAGCAGGAGAGGGTTAACCTCAATGTTGGAGAGTAAATGGGGGCCAATCATGGTTGACTGAGGCTAAAGGCAACATCATGATCTGATTTTCCTTTTTCAAAATCCCATCCTGATTTTTAAGGAGAATACTATGGGGGCAGGTGGGGAGGTGGAAGCAGGAAATCAGTGAGGAGCGGTCCAGGTGAAAGATGAGAGCAAGGTGCCATCAATGGTGGTGTTGAGATGGTGTTCAAGATTTATTCTGAAGGGAGAGTTGAGAAAACTTGCTGAGGGATTGGATGTTGGAGATGAGAAAGAGGATTTTGATCTGACCAATTGAGTGAAAATTAGTGCCCAACACAGGAATGTTAGAAGACTTAAGAGGGGTCTTTGAAGGACAGAGATTGGATTAAAATCAAGAGTAAAGCAGTGTGTGCAGTAAATAATGCACAATATAGACCACAGAGAGAAAAGAGTTTTAAGTATAATCCAAGTAACTGAAACATTAACACTTTTATAAATATTGGTATAGTTTTTTGTTTGTGTCTGGCCCAAAATCAAGATAATTTTTCTAAATTTACAGATAATGAGTTACTATTGTTCCTGGAAAACATATAGCACTATGTTCAAGGTTATTTATTATAGCAATGATTTTAATGACAATAAAAAATAATCTAGTCATTAATAAGATACCAGATAAGTAATTTAAGGTATACCCTTGCAACGGAATATCATACACATATAATAAAACTGAAGTAATTCTCTGTGTACTGATATAGAAAAATCTTTAAGATGTATTAAGTGATAAAAGCAAAGTACAGAATAATTGGTATAGTATGTTACCTCTTGTTAAAAAGGCAGGAAAATGAAAATATGTGCAATATCTGTGTTTGCTTGTATAAGCAGAAAGACCATACTCACAGTGGTTATGTATGGTTAAGGCACTCTGGATGGATGAATTAGGGAAATCAGGGATGGGGGTATGAGGAAGATTTGCCACTGGATACCTTAATTTTTTTCTTTTTGAGATATGTAACATCTATTCAAAAGAATAAATCAACAAAAAAGAAATATAACATTAGGCCGAGTTCCAAGAATGCCCAGTATTATTATTACTGAAAACACACTGCTGCCAATGAAAACTTTTTAAAGCAGGGCACTTCCTCTAGCCTCTGAGCATCTTCCCTGGGGAAGGAGAGGATGAATTTCTAATGTGAAATTCCATCTACTGGACTTTCCAATCCTAGTCTCTCAGGTTTGCACATAGCCTTCCAACTTGAGTTTAAAAAGAGCCAGAATGTCTGGCTTCTAAGACGAAAGTGATAAGTAAGTCATTTTATTGTACTTGCCTGATTGCTTTCTTCTTATACTGCCAAGGTCAGCACTTTACAGCCCTTCTTTCATTCATGTATTCAACAAATATTGATTGAGCACCTTCTATGTGCAGTGCACTGCACTATATCCTAAAATACAAAGATTAATCTAATTTCTCATTGATTCTCTTAATATATTAAGTATAAAGTGGCAAGGAAATGCCATCCTCTTTGCAGCTGTGGTTATTTCCATGGTCCTAAGAGATTAAGTACTTAACAAAAACAGGATATGTATTTGCCAATTGGTTCTAGGAAGCAAAATCCACTTGATCCCATTTTTTTCTAGGTGATAATAGGGATCAAATTTGACTTTGGGGGAAGGTAAGATAGCTTGTCTCTTTTCTTATGGTTAGTGCTTATCTACTGTGGTAAGAGTATGAAGTACATTGTTTCAGCTTTGCACTTAGGTTTGAAAACATTCATTCACTCATTCGTTGACTCATTCATGCATTCCCAAAACCCTGATCCCATCCCAAGGACTGATACCATCCCATGATGGTAGGAGCTGAGGGAGGTATGAAGATAACTCAGATTTGGGTCCTGTCTCAAGAAGGTGATCTGGTTGGCCAATAATGGCATGCTCATAAATAACTGTAATACATGACAGAAGTGATCAGTGTCATAGGAGAGGTTCAGAGAAAGAGTTCTAAAGAGAGAGATCAGCTGAGCTGGCAAGACAACAAGGAAGACTTTATCCCATAGCCCCACGCAGAGGGTTAGGGATAGGTCAGACCTATCCCAGACAAAATTGAAGCCTGTGAAAGCCTCCTAGTCTGAGAGATGCTTCTCTATCCAGTGCTCCCAGTGGATGATACCTTTTGATTATATATGTTAGCTTGGAGGTTTTTTTCTGTGTCTTTGAAATACATTGATAGCTCTGATGACAGTTTTGATATTTACTGCCTTCTTGAGCATGATGTCACCCGGATTAGAAATAAATATAGCCCCAGCTTGTCCTGCAAGTAAACCAAATCAATAACCCATTAGTCCAATACCATAAATGAAAACAGATAAAACTCCATTAAAAATAGCCGCCAACACTTTTTAAATACTGTACTTACCTAACTTCACAAGCATTGCTTCTTTTAATCCTCACATCAAACTTAAAAGTTAGACACTATTATTACTGTGTCTAACATTCTACCAATATTTCTACTACGAAGAAGTAGAAGCATAAGGAGATTGTTACCTATAGTCACACAACTACCAAGGGGTAGAGAGCTGGAGCCGTTTCCAGATCTGTCGGATTACAAACCCATGATGTTAACACTATGCTATTGGTTTTCAAACTTTAGCATGCATCAGAATCACTCATAGGGCTTGTTAAAACACAGCATGATGCCTTCATCCCTAGAGTTTTTGATTCAGTGGGTTGAATATGGGGCCAAGAATTTGCATTTCTAACAAGTTCCCAGGTGATACCACTGATGCTGATGCAGGAGCTGCATTTTGAGAACCACTGCAAATCTGCTACACATGTACCAATGATAGCTTTCCCACTATTCTTTGGAGGAACTTGAACCCAATCTCACTGGATAAATACTTAGGCCAACTTTCTCTTTATTGGAATAATCAAGAATTCACTTGAAGTCTTTGAACAGACTGACTCACAGAGAATTTAAAGCAAATAACCAATATATTAAATTTCCCAATTTAATAATTCATTTCCTATGAAATGAATATGGAATTCTTTTTCATTAAGGGCAAGGATGATCTTTCTGCATGAATTATGAAGATATTTAAATTAGTTGAATAGCATTCTAATAACCAGCTTATGATAGTTTCAGTGAATGTTCTGTCCTTCAAACAGGGCTATGATATGAGAAATCAAAGCAGGGAAGCTCTGAACAAATACCATATGATTTCAGTTATATGTGGAATTTAAGAAACAAAACAAAAAAAAAAAAAGAAAAAGAAAAAAAAAGAGAAAAAAAAAAACAGACTTAACCATAGAGAACAAACTGGTAGTTACCAGGGGGGAGGTGGGTAGAGGGATGGGTGAAATAGGTGAAGGGGATTAAGAGTACACTTACTGTGATGAGCACCAGAGTGATGTATAGAATTGTTTAATCATTGTATTATACACTTGAAACCAAGATAACACTATATGTTAATTATACTGGAAGTAAAAAATACATTAAAAAAAATGGGGAAGTCCTCGAATTCTAAAGGTTGGCACCGGATAATCAAGAGAGGAGATATTTTCCTGGCACATCTAAATAAAGAAAGAGGTATTTGTCTTACATCCTGCTATTGTCTCTTCCCATAATACCCTGTGCTCCTCCTTTATGGCACTTACCACACTTGAAAATATTTGTGTAATGTCACTCAGCCCTTCCAAATTGTAAGGATCACATCTGTTTGTCTTGTTTACCACCATCTCCCCAGCCTGTTACAGTTCCTGGCAGTATTTGCTGACTGGCTGACTTACTGCTCTCTAATCCATAATCTTATAGGCAACAAATAATAACCACAGCAGTTACAAACCTGCCTAGCTAGCACCAGAGAGAATTTTTTACAGAATATTCAATAAAAGTTGTCCAGTGTAGGGAGTCGAGGAGGGAGAATTGTGTGAATACTCCATAAAACAGAAGGAACATGCTTTTTGTTGCCCATTCCTGAGCCTTTTCCTGAAGCACTTATCTGAGATGACTTCTTCCTGTTCAATGATTTCTGGGCTGTAATATAAAGAAAACACATTGCTTGAGGAAAGCTACAGTTTAATGAGGCAAAAAATAAAAACATCCTATGAATCCAGTCCAGCTGTGTGGATATTTCCTGCCAAAAGGTGTAGGAGTTGGAGTAATAGGGGATGTGCATGAATGTGAATGAGAATGGATGTCTAGAGTCCCAGATGGATTGCAAGCTATATCAGGAAAAACCAGTGACTGTGTTCTCATTGTCATGCTCCAGATGACACAGTAGCAGTCCCTACCCTTGTACACCAAGGGAGAAGATGCTGACTGAGTCACCTCGCTCAGATTCTTGGATCACATATGTCTCTCTTCACTCTCATTGTGGTTGTGATGATACTTAGTGGGTTGCAAAGTACTAGAAGAATCAATCATAAAGGCTGATAGATATTAAAAACTTTGGACGGGCTCCAAGCAAATAATTAAACAAAATACATTTGTAATGTAGTTCAAATATGAGTTGCCAGCATCAGAGAGATAAGTACCATCTGTGCAAACTGAGACTTAAGTAAAAGTCTTCATTCTGCTAGTTTTTTAAGCTCATATTCGACTGACATGATGATGTTTATTGGATTATGCTCTAGTGTGATGCTACTGGCCATTATGGATAGACACAGTAAGAAACGGCCTAATAGAATGCATTCATTGTCATGTCTACCTTAAAGATATTTTTAGAACATTATTCATTATATTTTCCAGTGCCATTTCCTAGGACAAAATTCCTTAGGAAGGAGAAAATTTCTTTTTAGAAGGGCTATACATGTCTAGAGCAATTAGTTTGCTTCCTGCCTTAAAGAAACTAGATATTGTGTAACTAATTAGGATTCAGTGTTCCTAGTTACAAATAAATATCTTAGAAAAATGGAACTTGGGGTGCCTGGATGGCTCAGTCAGTTAAGCATCTGACTTCAGCTCAGATCATGATCTCACAGTTTGTGTGTTCGAGCCCCGCATCGGGCTCTATGCTGACAGCTCAGAGCCTAGAGCCTGCTTTGGATTCTGTGGCTCCCTCTCTCTCTGCCCCCCTCCCACTCCCACTCTGTCTCTGTCTCTTTCAAAAATAAATAAATATAAAAAAAGAAAAAAGAAAAATGGAACTCATGGTATCCATTTTAGTACTAGACTTGCTTTTGGCTTTATATTATGCTACCATTGTTTTTCTCCTTGAGTCTATACACATCTATTATGTGTTTTCTTTCTCTATTTTATTAATTTTGAAAGCTAATATATCCATTTATGTAGCAAAGTGCAAATAAGTTCATTCAAAAATACTTTTTGAACATCTATTAAGTGTGAAGAACTCTCCTAGGTGTTGAGGATTCCACATAAACAAAACTGATGTGGTTCCTATCTGTACTGATGGAACTAATGTTTGTGAAATCATGAAAAGTTTATTAAGGCATGTCTAGAAAATAGATGTATTTTCTCTCAGTGCTCCTGGGCAAATTAACCTCTTTGAAGCTGTCTTCTTTTTATTAAGCTTGGGAATAATAAAACTTTCTTTCTATAAGATTTTTGTAAGGATTATATTAGATCAAACACATATTGTGTGCCTGTCATATAATAGGTTCTCCATTAATGCCTTTCGCTTTTCCCAATTAAAACCATAATATGGGGCGCCTGGGTGGCTCAGTTTGTTAAGCATCGGACTCTTGATTTTGGTTCAGGATTCTTGATTTCAGTTCAGGTCGTGATCTTGCAGTTCATGACATGAGATCAAGCCCCGTGTTGAGCTGTGCGCTAACAGCTGCTGAGCCTGGGTGGGATTCTCTCTCTCCCTCTCTCTCTACCCCTCTCCCACTCGTGTGCTCTCAATCTCTATTTCTCAAAATAAATAAATAAACTTAAAACAAAACATGATATATTTTGTTTAAATGCTTCTGGTTTTACCAACTCTGCTTTGGAAAAATGGATGTTTTGGATTCTCTGTTAAAGGTAAGGAGTGGATGCTTAAACACAAGTTTCATTTTATTACAGACCCAACCTAAAACATAAAGAGATTAAGAAGGAAGGAGGGCTTAAGTGAGTTTCCCTCTAAAAAGGAAAGGATTAAGAAAGAAGACCCCCTCGGAAGGAGAAAGAGCTGGTTGTGATTAGGAGAGACAACAGACAGATATGACAGAGCTTCCACCCAGATCATAAGTTGAGGGCTCCCACTTTCCTATCCATTGTGTTTTGCCTCCATGAAATAAATTTGGAGCAGGGAACCTAGAGAAGCAGTTCCTTTTCTTTTTTCCTGACGGACATTTGTCAGGTCTCTCTCTAGGCAGCTAAGAAAGGCAAGCACTTCTAACACGCAGCTATATCAAGGAAGTTACACTTAGCTATTTTAAGGAAGTTATTTGTTGTTTGATTTTTTCTTCTTTCATTTCAAAGAGAGTTGGGGGAAAGCCCCTGCTAAACTTGCCTTCTCATTCATCACAGGAATGTGCACAGAGCAGACGTCCCAGCAGTGAACCTCTGCTCCAGGCACAGCCACTACACGCCTAGTTAGTGGCAGCCTATTCTGTTCGCAGACAAATTACTCAAAAGGAAATAAACATTCTCCCAAATGCTGACCCTGTAACTTCTACATGTGAAAAGCATGGAGCCTGAGTTCCATCAAATGTGACTTAAGGTGCCTGTGAAAGAGTCCCATAATCATTCACCAAAATAGGAGACAAGGAGTAGTTCTGACTGGAAAGCTTTTCATAAGCCTAAGAACTGTCTCCATTTAGCTCATGCTTTATAAAGTACCTAAAGGAAGGCAGTCTGCTATAGTCGTAGGAAGATCCTCAGCTTCAGAGTTAAACAAAACCAGATTAAGTCCCACAACTGCCACCTTAACCCTCAGCATTATGAAAGGAAGTATGAGGACCTACTTTGCTGGAGTGTTTTAAGGATTCCATTTGATTTCCAACATAAAGAATTCGACAGAGTGTCTTGTTACTTCCCTGACCTTGCCTTTCCTTTTGTGCTAGTAACTGTGGTGTACACAAAAGACAATCTGGGATTTATAGATGTGAAGCCATGAGCACATAGAATGAGATGGTACTTGATCTGTGGAATGTGCTTCCCAATCCACACTGGCCTTGAGCTGGCCTGAGATATAAAGTACATTAGAGAATTCAGTAGGGCTTGCAGTTGAAGTCCCTGAAAAAATTCTCAAATCTTTTCATTCCATAGGACCCCTTTTCTTCTCTGCTGTCTGTGGATAAGTCTTATCAGTACACACAAATATACACTAATTGGCCCGGTGCTTATAGCGTTTAAAAATGGTGATACCTTTTGCTTTGCCCAGGAGAAGAAAGAGATGAGAGAGAAAGGAGCAAGGAAAGAAAAGAGAAGAAACTACTGTCTATCAAGTGCCTACAGTGTTCACTCCCTTTACTGAGTTCTTCCACACAGCTTTGTAAAGTGGGTATAATTATTCCCATTTTAACAGATGAGAACGGAAAAGCTCAGAAAGGTCACTTTACCCAAATTTGCACCCTTGTAAGTTGGAGTGCTGGCATTTAAACTTAGACTTTCTGCCTCTTTGTCCAGAGGGAGGTAGAAAGGGAGTTCAGTAAAAACTATCCACTTCAATGACACTGAAAAAGCTGGTTTGCCATAGTGTCTTCAGGACTTTTCACAAAAGTTACCTAGTGCAGTACAAATTAAAGAGCATACACTTGGGGTTGAATATGCCTGTGCCCAAATCCTGGCTGTCACCATACCCTCCAGCTATTTGACCTATGTAACAACAGGAATTTATCCACATGTGGCTACTTGATATCCAGTGTGTTTGTCCAAGGAGGACATAAACTGCAATAGAAGTTCCGCGGTATCACTGAGTAGAACATGGTGGTAGTAGAAAGGCATGGCTCACAGTGTGGGCCCCTGTGACAGACAGGCTTGGCTTCTAATCGCAGCTTTCTAGTAGACAATAAAACATAGCCGTCAAAAACACAGACAGACTCTGGACTTTTCTCCCATCTCTGACACTTACTAGTTCTCCCACTGACTCTGTCTCAGTTTCTTCATCTGTAAATGGTTATAAAAAAGAAAAATATGGACCCTAAGGAGTTGTTGTGACCTAGGTACTGTTGAAATATATGCAAAGTACTCAGCACAGTACCTGGTACATTTTAGATTCTCAGTAAGTGATTACTGCTCATTACTACTACTGCTATTACTAGAGACCTATCTTTGGGCAAGGTATTCTCTGTGAGCTTCAAGCGCCTTTTCTGTAAAATGAGGATATAATCATATCCACTTCAAGAAGTATTCATGACAATTCAGTTGGAAACTTTGTAGCTTGCTTAATATCATTTTGGTAGTTATTTTTATTAGCTAGATGCTCTGATGTTCATTTCTTCTTTGGACCATGACGCTCTTCAGATAAGTTTACTGTTCTGAGTAATTTCCTCAGAGGTAGAAATTGCTGTGTTCATTGTTAGATGTCAAGTAAAGAACTATTTTATTCTTGGCAGCTTTAAAATGAAGAACACATCAAATGCACAAAGCCTTCTTCTTCAGGGGTGACTCTCTAACACTGTCTCTGTGCCCCCTTCATTCTCACATTGTTCAGGAAATTGTTTCACTCGGAAAGTCAGAAAATGTTCTCTTGCCTTCCTCCAGGCAGAACACATAACCACTATATTTCTACGTAATACATCACTGCAATTTTCAACTTTTTCCAGTAATCTTCAAAATTCAGTGTCTTCTCCACATACTCTCTCAGCACTAAGTTCATTCAAAATCACCGGACATCTACCAGTCCTTCCTTAAGACATCTTTGATTCAAGTTACAGTTTCTTCTCTTTTGCGTTATTTAACCTCTATGCCAGCTGAGTCTCCCTAAATCTTGAGATCAAGATAAGATTGACTCAAAGCTCTCCTGCACTGTGAAATTCAGCACCTCTCCATCCCCGCATCATTTCACAAGATTTCTGCAAATTTGAAGGTTGCTAAATTCTCTGGCTCTAAGCTCCTACTTCTGCTTTACCAGTCTTAGGTTTGTGGATTTTTAAAAATTCATTCAACAAATATTTAAGCACCCATTCCGTGTCATTTACTGTTTGGGTTCTTCATATATAGCACTGAACAAAACATACAGTTACTTCTCTGTTTTTCTCTCCTTCTTCCACACCTTGTCAATTTGAATGTGGAATTTGGCTCTATTCTTCAATTATAAGCAAAAGGCTACATCTTACAGATGTTTGTAACTCAAGCAGATATCACTAAAGGTTTGGGGATATAACTGCAAGGGGAGGGAGGTTGAAGAGAGGACTAACTTACCATCAAAAATTTGTTTTAATTATGCAAGTTTTTTAAGTTTATTATTTTTTAGCACTCTCTACACCCACGTGGGGTTCAAGCTCATGACCCCCGAGATCAAGAGTCACATGGTCTTCCAACTGAGCCAGCCAGATGCCCCTAATTTTGCAGTTTTTTAAGCCAATCTTCTTTCTCTCCTTTCTCCCTCTTCCAAATTGCTACTATATTTTAATCCAAAGTAAGTATGATTTCCAACCACCCCCACAAATGGCTTTGCAGAAAATATGAAAAGTCCATGGATGAGCCATAAACTCATAATAGCCTTTCCCTTGGCTACTGAAATGAGATCAAAAGGTTTTAAATTATTACTGCTAAAAATTGCATTACGTTCTTAGCCAGGAGCCATTCCTAGTCTGCCTGAGATGTTGGTGGAAGAGTTTGGGGAGGAGGTGGTTTGGAAGAAACCTCAAGAAGTCTTAGGTAGGCAGGACTATATATCATCGATTCATCCTTTCATGCCTTCATTCATTCAACAAGCTTTTCACTTAACACCCCTGTACTCACAAGACTGTGCTTGTAGCAACACAAAACAGAATATGAGTCTCAGTATCCAACTTCAAGGAGATCACAGTCTAGACCTTAACAAAGAAGAATGGTGATTGAGCTGGATATGAAAGAATACATAGAATTCAACAGGAAGAGATGAGGAGGTGGGAATTCCAAATGAAGGGAACAGTTTCTGCAGAGACCAGAAACTTGCATCCATACAGCCTTAACCAGCATGGTGAGTGGTGCAGAAAGCTACCAAGTGAGGCGCTACAGGACAGGAAGTGATGGAAAAAGATTCTACAGACATAGGCAGAGATACAGGCACAAAGTGCTCCCCCCCCCCCCTTTCCAGGAAGAACATTCTATGATGCCAGGCAACTCCTACTGTTTGGACTGTCCTCTGTGGAAGTTTGATGCCCTGAGGAATACTGACTTTCTAAAAGCTTTCTAAAAGTTAGTGAGACATCAACTTTCTGAAGCCCAAGTTAATCAAAGGCAAAATCCAGTTTGTGTATTTTTGTAAACCCTTGCTCTTGCCTGTGCAGTATCATATGGAGAGAAATATTATTGATAAAAGATCCCAGAGTCCTGAAGTACCTAATTTCATTGTTCATTTTGAAGAAGAGGAAAGAGATAAAAATATTAATATGGTACTATGTGATTTTGAAATAAAAGTATAAACCTTCACAGAGTTTAAACTGAAAACAGATGAGTAAAATTCTACAGTACTAATTAAGAGAGGCTTAAATGGACAATAAGCTCCATAATGGATGAATCCAAGTTAAATTCTTACAAAAACTGTCAGTCGCTTTCTTTTACTGGGGCATAGTTTGTGTCATTGCTGTACCTGAAATCACTATGGTATTAAAATATCCAAAGATAAGAAGTCCACTTCTATTTCCAATTAAGTCTTCTCTAAGACAAGAAATTTTTTTAATGAGGGGAAAAATGCAAACAACTTCGTTTCTCCTTTTCAAAGAAAAGGTCAGAGTAACTCTAAGCCCACTGAAATAATTGTTTTTTAAAGTTGTTGGAAAGGTCAGGCAGAAAAAAATATTTCTGGAATTTCTAAATCTTGATGACTTTAACATAGAAAGTTCTACAACAGAGTACATTGTGTTTTTACTGAAATTTAAAATCTCTTAAAGCACATTTGTAATGAGGTCTGTACACAATTTATTATAAATGGAAATAACACTAGAAAATGAATCTCAATTTTTTTACACTGCTGCATTAAGTTGGCCATGATTTGCATATGGGTATAGATATAAATATGGATAGATATACAATACATACATTTAAGTATGACAGAATATATATGTGTTATACCTAAAAGCAACTGTGATCTGTGATGAACTAATGGGAAAAACAGGAAGTAGACCTTTAAAATAATTGATCTTCTTAGGGCACCTGGGTGGCTCAGTCAGTTGAGCATCCAACTTTGGCTCAGGTCACAATCTCACAGTTTGTGAGCCCAAGCCCCAAATTGGACTCACTGCTGTTGGCCCAGAGCCTGCTTCAGCTTCTCTCTCTCTCTCTCTCTCTCTCTCTCTCTCTCTCTCTCTCCCCCTCTCTCTTTCTTTCTCTCTCTCTCTGCCTGCTTGAACTCTCTCTCTCTCAAATATAAAAATAAAAACATTTTAAAAATGAATAAAATAACTGATCGTCTTGATGGTAACATTTGAGGAAAAGCAGTGTTTAAGAAATTAAAAAGAAATCTTTGTGTTTTTAATCTAGTGATACACGACAGCGTTTCAATTAACCAGAACACTCACAGCCATTTGAATGTCATATTTAATTGAAATTTTTCATCACATCAAGATTGACTAAAGGAGAAAAAAAAATTTTTTTTAAGCGGCAAATGTTTCTAAAATGTATTCCTGCTTCTTTCTGCATCACTAAGTGCAATATACTATACCAAATTCTTTCTTTGAAGAATGGGGGTATAAAATTTGACATATGTTGATATGGAAACAACTAGGATCTTCATGTTAAGTAATTAACTTTTTTCTGTACATATAACATCAACCTACAATTAGTGTAATTTCACTCAGTCTAATGAAATATCTGTACCATGTAGTTGCTTTTTTATCTTTGAACTTGAAAGACCATACTGTATTATTTAGCAAGATGAAATGAGTTTAGGCCAAATCTCTTTTAAATGTTAATTTAATCTATTTTGATATATATATCTCAGAGTTTGGAGGAAAAAAATTTAGAGGATAGCAGAGAATCTATTTTTAAGAGATTCAGAAAAACTTTATAGGCAGCTTAAAATTAACATTATCAAATTACATTGTAAAATGTAAAAATGTAAAAATGACCCAACACTTTTGTGAACTAAATGGTTCATCAAACTGTTCTAGTTCTTCAGAATTAGAAACAAGATATGAATATGGTGCCTATTAATAATTCATCAGACAAACCAATGAACTAATTAGTAGAAATATATACTTTTAGAACTGCTGGAAATGTTTCAATAATCTCAAGGTTCTCTACACTGAATCCTTTCTTAGACTTTGAAAGTTGAGAGTCATCTTTGTTATTGTGATTATATAACTTTGGTTGAATACATTTCCTAATATGGCTCTATATTTGTCAATCCTAGAGCACATAAAACACCCTGTGAATTCTTTAGCAATCTAATGGTACCTTGGAGTTCTGCAGTTGTTGCTTGAATTGGCCAGATCTAGACTAGCTTTGGATTTTTATTGTTAAGGCAAGTTCATTAACTTTTTCATCTCATTGTAGTGTGGCATTATCAAATTACTCTCAAAATAATAAATAGTTCTTTTAGATACTACAGACTCTCAAATACATATAGAAAATAATTTACTTAACAAATGAGATTTGGCTGATTTATAGAATTGTTAGAGCCTACTGAATGCTCACTTTTACATATCACCTAGTTGATTATCACAAAAACCCTGCAGAGTCAGTGAAGCAGTTTATAGTATCATTCCCACTAGTAACCTAGAGAAAACAAAATTCTCTGCCTTAGGTCACACAAGAACGGAAAGGGTAGTTTCTGAGTATTAAACCCTGGGTTTCCAACTTCATGCCCCATGTTCTGTGAACACAGAACTCAACTAATTAGCCTCAGTAGCCATATGTATATAAAGCCATGTTACCACACACCACTGGGTTAGAGTGTCCCTTGGCAGCTTGGAGTGGATAGATGAGCAAATGGAATAATACCAAAGGAAAGGTAGGAGCTTGAGCCATTTCCTTCCCTTCCCGTTTTGTCTGTTGAAGGAGAACTTCCAAAAAAGGCAACATGTAATATAGAGCACAGGACATGGGTCTAGACACAATAGAGACACTGGCTTCAAAACCACTGGAATACTGACTCGCTGAATGGTCCACCTGGTTGTCCTTTCAACACAGCCTCTCGTCTTCATGGGTGTCCATACACAAGGTAGGGGAGAGAATTGAGAGGTTGTTCTTTCTTTTTTAATAGGTCTTTAAGTGGTAACTTCAAGAGCAAATTTCATACATCTATTGATATTTATAACAGTGTCCTACATTTGGAGTTAATCAGGACTGTGATTTTAGCCGGAAAGTTTGACAGAAGAGTAAAATGAACTGTTTTATGTGTCACCTGCATAATAATAGAAATGTGAGTTACAGATTTATGGTGATTAGAAAGAGGAAAACTGACTTCATTTAAAACATTCAGGCACTCCAGAAATCCTGATTCCTTTAAAGTCCCAAGCTGACGTCTTCATACAGAACAGTCCAGGCTATTATCTGACAGCCAGAGACAAGCCATAAGCCCTGCCACAAAATAAACTGCAGAGATATTAGCAAGAGCTTGTGGGAAAGAAAAAAAAAACAAACAAAACCTACCTGTAATACATGATTACTTCCCAATTATTCTATTTTTTTCAACTGTTCTATATTTATGTACATATCAACTATTTTAACTGATGTACATATTAACTAATTGAAGTCTCTAAGATGTATATAATTTCATAAACTTTTAGCTGGGAATAAATAACTTCCTTGGACAAGTCAGATTTTGAAATTAAAAGTAAAATGCTTTTTTACAAGAAAATTCTTTTCAAGAAGTTCCAAACTATTATTTGAGGTCATGTGGCAGAAACCTCAATTCAGTTTGAGAAGCACAGCTCCTGCTGGCGCAGGCTGACTACTCCAGGCACGATCTTCATCTGAGTTTCTTTTAGGCAATTCTCCTTGACAAGTAGGTCATAGTCCCTGACAGGACACGACAATAGTGGCCAATTGTGGCCACCTGCGTTCAGAATGTCTAGTTTGCAGTATCTAGAAGTCTCTGAGCAGATTAGAAGTAACAAAAGGAATTCTCTGCGAAAGCTTATAAATAACCCTGCTACATACTGATTGTCTTTGGATATTTCTAAACAGTTTTCTGAGGTACCAAAGGAAGACCACTTTGTAATCAGTAGTTGTTTACTTAATCTGTGAGCTTACTGGAGCTTCCATAACAAGTACCACAGGCTGCATGGCTTAACCAACAAAAATTTATTTTCTCACAGTCCTGGAGGCCAGGAGTCTGAGATCATGGAGTTGGCAGAGTTGGCTTCATCTGAAGCCTCTCTCCTTGGCTTCTAGATGGCTGTCTTCTCTCTATGTCTTCACATGGTCTTTCTTCTGTGTCCTGTTTTCCTCTTCTTAAAAGAATACCATTCATATTGGATTAGAGAACGCCCTAATACCTCATTTTAAAATCGTATCTCTAAATAGAGTCACATTCTGAGGTACTGGGAGATAGGCCTTCAACATATGAATTTGGAAGGGGGTGGGAGGGAACAGCTCAGCCCATAACGTTTATTAATACCAGCTTATTAGAAACTGGTTTCTCGTTATCCACTGGTTGCTAGATTCAATGTCCCAGTCTTGCTTTCTGATCCTTGATTTCTGTGCGTTACTAGTCCCTTTTGGTTTAGGTCATCCCAACCCTGGTGTTGGATTGTTGACTGCAGAGATTCAGACTTAATTTGCTCATGGATAAGACCTCTTATATGTACTGTGACTATTCTCTGCCTCTGTTGCTGTTATGGAAGTCTGTTTACTCTTTACACCTCTAGTTTTCAGTTCTTTGCTCCTCATATATTCTCTGTGGCTTCCAAACTCAAATTCATTACATGTTTTCTACATTAGCCAAAAACCAGAAGCAACCCAAATGTCCATCAAGAGTTGAATGGATAAATACTCATTCATATGAATGGTGGTATATTCAGATGATGGAATACTGCGTAGTGGTAAGAATGTCATAACACTTACTCCATGGATGAATCTCATAAACATAATATTGCATCTTTTGCCATCCATCTCATAAGGACAATTAGGCCATGGAGCCCATGAGCTCAGCAATAACAGTTCATAGTTGACTAATTTTTATCGAATACCTACAACGTAACAGGCATTGTGCAAGTGCTTTCATAGATAATCTTGTTTAATTCTCACAAATTTGTGAAGTACTATATCTGATTTTCAGAAAGTAAAATGAAGGTTTAGAGAAAATAATGTATAAAAGGCAGAGCTGGGATTAAAACTTCTGTCTTCTGACTTCAGTCCCAGTGTTGGTTGCCCACATGCCGCATGGCCATCCCTCTTTCTCTTCCACAGACTGTGGAGGCTGCACGGGGTCAATTAACTGGTAATCCCTTCAACCATACCTGGCCACACACTCATTAGAGTTCACAGCTCCAAGGTCTCTTCATTCTTTCCCTAACTCTTATCCACAAGGTGAGAGAGACTATTCATTCCCTTTCAAGAGTCAGGGAGGCATTAGGGAGGAGCCAACCCACACATTACCAATGACTCCCAGAGGACTATCTAGGTAAGCAGAGGTGCCAGAGACTGATCCAGAATTTTAGAATAGGAATTCCCACAGCCTCAGCTTCTCTCTTAGAGCTGTTTCAGGGAAGTCAGGCAGATGGAATACCTTAGCTGAGACTTTCTTGGCTAGAATTGGCCTAGTTTCTTAATTTACTTTTCTTAAGTTATGTCAATAAAACTAGAGCATTTGGTGACTGGGGAACATGCTGGTAAAAACACTTGCACCTTCCAGAAAATGAGGAAAGCCGCAAAGAAGGGTACTGGGTGCTCAGGCTCCAAGTCCACTACTCTTGTTCAAAAATTAGCAATAGAATTTACCTGAAACATTAATAAAGGGGACAAATTCCACTTCACTAGCTAATAGTCCTCCTCTAGAAAAAAAACAGATGCAGTATAATTCTTCCTTGTGACAGCTGGATAAATTTGCTATCTCGAAGTCAATAATTTGGTAGCAATATATTAATATATGGCCTTTCCATCTATTTTAAAAAGGGTGTGAGGACTCAGTCTCTTTGCTCTGAGATAACTGTCAACATTTAAAGGTCTCCAATTTAGTAGGGGGATGAAATTCTTTCTTGTGACTTGTTTGTGACTTGGTATATGGATATATTACTTATTAGGGGCAAGAAGTTGGGGGATGCATCTAATCACTGATTAGTAAGTTTCACAGAAACTGTTTCATGGTCTTAACCACATATTTACCTACAAGGATTCTTATTTATTGTATTTATTTTGGAAAATTTTCCAATCTTAGAAAATCTGGAAAAGACAGATGATAAAGAAACCATATTTTATTTTTGTGACATGGTTCCTCCAAAGTTTCCTTCCCACCTACCTTCAACAGTCTAAGATCTTACATACTGCACTAACCTGGCTATTGCATATGCTTAGAAACCAGACCTCAAGACCTCTTCTCCTAATTCTTCTCAGAAAGAGGCCAGGTCTCAACTTCCTTACCCTCAAAGCACCATTGATTCAGATTAGTCGAAGCAACTATTCTAAGCACCCATGCTGGTGAAGAATAATTATCATACTTTCTCTTGAATGTTGGGACATCCATCCATTTGTGCCAGTAAGATTCAAGCAGTCTGGAGTACTTATATTTGGGGAGACATTTTTCAAAAAGAAAATAATAACAAGGTAATCTTTAGGACTTTGTGTTTTTCACTGGTTTCCTTTTTCTTACAAATAACCCCAGAAAAGTACCTTGTTTTGCAAATCATCTGAGATATTTAACAAGGGACTGAAAGTAACAAGAGTAACCTTTAATTAAGATTACATTTTTGGTTGTGTATTTCACATATTATTAAAAGTCTCTAAAATATAAATATATTATAAAATATAACTTTAAATAACAAATTTTGGATTTATCATACAAAACAAGAAAACAATGCTTTATTCTACATTTACTTCTTAATTATCAAATTTATATTATTTACATAATATATAAATATATATTAAATAAAATATGTAAATATATATTGTTTATATTTATCTCAATGTTGAGATAAAATAGGTGCTAAGTAATTTAGAGCCACATTAGTCAGAGTAAACGTGATAGTAAACTTAACCAATTCATCACTGGTTATAGGTGAATGAGAACCGAGTGCTGTCACCTTGACCTTTTGTCAAGAAAGCTTGCTAAGCACACAGGTAAATAAGCCCCAGGGACACAGTGACAATTAGGCTTAGGCGGGAGAATGTTTAACCTTCTCAACAGAACAAACAAATGGTAAATTGTGGACAAATGGATCTTGTTAATTAAAAATAAGTCTTATCTGTCCTTCAGAGCAAATTTCAAACATATTTACTTGGCAACATATTATTAATATTAATGAATTTTTATTTAGATGCTTGAAACTTATTTAAATGTCTTTAAGACTTTTTATCTAATTCAGAATTCACTTCCTGTCAAAGTTGCCCATATTATGTGATTTCAGTATCTTAAATAACTTGAAAACAGCATCTAATACTTGTATTTATTAAGTAAACTTGAGTGTCTATTTTATACCTAATCGTACAAAATGGTTCAAAAGAAATAAGCATAGTCTCCACCCACACAAGGCAGTTTTTTGATGAGGCACAATCAGAAACCATTTTACAAAATAGAGGATTATAACCAGGTCCCTGGGAGGAGCCTACTCTTCATGCACAACTCAGGAATTTGGAGTGCAGGGCGGTGCTGTTTCTCTCTTGAGGAACAGAAATTGAAAAAAACAGTGAGGAAAACTTTGGAACCAGTTGGTGACTCTAGTCATTGAGGGCTGTTTTTTTTTAATAAAAGTAGAGACACAGCGTGACTCAACTTTCTCAGAAGTGCTCCTGGATGGTCAGGAACACACCCTGAGGCAGGAGAGAATGAAGTGCTTAGCCTTGCTGTCTGGTGTGGAGAGATTACATTTTAAGAATCCCATCAATTTTACACAGCAATGTTTTCTGCCTCCGGCCTAAATGTTCCAGATTTTCTGAGTGTGTTTTAAGAACTACAAGATAAAAGCTACTGATTGGGCACCCAATAAGATTTGTAAGTACTGTTAGGGGAAACTCCCTGAATCCTAACAAAAATAGTGATAGCACTGGCCATAGCAAAGGGGCCTGTTAGGGTGGGAACAACCACCGCCAAAATAGAGCCCCCATAGATGACAGCAGAGCAGACCTGGGGACGCCACACTGACTCTTTTTTTTTTTTTTTTTTTTAATTTTTTTTTTTAACGTTTTATTTATTTTTGGGACAGAGAGAGACAGAGCATGAACGGGGGAGGGGCAGAGAGAGAGGGAGACACAGAATTGGAAACAGGCTCCAGGCTCTGAGCCATCAGCCCAGAGCCCGACGCGGGGCTCGAACTCACGGACCGTGAGATCGTGACCTGGTTGAAGTCGGACGCCTAACCGACTGCGCCACCCAGGCGCCCCCACACTGACTCTTGAAAAGACATGACCCGGGCTCAATGTAGGCATTAGGCACTGTGGACACAGTACATAGGGCACTAGATGCTTTTAAGGGCCCATAAAAATGTTTTAATCTCTCTTAAAATCAGAGCCCCCAAAATGACTGTTATAATAATGGATGTGTAATAATAAATCCAGCCTGGATTACGTTTGTCTTTATAACAACACAGTCATAAGATGAGACTTTTGACTTTTTCTTTTTTTTTTAATGGAGGAAGGGACCCATGAAGGCAAAAGTGCTAGGGCCGCATGGTAGTCAATATCCCTCTGCACCAATCACTCAGGCCAAGGAGCGTGAATGTGCATGTGGGGGGCTCAGAATCCTGGTGACTTTTGTGGGTGGAGGTTTAGAGTTAACAACCATAGAGATTGTTATCCATGACTTTCTTGAACCCACTCCCTGCACAGCCCCACCACCTGGAGAGTCTGGAAGTGCACAACAGGAAGTGACTGTTAAGCACATCACACGCACCAGGGGCACAACCATTATATAGGAGAAATGAAAGACTTTCTAGAGTTCCTAGAATAGTGATGGCTTGGAGCAGAGTGTACCTCTCATCTGGAAAAACAATACTGTGGAAGAAAAACAGGATAGTAAGGAAGAACTATATGGAAGCCCTCACTGAACTAATAGTGAATACATTATGATTTGTGAATTCTATATATGAATCTCTAGTTAAGAATCTCTGTCCATGCATCCTAGTTGTTTACATCTGGATCTGTGCTTTCTTCTATATGATTAGAAACAAGGATTGGCCAGTAGACCCAAATTTAGTTCTATTTGTATGGCTTTTAAAATTTAAAATTATTCTGTTGGAGGAGGGGATGGGGAAGAGTTAACTGTAACTGATAGAACCAGCCTGGTCTAAACCCTCCTCTAGTTTGAAGAAAGCTACAGGAACACAAAAAATGGGAAAGGACACAATATGGTAGGCAGGGATCACCAGCATTCAGAGGATACCAGGAAGCATTTTTCTGACATTTTCCCATGTTGGAAAATGACACTTACCATGACATTTATCTTCCCAAGTAAAAAAAGGTTATCCTGTCTCTGCACGTGAGAGACAAGACAACCATCAGAAATTAGCTTTTTTGTGGGTAGCTTCTTACAGGTGCGTTTAAGTCCAGGGTCCAGAAGTTATGAGATTTATCATTTTTCAGCATATGCAAAACTGAATATCATTTCATTTAAAACAACGTTGTTAAACTAATATCAGTGGCAAGTATTTGCTTGCCTACATGTATATATGAAGAAATATATTTAATACACTCAAACTTGTAAAGTTGATGGTAGTTTGCCTATTCTTAAAACATTCATCCTAAAAAACTGTTTAATCTCCAATATTGTAAATATTAAACTTTGGGAAAATGCATGAAAATGTCAGGTTTGCTATTTTTATTTTTTATTAGTGCTTTTTCTTAATTTTTGGCAACAGCATGTATTAATTTTTATAATTATAACAAAAGAAAGTCTATTTTTTAAATTCATATATTAGATAATTTGGGGTTAACAGTGATGTTTAGTATTATAGTCTTTTACTTTTCCCCTAACTTACTTTTTCTCCATTTCTACTTTTGAATACCTCTGTTGAAGGCACTCTGGATTATTGTTGATAGATTAAGAATAATAAAAATGATTTTTAAGTTACAATCTGCATAGTAGCAGTAATAGAATTTGCAACTACAAAATTGCTTATGAATGGGACATGTAACTTTGGAATTGTATACTTGAAGTATTTTGTGCACCCAAAACCTCAGGACAATCCTAGTAAAGATGGCACTTAATAGCATCAAGTTAACATTTAATAAGAATTAAAGTGATGCTAAAGTTTATAAACCTGATAAGATCTACGGAATAAAAAGAAATGTATATACATGAAATCTGCAGGTTAGTTTTCCATAATGATAACAGAAACAAAAACATTTCATTCAAAATATACTCATGAGTGAAGTTATGGATGGCTGATTCTTACTGACCGTTGCACACTGAAGAAAACGTTTTTCAAAAATATTTCCTTAGACCCACACTCTGCGATTATACTGAGAAGTGGCTCCTTCTCGAAACTTAAGTGGTGTAAACAACCTGCATTTATAGCAATCAGTGAGGCGGATGTGGGAGAGAAGGAAGCACACAGTCTGGGAGGTGGCTGTGCCTTCAGTCCTGGTTTAGCCACATACTGGCTTTGAGGCTTCAGCCAAATCACACCATCACACACACACACACACCTCACTATCAATCTGGCAAAGACAGTTCGTGCCCCACAGAGCTTTCATGTGATGGTACAAGTAAAAATAGGTAGAACACCTAGCAGAGTACCCAGCACATAGCAGCTTCTCCAAATAATTTAGTTCTCCTCCCTATGAGACCGGCCTGGAGCCAATACCTCCACATCCAAAGATGTCTGGTAGCTTTCACAGCCTGGTGTCCAGCCTGCGAAGATCCTGTGACTTCAGTACTTTGTACTCTGTTGTTTATGTACTATGTTAACACAGACAAGTGAGCCAAAATTAGATTTTCTTAATAAATGTCAATGTCACTTGCTGTACTATCTGCATTTCATTCATGTATGCCTGATCTTATAATAGAAGTTAACAAAAAGATTGTTCTCAAGAATTATTATTTGTTAGAAAAGTGATTATTTTATATATACCACTGGTGAGGAAACAAAGTGATAAAAGAAAAAAAAGAATATTGGAAATTTTTCTACAGAAAATCACCAAGAAAAATAGAAATCTCTACATATGGTGATGTTTTCCAAACAGTCAATATCATCTCAAGAAATTAAAAAAGGAAGTGAGGAAAGGTGATTTTGAAGTATTATTCGAAAAGAAATAGGCTGAAATAAATTGCTGGAAGGTGTCCCAATGTGCTAATCAACTTGTAACATTGCACTATTCTTTTCTGTTGTTGCTAAGAATTACACAGAAGCATACAGGCTTAATGTACTCTAAATCCACTTGTATGCTTAAGCACATATTTCATTTTTGCTCTCTCTGTATTGTTTCAGATAATAGATTAACATTGAGTCTTTGGTGTGGTTATATTTAGAAAATTGAGCTTGAAGTCTAGATAATTATGCATACATATTTCTTACAATGTTTTAAGCCACTGACTTCAAAAACAAAAAAACTTGTATGGGTGTATCACTGTCAGCCCTGCACAGCTGCTGATAAGCAGAGTAGTATCGTTCCCTGAATTGCCAAATCCATTATCAGCCAAGTTCTGAATTCTAGAAGTGTTACCCCCACAAGATAAATGGACATGTCAGAGATAACACAGCTTGATTTGAAGATACCAGGTGGAGGTGGCAATATGGTCTGGGGGAAATCTTGCTTTGCTATATGAGCATATTCATTTGATTTGCCAGTGGTTGTATACGCTCTGTCTGGAACCATGGAGATGTCATTGTGGCGGACCTTCCCGTTCTGTTCTCCGACGGTACTACACTTGTAGAACAGTGAGGCTCGTGGGGTAATAACTCAAAAGCCAAAAGGTGTAAAGAAAAAAAGTTGCTAGCAGGCACTAACATGGGTGTCATGACTCTTTTCAGGTAGTAGGTGTAACCTTGAAGAAAAAGTGGCACTGTCTTCAAAAAAGTGACCTGACCCTGGCTTTGGTGGGTTTTTCTGCAAGAAATAAAAAGCACCGCATGTGTTTATTATACATCCTTTCTAGCTGACCACTGCTTTGTTCTAGAGTTCAGCATGAAAGGACTAATTTTTGTTTTGTTTTGTTTTTTGTTTTAGTGAAATGGCATGTCCGTTGCTAATTCTAGCTATAATAGTTGCACATGTGAAAAATATCTGTATGTAGTTTATGATTGGTAGCATTTCAAATAAATGGTATATTGAAATATTGACCTGAAATTTTTTGAGATGCTTATCAATTGACATCTTTTTCTTAGCCCAAGAACAGATTCTGAATTATTATTATTATTTTAAAAGTATACCTTGTTATTTTAAATATATTAGGAATTTAAATATAAGCATGCCACTTTGTTTATTGCTATATTATTAGAACTTCTTGGAGCATGGAAAGAATTCTTCACAAATGATTTTGCTCTTTTAAAAAAATAAGCTGCAAATATATTTGTTAAACTATATTTAGTCTACAAATGAGTGTAGCTTTTAAAGCGATATCACTTTATAATATGTAATGTTTCATCCAAATAATGTTTATAGTTTGAAAAAATGTTAAATAGTTTAATAGTGCCATAATAAATATTTTCCCAGAATTCAGAATTGTATGCATCTCTGTTTTAGGAAGTTCACATTGCTTCATAAAGAAAAAACCTGGGATCATTATGCACCCCAATTTGTTATGCAGTAAATCATTGTTTTTCTTTATTTTTCCAGAAGTCAGTTATTCTAAAGATTGTGGCCATATAAACTTTCCAGAACACATATGGAAATTACTACTGTTATATGTGCTAATAAAATCTCTAGTAGTTGATATTCCATCATGGAGATAACACATTATCATTCAGTAATGTTAGTTCTTAAGTCAAAACACACCAAAGAAACTTTCCGCCTTGTAAAGAGATTCACACATGTTAAAATCTATAGAGAAAGTTTTTCTTTGTTTTCATAAGTAAAAGCTGCCACTCATTACATTTTAGAGAAGCAATGCCTGAGAAAATAGACAGTTTTGCTTCCTAGAGTAAACCTATCTTCTAAATACCTAAAAGCCCTCTTGCAAGCCCAAGATAATAATGCACTTCCATCCTTTTTTGCTGCATGGAAACTATCAAGATTTATCAACCTCTGGAGTTATTATTGACTCTAGCTCTTAATTACCTTTCAGATAACAAACCCCCATATGTTCATTTTTGTATCTTTGCCTATGATATCTCTATATGCTACATTTGTATTTTAAGTAGATTTACAGCACAGATATTCATATGTGCTCTTAGTATAAAATTATTTTCTCTAGGGAAGCTTTGCCCAGAGACCTGAGAAAATGGACGTTTTGTTTTTAAAATGGTTAGAGATTATTTAATTTTTACATAGTATAAGATGTTTCTAATTGGGTTGGGAAGGTGATATTTTGTTTTGTTTTTTCCATTATGCCATATCTACTCTCAAAAACTTAATAGTCTGGTAAACTAAAATGACAGAAAGCCAGTATACCCCTTTACAGTCCCAAATTCTGCTTGTGGGAAACAAAAAATGTGGGGATATATATATACACACACACACACACACACACATATATCAGTGCCTCAGTTATCAACCATCCTTTATTTACACCTAGATTTATGGGATTCTCCAATTAAAAGACATTTCTAAACTTCTATTAAAATTCTTCAATCTCAAAAACATTGAGAATTGCAGACTTTTTCACCAAGGTCATATTATCTCCACAAAATACACAAGCTGGGTGAATTTCTGTGATGTTAAGCCACTGAAGAAGTTTTAGAAGTTTTATGACACTTTTACTCTTTTTATGCCCAATCCAATAAAAAATGACAGACTCTAGGGACCACCCAGCAAAACCCCTCTGTGGGAGTCAGACACTGATCCTAATCCCGATCTCAGATGCAGACTCTGTCATTCAAAACATTTAAGAATGTTATAGGAACAATTTGTAAATTAACATAATAGACAATCCATACTGTTTTTAAATCAATACTATAAAAATTATGTTCATGCCATGCAAATTGCTTTAAAAAATATTATACATATAAAATACTATGTTAAAATTAAATATGTCAGCTGTAAAGGTGAAAAAGTAGGTAACTAAAAGTTCACAAATAATCTTTTTTCAGATTTTGTGTGTTTTCTCCTCAGCCAAAAGCCTCAAGATTCACTTGCAGCAGCCTACCTCTTCATTTATGTTGGATTGCTCTTTAAACATTAGAATATCTTGTAATAATAAGTTAAAGATTTCTCCTGACACAAGTCATTGTTGATTTCACTGTTATAGGGAAAAGGCTCTAGGGCGGCAGATAAGGCTGTTGCCATGGTGATGAAGGAGATACCGAGGGAGGAGTCTGCTGAAGAAAAGCCCCTCCTTACTATGACATCACAGGTGGGCAGACCCATAGGGTTCCTGTAGGAAGCTGACATATGTTAATCTATCAGACATTGTGATTTCTAACTAGCAAAAAGAAAAAAAAAAAAACATTAACTTGAACCAATTTTTAAAAAACACAGTTTCAATGAAATAATTATACAATATAAAATGAAAACCAAAATTGCTAAAAAAGGAAAATTCCATCATTTAGTCATTTGTGGATATTAATGTTCATTACTCAACTTTAGTTTTAAAAAAATGTATGTGCAAGTAAACCATGTTGCTTCTTTATAAAGGAATCTTGTTAACAACTTTGGGAAAGAAATAACAATTAAGCTAATGGTACATTTGAACAACAACCAAAAAAAAAAAAAATCAAATTCCTGTGAATAAATACAAGTTCTATTGTATACATATGTCAGTTTACCAGTAGAATATCTAAATTTTCTTAAATGTTAAATATATTTATGTTGTGACTATGCATACTACATATATGTCTATACATATTTATGTGGATACCTAATTTACAGGAATGAGCCAGAAGTCCCTGAGTCCCCATGCAGAAAATGGCATTTGTGACCTTTCTTATACTTAGTGACCTTGAAAACAAAAATATCATCTCTATTATACACACATGAGAGCCATTTTCAGCATTTATTATTACAAGTATAGAAAAAAGTTTGCATTTGTATGCAAAGACACGCTGAGACTGTGAATCCTGTATGTCCTCAGGGACTTTTGAAACACCCTGTAAAATCCACATAAATATGTATAGTATACTCATCACCACTCTGTGGAACTATCAGTTTTAAATTTTTAAATGAAAAATATTTTTACTTGCATTTATCTTATAATTTAGATTAGATTGTTATCTTAAACATTTCTTTTTTCTGTAATGCAATAGTAAATGCAGTGATTCAGTTCCAATTATATGAACATGTCTAGAATTAGAAACATGTCCATTTACAGTCCTCATGAAAGGCATTTATATCAAAAGCTAAATTATGGCAACTTATTTTTAGAATATCATCAGATCACATCCCCAGCTGCTGCCAACATGTGTGGTTTTATTTTATTCTAAACACTGTGTTGTAAGTAATGGAAATCATAACAACATACAACAATCAAAATTGAATAATAAAAAAAATTATTAAAGATTCCTAGGACTTTGGGTTAAATTTTATATTGTGAGATTTTTACCCATAAAGAAGAGATGCTTCTTCCCAGTCACACATAGTGGTAGTTACAAAGAAATATGCTTTATATTTACCAACGTCTCCATTCTTTACTTAATTTACATAGTAAAACATGTACAGTTTTACATTGATCTCCTACCCTTTGTAGGATCCATGTCCAAAATACGCAGCTCAGAGTTCCTCAGGTAAATGCTAAGGGAGGTGAGAACTAGTTGGGAGTTCTTGGCTAACGACAGAGCCATATTCATCAGTAGAAGACCTATCCAGATTTGCCATTGGCATAGTTGTACTACAATATCATTTCAGATTATCACAGGTTAGGACAGGCCCCAGGACCTAAGATTCTTTCCCCCAAACCATGCAATGCTACGTGCTTTCCAGTAATCCCTTTCAAAGGTCCAAAATTACCATTATAACCTACACTTGAATTTAAAATTTAACACAAAATACATTTTTTATTTTTTTAATTTAGAAAAGAAATTGTGATTACCATTTTTTCATATTCAGAACATTTGTGTGTAGCAAGTTCCTTCTTTAATCCCTGTCTAATGTTTCATTAACTGTTTTTGAGGTTCTAGTTACAATTTTACTGCATGAAGATTATGTAATGCTTTCTTTGGTGCATCATATTCTTGTTGCATACTGGCTAGTTTATGAATCAGAAAACAGTTCTGATTCATAAAACGTAATGCATCTGTTGTGATGATAATTTTATGGAATTAATTTAGTGACAGCTATGATACAATTATTTCTCAGTCAAATACAGCTTTATTAGTTGACATACTTTTTCCACTATACACAAGTGGCTTCTTCCCTGCTATGCACCAGTGGCGTGCACAAGCCAAAAAGCAGCAGAATGATCTGAAAAAGTGAGTACTTCTCATAGCAACCATAGCATCCAATCCGTGTACCATACCACATTCTTACTTGTTATCCTGTGTGAATGTATTAGTGTCTTGAAATATGTCTGTCCAAGCATCCCCTGTATAGCCCCTTCTGACATAGTGCTACATACTACTGACTACATTGACTCATCTTCATCACTGGTATGTCAATGCCAGCTGCCCATTCATAGATTCCAGATGTGTCTGAAACTAATTGCTGCTCTCTCGATAATGTCCTTAGAGTAACCATAATTGGTAAAGTACAAAATAAGTTCTTGAAACACTGAGTCCTAACTTGTTTACTAACTGTTCAGTCAACAGGTTGTAAGTGTAGAATAGTTTTTATTGCAGCATTTTTTGTTTTTTGTGATTATTACAATCACTTTTAGAGAGATTTAACCAAACATAATCCAGTGAAGTCATTTATAGTACACTGAACAAATTGAACTAAAACGTGAGAGTTGGCCAGATGACCCGAATTCAGAAATTGCTAGGCCCTCTGAGAATTCCTCTTTTTGTTTACTTTCATTATTAATTCTGTATTAGCAAACAATATGTTAAGCACTTCATAGAAGCTCAGATTCATGCTGTCCTAGACTAACACTTGAAGTCAAGCAGTATGTAAACAAGTGTGCATTGATGAAAGGTTTGAAGAAAAAACAGCACGTCCTCAAGTCTTTGAGGGAAAGAGTTTCTCTAGACCTGTGCTGTCCAATACAGTAGCCACTAGCCATGTGTGGCTATTGAGTGTTTTGTGACTACCCATAATTGAGATGTGCTAAAAGTATAAAATACGCACCAGATTTTGAAGATTTTATTCAAAGAAAAGTAATATAAACTGTCGCATTAATAATGTTTATGTTGATTACGCGTTGAAATGATCAGTTTTTGGATACATTGGGCTAAATAAAATATATTATTAAATTTATTTCCTGTTTATTTTCAATGTTTTAAAAGCGGCTACCAGGAAATTTTTAATTAGCAAGTTCTCATTGTATTTCTATTGCACAGCACTCCTCTAGACTGTAATAGTATAAATTAATCCAATTTGAGGAAGAAGGAACAACTATATGCCAAAAGATTGCTTATATCATAGAAAAAATTATTATTCTTTATGAAAATGAAATTGTTAGCAAATATTTTTTCTCATAAGGAACCATCAGAAATTTCCATTTTAACCACATCCCATAGCACTTTTTTAAGCAAGATATCTATAGAGTGTAATATCTGAAAAGTGTGTGTTTCAGATCTCTTCTTGCTAAGAGAATTTTTTCTTCTTTTTTTTTTTTTTTTTTTTTTGGGCAAACTCAACCCTTGTTTTTCTATCTGTCCCCACTCCTGATACCTAGATACTGATATTATTTTTGTGTCTTATAAACATAAAAAGAATAATGTCCTTGATTGGAAAAAATGTTCTCAAGGCTGCTAAATATAGCATTGTTTGGGTTTCTATTACCAACTTGAAATAATTGCTTTATGTTCTCCTGCCTGCCTCAATGTTAGGACTACCCAAGCTGTAAACAGTAATATCTATTCATTTCCCCATGAACAGATTCACATTTTTTAAGTCTAACTATCCTGTCAGGAAAATATAGTCAGTTGGTTGACATTTAGATCAAGTCAAAGAGTTGCAAGTTATTACATGGTTATCCTTTACTGCGGTGGGGGGAGGAGGCAGAGCAGAACTATTAGTACGATTACTAGCTCACAAGAAATTACTTTGGTCGGGTGTGAGAGTTACCATGACAAAACTCTCAAAGTCTAAATATTTAAAGGATGCATCCTAATGATTTAATTAGTTGTCTTGGGGTTTCAGTGGATTGAGTCAGTTAACTTAGTTTTGACATGGTCACTATTTTGATGGGCACCACACAAATTTCTAAACTTGCATAGGACTAATAAAGCCATAAACAAGTAGTTCAATTATGAAATTATGAAAGAAAACCTGTTTTAAAATGACACATACTTTGCATCAACAATGTCACAAATAATAAATGAATTTTCAAAATGCAGAGATATACTTATTAAAATCATATTTATGTTTTTATATGAAACAAAACAATCTTAAATTTTTCAATTTTATTTAGATGAGGTAAGATACATGGTATATTATTACAAACATTTTAAATTAACAGTTCAAATATGAGATACTTGTAAACTGTTTTTTAACTTACTAACTTTAACGTTTGAACTTTTAAAATTACTAAGTACTAAAGTGTTTAAAAATAAAAACAACATTTTACTTTAAACTAAAACAACAGTTTGAGATCAACAATCTGAAGTGTAAAAATTATGGAATAATGGATTATTATCCTTTACAGACATTGTAAAATGTATTTTGGTCTGGTGTTAATTCTTGGTGATATAAATTATTACAAACTTTTATTTAGCTCTGTACTTTTTAATGAAATACCTAAGCAATATATTGTTCAAAGATAAATAAACATATTTAAGTCACAAAACAAACAATATAAACATACACTGGAGCTTAAGTAACAGGCAGTATTTAAAAGCAAAATACTTTCATCTTGGTTAAATATTCCCCTGTAGCTTAGATTACATAATAATTTAATTGTTAACACTGAAATTAGAGAAATCAAGTTGAACTAAGGCAAATGCATTTTTAGATAAAGTTTTCAAAGAGGCAATAATTTAGTAAAGCTGATATTATTGTCTGCATTCCATGCAATACTAAACACTGGATGTAAAATAAGAACCAATTTGATCCTGTGGTGGTTAATAGTTGACACATCAACTGACCAGTCTAAGCCATAAGTTAATTGAAGGCATTTGACAGAATATTTCATTCACAACCTATGATTATAAGGAAAGTATAAATGTTCAATAGTCTTTGTGAATTCTGGGTGACAAGGAAACCCCTACATGTAAGTGCACAGCTTTCTTACTTCTCCTCTTTCCTTTTGTTTCTATGTCCATTGACCATGTAAGGTTCTCCCTCAGAATCTTCAAATTTGAATCTTTGAATTAAAATCCCTGAGTGAGGGGCGCCTGGGTGGCTCAGTCGGTTTAAGCGCCCGACTCTTGATTTCGACTCAGATCATGATCTCACAATTGTGAGATCAAGTGCTGCTTCCAGTTCCATGGGTGGAGCCTGCTTAAGATTCTCTCTCTCCCTCTACCCCTCCCCTGCTTTCTCTCTCTCACTCTCTCAAAAAATAAATAAAATAATAAAATAAAACATAAAATATAAAATAAAATAAATAAATAAATTCCTGAGTGAGGTAGTAATGTTTTCTTGAAGTATCACTGGCCTCCCATTTGCACTGGGCCATGTCCTTCTTCCAAGAATGGCATGGGGCAGGCCTATGCCCTTATTTTTCTCATTAGGCATTCAAGCTTTGCATTCTTGACTGTTTGGTAAAAGCCTTGCATTTAGAAATGAACCTTTAGATAACTTTAAGTTTCCAAACATTTAAAAGGCATGACCCAGGGAGAAAATGGACTTAGATTCAATGGTTTAAAGCCTGCCAGGAACTTGGTAAACATTTCTGAGGACCACTGGCCTGTCTGTGAGTTGATCAAACCCAGTATGAAATTGGGGATGCCCATGTAATCATTCTTTTGTACAATTCACCATTCATTTAGACTGTAAATCAGTCAATGTTTATTAAACTGCTACTATGAGATACAAAAGTTAGTTGGATAAGGTCTCTAGCCTCAAAGAGGTCATAGTCTAGTAGGGGAAAAAACAGGTGAAACTAAAGTTATAAGACTGGGTAAAACATGGCAAGAAGGAGATGCTCTAAGAAGACACTCACTGCGTAGTGCTGAAGAAGGTTCCCAGACAATGTGCCAGTAATGGGATCCTGAAAGAGAAGTAAGAATCTCTGACCATTAGAAAGGCTTTGAAGTGTTTTAAATATTGAGAAGAGAAACAAAGGAGAATAAGAAATGAAAATTTTAAATGTAAACAAAGTAAGAAGACAAAGGCCCTAAAAACTAATGTAGTGGGTCATTTTAACTCAGATGTGATCATCTGATTAATCCAAATTGCAATTATTTTAACTCAATTATTTTAAAAAATGGAAACCTTTTGACTCACCTTTTATTATTTTTTAACATCAATATACTCTGTACTAAAATGATGAAATGAGGTAAGTTCATAAAGTATTTTTCAACTGAAGGAAGTAACTCTAGGAGAAAGTCAATAAGTCATATCCTACCAACGAATAAGGAGAGAATAGATTGGTCTACAATTTGGAAGCAAAGTTTAGAGGAACTCTTTGGGAGATTCAGTTCATTTTGCAAGTTTCCTTTAGGACCTAAAAGATTTATTCTCAGGTCACCATAGGAAAACCACAAATTTGTTTGAAAATGAGGAGGGGGCATATGAGAAGCTATTCTTATTTATACAAATACAAATAAAATAGGACTTAGTATGGCTAAAATAATGATTCCCAAATTCATCCAACTGAAGATGCAGTTCAAAATTGGACAGTTTGAGGTAGATATTTTTACATCCTCAGTTTCTGCAAAGTCACTGTCCCATTTGGTAGGCATTTATTGATCCCCTCGTACATGAAAACATTCTATTAGAAGTAGTGAAGGATATAAGTATGAGTAAGACATAGCCTCTGACCTCAGAACTTATAAGAAAAGATTTCATGATATTTCTTGTTTCATCTTCCCTATCTCCAGCAAAACCAAAAAACTTTCAATTCCTAAATTACCTTCCCATGATATCTGAAATCTGGCCCTTTATCCTCTTCACCCCAGAGACCTGCCACCATCCCCCACTCCACCCCCAGAATTTCCCAACAGTTAAACTGTGCCCCATTTTGAAAAACACAGACTCAGAAAGTAGTTTGTTATTTCCTTTTTGATTTGTATCTATGCAAGAAAGCCACAGGAACAGCTCAGTTATGGAAATTAGGCAGATGTAACAACTCCATCAGTCTGGGTTTGATGTGTGCTCAGAAACAAGACAGTAGATGTGGAAGAAACACAGACCTTATGAGGCAGAGGAGAAGCCATACCTCAGTCCTGGACGCCATAGGGTCTCTCTGAACAGCCTCCTCTTTGGTATTTCTTTATTCCTATGTTGAGAAAAGTCTGAGAACGCTAGAAGTACTTTCTCCAGAAAATAAGTCTGAGGTTTCATGAAGAGAGAGGCTCCAAAAAAATATTATCTTTGATAGATAGACTTACCTAAAAGGATAAGCCCTCTCAACTGCCTTTTCCTTTGTTTTTCCATTTAGACATTTTTATGTGGACAAAAGCCTTTCTAGAAATATTTTTATCAAATTAAGACTATAATTTTTAATGTTTACATCTAAAAGTACCTACAGAAATCTAACTCCCTGGTCGTCTAAAACCATAGTTAATCCAGGCCCATTTCACACATTTACTCACAGAGCTGTGATATAAGAATTATTATTAGTCCCTGTTTACAAAGGAATTTATATCTAAAATGAAGAAAAAAATAAAGAAAATAAGACTTCATCTTTGTTTTATGTGTCTCTGAAAATGCAGACTTGCAAATCAGTATTTAAAAATCTAGAGGTTTTTAGGCACATCTTGTTCTTAAGTAGAAAACTGGATGGTTATGTCCATTTTAAGATAGGCCAATATAAAAACTCCTGAAAAACGAAAACAGTTAATTTAGGAATTAACCACTTTAATGTCATGATTATATTTCTTCTCTTAACCATGGAAGCAGAACTTAAGGAAGTCTGGATTCTAAGAGGTGCAGAATAACTGAAAGTTAATAATTGGCTGCCACTGCTAATTAGAGACCAACTAAAAATCAAACTGAAGGACTTCTAAAATTAGAGAGCAAGCCAATGGGAAAATACAATTGAATTGACAGAAATCTATTTTACATATAGATTTTCAGAAACATATCCACTGGATACCTATATAGTTAATATAACAATATTTTCTACTCTCCCAAAATAATGTTTGTTATGCTCTACAAAAGCATCCCAAGGAAATGTAAGAAGGATATGTGCCCATAGATGTCTTGAGTTTTTTTTAGAGAGAGAGAAAAGAACTTTTATCCACACACATACAGATCTCTGTGTGCTTATCACATAATACTGATGGCCCATCCTAAACAGAATGTGTCACCTCAAAGTCTGGGGCCAGTATATCAGGTCTCAGTAGTGTTTTGTCCAAGTGAAGAGTGGGATTGGTCCTTAGGAACTGTGATTCATTAGGTGTCATTTTCCACATACTGAAATTAGAATTTTAAAACAGTACTAGGAGAAAAAAAAGGCTTGAGCTTTAAAAACTGAAATTGGCTGCATCCAACATATGTTGACAGTGCTAAAAGGCTCATTCCCCATCCCTTGATATCTTTTTTCTTTCTTGCCCTTACCTATTTATTTATTTATTTATTTATAAGCTTGCTATTCTCATTTTGTTGCAAGGCTGCATTTTAATTCATCTGATTCTGCAGTGTAACAAAGCCCTTTGATACCTGTGTTCATCTGTTCTCAGCTGGTGAATGAACAGCAAGAAAGCAGACCCCTCTTGAGTCCCTCCATCGATGACTTTCTTTGTGAAACCAAATCGGAGGCAATAGCAAGGCCAGTAACGTCCAACACAGCCGGTAATTCTTTCACTTTTAACTGATCCTCAAGTAGAGCTAATTTTAACTATAGTGAAATGCATATTTTATTTCTATAATGCATTTTAAGTAGAATAATGTTTGCAACCAATGAAAGCTTAGAATATATACTATTCAACATAAAATGGTAAATCACTCTGTAATATAAAAGAAACTGCAATGTATATTACCCAACCAATTTTGCTGAATATTAGCAAATGAATCTTTTCTGTGCAGATTTACATCTTTGCATCTCAAGTCACATTACAAGGAATCTTTAAAACAAAAGCATCTATTTCAGAGTAAGGTTTTAAAGTTGTGGCTGGAAATATTTTGTATGACAAAAGTCCAAAAATGTAGGAAGCCCCTTCAAGTGGATTGAAATGACAAAATTAAAAGTCCTAGAGACTTGAAATGTTGAAGAGCCGATTTCATTTTTCTGTCATGTAAATGTGTTACTGGTTTCCTCTTACAATGATTTCTTTGCATATTCTTCTGGAATTAAAACATACCCAAACAGTGAACTATCATCTGTGTAGGCACATACATATAGGCACTAATAAGTATTCATCCAATGAGTGGATGCAGGATCCCACTGGTATGAATCACATCTCCTCTAGTACCCTCTGCATTTGCCAATTTTCACTGATGCTAAAACTAAGTCACTTAGTTAGGGCCCACCCCGAGGGAGCTACATAAGATGTGACGCAAAAGCTACTTTTCACCTTCTGTATCAGAGACAGCCTTTCTGCATTGATTTTATTCAGTCACCACTCACGTTCAAAGGCATCTTGTTCAAATAAGGACGAAAAAATGATGTTCAGAATCAAAGAACAAAAGCTATGTTAGATTGCAGGAAAGAATTTAATGGAGAAAGGAGAGAACAGTCACGTGCTGCCTTGTTAAATGCATCCATTTCCCAATCATGTCCTCAGCTTGCTGTTTCCTGGTATATTTTCATTATACTTTTAGGTAAGTGAAGAAAATCACAAGTGAAGGAAATTGTGGGGTTTTTAAATGCTAAAAATTACAACGGCAAAAGTTAACACAAGATAGAAGCTTTATGCAGGAGTATAGTCTACAGTGTCTGGAGTCACAGTTCACAATGTCAAAACCCAGCTGTTCCGCTTAGCAGCTCTTGTCCTTGGGAAAGTTGCTTAACTAAGTCTGTTTCCTCATCTATAATGGTAACATCTCATAGGTTACTTGGGAAGATTAAATGAAGCAATCTACGTAAGAGCTTAATACCATGTAAGCTCTAACAGATGTTACCATTACTGTTAGGTAATGGTTAGGAATGTTAGGAATGTTAGGAAAACAGTATACCTGATGCTTCTCTGTTGAAATGCATTAACTTTCTTTATATCACACCAAAGCAATCATTTTCTAAATTCAACTATCACTTTGAGTAATCAAGCAAATAAAATTATACTTGGTACATTTAAGCAGGAAATTAATAAGTTCAGATTTTACCTGATCAAATTTATCCTTCTTATCTATGAAACTAGAGCTCATTCCTCCAAAACTGGAGAGGAGCTTTGTGTCTTTCATTTCAGGAAAATCCATGAGAATTGGATGCACTGAGAAGTTCCCATTGTTCTTTTAAAAAAAAAAAAAAAAAAAAAAAACTGCAAAGGATAGAGTTCTCAGATCTTGATTCCAGTACCTTATGCACTTTCCAACTCCCACTAATGCTAAAATTAAGTCACTTAGGAAGGGCCCACCAGAGACAGCAACATAATACTTGATTCAAAAGGCACTTTCACTTTGATTTTTCCAACATATGAAAGAGATATATGAAATATTGGAGAAAAAATTCAAAAGAAGATGTAATTTCTTACGATTGCAATACTACAATATTGCCTTCTGTATACGTTTTCTAGACTTTCATGACAAGATACCACAAATTGAGTGGATTGAACAACAGAAATTTATTGTTTTGTAATTCTGGGAACTAGAAAACCAAAATTAAGGTATCAACAGGGCCACTCTCTCTCTAAATGTCCTCAGGAAGAAACTGTCCTGGGAAGGACAGAAAGGAAAAAACTTTCCTTTGCTGGTAGTTCATTGGCTTGTGACAGCATAATTGTAATCTTCACATGACATTCTTCCTGTGTGCATGTCTTCCTGTGTTTGTGTCTGTCTCTGTATCCAAATTTCCCTTTTTCATAAGAACACCAGCCATATTGGATTCAGCACCTCTTCTACTACAATATGACTCGTCTTAACTAATTATATTTCCAACAACCCTATTTCCAAATAAAGTCACATTCCAAGGCACTAGGGGTTAAGACTTCAACATATGAGTTTTTTTACGGGGACAGTTCAATCCACGGCACCCTCCAAAGTAGGGGTTCAAGAATAATGGTATTTTGAGATTGTGAGGTTTTCTTCTCTTGTCCTCATCACTCAGTGCATCTGGGTCACACAGATTTTTATCCTGAAGGAATACTCTTATTTGATAGTGTGTTTTTTTAATCTTAAAAGTATATCTCAAGGAGGAAACTCCGTATTTTTTTAATGCCTAAGAAATATACTTTTTTCTTAAATGTTATAGAACGTACTATTGATACCTCAATATGGAACATTATACATCTCTAAACGGGAAAAATTTTAGCATACAAACACTTTGGAAAGAATTCCAACCTGGTCCAATAATTTTATAGCTAAGGTTTCTGGGGAAAATATATAGTTACTATTTTCTGTCTAAATTTTTAATAAAAAAATAATTTGAAATAGAATATTGTTATTTTATAGAATCTATGAAAGTACATTGACAAATCAGGACAGTCTTTGAACATTGTCTGTTACACCCCAGGTATTATGTATATCTTTATGCTTAAGGAATGTATATTAAACAATCTTGGAGTAAAATATGGAAGAAAACCTGCTTCTAGTTTATACCAAGTCCGTCAAGAAGACTAAGAGAGTCACTTATACCTGGCATTTTCTTCCAATAAAAAATAAAGTGTGCCACCACCTTGACATTTACTTAAATATTTAAAGAACATAGTTCTTATATAAATTAGCATAAAATAAACAATATAGGAAATATTTATCTCTTCCAAATGTCACTCAAATGATAGGATTTTTTCCTCTACTGATCTTAAAAGAACATGTCAGTCTTCTGTCTCATAGAAGTTCTAAGTTATAATCTTTTTCTAAAGCATTGAATTATCTTTTTTACTTTCTGCTTGTTTCTACTTGTTCTGCTTGTTTAGGATTAACTTCTTGTCATCCAATAATGATAATATCAAGCTGATCAAATAAAGATGTTTTTAATTTTGTTGTCATTAATACCCCAAATTATCTTTAATTCATCTGTAATCTAGATGGTATCTAATTCCTTGACCCTCTCAAACTGTATCACTACATGGTAGGTAAGGTAAGATCATTACTAATATCCTTGATTTTAAAATGACAAATAAATACATATTGTCACAGATGCAAATATCAAATGTTCAGAAAGTAACTAGACAATGGATATTTTAAGACCATGATTACATTATAGAACAACTATTTACTCTAAAATTTGCAAAACTAACTTGTTGGTCTATAATCTCCCAAAAAACCCAACATATGTCAAAGTGCAGGAAAGATTCTTTTCTAAAGACCAAGAAAAACAGGGGGTCCTTGGTTTGCATTTATCGATGTGCATAATCTAAAAAAATTTTATCCCCAAACTTGAGCCATTAGTTGGATACCATAGGAGAAACATTTTTCATGATTTAAAAAAAATAATTTCAACTCCTTATATAGGACCTGTGTACCTGTATAAGTGACCCATATGTATAAGGGAAGAGCCACCCTTAAAGTTCACACTCATGTCACAGCCACCCAATTGAATATTTTAATTGCAAAGTTAGTGTAATATTTACAAAATACATTTCTCTGAAGCCCAAGTAGCTGTGAACCCAATGGCATGCCTCTTGAGAGAACTTAGAAATGTAGGAAGTAGCTCTAATTACATATTCAGATAAAATAAGCAAAAATTTGTTGAATTATTTAAGTCCATTTTATCTATTTGATGTCACTGGCAAAATTATTCCTAAAGGACTTTGTAGCCACTATACTAAAGAATACCATGTTTCTAGAATAACTGAGTAGCTTACAAAACAGAACAGAGATCTCATCAGCTCCTTGTGGCACATTCTGTGGCTACACCAATCAGGGTTGTTTCATGATCTGCTCTCTCTAACCACTCCATGTAGATTTATTCCTTAAGAGAAATACACTAGAAATCTGAGCCTCATTATACTGTAGTAGTGTAAATAGCATTGTGCTTACCATCAAAGTATCAAATCAGAGCTTCATAATAGGTGCTATTTCATTCTAACTGTTTTAAGCAGCCTCACCTCCCACAGCCCAAGTAATCTAGCATTCATAAACATCTTCAGTGCCCTGTAGGAGCCTTGCAGTTCAATACGTTGTGATCTTCAATTAGGTATCCTTGAGATAAATGGAAACAAGTGCTTACATAGCATCTTACATCTTACATCTTCAGGAAATTCTATCCAATGAAACTAGGTGATTTAAAAAAGAAGAAGTAGGGGTGCCTGGGTGGCTCAGTCGGTTAAGCATCCAACTTCGGCTCAGGTCACGATCTCACAGTTAGTGGGTTTGAGCCTCGCATTGGGCTCTGTGCTGACAGCTCGGAGCCTGGACCTTGCTTCTGATTCTGTGTCTCCCTCTCTCTTTGCCCCTCCCCTGCTCATGCTGTCTGTCTCTGTCTCTCAAAAATAAATAAGTGTAAAAAAAAATTTTTTTAAAAAGAAGCAGTTTTTGAGATTACCAACTATTTAAATTCTGCCTCAGACTACCCAAACTGCCAGATTGGGAATAACCAAAAAAATAATCAAAGCCACACCAATATTTCTTCCAGGTTCAGATAAAGTGTAGTGAGGAGTGGTAACAAACACATGCTTGGGAGTGACAGGGCCTGTGTTTGCATCCTGGCATGGACACTGATCTACAAGCTGTATTAGTTTCCTATTGCTGCTGTAACAAATTATCACAAATTCAGTTGCTTAAAAACAACACCAGTTTATTGTCCTATAATCCTGTCAGTCAGCAGTCCTAAAATCAAGGTTTCGGCAGAGCCACATTCCTTCTGGAGGCTCTAAAGGAGAATTTGTCTCCCTGCCTTTTCCAGCTTCTGAAAGTACCTTGAATCCCTTGGCTTGTGGCCACTTCCTCCATCTCCAAAGCCAGCAACGTAGCATTTTTAAGTCTATTAGTTTCTCTCTCTCTCTCTCTCTCTTTCTCTCTCTCTCTCTCACACATAAACATATACACACATTTTCACATCCACTGTAAGAGGTGGTTATCTTCATTTAGACACACAGATTCTGGAACTCAAACTTTAATGTGTCTAAGAGAATCTTTAAAATCCGGTTACAAAAATCAGCAGAACAATACCTCCTTCCATGCCAAGGTATGCCTCCTTCGAAGCCCAGATGGAACAGTGAGACCCTTATTTCAAAACTGTTAACTAAAGTGCATGTGCATGCAACACACTCACACACACGTACACACACACACACACACACACACACACACACACACTTGCTAAAATGCACTTGTCTTCCTCCAGAAAGCAAAAGGCTGCATCCATCCTGTATGCTTTTGAAATTGTAGTCCCCAGGGACTCTCTCAGCTTCAAAGCTTACCATTCAACCTCCAAGCCACCCCCTTCATCAAGTGGGTAACAAATAAGGCCTTTTGTGTGTGCCAAGCATTTGTTTCATGTTTGCTGGGAAAAGAACAAAGGAACACAGAGCTCAGAACCAACACAGGAAGTGCTCAGGCCAGTTTGGAGAGGGAAAGAATGTTACTGAGCAAATTTTGAATTTGCGGTTCACTCTTTTAGTAATTCATTTGTTCTGAATGGTGAGAAGCAGACATAGAATTAAATTAATACTCCATCAGTTATTATTCCATAATAAATATACTTCCTATATACAAGTAGACAAGTCCTATATAATTTACTGCTAAAAGAAGTGTAGGAGCAAGTGACTAATTCCTAATTGTTTGTACAATTAGTAAAAAGACATATATGGCATTCCCGAGACTGTTACCCACTTCCTTCCTTCTGTTATAAGGAAATTTTGGTAGGTCTAGAATCTCTGCCAACATAATAGTGGCCTGGAAATTTCTGTTTAAACATTCAAAGAATATGAAATGTGTTACATCCTAGTCTATGTTGGCCGCTTGCCATGTTTAAATTTGAAACACCAAGCCAGGCGGCTTACCTCTAAAAGCCACTTCTTTCTCCTCACGTTGAGGTTCTTGCTAGCCACATAACACTTCTCATATTTCAGAGCATCTTAGTATTGGAAGGGGGTTCCCATCTCCTCCGGAAGACTCAGAGGAGATAAGCTGATGCTCTCAGGCCATTTTATGATAAATTTACTTCATAGCATCCTCTGTAACCAATATCTTTGTCTCATTCTCTGTTTTATTCCCAGTGATGTTCCCCCTTTCTGTCAGCATATGGATCTGCTTCTTGCCCAAAATAGAAAAACAACAGGGAGAATAGGAGGAGATTAACAAAAAGAAAAGCATCACAAATTGGCCACCAAAGAACGGAAATAACATTTGTTGAGTACCTATTGTATGCCTAGCACTTCACATATTCAATATACAAATTAGATGAGTTAATCTTCACATCTTATCTAAAAGATAGACTTATTAATTCTGCATTTTTCAGAGGAGGAAACTGAAGCTCAGAGAAGTCAAGAAACTTACTCCAAGTCACACAGCTAAGCAGTGGTAGAGTCAGGTCTTCCCACTTCACCATTAACATCCCATCACTGTGATTTGTAATTGAAATCAGAAACTGAGAATTTCTCAATTCTGTATTGAGAATACAGCTTGACAAACTATCCTAAGGACGCTATAGGGGTGGTTAGCTCATGAGGACAGTGGTACTAAAGAAACCCAGGTTGTGAGTTCAACTGAGGTCTGACCCACGTTGAGTGCAAGGGGGGAGCAGATGGAAGAATGTTGAGATATCCACAAAAATCCATTCCCTACCAGGAGGACCTGCTGGGAGATCAAAGAAAAGGAGTGGTTCAGTCATAGTTGTAGACAGTGCCAGAAAGGGCTAACACAAGGATTTCTCTGTCACTTTGATGACTTTCCTAAACTAGCTGGGGGTAAAGTGATTCCAGGCCAGAAGTCAGCCTCTTCCGGTACCTGAGCTGGTAGAGAGGCAGGACTGGAGGGACCTTCCCTAATTGTAATTTTCCATTTCTCACAATGAGCTACTCAAACCCTGGTTACTTGCACTGTAAGAGAGAGGAGGATAAAGAGTCACAAAGCTTGCCTTTTTAATTCTCATTTGCCTAGTTTGCATCTGAACAAATGATTATTTCTGTCTTCATTAGAGTATTTAATACAATGTAATCAACCTGCTGGGAAGTTAAAGTGTAGCCCTTCTATGCCTTGTTATGTTGAAATTTAAATTTGCATATTAAACAGCAAAGGCATAACATGTGTACCTATTCATCAACTATGGATTATAAGATACTTCTCTAGTGTGAGCCCAAACAGCAAGCCTTCTCTGATTGAACTGCTTAATTAAATAAAAAGTGATTAATAACATTCCTTTATATCCTATATGCTTTAGTAGTTTGAAGTTTAAACACAAAGACATTTAAAAAGTTTTCCAAATCTTCCTCATAACTGTTTTGCAAACTTTCATCCCTGGTAAAGCTGGTCTAAGTCCTATTTTGTGGGTTTGTACTGAGCCAAGTAAAGGAGAACACACTGCAAACTTTCCAGTCTAAACACAGACCATCTTTACAAATCAACGGTCATCTAACTTAATTTCATACTTCTGACCATAATATTCTTCTGCACCCAACTGAATCCTATTTTTAAAAATAATTTCAGAGCAGTGAGTGGGCTTATCTTAACCTCTTCCATCTTTGATAGTATTGACCACAGGCTTAGACCTCCTTGACCTGAGTGAACCCGTCTCTCAAACCCAAACCAAAGCCAAGAAGTTGGAGGCCTCATCGAAAACCTCATCCCTCAAGAAAAAGGCTGATGGATCTGAACTCATCAGTGCGGATGCTGAGCAGAGAGGCCAGCCTCTCCGAGGCCCGGAGACTTCATCCTTAGATTTAGGTAAGGTAATAGCATGTGTCGCCTGCTGCTTGCCCCTGCCTTAATACAAGGAAATTCCACAAATGACATTAAAACCATGGGAAAGGAGTAGAAAAGATTAATTCCATGTAGGAAATGGGCAGCACACACTTTTGTTCTTGGATTAAATAGCAGTTGGGGCATTCAATTTTGCATAACTGATATGGATTCATTTATTTATTCAACCCACATGTGTTGAATTCTTGATAGATGGCAGGTGCCATATGAGGCATTGGAGTTACAAGTAAGAATAACACATGAATCTTGCTCTCTAGGAGAATTTAGTCTAGATTGGGAGGTAGCCAGTTGAGAGAGAGAGAAAACAACTTTAACACAAGGTCCAGGAACAGCCAGCCAGAACATGTAACATGCATGGGGATGTATCTGATACAATAATAACAGCTACCATTTATTGATGGCTTATAATGTCCAGGACTATGCTTGAATGATTTACATGTATTAGCCCATTAATTCATCATAACTCTGTAATAAGTGAGGAACCAGGTTTTCAAATTTAAATAATCTGCCCAAGATCTCAATATAAGAAAGAGCTAGAATTTGAGCCTAGTTCTGATTAATGTCAAAGCCCATCCTGTTTTCTACTGTCCATCTTCCTGAAAAAGGAAAGCTTAACTCATCTCATGCAACCAGTCAAATTAAGGTCTGCTTTATCAGGAGAAAGCAAAATGACAAGTATTTCAGAACATGTCCCCTCTCCCCTGCCATGTCCCTCTCTGAGGCCTTTGTCTTTGGAGAAAAACTTTATAAGTATCTCCAGTACTTCCTCACTATCCATGTGTTCTAGGTTTAGTCAGTTGTACAAATGAATAAATGAAATTTACACACTTATTTAAGCATATATTAAGTTCATAACACTATAACACAACAAACTTAAAAATGAGACTTTTATGTCTCTGCTTTTAAGAAGATGTTCTGTGGGGCACCTGGGTGGCGCAGTCGGTTGAGCGTCCGACTTCAGCTCAGGTCACAATCTTGCGGTCCGTGAGTTCGAGCCCCGCGTCGGGCTCTGGGCTGATGGCTCAGAGCCTGGAGCCTGCTTCCGATTCTGTGTCTCCTTCTCTCTCTGCCCCTACCCCCTTCATGCTCTGTCTCTCTCTGTCTCAAAAATAAATAAACGTTAAAAAAATTTTTTTAAAAAGAAGATGTTCTGTGAAGAAGTCATAAAAATACTTAACTATGGAGGACATTGACTACCTCCTACCTTTCTATAAATTAAACCTATCTTTCTATAAATTAAAAAACTGGACCCCAAGGCTGTTTAAGTGATTTATTTACAGTCACACACTTATTAATGAAAATGAACCCAGCCAAGTTCTTTAACTGTAAGAATTAAACCACAGGGAAAAAAATTGTTCTAGCATTCTCTTGACTTTCTCCATTGCATCTTTACTTTCTCTTCCCATTATTAATTCACTCCTTTGATGAACTTAATCAGTTTATACAAAACCTGTGAAAAGTGTTCCACTTTCTTCTCACCTCCTTTTAACAGTGAGTCTCGGGGCGCCTGGGTGGCTCAGTCGGTTGGGCATCCCACTTCAGCTCAGGTTATGATCTCACGGTTCGTGAGTTCGAGCCCCGCGTCAGGCTCTGTGCTGACAGCTCAGAGCCTGGAGCCTGTTTCAGATTCTGTGTCTCCCTCTCTCTCTGACCCTCCCCCGTTCATGCTCTGTCTCTCTCTGTCTCAAAAATAAATAAAAAACTTTAAAAAAAAAGTGAGGCTCATCTCTTTAAACAGATTTTTTTTCATTTTTTTTCATTTATTTCTTTTTTTTTTTTTTAATTTACATCCAAGTTAGCATATAGTGCAACAATGATTTCAGGAGTAGATTCCTTAATGCCCCTTACCCATTCAGCCCATCCCCCCTCCCACAACCTCTTCACCAACCCTCTGTTTGATCTCTATATTTAAGAGTCTCTTATGTTTTGTCCCCTTCCCTGTTTTTATATTATTTTTGCTTACCTTCCCTTAAATTCATCTGTTTTGTATCTTAAAGTCCTCATATGAGTGAAGTCATATATTTGTCTTTCTCTGACTGACTAATTTCGCTTAGCATAATACCCTCCAGTTCCATCCACGTAGTTGCAAATGGCAAGATTTCATTCTTTTTGATTGCCGAGTAATACTCCACTGTATATATATATACCACATCTTCCTGGATATTTGGGCTCTTTCCATATTTTGGCTATTGTTGATAGTGCTACTATAAACATGGGGGTGCATGTGCCCCTTTGAAACAGCACACCTATATCCCTTGGATAAATACCTAGTAGTGCAATTGCTGGGTGGTAGGGTAGTTCTATTTTTAATTTTTTGAGGAACCTCCATACTGTTTTCCAGAGTGGCTGCACCAGTTTGCATTCCCACCAGCAGTGCAAAAGAGATCCTCTTTCTCTGCATCCTCATCAACATCTGTTTTTCCTGAATTGTTAATGTTAGCCATTCTGACAGGTGTGAAGTGGTATCTCATTGTGGTTTCCATTTGTATTTTCCTGATGATGAGTCACGTTGAGCATTTTTTCATGTGTCTGTCAGCTGTCTGGATGTCTTTGGAGAAGTGTCTATTCATGTCTTTTGCCCATTTCTTCACTGGATTCTTTGTTTTTTGGGTGTTGAGTTTGATAAGTTCTTTATAGATTTTGGATATTACCCTTTGGTCTGATATGTCGTTTGCAAATATCTTCTCCCATTTCATCAGTTGCCTTTTAGTTTTGCTGATTGTTTCCTTCACTGTGCAGAAGCTTTTTATTTTGTTGAGGTCCCAATAGTTCACTTTTGCTTTTGTTTCCCTTGCTTCTGGAGACGTGTTGAGTAAGAAGTTGCTATGGCCATGGTCAAAGAAGTTTTTGCCTGCTTTCTCCTCTAGGATTTTGATGGCTTCCTGTCTTACATTTGGGTCTTTCATTCATTTTGAGTTTATTTTTGCGTATGGTGTAAGAAAGTGGTCCAGGTTCATTTTTCTGCATGTCGCTGTCAAGTTTTCCCAGCACCATTTGCTGAAGAGATTGTCTTTATTCCATTGGATATTCTTTCCTGCTTTGTCAAAGATTAGTTAGCCATACGTTTGTGGGTCCATTTCTGGGTTCTGTATTCTGTTGATTGATCTGAGTGTGTTTTTGTGCCAGCACCATTCTGTCTTGATGATTACAGGTTTGTAATACATCTTGAAGTTCGGGATTGTGTTGCCTCCAGCTTTGGTTTTCTTTTTTAAGATTGCTTTGGCTATTTGGGGTCTTTTCTGGTTCCATACAAATTTTAGGATTGTTTGTTCTAGCTCTGTGAAGAATGCTGGTGTTATTTTGATAGGGATGGCATAAACAGAATTTCTTTTTATAAACATGCCAGAAGTGTCTCAAAGTCACCTCCTTAGCTAGAGGCAGGTAGGATAGTACTCCATATGTTCATTCCATGGGGGTTCCATGGACTCACACACAGAATTCAGAATGCACACAGCTCTTGAAACAAATTCAGGTAAAAGAACTTGATTGTTTAACTATAAGTAAACCAATGTTTCTTAATGGGTCTCATTTCTATTTAGCTGCACATGTTTTAATTAATTTTCATGCAACCTTAAAACACTGGTCTTAGGTTTAGGAGCATCAGTTGAGTGAAGTTCACTTGTATAAAACTTCTTAATCTTGATCTCTCTTCTGTCTGTATCTCATATTCCACTGTCCTTTTACCCCTTTCCCATCTCCTTCATAGACATTCAAACACAACTGGAAAAATGGGATGATGTTAAGTTTCATGGAGATCGAAATAGCAAGGGGCATCCAATGGCAGAAAGAAAATCATGCTCTTCTAGAACTGGATCAAAGGAACTCTTATGGTAAGATATTGTAATATCAGAAAATAGCTATTGATGTGTCAACTGTATGGGTATTTCTCCTATGTACTGAAATAGGCAATGAGTTAAATCAATCCAAATACTTGGTGCCATGTATAACCCCCTATGTTTCAATGTTAGTTATCATAGCTTCTAAAACTAAGTATTAAATCTGAATTGTCAAAAATTCAACCAATAATGACTTTGGTAGATTCATAACCAGTATTCAATATTTCTTTAATATTTGTTGATATTTTCTGAATGTGTAACTGAGCCGATCAATAAAAATAGGTTTATGTATGTATGCACATATGTGTGCATATTCAATATATTACATGAATGGCAGTTAAATTAAATGTTTCTGGTTATACAGGTAACCTTTTCTGACTATCTTAATCATCATTGTCAGATAATACACTAATTAAGAACAATCTGTGGATGCTCATGAGAAAAATTGGCCACCTGAATTTTACCATGTTTTTAAGCCTTCCTGAAGGGCAACATGTTTCAGTCTCCTGTTGCCCCTTGCACATCTCCATTTATGGTGACATTTCAAATTCTGTGTAAAGATCAAATCACACCTGGGTCACTGTGAGACACTCCCCTCCCAAAACACTTTTAATAAAGCAGAACTGTTTGTAAGAAAAATGGGATTGCGTTTATTTACTTTTTGTACATAATTGAACTGAATTCTAAATCAATCAGATTTAGATTATGCCTAGCACACTGCAGCCACTTAAACTTCAAACGTGGTTGTGTAAAATTATATAAAAACTCTCTTTTTCATCAAAACTCTGATGAGAGCTTTGTTATCATGACTCTCAATGATCCAAATTAACTCAGTTTCTTGACTGTCTTCCTAGTTGAATTTGTTTCTTGATGTAATCTCCTTTTTTCATCCCCTCTAGGTCCTCAGAACACAGATCTCAACCAGAACTAAGTGGTGGGAAAAGCGCCCTGAACTCTGAGTCGGCTTCAGAATTGGAATTAGTGCCTCCAACACAGGTCACAAAGCTGATTCTTTAATCCACCCACCTTTTCTAATAGATAATTTATATCATAAATATTTTATTTAAATTTTCCCCAAAAAAAGTTTGAAGTATTTTTTTCTGTATTTCATATGCTTTCTCAGTAATCTGGCTCAAAGCTTGAGACAACTAATGATATATGTGTCTATTTGGCTGGAACATGTCTCAACGAATTCACTATATATTTAGCACTTTTTCTTTGTTCTACCATTTACTTTTCCATCGTTTTGCAATATAAAATCTCTTCTACTCCAGTATTAGCAAAATTTATATAACAAAACACAAAAAAGAGGAACTGACCTATTGACTCTTCATTCACATGTATGCCCTGTGGACCAAGGTACTTACATATCGGGATCCTGACTGTCACATTAAAGTAAATTTCATGTTGAAGAATTAATAATTATAGTATTAGCAGTAATTATAATAGTAAGAGCTACCATTTGTGAATGCCCACTAAGTATTAGGAACTTTACTATGTGCTTTTAATATGTTACATCCAATACTCAAATAATCCTATGAATTGTTATTAGCCTCATTTTAAGGATCCTTTAAAGAGTCTTGGTAAAGTCAAAATCCTTTTTCTGAGACACCCAACTAGTCACTGATGGAAGTATGGTATGAACCAGATCTATCTGTCCACTACTTGACCCTCAACTCCAGTGTAACTGGCTTGTCTCTAACTAGTTCTCTCCTTTGGGTAAAACTACAAAGAAGGCCAAAGTCAGCCTCAATCTTTTCATTGGCACAAACACTCTCTAAGGATGCAGCCTTGATCTAAAACCACAAAGATCTCTTAAGAAATGTGTCCACATTCATGCATTCTGCAATCTAGTTGAAAGTAAGTGAGATGGAGTAAGCAAGAGAAATTTTCTTGAATTTACTAGATCAGTCTAAGAGATACTGTGAGGTGAAGTAAAGGGATAATTATGATAATAGCAAATATTATTGATTGTTATGATAAAGTCTTCTAATAATACATGTTAGCTCATTTGATCCTGACAAATGGCTATATGAGGTAAGTTTATTTATTACCCTTATTTCGTAGATGGGAAACTAAGACACAGTGAGATTAGGAAAATTGTCAATGCACCCAGAACTGGTAAGTGGCCTAGAGCAGGAGGACACGGATAAGAAATATTGAGGCAATGGAAGGCCACTGGAATCAACCACTAAGAGAACCGACTCCTGTCCCCATTTCTAACATTCACTGGAGAGGAGTGGGCATTACTGCTTCCAGGACTCTGCTGGAAAACAAGTCAGCTCACTTCCAGAACAAATAAACCTAGAAAGCTTAGTGAATTGTAAATATAGCATAAAAATGTATTTTCATTCTCTGTATTCATTCTAAATGTATTTTTTAATTGATAACATTTATTAGAGAAACATTCTTATTAAGTGCATTAGAGATTTACATTCAGCTAAAGTAATTGGTACTGTTTCATAACCTGAAATCCTTGGAAAAATTTAATGTAGCAATGGAACATTTGTTTCTGTAGAGCGGGAGATTTGGCACAGGTGGGCTGTGTTCTACCCAACGCTGGAGGGGCAGAGGATCAACTGGGGCCCTCAGTTGCCGTGGAGACCCACAATGCATTTATCTTGTTATTCCAATGACTGCTCCTCTCCTGCTGGTTGTCTGATTTCATCCCACCACAGCATCCTTCCTCTTGCTCACTGGTGTGCCTTTAAGCAAACACAATGTGCTTTGGAAAATTTGTGTGGGATTCCCGATATTGTCCTCCAAAACATAATTTAAAATGCACCATGACAGTTCTGTCTAGATAAATTGTCATGAATCCTTTACAGGCTCACCAATTATATGTAAAGAATTTATCCCTTAATTTGCTTTTTTTTGTGTTTGTGACGTTTATCCATTTTTGAGAGACAGAGCACAAGCAGGGGTGGGGCAGAGAGAGAGAGGGAGACACAGAATCTAAAGCAGGCCGCAGGCTCTGAGCTGTCAGCACAGAGCCCAAAACAGGGCTCGAACTCACAGTGAGATCATGACCTGAGCCGAAGCTGGATGCTCAAACGACTGAGCCACCCAGGCACCACCCCCCCCCTTAATTTGCTTTTTTAAAAACACTGCATGCTTTTCAAGATTTTTCTAAACTAGGAAAATCATAATCTCCTAGTTTTAAGTCTACCATATGGTTAAATAAGGACAATTTCATGAATTGGGGAATTTAATCATCTGAAATACTAAATCACTCAAATAAAGCAGCAAGAGCATAGGCTGATTAACCTAATTGTAATAAAAGACAGGAAGGTGTTTTAACTGTTAGAAACATACTGCCCTTAAATATATGATCTTTCTAGGTAGATAAGATGATGAAGGTGATATAAAAATTCAACTTAAAACTGGCTTGCAGACTATTCAAATAAACGATTTCAGCTTACCAAAACTTATTTCTGCTCCATTATCACACAGATAGCTCATGGGAAAATCAAGGAAATGTTTTCTTCTCTCTCAAACCAACATAAATTATCTTAGGTTCAACAGGTAACAGGTGAGGAGCTATTTGCAAGCTTTATTTAAAAATCATATTTCAGGGGCGCTTGAGTGGCTTAGTCAGTTATGTGCCAACTTTGGCTCAGGTCATGATCTTGCAGTTGATAAGTTTGAGCCCCGCATCAGGCTCTGCGCTGACAGCTGGGAGCCTGGAGCCCGCTTCAGATTCTGTGTCTCCCTCTCTCTCTGCCCCTTCCCTTCTTGCACTCTCTTTCTCTCTCTCTCAAAAATAAATAAACATTAAAAAAAATTTTAATCATATTTCAAAAAAAAATTATATTTCAGAATCACAAAGAAAACGGAGAATTCTTGTATCAGTTCCTTTTCTTTTCAAAATGGAGAACAGGAAAAGCATAGTCTGGTCTCTTTCAAATAGTGTTTTGAATACACTAATCAGTGGCAGGAGATTATGATAAATTATATAATCTCTATGTATTTAAGAATAAAGTTTCCAGGCATCAGGGTGGCTCAGTCAGTTAAGCGTCAGATTTGGCTCAGGTCATGATCTCGTGGTTTGTGGGTTTGAGCCCATGTCAGGTTCTGTGCTGATAGTTCAGAGCCTGGAGTCTGCTTTGGATTCTGTGTCTCCCTCTCTCTCTGCCCCTCCCCTGCTTATTCTCTCTCTCTCTCTCTCTTTCTCTCAAAGATAAATAAACATTAAAAATTAAAAAAAATAATAAAACAACAAAGTTTCTTGACACGCAACCATGTAATTAGTATTCCCTGAAGTTAATTGTTTAAAGATATCTGAAAAATTAGAAAATGCTTGAAATGTTGAGGCAAAACACAGGTAATGATGTAAAATTAGCTTTTTCTATAAGTGGGTTGAGATAGAGGTGGGGCAAAAGAAAATGAACCCAGCTTTTGCTGGAAAGTGACAGTCAAGCATTTCTTTGCCAAGTCTGGACACCGGAAGGATAGCTCCAAGACGGGTTCTTGCCAATTGAAGTTGGACTTAGTGAGAAGCTGCAGGAACCAGGCTCTCCAGTACTTAGTCATAGTTATGCTGCTCTCTGGTTTTGCTGACCTCCACATAGGAAATGCTTCCTTCCATATAATCATAATTCCATCAAGTTGGCAGTATCCCAAACCAGAACAATTGCAACTTTTTTTTTAATTTTTTTTGACATTTATTTATCTTTGAGAGACAGAGACAGAGCGTGAGAGGGGTAGGGGCAGAGAGAGAGGGAGACACAGAATCTGAAGCAGGCTCCAGGCTCTGAGCTGTCAGCACAGAGCCCTACGTGGGGCTTGAACTCACAAGCTGTGAGATCATGACCTGAGCTGAAGTGAGATGCTCAACCCACTGAGCCACCCAGGCACCCCTGAACAATTGTAACTTTAAGATACAAGTGCAGATATGTTTTCTAAATTCTTAAAGGAGCAATACAAACAGAAATGCATTCTTAATAGCTGTCCTATTACACACCTCATGTGTTTAAATGAAATATTTCAAAATATTATTTGAAATTCTTGCAATAATCTTGGAAATTAATATCCCCATTTCTCACATGAGAAATTCACCTTAAAGAGAAGTAGCAAAGGGAAGAAGAGCCAGCCTTCAAATCACCCATCAGCTTCTAAAGCCCTGTTCCTACCCACAAGCCACCTCATATCAACTACACCAAGCTTATTCACCCGAGAGAACTCACAAACCATCTATTTCCCTTCTCATTGCAGTCCCTGATTATTACTTACATTTCTAGGATTAAGATGAGTTAAGGGATTTTAAAGAATATCACTTTCTTCCAGAAGCTTTGTAAGATAAATTAGGATTGCCATCGGATCTGAGGCCATGCACAATTTTGTGCCTCCCTCCCAAATTCATTCTGAACCTCTACTCTCTGCAATGCTAATAGTTTGCATTTAAGCCCATTTCAGTTCAGCAAATGTGATTGAATGTCAACCCTCCAAAAGCTACAAGTAAGGCAGTGAAAAAATTAGAAAAAGGAGTTCAATTATAAGAAGTATCAAGACCTTATGTCTATTAGAAACAATTAGATGGTACGCTATGTAGTTTTGCTTGTTGGAAGACAGTGCAGGATCCAAACCAACATCCCTTTTTCCCTCTTGACAGCACACCAATGAGGTGTGAGTGAGCTACCAATGAGGAAGGAAGCAAAGATAGAAGAAAGGAGCAAAGAAAAGGCAGAAGGGCAAGAACAGCAGGAAGGCAAGAAGGAAGGAAAGAAATATGGAAGATCACTTTCAGCATAGTAGGAAATCAGCACATAGTAGGGGCTCAACAAATACTTGCTGAAGTGGAAAAATAAGAGAATACTAACAGAGGAGAAACAACTCTTGTCAAATTTAACAATTCGAAAGTAGTGGCTAATTATTGTTTAACTAAAGAGCAGATCAAAATAAAAATAACGTAACAAAATTTTATTCTTTTATCATTTTGGAAGCTAGTTTCAAAAATAATTTTTAGTTACTCATGATAATAGACTATCCCTCTCTTTTCAAAATCAGCACTGATTTGCTTCAATGTTCTACAACATAGAATTTCATAATGGTCGGAGATGGGAACCATATGTGCCCACCTTGCACAAAGCTCTAGAAATTTGCTCTGACACATAAGGTACGACTTTTTTGTGTGTACCTTCAACAATAAATATCTGTTGACTGATCAAGAAAAAACTGTGACCATCTCAATGAGGCAAGAGTTTATCTGTTCTGTGTAAGGAACCAATTAGTCTCAGGGCACCTGTGTGGCTCAGTCAGTTAAGCGTCCAACTCTTAATTTTAACTCAGGTTATGATCGCACAGTTTGTGAGTTTGAGTCCCATGTTGGGCTCTGTACTGATACTGTGGAGCCTACTTGGGATTCTCTGTCTCCATCTCTCTCTGCCCCTCCCCTACTCACATGTGTGTGTGTGTGTGTGTGCACATGCTCCCTCTCTCTCAAAATAAATCAATTAATTAAAAAGAATCTAACTAGTCTCTATTAACCACTAAAGTGCCCTAGATACAGATAATTTTTAAATGAATTTCTAAAGTCACACCTGACAAGCACTAACCAGAAAGGTGATAACAAAAGCTAAGCTTTATAGCACTTACTATGTACTGAGCATTTTGTGTGTGCATTTACATGAGTTATTGTACTCAATTCTTGTATGGACTCTGTAAGTGAATATACATTTTGCAGGTGAGAATACTGAGGATTATAGAGATTAAGTAATTTGTCCAAGGTCACCAGTTACTATTAAATCCAACCAGGATTTGGCCCCAGGCAGTCTGACTCCAAAGATTATGCTTTTAAATACTGTGTTATGCTGTTACCCAAAGTCTGCTAGTTGTTATAAGATATTTTTTCTTTCTACAGTTAAGCAGCTCCCATTCCCCATCAATCTCTTTTGAAAAGATACTGAGATTTTTAAAACTGTGTTTTGCTAGGAAATCTCTAGCAGTAATGTAAAGGCAAGTGTATAAGGAGTTACAAAAGACTGACATAGAGGTTAGCCAACGGTTATTATGCTAGGACAACCACAGCTACAAATACAGTAATTTTCAAATCATAATTTTGAATAAAGAGAATAAAACAATATTCTTAAAGAGTTATTTAATTCTTCTTATCCTTCACCCAGTGCTTATCATTCAGAACAAACAGCAGCCGGGAGAAAAAAAAAATCCTTTTTCTTTAGAGAGTGTAATACCTTAAAATCCAATTAGCTTAAACCAATTAAAATACTATTTTTAAAGCCAAGGCACTTCCAGGAGGTTGTTGTAACTGTGGAGCATTTTTCAAAATCATGCGATGATGCAAAGTAATGCCGACATCAGAGCATATTTGTAAACTCCGGAGTTCCACTTGCCTACACGGAATGTCAGCATCTGATCAGAAGTTCTCATCGTGGGGCCCTACATCAGCAGTATCAGCATCACCTGGGAACTTGTTAGAAATGCAGATTCTGGCCCCCACTCCCACACCTACACGTACTGAAGCAGAAACCCTGGTTGTGGGGCCCAGCAATCTGTGTCTGGACAAGACTTCCAAATGATTCTGATGCCCACTCAAGCTTGAGAACTACTAACATAGCCACTGTGATACCAAAACAGCCACAACTCAAATTTATGGCTATCATTGTTTTGCTGACTGTTCCTCTAGTCAAGTACTAAACAATATCTGCAGTTTACCAGCATTGCTTATCTGTTTTCCCAGACGACAGTTTTTTGCCTGTAAAGAAATTAGATTAAAAAAAAAAAAAAGTCTTGGTTGAAAGAAAGGCTGATCTTTAGGTGTTAGAATCCGTATTTCACTGTCAATCCTAAACTAGCATGTCTGGGGGCTGAAAAGTTTCAGAACCTTTTTAGTTGCATATTACTCTTGGCTTGAAAACTGCCTTTGTTTGCAGTGTTTTTCTATATTTTATAACATTTAGCTTAGCTTCCTTGGACAAAATAAATGGCTTTAAAATGTGAGGTAGACAATAACTTGTCTTAGTAATGACTTAAGGCCTTTCTAACTAGGTTGGAAAATAGCACTTACCTAAATAGTAACTGTACTACTGAAATAAAATTTCATTTGCACAGTAGGATTCTGTTTACACTTGCTGTTTTAAGCGGCAAAGAGAATATGAACTGTAAGTCTAGAATCCTGAGAGAGAGATTTTGCCTCTTCTTCCTGATATATGGTGCCCTTTGCGTCCTGTGATTCATAATCCACTTGGGTCGTGAAACATTGATGAAGGGAAGCCAGTGACAGTAATGGAGTTCTGTTAGGTCAGGCTTCACAGGCAAGACAGATCATATTTCACTGGTAAAAAGTGCCTCTAATAAAAGGAGATGCCTTGGGACAAAAATATTAGTGCTTTCTCTATCTTCTCATTCCATTCATGGGTCATTTATGACATTATTATATAAATACACAGCTTATTTCTCACCATGTGTCCACATTTTTAAATTTTATTTATTTATTTCATTAATGAGGGAACCAGCAGGAAGACAAAAGAGTTAGTTCCAAAGTAAAGGAACAGAAATGGTTGGGAAAGAAATGCCAGAAAAAGATTTCCAAGTTTGATATAAGATTGGTTAACTTTCTACAAGACAATAAGATCATATCATCTTTGGTGTTAACTTTGTTACCAGGCTATACCATCCTAACGACTTACCAGTTTTAAAAATTTGCAAACCATCTGCACCTTTATATTTGTAAAGTGACCGAAATGTATTGTGACCCAAGAGTGTCAGATAAGGGTGGTAGCGGGATGAACAGCTGTCCCCAAAAGATCTGTGTCTACATCCTAATCTCTGGAACCTGTCACAGGTTTTTGGAGCTCTCTGCCCCCAGCCCCGCCTCAATTATTGGGTTGAGAGAAAGTAGTAGCTTTCACAAGGCCCAGAGAACAAGAGAAGGAGCTTGTTCATGGTGGTCATTGAGCTTGGCCCACCTGAGAATGAGGCACTGATGCCCATGCAGACTTGGATGTGTCCTCATCGCCCTCCCTCTTCTGACCACACACACTATTCCAGAGGCCTTACCTCTGTGTTGCTAACAGGCCTAGCTCTTTACTAGGTGTTCCGCTAAGGCACCCTGCAGTCATTCCCCTTCCCCAGAATCAGGGCACAGGGCCTTGCTAACACAGACCTCTGCCACTCCAGGCACAGAACCAAAAAATAAGTCCCCTCTCAATTTCCTACAAGTTCCCCTTAGCCTCTTAGATTTACCAAGAAACCTTGACTGAGAACACATAGTGTTCTGGGAGTAGGGAAGAGAAATACCTTTAAGTAATTCATTCACATATTCTCCAACAGCATATCTTCAACAAGTGTTTACTGACTGCTTATGGAGCAGCTACTGTTTGTAGGAGATACCAGGGACACAGCAGTGAATATATCGAGGAGAAAACATGAATTAAGGTTCCAATAAATTAACCTTCCTTGTTCATTAGTGCGAAACACAGTCTAAGACTGTTATTTATGCATAACAATTTACTTGTGCATAACAATTACATCATTATTGTTTTCAGCCCACTATATTCTTGAGGACTTCTTGGTTGATTCCCTCAACCGTGCATGAACCTCTGAGAGGTTCATGAGCACAGCCTCCTGTGAGAGGCAGTATAGTGCAGTAGTTATGAACATGGCTCAGAGCATCAGCCCTACCACTTACTAGCTGTGTGATGTTGGGCAAGTTAATTCACTTTCTGTCTTTCTGTGCTTCAATTTCATGGAGTTGGTGATAATACCTACTTCACAGGTTATTGAAAAGACAAAGTGAGTTATAGTATCTAAAGGACTTGAGGCAGCATCTGGCATGTAGTGAGCTCTGGTATTACAACTGTGTGATAATAAGGGGGTAGGGGTCCTCTTGAGAACCAGCAATGATGGAGAAAAAAATGAAAAGCAGCTGAGCTATATAGATGGTAAGTGCTCAGTGAAGGGCAACGTTTTGCTGTGGAACAATGGTTTTCATACATGACTGCTTTTCAAAATCACCAAAAGAGCTTTTAAACATTTAGTGCCCAGACCCTACCCCCAGAAATTCTTTAACTGGTCTAGGGTGGGGCCCAGGCCTGTTCAAGTAACCCCCATAGAAGCCAAGGTTGAGCATCTCTAAAGAAGAGTAATCAAACACCTGGGTAAAAGGCAATAAAAGGGTGTAGAGAGCTTCATTCCACAAGCATCCCTCTTCCTGTTCCCCAAGGTCTAGCTGCTTTATCAGGACAGTCCCTCATCCTGCAGTCTGTAGGCATCTTTAGGGTATACATCACTTGTCAGGCCCTAGGCTGGGTACAGGGGAGAACAAAAGCTCCCAGGCAAAATCCTACCCTCATGGATCACACAGTGTAGCAGAAAGATAGACAAGAAAATAAGCAATTACATGGAGAAAAAAATCACACCCTGAGTTCTCGTGGGGAAAGGTCTGAACAAACCACAGTATATACTTTACTAGGAAATCCCTGGGAAAGAATAGAGTGGATCTATAAATACTAAATATGGACACTCTCCAAGATATATTGTTGAATGAAGAAAAGTAAGCTACAGAATAGCATACCCTTGATGTCGCCAAAATTTTTGTAACACGTTACTGTCTAGGGTACATAAATATATATGCAACCAACAAGAAGTTCTAGAGGTACACCTCTTATTTTCCATGATTCTGAAAACATTAATTTTTTTCAAAAAGAATGTATTTAGTTTTTGTGAAATTAAAAATTAGCAACATTTAGGGGTGCCTGGGTGGCTCAGTCGGTTGGGCGTCCGACTTCGGCTCAGGTCACGATCTCACGGTCCGTGAGTTCGAGCCCCGCGTCGGGCTCTGGGCTGATGGCTCAGAGCCTGGAGCCTGCTTCTGATTCTGTGTCTCCCTCTCTCTCTGCCCCTCTCCCGTTCATGCTCTGTCTCTCTCTGCCCCAAAAATAAATAAACGTTAAAAAAAAATTTTTTTTAAATTAGCAACATTTTAAAAATTCCAGCAGATCTTTGTGGGGCTGGAGGCTGGTCTTCTGAATATTTGCATTTAGCTAAGTGAAGATGTCTTTCACAATGTCTGTTAATTGTGACAAACTTGTTGACATTAACAAACATGATCTTATCTAAGTGACTACCACTTAACAGAGCAATGTCCTGAGGATATTGGTCATGAGGCAGATGTGTGCCAATAGAGGGAAGGCAAAGGAAAGAGAATTCACCATGAGGATCTGCTGTGTATGTAAGGAAAAAGGTCTAGCAGCACCTTCCATCTCTGCAGCTTAGTTTTACCTGAAGCTAGTCCTAACTAACTGGAAGCCTGAATATCAGTTTTTAGGTCTAGGCTTCTAATGGAGATTCTCCATCTTAGCTGCATATTAGAATCCTATTGGAAGGCTACTAAGATATCAATGCCTAGAACCATGACCAATGAAAGTAAGATCTTTGGGAGGCTGGGCCTGGGCTTTGGTTTTAACATGACCAGGGCTAAGACCCACTCTTAGAAGAATCATGCATGCAGGCTCATACACATTTTGGTACCATCCCAGTTTGGGTAACATCATGCTTGCAAAGTACTCCAAAAATAGCATCCTTTGCAGATGCTTCTTAAACTGTAGGGAAATATGAGAAAAGGAAAAATATTTGTACTTTTGTATTCAGTAATTCTAGTAGTATAACACCATGCATTTGGTTTATTTCAGGCTCGATTGACCAAAGAACAGCGCTGGGGAAGCGCATTACTTTCCAGAAACCACTCCTTGGAAGAAGAATTTGAAAGGGCAAAAGCAGCAGTGGAGGTAACTTTCTTTTTAAATTATTTTTTCTGTTTCATGTTGCTGGGAGTGGAATTCAAAAACTCAGACTTCAGCAGGATACATATGAAATGAGTCTTACTTTAATGACACGAAGTAACCGTGATAATGATTATTAGAATAAGATCTGTTACCAGAGAACTTCTGACTTGGATGACTAATAAATGCTAATTCCTGTGCCAATTCTGTGATAGCTTAACAATCTGTCTGAAGTCCTGGGTCAGAAAGATCTCTGAGCCTCATCTGTGTTCCATGATGAACCTATGCAATGAATTTGCTATGCCTCTGTGAGGCCAAGTTTCATGCTTGATATTTCTGTCTCTCTAGCATCCAGCACAATGTCTGAAAGGCAGAGAAATTCATGTTCCTCCTGAAATATACATTTTTCTAACTGAGTGAGGCAAAAAGCAAGGCTTAGGTATTCTATGAGATATTCTAGCCAGTGGATATCCCATCTTGACTCGAGTCATAAATTTTTACTATTAAGATTGTCCAAAACAATGGCAATGTTGATAAATCAAATGAAATGCTTCATTTGAATATTTATTTCTTTTTTAAAATTGTTCTAATGTTTATTTTTGAGGCAGAGAGCAAGCAGAGGAGGGGCAGAGAGAGAGGAAGACAAAGAATCTGAAGCAGGGTCTAGGCTCTGAGCTGTCAGCACAGAGCCTGACGCAGGGCTTAGACTCAGAAAACGTGACAGCATGACCTGAGCTGAAGTTGGACGCTTAACCAACTGAACCACCCAGGCACCCCCCTTTTTTTTAGCCTCCTAATAAGAAAAGCATAAACAGAAAGAGGAAGAAAAGGGGAAAGAAGGAAGAGAAGCCCCCAAAGAAGCAACCTTTGCTGTCTTTTTATCAATTTCCTCCCTGGTTGGAATCACAAAGAGTACATTACAGACACCATCTATGATACTCATCAAAGCTTTGCTAGATTGCTATGTAAGAGTAGAGCTTTTCACCAAACCCAAGTATGAATATTTTAGGATCTCTATTTCCATCAATGATTTGAAATCTTGAAAATTTAAAGTATTCCTGTGATATGGTTCATTTATGTGGCTATCTTACCACTAGGATTTGGATGAAATTATTATACTATGAGCAGTCGTTCAGTAACTCCATACTTGAAGTGCAATTAAGTCATATTTGCAGTTTCATATTGAAAGGTTTTATAGTCTAGGAAATAATTCTAGCCATAATTTAATATCATCATTCATCAATCCAATAAGAACAACTTTATCTCGTCACAATACAATTCACCAAATTTCTTCTTTTAATTTTATCCCTTTTTAGTTTAAAAAAAGTTAATGCATTAGTGTTCTTGAATGTGGTCAATTGATATATTTGACTTAGACCAGCTGAGTGCAATCAAATTGTTCAACTCATGGAGCCTGTAACTCAATTTATCTTAAATGTAGATTTTTCCAGACTTAAGAGCTAATTTAAATTCATCTTTTGAATTCGTACTATGTGTAGCACACTGAATTATCACCAAAAAGATGATTTAGAACCATAGAATCTTGGGTCAGTAAAGACATTAGAATTTATCTGGTCCCATTTACAATGAGAAACACAATGGGTTCAACTCAAAAGACCTAATTACAAAATAACATATCAATAAGGAAAAAATTATTCATTTATCCATTGGTGTGTATGTGTACATATGTTCATAAAATCATTTCACCTTAGTTTTGGAGAGGCCTTAGTAGTTATCTATCCCAACCAGGCACATAGAACAAAATTCGTTTCTTTTCAAACACACTTAACAAATTGTTTATTCAAACATACCCTGTTTCTATTTGAATACTTCAAATTAGGGGCAACTTCTTTTCTAGAAAATCTGTTTCTATTTTGGACAGTACTAACCATTAAAAAGCTCTTCCATGTATTATGCTGAAATTGGCCTACCAGCAACTTCCATTTCTCTTTTGTCTTGGCTTTGCTCTCTGGAACAAGGCAGAATTAGTTTAATCCCTTCTCTACATGATGTCCCCACATGTAGAGAAGGGATTACCTTCTCTGACCCCACAAAGCCTTCTCTTGGCTTCTCCTTGTCTCTCCTGGGAATTGAGAAACTGATGTGTTATTCCAACTTATCACTAATAGCTAAATGACAACATACATTTCATCAACCAATATGGGCTTCAGTTTCCACACTTCTATGGTCCTTTCCAGTTTAGAATCCTTGGGGGCTGTAAGTCACTTCAAGTAGTTATTCATTCACCAAACACTGACTGTCTGCATGTGCTAACTTCTGAACTAGGTATTAGAGATAAAGAAATGAGCCAACCCAGCCTAGCTGTCTAACAGCATGGACCAGAGGACCAACTTGGACAAATCACTTGCTCCGTCAACTTTAGTTTCCTCATCTGTGAGATGAGGGGCTTGGATTTCTAATATACTAAAATCCTATGAGTTTATGGCTTCAAGGGAAATGAATTTGTAAGTAAAGAGTCCCCAGCAAATCAGAAAGTTGTAAGCAGATTGGCTCATCTGGAAGCCTGGAACTGAGAAGCTTTCTTAGGGAATGAGGTAAGATGTTGCTGACCAGAAGGTAGGAACAGGTGTGGAGAAAAAAGGCAGGGGATAGAGGGGAGTATTTCACTAAGCTGATGGTAAATCAGACCTACAAAACTTCACATGTATGTGGACTATTTACTTCCTAACATTATTCTTATCCAAGGGTATAATCTAGTTCATGGAGAGGATATGATGAAAGGCATCAAAGTATACATGACCCAGCCTTTGACCCAGCCACTCAATTTATCCTAGAGAAATAAGCGTGAAATTTTACAATAATTTTTTAAATAGTGAAAATTTGGAATCAGCTTAAGTGTCCCAGAATAGAGAATTAGCTAAATTATATCTCTATAGTAAAATGCTGTGTAACTATTAAAAACTACATTATGGAAAATATTTAAGATCATGTAAAAATGTCCAGTGATGATTGGAATAATAATGTATTTTACTGACAGTTTTACAATATGATCCCAACTTTGTAAAATGAAAATGGCATAATGCCTAACATGTTAAAGTGCATACGGTGTGCCAGTCAGGAGAATTATGTGGATGATCTCATTAATCCTCATAGTAGTCTTATGAAGAAGGTAACATTACTATTCCCGTTTTGCAGATGAGAAAACTGAGGTTTAAAGAGATTTCAGACATTTCTATAGCATTTTATAAGCAATTACGATCAACTGAAAAATGAGTAACACTCATTTATCAAGTTTCTAAGCATGGTTTTCACCCAGACTCCAGGGCCCATATTCTGAATTACTGCAATTTATAAGCATAAAGAGAATCTGTTAACAGCAGTTATATTGGCAGGCTGGGTTTGGAGTGATCTTACTTCTTCCATTAGCTTATCTGTATTTTCCAAATGTTCCATCATAAACATGTATTATGTTGGTAATCAAGGGAAAACTGGTAAGTTGTAGACACTGTAGTGGGGCATGAGATTCTTAAAAGAACGAAAAGTGCCTTGTTCTTCATTGCAAAACAAATAAAGAAAGGTGCTGTGGATTGGCTTTATTAGAGACGGTTCTCACACTAGTAAGACATAGGAAAATCATGCCTGGAGGAAGCTGAATTTTTCCAAAGTCTCTATCTTATATTTTTATATCATCTGTTTCCAATATTCCTTCTATTTCATATTTTATTCCATCTTTAAACCCTATTTTTCTGTCGCCATCCTAGCTCTTGACCTGATACTGGTGCCCTTTCCAGCTCCTTCTGCTCCTCGGTCCCCTGATGAGCCTCAGGGGCTTCGCTCTGTTCCTCTCACACGACAACCTCATTGCCCTGCTCTGTCTTCTGTGGGGACCCGCTCCCCCCCAGATCTTCATGTGGCAGTTTTCTTCTTGTCATCCAGATTTTAGCTTGAGTGCCAATGCCTCAGAAAAGCTGAACCTGACCACCCAGTTGCTATCACAGAGCCTAGAGTTTTGTTTTTCATCCTTATATTTATCACTGGGTCTTTTCTTGTTTGTTTCTGTCAGTTTGTTGTCTGTCTTTTTACTTTAAAATGTAACCTCCGTGAGAAAGGGGAACTTGTCTCTTATTTACCACTCTACCCTGATGTCTAGAACAATATCTGGTACCTAGTAGGTATTCAGTAAATACTTGTTGAATTAATGGATGGCTGGCTGATTGTTAATCACCTAATGTGGTCAGCACTTCCTTCTCTCTGTTGTTGCATGTAAAGTACCATATCACCTCCTAAAATAATTTAGTATTTACATTTTCATTGCTGATTGGAGACAAACAATTCTGTCTATGGCATATAGATTTCGGCCAAGGCTATGCTGAAGTGTCTTGTGTGGTTGTCCTCATCTCAACATCAGTCAGTGAGACACATTTATAACAATGCAGGTAGCACTGACCAGTCCTTGCCATGAGTAATATTAGGCATGTTTTATATTTTACATGGTACGAACTGGTTTTTACTTCCACAGCATAATACATGACAATGTACAAATCAAATAATGTTTGAGCTAAAATGCTCAAAAATAGTCTCTTCTACTAGAGAAAAGACATCTAATGCCACATGCACATTTATTGCATATCTTAAATGAGCTGGGAATCTGTTTATGTGCAAAGGCTGACATTGAAAGGCTCTAGCTGAACTGTTAAATCAAGTAAGGCTTTGTATGGTGGAGGGGGAGGATGCTTTTGCCTCTGTATCTTCCATTTTATTGAAAAATCACCAAAACTTCATCTCTGTTCAAAAGTGTTGTAATTTTAGGACATAGAACCAAATATTCATATTCTAGACTTTAAAAGAAAAATCTTCCCTGAACAAGAGGGGAAAGTAACTTACTTTCCTCTTGGATTTTCTTTCTAGCCAGCATCTAGCTTACGCACTGTCAGCTACAATGGGTCTCTAGGAAGGATGCACAAGGAGTCTCAGAAGTGAGAAGCAGGGAAGGAGCCTTGGGAGCTCAATGAGGCCTGAAGCTGCCTCCCAGGAATGGAGATCCCTAGCGGGAACTGTGTTGCATCTGTGGAGGAGAGAGAAGTCACGTGGGCAGTCAGCACACTTGCAACCACACATGAAAAGTATATCCTTTATCCCTATTTAGCAGGGAAGGAAAGAGCCAGCATCTGGTAGTATTGTATTTTGCTGGTTAGTTTCTCTAGGTGCCCCAGCCTTCAAATTAATTGGATTTAGTAACAAATTCGTTCTTAGTAACAAATTAAGCTCCTTCTATAGGCCAGGCACTATGCTGGGTGCTAAGAATACAAAATTGAATAAGACAGCCTCTGCCCTTAAAGAGCTGGAAGAATCACAGATATATGCACACAGCTCAGGGGATCACTCAAGTATAGCTTATCACATGATGTTGCTACTATGGGTTTACATGGCCACCTCCACGCTAGGCTTTGACTTCTTCCAGGCAGGACCATGTTGCATCCTTCATTATGCCCTCAGCACCTTTCAGAGAGTCTGGTGCAGAGCAAGGCCCTACAAATTTTTGCTGGGTGCATAAAGGAACAAACTAGCAATTGATTCCTCAAATGCATGTATTTCATCCAAGCATCTCTTCATTAGTGGGTGCTTAAGAAATGTCACAAACCTACTAACAGAAGATGAACTTTGTATCCCTGGAATCAAAGTCACATTTCACTTGGTCCCAATACTGTCATAATGCTTATTGTACACGTTTTAATCAATGTTTTCACAGCTCTAATTTTACCCAGAGGGGGGGATCCTTGTGAGCAAATTTTGAAAAAGAATAATGACATGTGTGAATAAGGAAAAATGAAGATGCACAGACAAAAGGAATATAGTGGTCAGAAGCAAGAAAAAGAACAGGAAGTGTAATTTTAAATCCTCTTGGCTAATTAATTGAGTCTACTAAAACCTTTAAATTCTAGAAATCTGATTTCTCCTCAGGCCCAATTCTCCTGTTGAGCCTCACTTGTGATATTGCATGTGGTAGTTTAAAATGTCCACAAATTCTTTGACATTCCCTTCAAAACATGGAGCTTAGTCCTCCTTCTCTTGAGTGTGGGCTGGGCTTAGTGATTCACTTTTCATAAATAGAATAAAGTCAAAGCCATGGTGTGTGACTTTGAAGATTAGGTCATACAAGCTACTGTAGCCTCCTTCTCGCTCGCTCTCTCTCTCTTCCTCTCTCTGCTCACTTGCTCTGGAGGAAATCCAGCTGCCATGTCATGAGACCCCTTGGCAGTTGAGAAGCAAAGCATTCTACCAACAGTCAGGGAGGACCTGATGCCTCCTTTCAACAGCCACGTGTATGAGCCATCTTTGACGTGGATCTCCCCAAACCCCATTAAGCTTTTAGATGACTGCAGTCCCAGCCAACAGCCTAATTCCAACCTCAGGAGAGACCCCAAGTAAGAATCACCCAGCTAAGCTACTCCCAAAGTCCTGGCTCCCTCAGAAGCCATATGACATAGTAAATGTTTGTTTGTTTAAGTTGCTACATGTTGGGTTAATTTACTAAGCAAATAATTATTGTGTTGTTCTACTCTTCCAAGCCCCATTCTATTTCATACTCTTCCTCATCTCCATTCCCAATCCATTTCAGTACTTCAAAAATGGAAAGATTACCCTTGTATAATAGAAAGAAGGTATTCATTCACCCTAGAATGTAGTCTTTCAAACCAACCTCTTCCATTTATTCTGGTTCTCAATTTATCTTCTCTGATCCCCAAGGGAGTATGAACAAAGACCTTTTAGTGACAGTCCACATTCCTTAGGGACATATTCATCCCTTCACCATGGATCTGGTCAGGGTCTTGCCTTTTCTTCTTCACAGTGTCTACACATCTCTTCATGACAAGTCTCATTTTTTCCATTTCTATGTCCTATCACAAAGGACATGGCCCTCAAGATAACTTCTCTTCAGGCATCAGGCTAACTTTCCTTCTAGCAGAGCTTTATGAGAAATCACAGGCAAATTGGTAATTAGTGTTACCACTAATGAACATGGATAGTAAAAGAATTCCTTTTTCTAGAAATATGGGTGACCTTCTTTATCTCTCCATATTCAAAACAACCCAACAGTTAAATCCAGTTCTAGTGACATAAGCTAAAAAGTTCTTTCCATATAGAAATTTTGTTTTCACCTGAAGTTATTCTGTGCATATCTACCATGGATCTGATAGGAACCTCAGAAATAGTAAAAGATTGAAGGAAATTGGAGACCATCCTCTAACTGTTTTGATTAATATAAGATTATGTAAAACACTACTGACTTGGGTGTACTCCTACCATGACAATTATCTGCCTTTATCACCCCCTCATATTTCCTTTTGCTTTCTATGACAGTGTCACCTCTTTGAAGAATGTAGAAGAGATTAATGGATTAAACATTACTTAAATCATTCTGACTTAGATTCAATATCCAAAAAGGAGAAAATCTTTTGAAAATATCTGAAAACATTCTTTGGGCAATATTGAAGGAATCTTGAGATTAACTACCAGGATACAGCTATCCCAAAGCTTACAATGTCATGTTAGTGAACATGCTTCCCATGTCAACTTGTAGATAGATTACATAAAAATTAGATGTATTCTGCAAACGTGGGATAGTGTGCATTGGGAAGCTGGCAAAAGTTCCTTTTTCCTCATATTGAGTCATTTTCCTTTCATTTTACACAAACAAATTTCCAAAATAATATGAAGCATAGAGAAGAATTATTGCAGAATAACTTGTGATAAACCCTCATAGGTGATATGGATGAAAGTATAAAGAGGTGTAAGATGGTCTTAAATAAATTTATGGGCAGATGATCTATTTAAAGGAAGAGGGTTATTTAGAGTTTGCCTGTATTTTTTTTAAAGTCAGTGCTATGGATGGTTATCATATTCTTCTACTGTCCCTTGATATCCACTGTGTAAATGCTAAAGTAATAAAATCTTTAACTTGACCCATTCTAACAAAACCTCAGTTATCCATGGATTGGTCTTCTAGACCATCATATTTGTATATTAGCTTCAGACCAAAAAGTAGCTTGGATATAAGCTCCAGACCAAAAAAGAGCTTAACTCCAAATCAGAGAAATATAGGATCTGCATTCTGGACATGATCTCATCAACAGACATTTATTAAGTGAATTGGTGCAAAAGAAGGTGAACATGAAAAGATACACACTCCATCTGAGCCAGCCTTGAGCGGTTACAGACTGTTCTGTGCCCTGTGCATTGACTAAACCTGGACAATAATTTTTATCCCTTCCTCTACAAAGAGATTTTCTAAAGATCGGTCAGACTGTAGTTGAAAGTAATTTAAGCCATTTGTTGGAAGATTCTGTACACAGGAATCACATGTTAAACTCACCTGGAAAAGGTGAGATAGCATGTAATGTACATAGGAAAAGTCTCAAATTAGACGTGGATCCTGGTTCTACCCATGCCAGTATCTTACCATTTGGGCCTCAGCTTTCTCATCAGTAAAATGAGAGGTTTGAATTAGATTGTGTTTTATGTAGTTGGTCTATAAGATTAGGTGGAAAATGGATGAGCATTTTAATAATTATGCATTTATTTTAACATATATTAGAAAAATATAACTAGAACTTCAAACTGATGACTTTGTGGACATAATTTAGACAAGGATAGAGTAGACTTCACCTTTTTAAATAAAAGAACTGTATCAATTACAACATACATTAAGTAAATAAGATAGAATATGGAAATGATAAATTGTAGTTAGGATCAAATGACTCAAGTTTCAGAAACACTGGGATTGATGATTGTGAGACCCAGTATTAGTTAGGGTAACACTAGCAGCCATACAATATTCCTCAAAATGCAATTGCTCAAACAAAATAGCTTATTTCTTCTGTTAAAAATAAAAGTGCCAGACTAGCAGGCAGATCTGCTCCATGCCAAAATTCACCCAGGTTCCTTAGGGTGTTATCCTCACTTGCACGGTCAAAGCCAAGTCACAAGTGCTTTCTTGCTCCACCCCCAACCAGGGGAAACAGACGTTGGAGGAGGCAGGCCCACCTTCCTAAAAGCTCCAACCCAGATGTCATCTACTCACACTCTACTAACTGGAGCTTAGTCAAACACATCACATCACCACCACCACCCATTCCCCAAACTATAAGAGAGGCTAGGAAATGACCACAGTGCTATCACCACAGAAGAAAGGAGAGGATATTTTGACTGACAGCTAGCAGTCTCTGCCACAGGTACCTTCCAGTTCTGATATTTGTAGGAAAATTAGAATGCCTCTCCCTCTTCTCTTTATCTTTTTTCTCTCCCTCTGCCTGTCTCCCGCCCTCCCTCTCTCTCTCTCTCTCTCCTCTGGATTTCTTTTACTTTTAGGAGCAGTTATTAAATAACTCTCTAGGAAGTTTGTGTCTATAGGAAGAATAATGTAATTCTATTTCTCTAGAATATTCCAAACTCCATCTCTTGAATAACAATGCTGCCCCATATAAACCAATCATTAGTATTTTATAAAACTTCCTATAATGTTGAATATTATTATTCCCAATTTATTGAAAAGGAATAAAAGTAAGATCTATAGGTTAAATGTCTTATTTTTGTCAAATAATGGAAGTCAGGAATAAAATAGTTCTAGTCTTCAGTTCTATATTTAATTCAGTAGAGCTATCTGCCCATTTTGGCTTTGAAAGGCTTTTTATAAAATAAAATCAAAACACTAAATGATGAGAGACCTCTCTTTTCTGATGACACTTAAGCTGCACATTGGTTTAATAAGTAGAGCATCAAACACACAACCATAGAGAGTTCAGTGGAGAATGAGTAACCTCTCTGTGAGCAAAGTGTCATCTTGAATTTCCTTTATTCATTTGACTAAGGTATATGATATATCATATAATGCTGGATACATAATTGATGTTCAGTAAATAAATATTTCCTATTGATTAAGAAAGCAGTCCTTTTCCATGAAGGTAACGAGTTCTATCTCTTCTTCCCAAGTGATCAATCATCGGTTTCTTAGATCTTATATTAGGATTCTCCAAAGAAGCAGAATCAGTAGGCTATATAAAGACAGAAGAAGAGGGAGAGTGATGTATTAGAAAGACTTGGCTCACACAGTTATGGAGGCTGAGAAGTCCTACAATCCACTGTCTGCAAGCTGGAGACCCAGGAAATCTGGTAGTGTAGCTCCAGTCTAAATCCAAAGACCTAGGGACCAGAAGAGCTGATGGTATAAGTCCTGGTCTGAGGACAGAAGACCAATGTTCCAGCTCATTCAGATAAGCAGGGAGGAGGAATTCTCCCTTCCTCTGCCTTTTTGTTCTGTTCGGACCCTCAACAGATTAGATTATGCCCACCCACATAAAAGATGGCCATCTGCATTAGTCTGAAAATTCAAATGCTAATGCCATCTAGAACTGGCCTCACAGACACACCCAGAAATAATGTTTAACCTTGACACCCCATGGCCCAGTCAAGTTGACACATAAACTTAAGCCTCATAGATCTTAATGATGGTCCCAGAGGTCCCCAGTCTTCTCTGGAAGAGGTTACTGTCCTACAAGAGATGTCACAGGCCATGTTAGAGTTGGTACCTCATACCAAGGATTTATAGGGCCCACTCCATCACTGCAGAGAAAGGGTTGAAATTCAGGGATGCTAAGGGACTTGTCCAAGCACACACTGCTGATTACTGGCAAGCAGAACTAGGGCCCATGTTTACACATTCCCTCGGAGCTAGTTTTTTTCCTGGCCTGGGAGGTATTGATAGAAGGAGGAAATTCAGAATTCAGATAGTAAATAATATTAAAAATTATTTGAACTTGAAATTTAGTTTGGAGGTGTATTTTTTCTTACATCAGATTTCTTTTATTAATATGTTTATTTTAATTTATATTAAAACTATTTGTTATTCTTTGAAATACACATCAGTCCCTGCCAAGGGCAGCCATCTTTTTTAATAGAAAGGCGAGAGGCAAGGACAGAGAGTAAGTAAAAGGCAGAAAGGTATTAAAACATAACTGGAAATTATCAATACCACACATCCAATTTATTCAGATGAATTAGATTTCCTGTGAAATGCTGAATTGCATGATGAAATCTGAGAATAAAAGACTTACAGGGAATTCTTAGTTACTTTGCATCCAAAGAGTAAAAATGGATAAGTAAATAACCTTAAGTCAGTCCCTCAGATCAGAATGTCATGATTATTAAACACCAGTTATGTACTACATCAGAAAACTTGGGTAATCATAGTAGAGGGATGAGTGGATGAGCTCTCCATGTTTCTGAAGTGTTTCTGAAATGCAAACATAATACAATATAGACTGACTACCTGATCTGATGACAGAAGGGAAGTAAGTAGATCACTCTATCATTAAACCTAAATGTGAAAAAAGATTTCATTTTCATAGAATAAGTAAAACCAATCAGAATGTGTTTCCCCCGGTTAACCTCAGGTGTGTTTCTGTGATAGGAACAGGATGTTTACCGAAATCATTTATGCAGCCCCCAAAGTAAAGGGGGCTTGAGAAAATTACATTTGAAGTTAACCACTGTGAGAAATAAACCCACTCACCCAAAGCGGGGACACAGAGACTCAGAGCACAAAGAAGTGAGGCTTTAATCAACATTCTTGCATTGCAAGAGTGGGTGTCTGATGGACAAGCACACACCAGACAGTTACACCAGGCAATTTATCTCCTAGCATGCAAGTCTCTACCCTGATTCTTCATTGGCTGAGTACTACAGAGGTTAAAGCCTTACCCAGAAGTCGCCTATGCCCATGTAAGGCAAAAAGTGCATTCCTTGAGGTGACACAGAGACTTCTGTTCTTTAGTGCATGCTCATTGCAAAGCTAACGGAATGGAGAGGGGAAGAAGAACCAGGAAGTAAAGTGTCTAAGGGTTTGGGACTCCATTTTGGGAGGGTGGTTGTGTTCATACATATTTCCAATAGGTTGCAAACCTATTTTAACTAAATAGCACAACTTTTATTTAGTATTTCTGAAAATGAATCATCTTACTTCTCACAACCACTTCCTTTTCTAAATCATTTAAGATTAATTTGTCTTCAGCGAATTGTCTTCCTTTTCAAAATGAGCTGTTTTAGGGTACTAAAGCATTTATTCTCTACTTATAGTAAATAGATATTGGATTGTGAGCATCAGATTTAAAAAATCACATCATAAATTAGGTTTTAGTTTTAACTGGCCAGGTGGCAATAATACAGTATGGCCTTCAAAATTAGAATTATATTTTTTATTAGATAAGTTTGATGTTATGGATCCACCAAATCACAGTGATTATTTTGATCAATAATAAGAATGTACCTTATTCAAAATAATAATTTTGCATCCTTCAGGTTGTCTGGGATGTTTGAGAACACACTCAATGTGTGTTTATGCACACACACACACACACACACACACACACACACACACACACAAATACACAAACACCACTGTAAATTTAGGTAGAGGTCCTGATTTATTCAGGCAAGGACCCCACGCATAATGGAACTAAAATGGCCACATGAGCAAAAGCAGACACAGTTTCTCAATCTAGCTTCCTCTAGCCCCAGAGTCCCTAACCTAGGTGTGCAGCTGGTGATGACACTACCTACACAAGGCAGTCTTCTTACATTTGGGCTTTGCATCATTACTCAGGAAGAGCTTACATGGTCTGTCCTGAATCCGTTTGGTCCTCAGGCTAGATGCAAGTGTCAGGAAAGATGGGGCCTCATGCTATGTGTCCCCTGAGGGAGGGGGAGAAAAATAGCAGGGATATGGCTCAGTATCCCCAAACAGCCTGTACCTCTAGTTCCGGACTTTCCAGAAAGTCTACTGTTATTCTCAGAAACATAATCCTAACTTTTACAAAAGTTTAAAAGTATATATGGACCTTGAGAAAATAGCAGAAGGAAATGCAAAGATATCAACAATGATTAATAATTTATCTCTAGATGGTAAAATTGAGAGATTATTGACTTCCATTGGCAATTTCAATGTTTTTTCAAGTTATCTATAATGATAATGTATTGATTTCATAAACATACAAAAAGGTTGCTTGTTTTTGTATCAGATCAGGGCCAACAAACTTTGGTTTGTTGGTTATACTTTGGTTATAATTCTCCTCTTCCCTAGCTGCCCTGGCAGGCTGGGAAAAGTCTCTTTCCCTCTGGGCCTCAGTTGTTACTTTTGTAACATGAGACCATGTGATAACGGGGAAGCTTTCAAAAATCCTGATTCCTGTGTCCCACCCCAGAGATTGTGATTTCCTTGGTCCTGGCTATGATCTGGGCTTTTTGAAAAGATTTCCAGGTGACTCAATGTGCAAACAAGCTTGGGAATCTCTGGATTCCAAGATTTCTAAGCCTTTCTTTTGTTGAGATGGTCTTAGAGTCTCTGGTTGTCCACTTTTGCCTAGGGCTATCCCTGAGCATCAGTTCTATTTTAACAATTTTAGCAATTAGTTAATTTAGTTCAATTTTAGCAGTTGCCAAGAAAGAAAGAATATTCCAAAACTTTCCTAAGTGACCCATTTTGATGTCTTGCAATAGTGTCAGTCAGAATATATTTTCCTTGTGTCTACTCTAAATTCCTGCTGCAGCAATTTAAGCCATGATGGGAAAAAAGAACATCTAGTTAGGGTGTTGGATTTGTTGTTGAATTCCTTGCATGAATTGACATCACCAGCTTGGGTCATTTTCACTGCTAACAAAGTTCTCTCGTTACCAGATATTTATCTAACAAGCTCTTTGTCAAGGTTCTAATAGAGGGAAAAGCAAGTTTACATACTGCTATAGTCCCAGGCTATATTTTCCAGTTTCTTCCAAAGCCATTTCTAGATCTGTGTTGCTGTGAAGTTCTTAGGGACAGTGTATTTTTAATCCTTTAATGTTTTATTTGACCTGAGAATAATAATTTCAAAGAGAATATATCACTAGGACTGAGGCATTTTTTAAGAGATGAGCAATCATCTTCCTCCTTACCTACTGTATTTATATCTGTTTTTTCAGTTTCTTCCCATCTCTATCTGGCCTTCTTCATTGTCTTAATTGGCCACTGAACTATATATCTTATCATATTTTTACATTTTATTTTAATATGTTTTATTATTGGTTGAATATTCCTTTAATGTTTCTTATTGCCTAGCCTTCTTCCCAGATTTTCTCTATCACTCTTCAGTGCTTTTCTCTGCTTTATTAGTATACTTACTGAAGTTAACACATTTCAACAAAACCAGTTACAAGGGACACGTCACAAGACACAATCTGGGCAAATGCTCAAGGTTCAACTAAAATGGCTAAAAATACTGTGCCATTTACAAAATAATTTTATCCCACACTGAAAAAATACAGGTTGATGTTCTTTACATTTGCACCAGAATTCAACAAGGATGAATGACATGAACATGAGCCCTTTTTTAAAATTTTTTAAAAATAGGTTCCTGTTTTATCTCTTAACACTAGCTCCAAAGCTAACTTTGTTCTTTATATATTTATGACCATTCAATGTGAACCTTTCTTACGTCTTGCCATGCCCATTCATTTGCGAATGAAACTAGAAATAGTTCCCTGTCCTGGTTACAGACCTCTGGTTGCAGAGTCCTGGTGAAATCTGAACCGCATGGAAGGGCTTGGATCCACCTCACAGCTGTGTCACATCTGTGTTTTAGCAGCAAGCTAAGATGCAGCGACTCTAAAAAGTTGACGGTGCATGTGTAGTATTGCCTCATTGTTAAACATGAGATAGAGCAGCATTGTAATCCAGTAAAATTTTTCCAATTCATTGGACTTCTTTACAATTTTTAAAGGATCTTTGAAATATCTTCAAAAGAACAGGAGCATTTTACATAAACCCATTTAACAATGCTGACTGCTAAGGAAACTTTATGATATGACTTTAACCACACTGTATGCTTTTTATTTTAGTTTAGTTTAGTTTAGTTTAGTTTAGTTTAGTTTAGTTTACATCCAAATTAGTTAGCATATAGTGCAGCAATGATTTCAGGAGTAGATTCCTTAGTGCCCCTTACCCATTTAGCCCATTCCCCTCCAAAACCCCTCCAGTAACCCTCTGTTTGTTACATATTTAAGAGGCTCTTATTTTTTGTCCCCTTCCCTGTTTTTATATTATTTTCATTTCCCTTCCCTTATGTTCATCTGTTTTGTCTCTTAAAGTCCTTATATGAGTGAAGTCATATGATATTTGTCTTTCTCTGACTAATTTCGCCTAGCATAATACCCTCCAGTTCCATCCACGTAGTTGCAAATGGCAAGATTTCATTCTTTTTGATTGCCAAGTAATACTCCATTGTATATACATACCATATCTTCTTTGTCCATTCATCCATCGATGGACATTCAGGCTCTTTCCATACTTTGGCTATTGTTGATAGTGCTGCTTTAAACATTGGGGTGCATATGTCCCCTTGAAACAGCACACCTGTATCCCATGGACAAATACCTAGTAGTACAATTGCTGGGTTGTAGGGTAGTTCTATTTTTAATTTTTTGAGGAACCTCCATGCTGTTTTCCAGAGTGGCTGCACCAGCTTGCATTCCCAACACTGTATGCTTTTTATCTCCTCTACACCAGTAATATCTAAGTTGTGTCTGTGGTGCAATGGTGATGTTTCTAAAGCCTTGTCAGTGGAGGTTTCTCTCATATAAAATGCGGATGTGATATGTACAGAATGGAAGGCATCTTCTGTTTCAATAAAATAAGCACATGTAGAGAGCTCTGAGCCTGTTGTGCTCCCTTTTTCTGTGGGTTTGATAAGCTAACATAAACCTGCCCATGGAAGCTGAGGGAAATACATAAGGCAGGGAGAACAACTTAAAGTCATTAGGAAGTTGAATTGATCCTCACAAATTGAATCATACACTCATTTATTTGCTTAAAAAGCATTACTTTATTTATTTGTTTGTTTAAGAAGTGACTATTATTGTCAGACCCTATGTTAGGTGCTAGCTAGAGATATCAAAATGGGAGATACTATCCCAGCCCTCAACTTACTCAAAATCTGGTGGAAGATAAAGATAACTGAGAATTGTAATATGGTGTAATAAGTACTGTGATACATGTAAGACCCTGGTCCCCTGAGGGCATACGGAAGGGAGACTTACCTTGTGTGGCAAAGACCAAGGAGGTTTCCCAAGAGCAGGCATACCACTCACAGTTGGGCCAGAGACTGGGAGTAGAAGGAAGATGTCATTCAAAGAAGAGAGAAGAAAATGTGCAAATGCGTGGATAAGTGTCTGGTGTACTGAGGTCCTGCAGGTGTTACTCTATTTGCTTAGAATGGAGGGCGGGATGCAGGCATGGATGGGAGATGAGATGAAGAGGCAAGCAGAGGGAACAGAAGGCAGATCAACCATTTATGCTTTTCTTCAGCAGATTGTATGGAATATGTACTGTGTGCCAAGTGATGCATTGTACTAGCTAGATCCTAGTTTTTTCTTGCCTCAGAACCCATGCCTTCCCAGTCTCCTTTGCTGGCTTATCCATTTGTATCTTTCTTCTAAGTAGTACATAGCCCAGAACACAGCCCTTGCTCCTCCTCTCTTCTCCATCTACATTTTTTCCTTCTCCATCACTTTCAGTCCCATGGATTTAAATTCCACTTATAACCTGGTGTCTCTCATCCAATTTTTCATCCTTGATGTCTTCCCAGAGATTCAAAATTGAATATCTATTGCTTACTGACACTACCACTTGGATTCTAGTATCCATTATATACTTAACAAGTCTACAACTGAACTTGATTTCCCATTCCAAACCACTCCTTATCCCAATGCAGTAACAGCACCACAATCTGTTCACACCAAAATCCTGGAAAATGTTCTTCCTTTCCCTATTACTCCACAGCCAATTCAGTGGGAGGTCCTATTGAAGCAACCTCCAGACTAAAGAAATCACATTATCTCCCATGCTCAAACCTTCCTTCACACCAACAGCAACCCTGGCCCAAACCACAGCCATAGCCTCCTACCTTGTCTCCCAGCTTCCAGTCTTGCTCCCCTAAAGAATCACATATTCTCTTCTCAAGGGAGTACATCTGATCCTATTATTTCCCTGCCAATACTGCCAGTTAAAATATGCCAAAATAAAATGAGATTCAAAGTTTTTATTTTATGGCCCATGGACATAAGGGGATCCTGCTATCATTCCTTCTCATCCCTCCTCCCCACACAATAGGACATTCCAGCCACACTGGCTTTTCTGCCCTTCATGCCTCCAAACTCCTTTCCATCTCCATATTCTCTGCCTGGAATGCTCTCAACCAGACTGTTTAGGTCTCAGCTCACAGGTCACCCTCTTTGAGAGGTCTGCCTTCATCATCTTTTCTAAAACAAATCTTCCAGAATTATCCTATGTAACCATTTCTCTAAGAGCTCATAACTATCCAAAATTATACTATATTATTTATGTATGTATGTATGTATATATGTATGTTTTTTCTGTTAGTATATCCCTTCACCAGACTGGAAACTGCATGAGAATAAAGAGTTTGCCTTGTTTACTGTTGTATCTCCACTCTCTAGAATGGCACACAGATATATAATCACAAACTGTGATTGCAAGTGAAGGAAAAGTACAGTAGTTATATGAGTTTATATGGCACTGGAAAATAGAATTCAACCTTTTATTCAATGTACCCAGAAAATCCTGTTTATTCTCTTCAATATAAGACAGTAGCACAAGAGTATAACTTAATAGTCTAGCACTCATTTGTACATTTCTGCCCTATTTTCTTTAGGAAACCTTGATCAAGTGGCAGTGTTTATGATTTTGCAAAAGCTTGACTGAGGAGGTATCCCACTTATTTTTTTAATGTAATATTTAGATGAAGAACATAGCCAGTATTGTTTGTCACCATTTGAAAAACATTATGCTGAATTACAATATATTCAAAGAAAAAAATTACAAAGGCCTAGGAACAATTAAGTCTTTACTCAGAAACTATTAACAAGCAATTTATGTCAATTGCTTTTTAATTTATACCTGATTTTGTAAACAAATTTGAATAATCTTCTTGAAACTGGAATTTTTTCTGAATTTAGAATTTTAGAGTCAAACACTTATGTTTCCTTACCTTAAGGCAAAAGGGAAAGGAAAATCAGTAGCATTACATCATAATATATCACCTGCCATAATGAATCCCCACCTCTTCTACCAGAAAGAGTAGATTTTTCTCTTCTCAAAGGCAAAAGCCTCTCCTTTGACATGATTATCAGATTCTAGACTTGCTGAGTAGTGTAGAGGCTATGGTCTCCATAACAACCAATATTAACAGCCTGTGTTGGAAACTTTTTCTCCTTAGAAGCCTGGCATTAGAGCGGCGTCTGGGTAGCTCAGTTGGTTGAGCGTCCACCTTCAGCTCAGGTCATGATCTCGTGGCCTGTGAGTTCGAACCCCGTGTAAAGCTCTGTGCTGACAGCTCAGATCCTGGAGCCTGCTTGGGATCCTCTGTCTCCCTCTCTCTCTGCCCCTCCCCCGCTCATGCTCTGTCTCTCTCTGTCAAAAATAAACATTTAAAAAAATTTTTTTAAAGTCTGGCATTAGAAAGCAAGCTACATCAGAACACTGAGGGAGGAAAATAATATTTTAAAAATACATATAGGGTGTTTTCTTCTTAGTGGAAAGGATCAATACACTGATTAAATTATTTAGTTTTCAAATCCTTTATTCTGAGATATCTTTATTTGCTGTTGTCCTACCATGCCATAACTTATTAAGCATCTATTATTTGTCAAATTTGTATTAAGCTTTGCACATACGCTATCTCACTTAATCATCAAAGTAATCCTAAGAGTTAAATTGTAATAATCCATTTGCAAATGAATAAATTACCCAAAAGCACGCATTATACATTAGTAAATAACAACAGTCAGGATTCAAACCCAAGCCTTGTGGCACTAAGGACAGTGGTTTTTCTGTGCAAAATGTTGCCTTCTCTAGAAATTTTGAGCAAAATTTCCCAAGTTTAATAATAGAAGTGGACCTAGAATCTAAATATTTTAACTCCCAGGAAATTTATACAACTTATCAGAAGCAAATGAATTTATAACTTCAAGAACAGACATTGTTAGCACTTCTTCAAGAAAAGATATAGCAAAAATCTCCATTATTCTTTAATACAGTTGAAGTTGGATTCTTGTGTTTTAAGGATATATCAATATGTAGAGGCAGCTCTGGTGCAAGCATCCAAATTAAATGCAATTTAAGGGAAATTTAATCTTCTGAATTCTGAATTTTATTTCTCTGTTGTTAACCTGCTTAATTCCCCTGTCTCAAACTATTATTAAAATAATCAAAGAGCGACGCTGAACATCTTTTCATGTGAGCACTGGGTGTTGTATGGAAACCAATTTGACAATAAATTTCATATATAAATAAAAAATAAATAAATAAATAAAATGGGGAAAAAAATAAATAAACTGAGGTCACTCAGAATCCAAAATAAAATAAAATAAAATAAAATAATCAAAGAAACAAAACACAAGTGGAAAAAACTCTTTGAAAGTACTGGGTAATAAGAATGAATGCCACTAAAATGCCAGAAACCTTGAAGAATTTCTAAAAGTATTTTAAGACTATTCTTAAAATAGACTACATATTGTCTTTATTAACAATCTAGGTCTGAAAACTTGATTTTTTCCAAAAAAAAAAAAAATGAAACCTTAATTTTTCAGTAAACACAAGAAGGACAAAGTAGAAGTAGAAAGGAGTAAAAGGGATAATAAATCTCTCACCTTAAATAAAGGAATTCAATGTAATATTTATTTTTGAATCAATAGTAAATAAAAGATCAAAATTGTTTTTAATTGAGTGGTAACTATGAATACAATAAAAATTAATGTAATACTTTCAAATTAATAAAGAACCAAAAAAGGAGAAAAAAGCTTATCAATAGGGCTAATGATGAGGGGAAAGAGCAATAAATATAAATGAGTTAAATTCTTCTATTAGAAAACAAAGATACTCTCACAGTGTTAAAAATTAAAAAAATAAGTGTTTTCAAAAGAAACACAAACAAAATTATACGGGAAAATTCATAATACTGAGATGGGCAAAGCTATACCAGACACACTACCAGTTAAAGTAGAATACAAACCAAAAAGAATTAAGTGGAATATAAAAGACAGATTATATTGATTAAAGGTAATTTTACATTGAAGATATAATAGAAAATACAAAATTAGAAGTACAATGAAAGTTCTGCAATATAGTAGAATAGATGCCCTCTGGCAATATGTATATAAATATTTAATATTTACATATAAATACAGATATTAAATATTAAAACCATCTTTTTAAATTTAAGGTTAGTTTTAAAGAGAATAAGAGAAATCCTTAGAATCTAAAACTATGAAGTAGGAACATAAATTCAAAGTATAAACAAGCACTAATACTAGCAGCTACCTTAAATTATCTGCTAATCCCTTTTACCTACAGCTATAGATTTTGACAGTCACCCGGTGATAATTGACAAAATAGTGAGCAAAAAAACATGGGAAGTAAAGTTTTAAAAATCCAGAAGCCTTAAAAGACCATGCTTCAATAAGAGGGGGAAATGTATATGTTATTAATAATAGATCAGGATGTATTAATAGACCAGAAACTTTGAGGAATTCTAAAAAAATGTAGGGCTAGTTGGGGAGTAGTCCAAGACAATTTGGAACATTGAGCAGTCTTCATGCACATTAAGCTATAATTTGTACAACCTGCATGGTCCTAAAACTGTCAATCCAGGAATTCAATTTGAAGTATCCCCTCATGGTACCTACAGCTGCCAAACACTCATACACAAACACACATGCGCGCGCGCACACACACACACACACACACACATATATAGACATCAACACACATACACGCATAAACACATATATACATAAACACATACACACATTCTCCCTAAAAGAACACTTCTTAAACCAAGCCTCAAGACATTGTCACAGAAGAACTTCCAAAAATATAGAAGTTCAAAATCAGATATCTCAAAACACATAAGAAAGGAAACCATGAGTGAAAGTCAGCAGAAACAGCAAACAGAATGATCAGACCTCAAAGACCTGAGATATATCAGACATAGAATATAAAAGAATGTTTAATATATTTAAATAAATAAAAGAGGGAATTGAAAACATGAGAAAAGACAAATGACTAGCAAAAATAACTGGGCAAATTTGGAAAAATAGAACTTTCAGAAAAAAATATAATAAAAATTCTAATTGGAGTCTAAAGTTTTGTGTTGTTCAGGGGGAAGATAAATATATTTATTAACTTTAGACTTTTGTTAATTAAGTATGTTAAATTTATTTGTAAAAACTCACTTAAAACATAAGGACACAAAAAGCTGAAAGAAAAATTTGGAAAATATGCCAGGTAAACCAAAAGTAAGCTGGAATAGCTATTGGTATCAGGTTAAAAAAAAAAAAAAACTTAAAGCTAAAAGGATTTCTAATTAATATAAAAGATTCAAAAGATTCAATTTGCAGGAAGATAAAACCATTCCAAACTTGTATGCAACTAAAAAGAGGTATTCCAAATATATAAAGAAAAAATGGACAAAGCTATAAGGCAAAATGAGTAAATCTGCCATCATGGTGGATATTTTAATATGCATCTCTAAGAAATTTATCTTGAGCTGAAAGAGATTACTAGAGATATGAATATTTAATCTAATAGATATATATAAAATGCTGTGTACAAAAACTACAGAATATACACTCTTTCCAAGTACACCTGGAACAGTTACCAAATTCACTCATGCCATATAGCAAGTCTAACACATTTCAAAGGATTAGTTTCGTGTAAATCATGTTTTCTGACCACAATGCAAAACTCCATATATTTGGTCATTTAAGAACACACTTTAGAATAAGTAACTCATAGCCTCAAAAGAAATTATGATAGGGAAATTAATAAGTTCTTACAACTGAGTAATACTGAAATACTATGAAATGAAAACATAAAATATAGATAAAGCAATATTTCAGGAGTACTAGATACTCTTAAATTTTTTTATGATTTTTTTTTGAGAGAGAGAGAGAGCGAGCAGGGGAGGGGTGGAGAGAGAGGGAGAGAGAGAATCCCAAGCAGACTGTCAGCATGGAGACCGATGCAGGGCTCAAACTCACAAACTGTGAGATCATGACCTGAGCCAAACCAACAGTCAGACGCTTAACCAACTGAGCCACCCAGGTGCCCCTAAATACTCTTAAATATTTAGATTAGAAGAAAAGTCTAAACATTGTAGATTAAACATCAACCTAAGACATCTAAAAAACTAGAAAAAGAACATTAACTCAAAGAAAATGGAATAACAAAACAATAACCTTAGCATAAATTAATAAATTAGAAAACAAAGATATAATAGAGAGGAACAACAAAGCCAAAGCTTAGGAGTGCTTTTTTTTAACTAATAAAATTGACGAATGTCTGATAATGTTGATTTTTTTTTTTAAAAAAGAAAAGGACGTAGGGGCACCTTGGTGGCTCAGTTGGTTGAGCATCCGACTTTGGCTTAGGTCATGATCTCACAGTTGGTGAATTCGAGCCCCACATTAGGCTCTGTGCTGACAGCTCAGAACCTGGAGTCTGCTTTAAATTCTGTATGTCCCTCTCTCTCTTTGTCCCTCCCCTGCTCGCTCTCTCTCTCTCAAAAGTAAATAAAGATTAAATAAAAAATTTTAAGGCACATATAGATACTATTAGAAGTTAAAAGAGAGCTATATCTAAAGATAGCATATACTTAAAAGTAGTAAAGAAAAAAGTCAAAAGTTAAAAAATTTAGACAAATGGAATAATTCTTAATAGAATATGATTTACCAGTGCTGACTCAAGAAGATATATGCAACCCAAATAGCCTTATGTCCATTAAATAAATTGAATCATTAAAAGTCTTCCCATCAGCCGGAGCAGGTTTTACAAATTTTCTACCAGGAATATGTATGTAGGGAAGAAAAATGTTCAGTTTCATTAGTTACCCTTGTGGGAAAGAACTATTTACAATGATAATGCTCAGAAGAAGCTTGCGCAATATTTCTGAAAGGCAACTCCACAATACATATCAAAATCTTCAAAATGTTTGTGCCTTTGACCCAGCAAGTCTTTAATAATCCTAGAGAAATAGTTGCTCATGTACAATAAGGATACATGCCCAATTTATTTGGTGCAAATTTTTACAATAGGAGAAGGTGAAATGTATTAAAATAGATCCATATAATGGGATACTACAGGGCCATTAAAATGATGCAATAGTTGTGCATCTAATGACATGTAAATATGTTCATAATAAAAGGTTACACAACCACACATACAGGAAGGTTTCATTTCCACCAGTAAATAATAAAATAATTATAATTGCTAATGCTTATTGAGCATTTATTATGTTCCACTCTGCTATGTATTTTATAAGTATTATAAAATCTATCCCTCACAGCTATCCTTTGAAGTAAGTGCTTTAACTTCTTTTTTTAATATTTATTTATTGTTGAGAGAGAGAGAGAGAGAGCTTCAGTGGGGGAGAGGCAGAGACAGAGAGAAGGAGAGAGAGAACCCCAAGCAGGCTCCGTGCTGTCAGCACATATCCTGACAGGGGGCTCAAACCCATGAACCATGAGATCATGACCTGAGCCGAAACCAAGAGTCAGACGCTCAACACACTGAGTATCTAGGCACCCCTAACTTCTTCTTATAAATGAGAAAACTGGAACTCAGAGAAGGAAGTAACTGGCCTGACACTCAGTTCATGCACAATTGTTTTTATAATATACATAGTGGGAAAGCCTAAATTAAAATATATCAAAGTACTCCCAGTTATTATATCTAAGTAGTAAATTTAGTAATATTATTTTTCTTTTTATTCATCCATTTTTTGTCTACAAGAATGACAATTTGTCTATAAGGAGGACATTTTTTTTAAATTTTTGAAGCATTTTATCAAAAACTATCAACCCAAATACAAATACCTAAGAGAAACAAAAGGCCTGTCCTCTCAAATTTTGAATGAGTTTAGGAGGTCTCTAAAAATACACTCTTAACACTTACTTACATCTACTTTGAAAGATTTAGGTGATCCCTAATTTATTTTTTTTTTTCAACGTTTATTTATTTTTCGGACAGAGAGAGACAGAGCATGAACGGGCGAGGGGCAGAGAGAGAGGGAGACACAGAATCGGAAACAGGCTCCAGGCTCTGAGCCATCAGCCCAGAGCCCGACGCGGGGCTCGAAGTCACGGACCGCGAGATCGTGACCTGGCTGAAGTCGGACGCCCAACCGACTGCGCCACCCAGGCGCCCCGAATTTAAATCTGTTTTAATCCTTCTATTTTCTGCCATCTGAACAGTTAATGGGCTCTGGGGAGTTCACCAGATGAAAACAGAGCATGTTTATAGTTTATTGTCATTAAATACTTAGTTAAATGTGGGACCACAATTATCTCTGAAAACAGCCTTTTAATTATTCAAATGTCATGACAGCACAGCTTAGATGCAACAATTGACCTTTACATTTCTCTTGAGTCAGCAGTGTTCTTCAGATTCTAAATACCATTTTAAAAAATAAATCACAAGCTCTGGCTCCAAGGGGGGAAAAAAAGCTCCTAATGTGGTTTTGTCCTCACAGAACTTAAACAGGATTGTTTGTGCTTGGCCAGTTAGCCCATTCATTATACTGACTGATGCATTGTGTCACATCTCTTTGGACATTTAAATCATACAAGAAAAGTATTTTTATAAAAACAATAACACCACCTGATTCTAGTGTAACTCTTCACAGTTTACAGAAAAAGTTACCTAACATTTGGAAATTTAAAAAAAGGTTGTTTGATATGGCTGATCACATCCTTGGGGAGTGATGGTACCAGGAGAAGAGTTCACGTCTTCTAACTTCTGGTCCAAAATAATTTTCAACACCCCCAAAAATTCCTTCCAGGCAACTGTGAGCTACTTGAGGTCAAAAACTTCCTTTTTCAGCTCTGTAGCCCACGAACATAACACAGACATAGAGTCTAGGTTTCAATCTATGTTGAGTTGATTTGAACTACACAACCTATTCTTTACATGTTTTCCTATAGATAGACTTTTCAATTAGTCGTTTTAAGAACCAAAATTGCCACGAAAATAGATTCTTGCATTCTAAGTCTAAGAAATCTTTTCAAGTAAGGCATAGTTCTCTGAACACAGGTCATAGGGACATCTACCCAGTTCTTTCTGGACTAATCTGATAGTGTAGTGAAGCACCACTTACTGGAGTCAAGAAGACCTATGTTCAAATCCCAGTTCTGCGGCTCTATGCCATTTTCCTTGGACAAGTTATTTAATTCCTGTAACATCAACTTCATCATTTATAAAAATGGAAATAATGCACATAAGCTCATTTGAGAAATTAAGTGACATTAGGGTGTGAAAAAGGGTGCATCTCAGCAAGCTCAGGAAATGATTCATTCAGAACTATTTGTTGAGCACATATCAGGCACGAGGTCTCTTGGCTATCATTTCATTCATTTAATGGCAGAACTTGACAGAGTGAGAGTAAAAGAAAATTTTACGCTATCTTCTGCCCATTCAAACCCATTTGTGAGCTAGTTTTATCCTAGCTTCTGACTGAAATCATAGATTGGTCCTTTGTACTCATTTCCCATGGCTGTTGTAACAAAACACCACAAACAGTGTCACTTAAAACAACAGAAATTTATCATCTCAGTTCTGGAGGCTAGAACTCTGAAGTCAGCTGTTGGCAAGGCCCTGCTCCCTCCCAACCCTACACGGGAGGATCCTTTTTTGCCTCCTCCAGTTTCTGGAATGCCCCAGGCATTCCCAGCCTCTGCCTCAATCCTCACATGGCTGTCTTCCCTCTGTGTCTGTGCCTTCACATGGTGTTCTCCACTCTGTGTGCCCCTGTGGCCAAATTTCCTTCTGCTTATAAGGACACCAGTAGGATTGGAATGGGACTCACCATAAGCACTTCATCTGGACTTGATTACGTTTGCAGAGACCCTGTTTTCAAATAAGATCACATTCAAATAAGAAACCAGAGGTTAGGACCTTACCATATCTTTTGGGAAAACACAGTTCAGCCTATAGTTTTTTCAGTCACTTGAAGATAATAAAAAGTCCTCCAGACACTTTCAGCCCCAAAAGCAGTGTTGTTTCAGTAACTAAGACACACAGTCCTCTATAATAATCACAGGACTCCTTCCATATTCACAACATAGAGCTTCTCACCACCCCCACCAAGCTAGGAACACCATTAGGCCCGATCCTCTGTTGTTGGGAAGCTGCCAGGTAGATCTTCTGGCTTCTGGCTCCACTTCCTCCCACTCTGTTCACTAGTCACAGCCTCAGAGCCCTCCAGGGTGGGACCAGAGCAGTGAGGACTAGGGGAAGGAACCCAGCCTTATGTGGCAGGTACAATCATAGCCTGGCATAAACACTCTCTGGGCTCAGTGGGATATATAACATGAGTATATTCTCTCATGTTATGCTTTCATGGGTCTCTCAGAGATTCTTCCTGGGAATATCCCACTTCAGTTCCAGTGAAGTCACCAATCCTCACCCTTCCAGGAAGTCCTCTGGGGTAGAATTCCAGATAGCTCCAGGATGGCTCAGCCCTTGGTGGCTGGGTAGCTTGGTAGATGGTCATACATCCTTGACCACTGCCTGGAAATGCTCTCCTCTGGTGCTTCCAGGATTAGCTCTTTGATAATGAATATAGGCAAAATGTTGGAAATATATATGTACATATATACCGTTCTTTTAACAAACCCTATTATGTAGTCAGGCACCTGTTATTCATTCTTTTTTCTTTCCTTTTTTCGGAATAGCAGCCAACACTTAAACTGAAAGACTCCCATTTTAATATTCCACTGTAGTTGCCTTCATTCCTGATAGAAAAGAAGCCGAGAGCAGTATCAATGACCTTGTATTTCTAAACAGAATGAACTTGGTTTGTCTCAGAAAATTAAGTGACAAGAGACAAGCAGAAGGGCTTTGTTCTGCTCTTTCCTCCTATCAAGATAGTATTTGCCAAGCAACAACATTGATTGATCCTTAAAGCTAAGGATAGGTTAGAGCTGCAGAGTAGGACAAGGGAAACAAGACTGCATTAATGAAAGGGTATAAGAGCAGGTATTAGAAGGTGTGGGCCTGGACCTGGTTCACTGATTAGCTATCTAGTGACCTTGGAAAGTTCACTTATGAAGGTCAAATAAGTTAATGCACTTGAAAGCTCTTTAAAAATTATGTACATTGAAGGTGACAATATTATTGATCTTAGTAAGAAGCAATGCAGTTTTGTTACTAAATCCTCTTATTTCTTCACCTAGAAAATCTCTGGTTCACTCCTTCCTCTCTGCTTTTGTTGCAATCACCCTGGCCTCAACCCAGATTCATGCAATAATCTAATTTATCTCTTCTTTGCCCTACCCCCACAATTCATCCCCACAGGAAGGAGTTGGACTAGATGCTCCTAAGGCCTCTTCCTTCCTGATACGATGTTCAGATTCTATGAGACAAAGAATAGGAAAAGAAAACATGGCTATTCTTTTCCCTAGTCCACTCACATCCTTAGCCTTGGCTACGATTCAAATAAGGCATTTGGCTTATCAGTTAAAGTTTAGATAAATGGGGATGTGGTGGGCAGGGGCGGGGGGCTACCTGGGTGGCTCAGTCAGTTAAGCGACTTACTTCGGCTCAGGTCATGATCTCATGGTTCGTGAGTTTGAGCCCCGTGTCAGGCTCTGTGCTGACAGTTCAGAGCCTGGAGCCTCCTTCAGATTTGGTGTCTCCCTCTCTCTGCCCCTCCCCTGCTCGCTTGCTCTCTCTCTCTCTCTCTCTCTCTCTGTCTCAAAAATAAATAAACATTTTTTTAAAAAATTTAAAAGGCATGAAATTGTCAGGGGAAAGCCAGTTAAATGAAGATCAGGATTTTTCAGATACTTCATAGTTTCAGTAACTCCACAAACACTCCAAAGATGGTTGTATGTACTATTACAATGTATGGCAGTGTCTTTTTATTCTTATTTGCCCTCAATCCATGGCAATCTGTCTTCTACCTCTATTCCATGGGTGTTGCTCTGGACAAAATCATCACAGCTCCATGGCTGTTCATGCTCACAGATGTGCTCCAGCCACAGCCCTCCACACTGATAAACACTTTTTCCACGTAAGGATTCCCTTACTGGGTTTTCTCTCCAGTGAATTCTTCCTCCTCTATTACTTATTGCTGATGTTCCCCAGAGTACAACTCTGAACAGTCTGCTCTCACTCCTGATGTACTCTCACTGGTTCAACAAATCCCTTCATGTGATTCCAGTCACCACCGCAATCAGAAAATCTACAGCTCTGGCTGTCATTTTCTTCTTGAGACCAAACCCATGTAGCCAATAGCCTACTAGACATCTGTGCTCCAACGTACACTAAAAGCACCTCAAACTGCACATGTCCAGATCTGAGGTCTTCACCATACCCCTACTTCACCTTTTCTGTTACATCTGTCAAATGCAACACTGAATTCCAGGCACCATCTCTTACACAGACAACTCCAACAGCCTTGTAACTTGTCTTGCTGCCTCCAGAGGGGATAGAATGCCCAGTTATTCCATTCTTTTCATTTCAGTCAGAGTAGTCTTTCTGAAGCACAGATCTGAGTCATGACTTCCCACTTATCCTTAGAATAAAGTCCAAATCATTGACCTAGTCTTATAAGGTCCTTTGTGATTTGGACCATTCTTGCCTCTACATCCTCACCTCTGACTCCCCACCTTGATGTCTACATTAGCATCATAATAAATCACCAATTCCCAGAATAAGCCATGTAATCTTCCTCCTAGCCTTTGCACATGCTGTTCCTCCCTCAGAAATGTTCTTTCCTCACCCCATTACCTGGCTAACTTCTATTCACCCTTAGAGTCTCAGTTGGCTTTCACTGTATCCAGATCCCTAAACTCCCAAGTCTAGGTTGAGTTCCCCTCTTCTTCGCTCCCAGAGCACCATTTCTTCCCTTATCTTATAGGCCTGGATTGCACTCAGCTATGCCCCACCACACTGCACACTCCAGTGGCAGGATCAGCATCTGTCTTATTTATGCTATACCCTGTATACTTTATAACATTGCCTGCTACATAGTAGACCTGTTAATAATTCTGCTAAATGAGTGTACTATGTGTAAGTATATAGAATAAACTATTTTGAGAAGATTCTACCCTTCAAATTTTATGAAATACTTTAATAAAAAGGGTTCTGTATGAAAAAAATCCACTTTATACAGACATCATAAAAGCACTACTATCTTGTACATCTAAGTATTTCTTTTTAAAAGTATTGCATCTGGTCTTTCAAAATGTGTTTTAATTATAACATAGCTCCAAATACCAATATAGGTATATGTCATTTGTAAAGTTAGCAAATTTTGCCAGTACAATCTAATAATTGAAAACAGAGGAATGTCAATCCATCCAGAACCTCTTTTCCATTTTTTGTTAGGTTCTGTAGAAAAGAGTGCTCCAATGGTGGATTTTTTTCCAGAGCCGATGGAGTCTCTGGCCTGGTATTATATTGGTCTTCTCTTCTGTGTTTTGATACTGGGAATGAGGCAGCCACTGCCAGCAAGCTAGATTCAATGCCTAGTATCTTTGGCAGAGAAAATATTTCTCCATTTCTATCCAAATTAATCCTCACAGGCCAATAAATCAATACACAAAGAGCATGTGTGATGATTTTGACCATCTGGAATTTTTCTAAGGCGTTGGTGGTCATAACAGAAACTACCTGGCTCCACAGTAGCTATGAGTATCTAGTTATTAGCTCGGACTAGCATGAGCACATCCCCCTTTCCATGTGATAGCACCACCTGATCCAGGGCAGGGGAGCTCCTGGCAGCTTTTCCTTATCTTTGCCTGATCATTCAGTCAGCTAGTTTGATTCCAGCATCAAAGAAAACAACTTTAACCCATTTCTCCCCAATACTCTCATAAAATAACAAACTGGATCTAGACTATCTTCACACCTGGTCAACCATTATAACAATCGGGTAGTCAAAAAGAAAAAGGAAAAAAGTCAAAATAGCAGTACAGTATGATCAATACACCAGCGATTTTTTAATCTGACTTTTCCAAAACAACTGACCCAATTTTTTTTTCCTTAAATACGCCCAAAGTGTGGGAGGAGGAAGCTTTTCACAGTGTAAGGCAGTGTCTACATGGTTATTAGATATAACAAGTTAAATTCTTTATCACCAGGAAAAAAATGCTACAAAGGAACTGCTTCTAAACCAATGGCTCTAGTGGCCTTCCCTGCAGCTAAGGCAAAAGCTAAGGAAAGGTGAGGAGGAAAGAACCTGTTTCCATGCTCAGACAGTCTAAGGTTGCTTTAGTTGTACCAATAAATGCTACCCCTGGTGGGCTCTCTGTCCTAAATCCATTCATTATTTCACTCAGTGCTCACAGCAGCTCCAAATCACTCCCATTTGTCAGTTCGCAAACTGACCTCTGCCTACGGAGGGCAAGGAGAGACTGAAGAAAGAGGCAGACCACTCCAGATTGGTAGGAGGCAGGTTTAATAAGCAAGGGAACTTAGTTACAGGGCTTCTGTTGGGCAGCGAGATGAGTGTATCTCTACACCAACCTGCCAAATCTTAAAAATTTATCTAGAGACCTTAACTGGGTTCAGTCACATAATTCGCTGCATACGGTTGCAATAAAATCGTACTGTCTATAAAGTCTACATCCTTAAAAATAGCTCCAACAATGGGAACTGTAGGCAGAATGTATATGCCAAGGACAACGGAAGGGGTGAGGAGCCTCCAGTTGCCGGGGTCCAACTGAAGAATCAACCAGCAATCACTTCCTCTTAATGACCTCTTCTAATGTCTTACCTCTCCTGATTGGCTCTTAGAATCTTATGTGTCCCCCTCTTCTGCAATGTGCCCTGAGTGGTCAGCAAGGGTGTTAATAACATGGAGGTGGTTTGTTTGTTAGTTGTCTGACTGCACTGGAGGCAGATACTACAGCAACAATACAGGCAAATGTAAAAGAAAATAGATTAAGATGATTACCAAAATAACAATTTTTTCCATCAAGAACCCCATGATCCAAACCCCTGATTTACTTAGTCCCCTAGACTGAGGTTCAGATCACTCAGGGCATTCGTTATATTTTTATATGATTAAAATAGATGATACATACTAGATTCATCAGGTATGAACATGTAACATTTTCATTGTGCCTCCCCACAAAGCAATAATAATGCCCAAGGCTATCCTATTTTGGAGGACAGCTTTTTCCATCAGAGACATTTCAGTATTCATTAAGGACAGGCTTTGCTGGCTATCAGTTAAGGTTTGTTGGGTGAATTTAGTAAGAGCTTCTGTGTGTACCATATCATCCTCCAGGCCAATGGAGAGAACAAAGAAGGCAGCCAAGAGATTTTATCAGTGGAAAACAGAACATACCCACCTGACCTTGAGGAGAGGGAGGTTGGCAGCTTTAGGAACTTGACCCAGTTGTACATACTATACATGTTGGCTAAGGGAGGCAGCGCTGTCAGGCATGAGGAGATACAGTGGTGGTGGGAGATACTAGACCAGAACCCCTCTCTCGGTGACACATGTTCCATTCCATGTATCATGCATTTCAACAGGTTCAGCTTGTAGCAGGACAGTGGAATCTCAGTGGAGACTGAGTAGTTCCCCACACTTAGAGGTGTAAAATAATCTACCCATTCCAGTGGGACATCTTATTGTAAATTCCAGTAGATGACATATTTCCCAGGCACGATGGGGTTTGGTGTTCTCAGCAGCACATCACATTGATTCATGGTGAGAGCTGGGCAATGGCTGTTTTCCATGACTTTTCTATCTTTACAACATCAAATGTCTCAGCAGCAGTCTCTAGTTTGGCATACAGAATAATAGTCCCTACTGGTTGATTATTCAAATGAAGTAAAGCCTGGGACAGTACTTTAGTCTATCCAGCCAGGGTTGTTTTACCTGATAGTAATTTAATCTGTTGCTTCAATATTTTATTTTTTCCTTTCTTTAACCCTACTGCTTGTGGGTGGTTATAGGGGGCATGGAACCATGGAACATGGTCATGTTCTTTTGGCCAGTCTTGCACATTATCGCTTTTGAAATGTGATCCCTGATCACTGTATTTTTGACAAGGGTGTCTGTACATGGTACTCAGCTTTTCTAATTCTTTAATGGTAACAGCCTGGTTTGCACAGTGATGGGAAGACTTGGGTTAGGCCAGATACAGTGTCCCCATAAACCAAGGCATATTTAGAACCTTTGCTCTTGAGGGCGGGGCTAATATAATCAATTTACCAATCTTTCACAGGTTGGGAACTCCCATGGATGTCCCCAGACTTCTCTAGCAATTGTCTTGGGCATTATTAAGAACACACAAGATAAGCTTTTAATGCATTAACCAAGTCAGTGTATTTCAAGGGCAATCCTGCATCCTGCATCCCACCTGAGTGCTAGTGGCCGTTTATTCCTATGCATCCAATCTTTTGTATCTACTGAAGAGTCAGTTGCTAGCACTTGTGTACCCAGGCTAAGGCATCAGCTTCCTGATTGCCAGGAAGGATCAGTGTCTTATTATTTAAGGCATGGAAAATAGTGAGGACTGCCTCAGCTCCTATGGATGAAACTGAATATACATCTTGGAATATGGGAACTGAATTTCCATATATCTTGACCACACAAGGGCATTCATGGTCATCCATCTTTAGGCTTCCCATTGTCTAAGCCATAGGGTTAATCCCTCTAGAACAGCCCAACTATATGTAAAGGGTTAACAGCCAGGGCTCCTGAGCAATCACAGACAAAATGCTCCGAGTTCAGCCCACTGGCTGCTGTGATTCATTCTTGTTTGTAGGCATCTGTACACTAGGCTTCAATGAGAATTTCCCCCATTCTCTTTCTACCGGCCACAAGGGTCCCATAGGAATAGGGGCAGGATATTTATAGGATCTACATATCCTACAGGGTCTAGTAGCACCTGCAATTCCAGAGACGGTGGGCTAGCAGACAGGGTGCTCCTCTGTTGCAAATAGGCATACCGTTTAGCCAAAGTGGGAGTTTGATCCATGGCAGAGGTAGATCAGTGAAACATATTTTTAATTCATCCATTGATAGGAGGGGAAGTTCTTATCATGATATACTGTTCCTTTGTGAGAAGCTCTACCTAGAGGAGCACTGTGTCCACTGCTAGCAGCTGTTGCTCTGTGGGGTACATGAGGTTTCTCTCCGCTTCCAGAGCTGGGACAAAAATTTTAGGGGTCTTCTCTCCTTCTGTTGTCCCTGCCATAGTATCCAACCCATACCTTCTGGAGTCACAGACACATCTAATTTAAATGTTATCCCTCTGTGGGAAATGTCCAGAGCTTTAACCTGCCTTACTAGTGTTTTTGCCTTCTCAAAAGTGACTTGTTGTTTTGACCCCCCCAGTTCCACGTGTACCCTTTTTCTTACTAGGTGGTATAAAAGGCAGAGGCGCTGTGCCAGGTGGGAATAAAAGTCCTTCTAAACCCCTAAATCTCTACAAAGATTTTCATCTCTCTCATGTATTGTGGGAGTGGATAGGCTTGCATCGTGTCAATCATAGCTTTGGGGACAATGTGTGTCTTATCCAACCAAACAACTTCCAAAAACTTTATGGCAGCACCTGGGCCTTGAATTTTCTGGGGTTTATTGCCTATCCTTTCCTCACAGATGTCCAGCAAAGCCCACAGAGTATCCAGCAAATCTTCATGTGTTAACATTATATCATCAGTGGAATCGGGCCATTGTATTGGGCTACCATCCCATGACATAATGTGAAGCTTTGCACGTAGCCTTAGGGAAGCACTTGAAGGTCCATTATTGTCTCTCCCACATGAAGGCAAATTGATCTTAGTTATTAGAAACCTGTACTTGTCAGAGTCTTTTCCATGAATCTCTTTGAAGATGAAGCACTTTTGCAGGAACATTTTTGCAAAAGCATCAGAGTAAAATAATAACTGTCTATAAATGACAAAAGACTTTAAAAATGGCCATCATTAAAGATCTGATGAGAGTTCATTATAATGCAATTGACAAGGAGATTTAGTTATTTCTATGACATACATTTTAAAATTGCGACTGATAACATTATATACCAGGACATATCAGATTTTTAGGAATTCCATATAAATATACCCTAAGGAAAGCTTATCTGATATGCACTCTTTTTAATTTAGCATATCAAATAAGCCTAATTAGTTTAATATCTCCCTTTTATAAGAAGAGAAAACACACCTTTTGAGATGTTCCAGGGATCTGAAAAATCCCTAAGTTAGGACAAGGTCAACAAGCCCTCATTTAAATTTGAGTTGGTGAATTTTGTCAAAAATATCAAAAGATTTAAAACAGTTGATTAAAAAGGGTCATAGTTCACCATGAAACAATACTTACTTATCATTTTAACCAAAGTGACAAAGATTTGAAAGGCAAATACAGAAAGTCATATAGTTGTAAAAAAAAAAACTTAGCTCGGGGAGACTTGGTGGCTCAGTCAGTTAAGCATCCAACTCTTAACTTCAGCTCAGATCATGATCTCATGGTGCAGGGTTGGAGCCCCGCATTGGACTCTGTGCTGAGAGAAGGTCCCTGCTTGGGATCCTCTGTCTCCCTTTCTCCCTGCCCTTCTCCCACCCTCACGCACGTGCACACGCAGTCTCTCAAAAATAAATAAACTTAAAAAAAAATTATCCATTAAATAAAAATCTTAGCTCTTTTAATGGAGAAGACTCAGTTTTTCATAAGTAATCAAAGACCTGATAAAAACCATATGACGCAAAATGAAATTATTTTGATAAAACATAGAATCTTTGTTTTCTAGGCAGATTACTTAAAAGATAAAGGAAAACCTTACATAATCTCATCAAGGACAAACCAATAGTCCAAGAAAACTTTGTCCCTGTAGCAGATGAAAGAAAATAAAGTTTCAGTTTTACATAAATACACCATTGATGTTAAAGCTTACTTTTCTTTAAGCCAATTAAATAGAGCTCTTTTGCAACTTAATTTTGGTAATTTTGGTAATTACCAAATTAAAAAGAAAAACATCACACATGTAATATATGTCCATGGACATACATAACAGACACACAGACACAAAAAAAAGATCCCATAGCTTTCCTTCCAAAACTCTAGCCATGAATTCAGTACAACAATATAAAATTCACTAGTTTATAAAGCAGTTAAATCCAAATGTGTTTCTGGCAGATGAAACAAGTAAAGGTTACCCACTCATATGGCTAAAGTTTTTTATTACTATTTGTAGAGAAGACTTTTAAGATTTGTATGTGCCCTTTAATAGTAATCTTTTGGAGGCTGTGGACTAGATTTGGGGCAAGGGAGTTTCTATAGCAAACTGTATTTTAGAAAGCGTCTTTCCCCCTTTTCTCTCTTCAGTCCCAGGCAATCGTGGGCAGGGTTTTAGTTGTCTCCTGTGGTATTTAGATTTCCAGGGCATGATAAGACTTACAACTTCAAGGGACAGAGAAAGAATGCAAGTTTCTTCTAGGAGTTTTAGGGGTATATTTCTTCATTATTGGAAATCTAGAGTAGTTACTATTTAAATTTTCCCTTTGTGTTAGGAGTCAAACTTCACGAGACTGTCAGTTGTCACTGTCAATCACCATAACATCCTCCTCTTTGCTCTTGGCTCTCTTCACTTTCCTAGAGATTTCTCCTCTTAGTATCCCAATCAGGCTTTGTCACAAGCTCTTGGATCTTAACCCAAGGCATCTTGTACCCTTTTAGCTTTGCAAAATTGACCACCAAGTTCCTCAACTTATTATCCTCCTCTCCCACCTTTTCTGCCAGCCCCAAAGCTAGCAAAGTAGTGGACAACTGCTTGTCCTTCTATAGCTCAGCTCTTCCAACTTTCTAACTCAACTTCAGCCTCTAGTTGGGCATCAGTGACCAGCCAAGCTGCCCACATGAGAGGCCAGCCCACTGTGGCAGCCACTCATTTCCCTTCTTTGCTGCAGTGTGCTATGTGTAGTTTCTCAAACACATATATCAAACCTGCTAGCATTTTCAGGGTGTCCTGAGACTCACATGGTGGTCCACGAGCATCTAACATATGTGACCACCTCTCCTCACATAGAGATCAGTGGCCAACACAGGATTTCCCCCGTGAATGCCTCTTTCCCAAGGCCCATTACTTTGGTCTCCTAGCTGGCTCACCAACTGTTGGTTCCTAAACTGGGCCCATACACAGAAGGCAAGGAGAGACCTACGAAAACGGCGACCACTCTAAATTGGTAGGTGGCAGATTTAATAAGAAAGGAAACTTGCATACAAGGCTTATCTTATGTGGCTGCAAGAAGAGATCTCCACACCTGCCCACCAGAATCTTAAAAAGTTTATATAGAGGCCTTCACTGGGTTCAGTCACATATACCATCCAGATGGTCTCAATAACACCTTCCTCTCTCAAGGCCGCATCCTTAGAACAGCTTTTGCTATGGGAACCGTAGGCAGACCATAACATTCAAAGGATGGGGGAGTACGTGAGGAGCTTCTAATTACCCAGGTTTAGCTCTAGGACCAACTGGCAGTCACATCCTCTCAATTACCTCCTCCAACAACATCATTTTAATTTGGAAAAACTGGGACGTAGACTTTGTAACTTATTCAAGGTCACACCACAGTTAAGTGGCAAGAATGAGATTCTGACCAGGTCTAACCCCAAAACTTCCACTCTTAATCACTATTTCTAATATGAAAAATGTTTGCATGTTTTGCAGACCCTGAACCAATCATAGAATTTAAACATTGTTGGTCACCAAAAAAAAATAATTTCTTTATCAAAGATTTTCTCTTATTGAAATTGTTTTAAAAGAAACAACAATATGGGAAATCAGAAAGTTGTGGGAGGAAAAGCTAGCTAGGAACTCCTTAGAATTCCCATGACATTAATAAATTAACTGTTTTCATTTTTTTCATATTCCTTCCAGTCTTTGTCTAATCTGTATATGTAATTATATGTATTTTCAAAGCCATTTTAAATGAATAGCTAGTATTGAAATGATAAACTCATCAAATGAGTTGTCTTCTTAAAAACAGACAAAAAGCATTTTAATTCTTCCCTCCACATTCTGGGTTTCATTTCCTCTTCTGGAACAATAACAATGACAGATTCTTGAAGAATTCTGATTCACACAGCAGATGTGAGGATTAGAGAACCTGCTGGCTAATTGGAGATAAGTTTCACTGGAAAAAGTCACATGAAAACAAACTATATGTGGTAAATTCCTACCTCTGAGCTTCTCAGGATATACTGAATTTATCCCACCAAAGAGTTCTGTTTTTGTAGAACTTCAGATGCCCTGAGTCTCTACATCAGCATTTTCCAAGCTGTGTTCTAGAGAACCCTAATGACAGATGCACACTTAGAGTTTCAAGGTAAATACATTTAGTGACTACTGTTTACATCCCCGCTGAGAGATTTAAAATGTACATTAGCATATGAACATCCTGGGAAGTCATGCAGTAAGGAACGCGTTCACTTTTGTCCAGAAGTTGCAAACAAGCTACTTCCAGGAGCCAGGTGGGTAAAGATAGTGATCTGGTGGTGGCTGTGATGAAGTGGAAACTACATGTACCACCTGACAGTTGCTGCTTCTGGTCCACGTGGGCTTAATATTAGCATATCTTCATGAGATGTCTGAAATGTGGGTTTTGATGGAAATTTTACATCCAGTTTGAGTGGGGAAAAAAACATGTCTCTTGGCTAGATTGGGCCCCTAGGCCACCAATTGGCAGCCTCTGGGTTAACCTAAGGCTTCTCAAGCTCATTTGACTACAGAACTCTTTGTTTCTAGAATACTCTTTGGGGAAATGCTACCACACTTCATTCTCCTGCCAACCCTTTATGGTCACTCTCTAGATCTAGTCTTCCTCCCATGCTCCAGTCTTCCAACCTAAAGTATGTTCCAGTTACTATGATTGTGTAATAAATTACTCCAACACTTGTGGCTTAAAGAAAGCAATATTTATTTTGCTCAAAAGTTGTAGTTTGGGTAAGTCTCAGAAAGCATGATTCATCTTTATTCCACTACATGTCGGTGTGGCTCAAAGCCTCGTGGAGATGGTGAGGGGTGGGAACCATCCAATGGCATTCTCAGGGCACCTGGCTCGTTCAGTCAGTGGAGCATGTGACTCTTGATTTTGGAGTTGTGGGTTTGAGCCCCACATTGCATGTAGAGATTGCTTAAAAATAAAATCTTAAAAAAAAACAAATAAACAAACAAAGGCATTCTCACTCAAATGTCAGGCTTATGCCAATAGTCACCTGACACCTTAGCTGCAATGGCTTAGAACACCTACATGTGACTTTTCTTTGAGGCCTGGGCTTCCTTGCTAGATATCTAGCCATCTAGATAGCTAGATTCCAGGAGTGAGCTGTCCTGACAGGGTTACAAGAGTGTGGGAGAGGTGCTGGTGCTTGTCTCACAGAGTCAAAGAATGAGTTTCATGGACAACAGAGTGAGCAAAACAATAGAGTTTATTGAGGAAAGTACAAAGCTCTCAAGAGTGAGAGGGGTCCCAACTGGGTAACTGCCAAGGATTTTTGTCTTTGACTTTTTATTGGGGCCTTATCAGAAAGTTGTGACACTCCACTTATGCACCTAACCCAGGCAGGTCTAGAATATGTTTATCCATTTTTTTTCCAAACCCTGCCACAGCTTCAGCCTCCCACTTACAGCTGCAACCTTCCCAAAGAGTCCGTTATCTCCCTGACTAACGTGAACCCTTTTCCTTCCCAAGAGGAAAAGGGAGAAGCAGGCAGAACCTGCATCACCTTGTAGGATCTAGCCCCAAAAGTCACAGCACGTCATTTCTGCTGCATTCTATTTGTCAAAGCAAGTGTTCAAAGACAGGCAAGTGACTCCACCTCCTTAAAGGAGGGTGGCAAGGTTCTGAAGAGGATGGGGGACCGGAAATACCATTTTAGCCAATTTGGAAGATGCAATCTTCCAGAAAAAAGAAAGAATGAGGGGCACCTGGGTGGTTCAGTCGGTTAAGCATCCAACTCTTAACTTCAGCTCAAGTCATGAACTCATGGTCCTGAGGTCGAGCCTGGCATCAGGCTCCATGCTGGATGTGGAGTCTGCCTGAGATTCTCTCTCCCTCTCCCTTTGCCCCTCCCCCACTCGCACATGCTTGCGCTCTCTAGCTATCTCTCTCTTTCTCTCTCTCAAAAAAAAAAAATTCTGGCTCTTTCATTTAACAAAAATAATGTGACTTTGAGCAAGTGATTTCATCTCTTTTTGCACCATTTGTTTACTGTCTCCTGAATTACAGTTGCCTCTGCTTTTACTTAGACTGTAAGCATCCTGAGAGTAGCACTCACATCTAAGTTTTTTGTTTTATTCTTTAATGCTGCTGTAATGCAAGTGCAGACACGTACTTGGGGTTTAGTACATATTTCTAATACCTTATTTTATTACAGCTAGTAGGGAGGTTCTCAGTAACTTTTCACCGCTTGTAAACATGGTCGAAGGAGACGAAATGCCCCCCCCCCCCAGAACTGAATCACACTGCCTTTAGTTCATTATAGTTCTGTGTTGGTCTCAGCCTATCAATGACCGGTGCTGTGGCTGGACCAGCGCCTGTGGTTCTTATTATGATTTCAAGATGCTCTCAGCAATAACCACCAGGAAATTTTGAAAGAGAAAATGTTTCTTATAAGTTCTGAAAATTACATGGCCCACCTGGAGCCACACAGTGAGGTCATGGGTAGAGAGAAAGAGAGCAGGCCCAGGGTTCTGCTTTTATTGGGGTTGAGAGCAGGGGACCTAGAGTTTTGAGGGCTCATTCTTCATTGGTTTTAAACCATTCACTCATTTAAAACAGAAGTGCAGGAATTTAGAGCCTGGGAGGAGGAAAAAACAACCAGCCCAAATGGTCAGTTATTGAAATCAACCAAGCTGTCTAAAACAAAGTAGCCTTGGGAGTCGGGGTGGGGGAGGGGGCAATGCATGACCTGGCTCCTGATCTAACGGCAAGGTGTCTTTTATCAAGATAGCCATTTTGAAGTGGATGCCTCATCAATCAAAACTTAAGTCAGGCATTTGCCTTACAAAAAGAAAGCCAACTGTCAGGGCTTGCACTGCAACTATGCATCCACATGCCACTTCCTTTATCACAGGACTTGTGACCGTGTGGATGTGAGGCAAGGCTCAAACCCCAGAGCCCTCCCATCTTCTTTTTTAACCGAGCCAGCCAGGCTTCCATGCTCCCATCATCTCCTTATGCCTATCCCAAAGTAGCCCTGTTGTCCTCTATCACCAGCTGCCCAAAGAGCCACCAGGAAGCCTGCTGAGAAATCGGCCCCACAAAACCTTATGCCCAAAGCAGCAGCAAACCCCAGGTTTGTTCTGCAAACCTCCAGGCCCAGTGCACCTATAAGAGTAGTTCTTTGCTGTGAATACAGATACCAAATGGAGCCACAAACTGATACAATCTTGTCAAACTTTGGCTCCACAAAGGCATTCATTTGCTAATGAATATGCTAAAATCTCTCTCAAAAATGACCATACCCATTTGAAGGACAAGTTTTCCTCATTGTGCATTAATACTCCATTCCTCTTTGCAGCTTGCCCTGGGAGGAAGACTAGAAAGAACAGGAAAATATCTTAGATTCTGACATCCTGCTCAAGCTTGTATTAAATTATTTCTAACCTCCTATGCCCTTTCCTCTCCTTCCCATCATTTCCAATTTTTCCTCCCCACATTTCTGCAGCCAGCCTGCTACCACATTGTTTGGTGAAAGCCTCAGGCTATTTGCCATGTGCCTGCCAACTTCTGCAGTGATGGCCGATTTCATTAAACAAGGAAGCGTGTCTAACCCAGAGGCAACCAGAAAATCTATGTTGAGTGTTAGTACCAATATTTTTGTTTTTCAACATTTCTGAACCACACAGTTAACAAGTTATGCTATTGCACCCTCGCTATCCTGAGAAATAATTTTTTTTATTTATGAATATAAAATTACAGTAACTACTGATTCCTTTGTTCTTAATGTCACTAGTTTTAAGCACTTCACATACATTGTTTCACTTAATCTGCACAACCACTTCAGGAGACTTTCTACATTTTACAAACGAGAAACTGAGTTAAAGAGGTGAGCTGAATTGCCAAAGGTCTCTTGACAAGGGACATAGCCAGTTTTGCGACCTGTTTTACTTGATGCCAAAGCCCATGGATTTTCTTCCCTATACCATTTAGGTTGAGAAAGGGGTATGCGTGACCCTTTTCTTACCTCATAAAGATTTTATTAATTTTGAGCCTTCCTGTTTGACTCAATTTTTCAGTTCATTGATAATGTTGCGATCAGACACACTCAGGGTCCTAAGAGACCATAGAATTCATTAGGTCAAGCTAATCTGTGAATCATCTTTACAGCACTTCTCACATTGGTCATTGCACTTCTGTTTAAAGACTTCTAATGTTGGGGAACCCAGTCTTCTGAGGAGGAAGCAGCCCATTACATTTTCGGGCATTTGATTAAAATCTGCCCCCCAAGATCTGCCATTCATTCACCCTAGTCCTTCTGTCTGCAAGACAAGGCTAAACCTGCTTACTCAGCTCCATCACCCTGTGAACGTTGCTTTACCAGTGAATTGTTTCATAAACCAGGTTACTCCTGCCTGCCCATTCACTCTTGCCTGAATAGATGCCAGTTTGCCAATGCCCCTCACTACATGGCCCCCCCCAGGACTACACCCAGAGCTCAAACTGATTCTGACCAATCAAAATTCTATCCCATCCTCCATCAGGATGCTGACCATCTATTCTTGCAGCCCCAGGTTGAGTATGTTCTTTGGGCAACCACATGGAATCTTGGACTATTAGCTTTTAGTCAATAAGATATGTGAGTACAGATGTTTTGGCCACATTTTGCTAACCTGGGCTACTAGATCCCGGGGCAGTAAGGTCTCTAACTGATCCGCACATAATTTCACGTTAACAAAAACTGTTTGTGGCAAATATTTTACCCAAGCTTACACAGTGATTTTCATTTCTTGCCATGCCTCTTTTCTTCTGCATATAGATAATGGATTGCTTAAGTTTTGATCCAGTGACAGTTAATCAATAGCTGTCTAAAGAAAGAAAAAAAAGAAAGTCAGACTCCTCACAGATACAATGGGCATTCAATCTTACATCAAACAGTTCTTTCACAGCACAACCCCAGGATCCTTCTAATCAACAATTATGTTTGACTACAAAATTGAAAGTATCTCTGCTTTAACTCAAGGATGACCAAAATAGGGTGGTGAATGGGAACTGGCAATATGCTGTTCTTCCTTAAAAGTCCCTGGTTCTAAATTAAATTGCTGATTTTTTTACTCTTTATATTTTAATTTCATTAATATTTAATTTTGTCATGGTTCTTATAGAAATTTTTATGTTCTAGTTTTACAGTCAAAAAGTAAAGGGAAAATGTCAGCTTTATTCTTGGGAAAATGCTTTAAAGTATAATTTTTAGAGATCAGTGAACAGACTAGAAGCCTGCTTCCCATCCCCCTTATTCTGATCTTTTGAGTCAATCTGCGTAAACAAACCTGAGTGTCTAATCAATTCAGACTTCTTACCTTACAGAGGACAAAAAAAAAAAAAAAAAAAATGTACAGGTGACTTTAAATGACTTGTTCAAGTTTACAGGGTTAGTAGAAGCACACAACTCTCTTCTTTCCAACCACTGATACAGAATATTAATTCGAAGGAATTCGAAGAAGCAAGAGATGCCTCTAGTGTAGGGTCTTTTGGAGAAAGACCATGGAGGAATTGAAATTGAAAAGAAGTATTTTTTAACCAAATCTTACTTTTTCACAAAAATAACGTGCTAGCAGGGCACCGGGGTGGCTCAGTTGGTTAAGTATCTGACTCCTGGTTTCGGTTCAGGTCATGATCTCACAGGTGCGTGAGTCTGAGCTCCACATCAGGCTCTACGCTCGGTGCAGAGTCTGCTTGGGATTCTCTGTCTCCCTCTCTTTCTGCCCCTCCTCTGCTTGCTTGCTCTCTCTCTCTCTCAAAGATAAATATATAAACTTTATATTAAAAAAATAGGGGTGCCTGTGTGGCTCAGTCAGTTAAGCATCTCACTTCAGCTCAGGTCATTGTCTCTGACAACTCAGAGCCTGGAACCTGCTTCAGATTCTGTTTCCATCTCTCTCTGCCCTTCTCCCGTCCATGCTCTGTTCCTGCCTCTCTCTCAAAAATAAATAAACATCAAAAAATGTTTTTTTAAATAAAATAAATAGAAATAAATAACATGCTAGCAATAGAAAATTTTGGAAATGCTGTAAGATACAAGGAATGGTAATGGGACAAATTACTCACAACCATGAAAGTAGTACTATGGGTGCATTTCTCTACAGTCTTTTTTCCCCAACACAGTATTTGTTGTTGTTTTCTATCATTATGATCATACTACTTATAAAGGCCCAAGGCCTGCTCCATGCTGTAATAACTCTTCATAAATACCATTTTAATTGCTACATAACAGTTTTTTTCCATAATCTCTTAACTTTGCTCCTATTTTTGAATAATTAGGTAGAAGGGAAAGATTTACATAGAGGAAAGTTATCTAGAAGAGGGTACGTATTTACAGCAAATTAAAACACCAGGATACTCATAGATGTATATTTGGGCTTTGAGGTTATAGGTGAGATCTTTGTTTTATTCTTTATATTTTTCTCAGTGATACAAAAACACTAATGAACACACCTACACTTATTTAACATTTACCATGTACTTCATGCCACAGATATATTTTCTCATTTAATCCTCATAACAACTAACCAAGATCACTGTTATATGTTCACTTTAAAAATAAGGAAAATGAGGGGTGCCTGGGTGGCTCAGTCGGTTAAGCGGCCGACTTCAGCTCAGGTCATGATCTCACGGTCCATGAGTTCAAGCCCCCACTGTACTGACAGCTCAGAGCCTGGAGCCTGTTTCAGATTCTGTGTCTCCCTCTCTCTGCCCCTCCCCTGTTCATGCTCTGTCTCTCTCTGTCTCAAAAATAAATAAACATTAAAAAAAAAATTTTTTTTTTAAATAGGGAAAATGAGACCTAGTGGAGTTAAGGGTCTTGCAGAAGGTTAGTGATGGAGCCACATTTTTTCCCAGTTCCACCTGAGCAGAGAGCTACCCTTCTCAACCACGATACCACATATCCCAAGCTTTTCATGAATATCAACCACTGTTATAATCATTTTTAAAAATGAAAGTAGATTGCAAATAGCTCATTTCTGATGTAGGCAGATAGCTTATTACCTGTAGAATATAAAAAACAATCTACCAAAATCCCAGAACAGCTAAGAAAATCATCAATACATAAAATCCCTTCAGTCCTATCTACAATGGTTAAATTCAAATATGTTTCAAGTTTCTCTAAAATTGATTAGAAACAGAAAAAAAGAAGCAGTGTTAATTGCAGTTACATGAATGAAATCTGGATTCTGAGACTGGATGAAAATTGTGCTAAAAGTAGTCGTCTGTAATTAAATGAAACTGTGCTGTGCACTTTAATTAGTCAGCATAATTTGTTCTAAGTGGTAAGTCCTGGAGTATCTCGTTAAATAAGAGCCTGACAGCCTCACCTTAACTGAGGTTCTGTTTCCTATAGCAGTCTTATTTATGCATCCACAACTCTAATTTGAACCTACAGGAAAGGTGATGCATCCTTTTGTAAACCAGCTGTACATGTTACAAAATCTTCTTCATTATTTCATTCAGAAGACTTGGGAAAATCAGTAAACATTATAAAATTCACTTGATAGATTTATCTTTGTTTCTATGCAGAGAAGCTGAACTACATTTTTGAAAAGCTATTCAAGAAAATGAGTCTCCAAATTTTTTTAAGTCTATTTATTTATTTTGAGAGAAAGAAAGCATGAGTAGGGAAGGGACAGAAAGAGAGGGAGAGGGAGGACCCCAAGTAGGTTCCACGCTGTCACCTGAGAGCCCACTGCAGGGCTCAATCCCCCAAACTGCAAGATCATGACCTGAGCTGAAATCAAGAGTCAGATGCTTAACTGACTGAGCTACCCAGACCCCCAGGTCTCCGAAATTTTTTTCAAATTCCTCAGGACTTAGATATTCAGGTTTGTGGTATTTACAAAGGTCAGATAGTTGTTCTTGTTGTTTTGAACCTTTAAAAAATTATAACAGCAATGCATACTTAGAAAATTCAGAAAGTGCAGAAAAGTATAAAGTAGGAAAAACATCACCCATCATCCCTTCATTCAAAGACAGATTACTCTTAACATGGCAGTGTATGTCCTTTTAGTTTATTATCAAGCCATTGCTTTTGTATATTGGAGATCAATCTGTTTGCACAATTTGGAATTCTACTAAAAAGACTTGTTAAAAAATAAATTTTGGATTTTATTCCTAACCTTAACCTGGATGAGTGGTGGCCATTCCATGTGCTTCTAGCATCTCAGACACAGATTGTCAAGGTGCCTGCTGCCCTGAGCCTTCATCAAGGGGAGGCCTCTGCTGAAGGGACAGGACCCATTCCTGTGGTAGGAAGGCATAGTGTAGACATAATAAAGGAGAATGACAAGACCGACTACTTACTTAGAAGCCTTGGATTAAACAGATTGGGTTGGCCCTTAATCCCCGAACATTTACTTCCGGAAGAAATAAGCTTAGAATTATCATTCAGAGCAACTCTGAAGAGTTCCCACCAGAGAACAACCACTATCAGGCACGAGGGTAGAGAAGATGGTAAGATAGAAGGACTGAAAGGTGAAGGGCAACCCTGAACGTGTCAGCAAGTCACAGGATTTAGAATCATAGAAATTGAGATTTGCAGGTAGAGCGTGCATGTCAGTCCCACACTCAGATGTTCAAGGGAAAATCCCTTGTTTTCTTTAAAGAAAATCAAGTGGTGTCTAAGCATCGCTCTTACCAACTGGAAAGTAACATAGTCTCAGGCACCAAATGTGGAAGGATTATGGGGTGTCAGAAATCAAGGGCAGAGTCTTCATCCTCCATCTGTTCATGCTGATGGCTAACAGCCGACAAGCCCCAAGTGGTTCCTTGAAATCCAGGTTCTTTCGATGTCCCTGCCATGTGGGAATCAGAGTTCAAGTCAGCCCCCCAGCCATACCCTCTGGCACCCTCTTGGAGGTCAGGCCAGTTTGCAGGGGAAAACCTAAAAGCTAAGCACCAGTCTCCCATTCATCTCAGAACCCACCACCCTCCTTCTATTTTCCCACCCCTGAAAATTTCCCCTTCCTCTCTTAGGTTCTCTAAAATATTTGCCCCTTTCCCCTCACGCCAGGACACCCAAAGTACTCTCTCCAGGCTTCACAAAATAGAAGCTAACCAGGGACAGATCGTGCAGAAAATTTCTGCTTCAGTCCTCCCCTGAAGTAAAGGAGAGCCAACGTCCTGGTTTCCCTTTTGGAAGACATGAAGGAAATTATAAAGAGAAAAACACAAAGTAATATTTTCCAAAAAATCATCCTGCCATTGGTAAGACCTTAACTAAAAGGACTCCATTAAGTTCACACCAAAAGACAGTCTCCTTAATGTTTTAGCCCTACGAGGCCATGCTTGCCGTAAGGTGATGAGCATGGGCTTAGAAGCCAGACCGAGGTTCTGATCCTGTGCAATCCTCCCTTTAGGACCATAATCCTCTAGACTCAGTTTTCTCCCAGCACAGTGCTTGGCACAGAGTAGGGTTAACTAATGTTATTTTCCCTTGTTCATGGCCAGCTGCCTCCCCAAGTCACTGCCCCTCCAGTCCCAAAGCTACTGCTCTAATTCCTCATATCCTGAGAGCGACTCTAAGAAAGACCATCCTTCCTAAAATATGTGGCTGGTACCCACACTTGAAACTGCTCAAGTAATGGATTTTTAGTTGAATTTGGTATATATGATATTGGTCCTTCAGATGGTAACTATTTTCCTGCTGGAGAAAGTCACAACTAATCCAGTTCAACACTTTGACCACTAAGTACCCTCCAGAAGCTCTTCAACCATGAGTATCATTGGATGTGACCAGTTTGAACATTTTATTCCTCCTAAGAACTCCTTTTGATCTATGAGTAAAACTGTCTTCCTAGAAATAACCCAAGTGACATAGCATGTTCTTAAATCCATCTGTCTTCATTTTTACTATCTCCTAGTCAGATACAGAGTTTTGGGATAAGATGCAAGCAGAATGGGAAGAAATGGCCCGGAGGAACTGGATATCCGAGAACCAAGAAGCCCAGAACCAAGTTACAATCTCAGCTAGTGAGAAGGTGACCAATTCTGTTCTTATATATGCTGACCAGTTTTCTCAACCTCTTTGCATCATATTTTTATAAATTAGTTAATAACTATTTTGTGAAAATGTTAAGAATTAAACAGACAATTTAATGTCAATCTGACCTAGAAGAAATTCTGGTAGATGAAAACAATATAATCATCCAATGTGTGAAGACAGCAAAGCTGGAATGGAATATCCTTATTTTTATCAATGTTAATACGGTTTGGCAGTCAACAAGAGCTTGGATCCTGACTGCTGGCAAGTTACTGAACTGACTGACATTGAGGGTGGGTTGGAACAAGAACTGGCTGATCCCACAATGTTTTTTGTCAGTCATTCATGTGAGCCATGTGGATGAGCTAACAGAAATGGTATCAATGGACAGGGGAGTGAAGTGGGGGCTTAGGGCTACATTTCACAGGGTTCTCACACACCTCACAAAAGAACTACATGGAAAAGATACCCTTCACACAGCCAGGTCCAGTCCCAAGGGGATTCCTCAAAGCTATTCCCCTGATAGGAGCCCCAGCAAATGTGAGAGTTCAGTGAACAACCAGCCAAATTACCCATGATGTCCCAGTTGCCCTTGGATTTATGCTTTTAAAAACATTTTCAAAAATAAATTGAAATGATTCAAAAGATAGAAAAAAATATGGAATTTTCTAACTCAAGGGATACACACACACACACACACACACACACACACACACATATATACATATATATGTTTGTATTATGGACTTTTTATGGTAGAGGAAGTCTCAATAGTATTCAGTTCTGGATAACTTCCATTTGTTCAATCCAACAAATATTTATTAAATGCCTACCTTGTAGTAAATATGATGATGAATAGTCTCCAATCTTAGGGGATTTTCAACCTACATAGTCATTCATTAAAACATCTTCCTTACCACACCATTCTCTGTCCCTCGGTAGGCCAGGCATTCTCATAAAATCCGAAGAACTATCTTGTTAAAAATAACTCTTTTCCACAATGAAATCAAAACTAAGCAAGAAGAGAAGACATTGATACAGATTGTCAGACTCTAGGCTATAATTCGTGCACCTGAGGCATGGCTGGGCCCTGAGATTCTCGTCCCCGGGACCCCATATCTGTCATACCACTACATAAACTGGTCATACCCTGTGGCTTTGATAAGGGGGGTTGTCTTTCTCAATGCCAGTGGAGAATGAAGGTCTCCATTTAATGTATTTTAAAACCTTAGTAGCATCACCAACAGACTAGCTTATTTGTATCTATCAAATTAGAAGGACATTATGATAATCTATGCTGGTAAAGTTGCAACAAATCATTTCTCTCAGATAATTCCAATAAGAGTTTAACTTGAGACAAACTTTCTCAAAAACAGTTATACACATCAAGGGCTCCAAAATAGTTCATAGCCTTAAGTCTAATGAAGCCCTCTAGAAGTCCATCCTAACGTAATAATCATATGCAGACAAAGATTTGGGCATGAGATCTTCACTTTAATCTTATTTATGATAATAAAAAAATTGAAAGTAGCCTGAATGTCCATCAGTAGAAACTTAATTAAATAAGTTTAGGCACAAGATAGATAATTTTAAAAACCAAATGGGGCACAAGCTACAAAACTGCATATATATATATATATAAGCTTATTTATTTAATTTATATATTCATAAAAATATTAGATTATTTGTAAATTCTGTATTTTTTACATTTTTGAAATAAAAAATTATAGCTTTAAAATATGCATTTTCAATGGGGCAGTATGGCCCACCATGGGGCAAAAACTGGTTCAAGGAGCAGGAAGGTAAAAAAAAATCTCAGATATTGGAATGGTTTGTAGACCTCCAAAGGGCCAAAGCATATACACAGATGTACAGTATGTGGCATTAACATTTGAGGGGAACGGATGGTAGCACTTAGCGAAAATATGTCCAAAACTCTGTATTTTTTATATCTTGGGGAGAAATGATTGAAACAAAAAGAACAAAAGAGCAACAGAGAAAACAAACTCCAGAATATCAGCAGTAATATTTAGGTTGTAGCATTATGAGTAACCTAGTTTCTTTTTATATTATTCAATAACAAAATAATGTCATCTAAACTGTATACAGTGAGAATGTACTACATTCATAGGAAGGAAAGAAAACCAGTAATTTAAATTTAATTTTAATTAAAATAAATACATAAATTCAAATTCAAAAAGAGCTTACTGAACGTGAGAATGAAGAGATAAATCAATGGATCTTGTATTGGCCCTTCTCTGCGTTGTAGGGATATTACTTTCACACCGAAAATCCCTTCAAGGACTGGCCGGGAGCATTTGAAGAGGGCTTGAAAAGACTGAAGGAGGGGGACCTGCCCGTCACCATCCTGTTCATGGAGGCGGCAATTCTTCAGGACCCTGGAGATGCAGAGGTATCCTATCCCCTTCGTCCTGCCAGGCTCACAAAGGGACTACATGTAAATGAGGGACACAGGATGCCACAGAGTTCTACTGGGCTGCATTTTCTTCAGTTAAAGGTTCCCAAAGGAGTTAACCTGGTTTACTGTGCCATGTGTTTGAAAGTTACAAATAGGTATACCTTTCTCTAACCAAATCTGCAGTATCTACAGTGCCCAAAATAAAAGGATGGGGACAAGAAATGAAAAACCAAAATTGCCAACCTAGAGGCTCAGCAATAGTTTTCAGGGGCCAGTGTATAGTTCCATCTAGGATTAGAGCCATACCCTATCTCACCCTTGATTTCCTCACTCAATGTTTATTGAGCACATACTATGTCCCTAGAATTGTGCCAGACATGGGCTTCAAATATTGAGGAGCTGGAAAAAATGGAACCATTGAAAAGACACACTTGTGTTCTATCTGGAGAGACAAGTAAATAAATCAATGCAGTGTAAGAAATGCAGTGTTAGAGTATGTACAGGATGGTAGGGGAGCAGAGAGCAAGGGTCCTAAGCCAGCCTTCTCCCACAATTAAATCCAAAACTGAGCTTTGAAGGAGGGAAATTAATTAAAGACAGCAGGGGAGTAGAGATGTTAAGAGGCAGTGGTCTGTGAGTGGGCATTGAGGCATGAAACACTGTGCCAGGTGGGGAGGGGAGAGGAGACAATGGCAGGAGAGGAGGTAGGAAGAGGTGGGTAAGAGTCTGAACTTCATGAAAGCAGGGGACTCTACTCAGCAGAGGGATGTAATCAGATTTGCATGTTTGAATTGAAAAACCCCTTTCGCTGAGGTGTAGAAGGTGATGGAGACCGAGGCCAGGAGACCACCCAGGGAGGCTTCCATCATCCTATTTTGGTCCCCCGTGTTTCCAAACCTGCGAAGGCCTATAATTAGATAGCAGCAGGTGTAAAGTTTTAGTTCATGAGTAATTTTCAGGAATTGTCTTATAAAGAATCTTCCTTATAAGAAATTCACAGAAATTTTAGGGAGGGGTATACACGGCTCTGAGATGGCAGTATACAATAGTGGTTAAGCTTCTAGGTTCTGCTGGCCTAACTGTGTGGGTTCAAATCCCTGCTCTACCACTCATGAGCCATGAGCCATGTGATCTGGGACAAGTCATGTAAACCATCTCAGCTTCCATTTCCTCATATGTAAAATGGAAATCACATTACAATAACTATCTCACTGGGTGTTGTGAGGATTAAATTAGGTCATACAAATAAAGTGCTTAGTTCAGTGCCTGACACATCAGTAATTAGCCTTCATCGTTACTATTGACTGTACTTAAAGTCTGTATAGGAAGGACGAGTAAACTGATCACTAGGTTAAAGCCCTGGTATCTTGTTAGTCAAAACGTTGACAGTGACATGAGATTGAACTGAGAGTTGGAATTGTGAACCAAAATATTGGAACCCTGGAAGGTTAAAAAAGATGTATATACATTATTATCTCAGATTCATAAATGAGAACATTAGGGCACTGATTAACAAATGGATCCCAACCAAGAGACCCAGGGCCTCTAAATCTTGGAGACCCCTAAATTAAGATAATGGGCAATTTGTGAACAGTGAAAGTGACACCCTGCTCAAAGGCTAACAAGAAACCCCCAGAGAAGAACTGTTTCATCAATCTTAAGAAGCATTCTAAGATGTATGGAAGGTGAGCTCAAAATAGGGGCTGCTCTGTGTACGTCTGAAAGATTAAAGAGAAGTGCCAATATTGAGAGGGGGTGGGAATAATCAGTATTTTTTATGAATTGATGTGGCATGGGTAATAGTAACCCATGATGGGAAAAGCCAATATAATTCTTACAGCATTTCAGGATGAGTGTAGGTATTTTCATGAATAGTTTTGCTTTAAAATGTCTGTAGGTGGGAGAACTATGCACTCCCCAAACCCTTTTAAATTCCTAAGACTCTAATACACCCCCATCCCCAGTAAATTTGAGGACAGTGTCAGCAATGAGAGGTTGGTTCATGTAGATTGCTCTTGTAATGGTGCGAGAGTTATTGTTCTTATGAGTATATAGGGAGAAATTTCTTATATTAAAAACTTTCATTGTCGATATGAAATATGTGACCTGCTTAAAGACATTTGTCCCATTGTTGACAATAACACAGGGTGGGAGCAACCTTATAGCAGTAGGGAATTGGTTGAGTAAATAATGGAATATCCACTCAACAAAATGTAATTTGAAAATTCTAAGTATCATGATTTTGTAAAACCATTAAAAGCATTTATGATGCATGATAAAGTATAAGTGTAGGCTATAAAATTATGTCTATATTATATTGCATTTTATATGTGCCTTATGCATTTTAACAGTGATATTAGAACAGTGAACACATTGGAGTGGAAGATTTTGTTTTCTTTTCCCTAGTTCCTAAATTTCCTTTACCTCTTATAATAACAGTCAGACTTGCATTTTTACAAGCTGATTTCATTTTGTACCTCTTGAGATTCCTTACTATAAACTTTAGACTCTTCAGCTACATTTCTGGGTTATTTTTGCACCCCTTTTCCTGACAAATGCATAATTTTATATGTTTATCTTTTGGTTTTAAGACACCTAATATCATGAAATCTCGGATATTCAAATGTTTCCATGGGTCACAGGAGAATAAATCCTGAGAATTCGTAAGTAATAACAGAGGATCTTGACCCAGATGTCAGAAGAGCCTTTGGATAAAGAAATGCATGTGACATTTTTCCCTTTTACAAGACTCTCGCATCTCAGACAGGTTGCTCTGCACTGAGGAATCTAAAGCACAGGAGTGAATCTGCTTCCTCTTCCAATGTTGACCTTGGTTGTTTTTTGTAGGCATGGCAGTTCCTCGGGATAACCCAGGCAGAGAATGAAAATGAACAAGCAGCTATTGTCGCCCTCCAGAGGTACATGAAACTAAGTGCAAACTCACGGGCCTAGTGGACCCTGGCTAATGGACTTCTGTTGTTTCAGACTTGTATTTTAACCCTTAGGTACATTATGAAGAATTTGGCCAGGATAAGTGCTGAGATGCCTCGTATTACACTTAGCTGTGGGAAACAAGAATTCATGAAGAAATGATGTTCCTAAATCACAGTGTTTTGTCTCCTGCAAATCAGTTGACCATCACTGGCATGAAAGTATCCATGTCAAAAGCAGTCATAAAATAGACTTATTAAATATATAGTTCCTCTTAACTTTGTAACCTTCTGCAGCATTTGAAGGTTTTCCTCAGGAGAAAATATACTCAAAATAATCTCAGTGTAATTTTAGCTCCTTGTGTCTACAGAGAATCTCCCAAGATAGTTTCAATGACCTATCAATACCAAAGTATCACTACCGAGCCCCTGAGTAAAGGTCTAGGCTACTTTGGCTGGACGTAGCATCACATTTTACTTGATTAGAGCCCCTATTTAAACCCTGAAAAAATAGCCCTACCAAATAGACTTCCCCTTTCCCTACTTAATATATAACCACCCCGCCTATGTAATCTCTCGCTGAAGCACTGATGTAGGTACTAGGGGTTGCTACTCAAAGTGTTCTCCAGGGACTACCAGCTTCATTATCACCTTGGAGTTTGTCAGACCTGCTCAGGCTTGGGCCCACCCCAGGCCCACTATATTACATAATCTGCCTTTTGCCAGCTCCCCAGATGATTCTCATGTACATCAAAGCTTGAAAAGCCCCCACTAGAGGCCAGCGGAATAGCATGAGGGGAGCAACTGTAGCCTGTGCTTCCTGCAAACCCACCTCAGTTGTCTAGAAACACAGGATTCTCCCTCTCCTTTATAAAACACTGTACAGCCTTTCATCTTTGGATATCCAAATTTAGCTCAAATCAGTTTGCTTTGTGGGTAAGATACATTTACTATATTAATAATAGAGCAGCGCTAAAACAGTGATATCCCTGCCTCATGAAATAAAGTCCTAAGAAATTTTGTGCAAGGATTAGCCACCTTTTCTATAGTTTTTAAAACCATTTAGGGGAACCTGGGTGGCTCAGTCAGTTAAGTGTCTGACTCTGGATTTCGGTTCAGGTCATGATCTCACAGTTGTGAGATTGAGCCCCATGTCCGGCTCTGTGCTGAGTATGTGGAGCCTGCTTGAGTTTCTCTCTGTCCCTCCCCTGTTCGCATGCTCTTTTTCTCTCAAAATAAATAAATAAATAAATAAACATTTTAAAAAACATTTGTTAAATTACCAGATCTAGCACTCAGCAAGATGAGTTTTAACTTTCTTACAAATATACTTAGGTCCCAATTTTGACATAGATAAATATGGTATTTTCCAGGGGCTTAATATAAACTTTGCAATGCTCTTGCACCATTTAATTAGTAAAGGCTTCAAATTTCCTAAAGAACTGTTAGAGTAAGTCTCAGAAAAAAATCTGAAATAGGCTTTTTATTTATTTACTTATTTATTTATGCCTTGATGCAGGTGCTTAGAATTACAGCCCAACAACTTGAAAGCTTTGATGGCTCTGGCTGTAAGTTACACTAACACTGGCCATCAGCAGGATGCCTGCGAAGCTCTAAAGAACTGGATTAAGCAAAATCCAAAGTACAAATACCTTGTGAAGAGCAAGAAAGGATCTCCAGGCCTTACACGGAGGATGTCCAAGTCTCCAGTTGATAGGTATGCTTCTAACTAAACGACCGTGGGCAGTAAACACCCATATACACAATTAGTCACCTTAAGGGTAATTAACGAGCCTCACCACCAGCCATTCCAGAACGATTGTAGGACAACATCCTGCTAGAAGAGCATCTCTGATTAAAAAGATTGATGCTGAGACCAGAACCAACAATTGGACACATGATCAACGTTGTAGTCACTCATAGACGTTTATCTGAGTACCATAATTCGAGTGCTGTGGACATATAGTTAACTAAAATAAGTTACAAAATGCACCACATTTCATAAAGACTGAGAATTGGATATGAGTAAAAACGGAAGTCCTTTCTTCTAGGGGTTTTGTTTCTATCAGCAATAAATCATGATGTTAAATTCTTTCTCATAGAGCCTTGGGGTTTTCCACATTGGCTTTCACAGGGTCAGTGAAACTCTCCTTGGGAAGACTTGACTTAGTACAGTCTTGTTTCTGTGTATGACAAAATATTTCATGAAAATCAGCAGGTATTTTTTGATGTGCAGTATTAGTCCTCTCATTAAGCGAATATATTTTAAGCAAGATTTTTCCAGTTTGTAATGTTCTCTTAGAACAGTGGACATAATAGTAAATAATATATGTTCAGACTATTTAGATTATAAATCTCATTTTTTCCCTTGCAGCTCTGTTTTGGAAGGAGTTAAGGAATTATATCTGGAAGCTGCCCACCAAAATGGAGATATGATTGACCCAGACCTACAGACAGGTCTGGGAGTACTGTTCCACCTGAGCGGAGAATTTAACAGAGCAATAGATGCATTTAACGCTGCCTTAACTGTTCGGCCAGAGGTAAGTGCCCAACAAGAAACCATAAGGTTCTCTGTTAAAAAATAAGTTGCTGCGGGCTACACTTTGCACATTTCTGCTACACCTTATTTGCCTGCATCCAATAGTTTAAAAAGATGAGTACTAATGATATGCTTCTGTGGCTGTTAATACTTGAGTACCTAAAATAGAAACACGAACTACCTGACAGCATCAAATGATAGCTGCTCTTTGATGAATGAAAGTCATTTCACAAAGCTGTCCGTAAAATCATTTGAGTAATTTACCACTGTCATGGTGCCCATCCATGAGCACTGGATAAATTTTTCGCCACCATCCTTCTTCTGCAAGAAATACGGGAATACTCTGTCACCATGACTCGTACTGGTTGTTAGTTCTAATTTTGTCATCAGGACTATTCATTATGGAACCGTCTCGGGGCAACCTTGGCGAACGGAGACCGCAGTGAGGAAGCTGTGGAGGCCTACACACGAGCACTGGAGATTCAGCCAGGCTTCATCCGATCCAGATACAATCTGGGAATAAGCTGCATCAATCTGGGCGCCTACAGGTGAAGTATGGTCACAGGCTGAGAACCATGAGCCACATGCAGGGCTGAGGTGGAATAACCTACCTGAAAGATTGTTTCCCAGTGAAAATACCTCCTTTTGTAGGAGTAACCCTCCTCCTCTTGTCAAGGGAAAATTTGAACCCTCGGATCCTGGGGCCTGTTGCTGCAGGAACAGTGTGCTTCAGTGTTTCTCAGCCTGTGGCGAACAGCGGATCATGGAGGCAGCTTGTGAAATGTAGATTCCAGGCCTCTCCCCAGAGATTTCCATTCAGTCAACCTGGGTTGGGACAAGTTAGTAACACTTCCAAGGGCAAGTGTTTGAGAAACTTGAACATTCCAACCCTTCATTTCCCAAATAAGCAAAAAAGAGAACCTTGGGGGATAGGGACAGGGGAACCAACAAAATGAGTTAAGAAGGTCCAGGGTCAGTCTTTGGCAAAGCACAACAGAAAGTCCAGGTTTTCTAAAACTACTTTGCCAGTAAATTTGGCTAAAAAATTATTTTAATAAAAAATTTTAAATGGTGGGTTTATGGTTTAAAATGTCTTTCTTGTTCTGTCATGATTCCTCATCATCAGGTCTATATCGTATATACTATTTTTTACTCATCTACAGGGCCCATAAATGACCTTTATTTCTTTTAGGTAATGAAAGTATAGGTAATTTTTCCTTCTTTAGCTTTCTACTTTTTTGACTTTCTAAATAAATAGGTATTATTTTCGTAATTGGAAAAAAGAGAATTAAGTGTTAGTTTTAAATCCCACAAAAAATGTAACCTTTTCTCATTCTCAGAAAAAGCCTGGCTTTTAGAATCAGACAAGTTCGGATTCAAATCACAGCTCTGCCATTTACTGGTTTTGTGATTCTGTGCACATAACCGTGAGCCTCAATTTCTTCACCTGCTTAAAAACAAGTGGTGATAATATTTATCCCGCAGGATTATTATGCAGTTAAACGTAATTGCCTAGCACAGAACAGTAGTCAGCATTTATTATTATGATTCTGATCATTGCCATCATCATCAGTATCCTTATCATTATCTATTCAGATAAGTCATCAGAGTCATCAGAGAGCTACATAACTGGCTTGCAATCCCTTTGACATCTGAAAAATTGCTGTTTCTGAACTGCTTTGGGGATTGTGCCATTGGCAAATATTGACGTTTCAGAAATTGGTTGCTACATTTATACTAGAAGAATCTTAGAACATTAGTCACTGGATTACACCCGTCCTCCAAGAGGACCTTGTTCAGGTTAAAACCAGGAATAGCTGAGTGACTCTGCAACTGGTTTGCTTTATTTCATGGGCACTGTGAAGTGTGCAACTGCAGAGGCCCTCCTTACATCAGCTCTGCAAAGGGTCACGGGAGAACCTTTGCTGCCCCCTCGCACATCAGCTGTCGAAGGCCTGGCAATGTCCATTTTGTATACGAAGTTCATTCTGGTCTCATCTGATTTTCCTAACCCAATTTTATCTTTACCCCTTTTAGTCACTTAACTTTCTAACTATGTCATATAGATGTATTTAATAAGATACCTTAGGTCCTTTGTTGGAACAAGGAGAGATGTAAATAAATATGTATGTACATGTAGTCATATTAACTTCTATCAGAGGAGGCTTTTATAAGTCTTCTGGTTGAGTAGTTCTTAACTGTAACTCCTCGTTACAGTGTAGAAAACAGTACTTGAGATGCCAATAAAATACTTTCTTGGCACTTACATGTATAAGCCTCAGTAGGGCACCCGCTTGCAGGAGGCCTTGAAGGTCCGTGATAGGTAGAAATGGGCAACTCTACTGAGAATGGATTTTTAATCCTCAAGCAGAAAGTCACCTGTACAGGAGCAAGTCAATTTTAGAGTTGCCATATAAAATACAGAATTCCCAGTTAAATTTTAATTAGATAAACAGCAAATAGTTTTTAGGGTAAGTATTTTCCAAATATTGCATGGGACATGCTCATACTAAAAATTATTGTTTATCTGGTATTCAAATTTAACTGTGCATCCTGTATTCTTACTTGGTAAATATGGCAACCTTGATCAAATGGCTACCTAAAAATTTCAAAACATCTCAGCTAAGCTCTGTGGGTCCTTTATCGTCATGCTGGATGTGGGAAATTTTTATAAGTACTAAATATTTTGGGGTTTTTTTCCCCCTGAGAAAAAGAAGACCACCAAGTGAGACATAAACCTTAAATGAATTCTGAAAATAAGTTTAACTCGAGGTGTAAGTGGATAGTTAGGAAATAATAACCCTCAATAGAGATGTGGCTGAGAAGAAGAACCAAGAGCTGGTTCAGATACTTCCATACCCACCAGAGTCTTGGAATTTCTCCCTCAAGGACTGCAGGTGTCTATGTACATAGCTATAACACTTGTTGTTTGTCATCGCACATTTTCTTTTTTGTTTGTTTTTTAGAGAGAGGGAGAGAAAACGTGAGTGGGGAGAGGGGTAGGGGGAGAGAGAGAGAGACAGTCTTTTTTTTTTTTAACCTTTATTTATTTTTGAGACAGAGAGAGACAGAGCATGAACGAGGGAGGGTCAGAGAGAGGGAGACACAGAATCTGAAACAGGCTCTGGGCTCTGAGCTGTCAGCACAGAGCCCGACGTGGGGCTTGAACTCACGGACCGCGAGATCATGACCGGAGCCGAAGTCGGCCGCCCAACCAACTGAGCCACCCAGGCGCCCCGAGAGAGAGAGAGACAGTCTTAAGCAGGCTTCATGCTCAGCGCAGAGCGTGACATGGGGCTCAATCCCATGACCCTGGGATCATGACCTGAGCTGAAATCAAGAGTCAGATGCTCAACCGACTGAGCCATCCAGGCACTCCTGTAATTGCACATGTTCTATAAAGAGTCAAAGCAAGTCCCCAGTACTTTATACAACTGAAATAAGGAAAGGAAATTGTTGGCGTGAAATGTGCAGCTCAAAATGCTACCCCTCTGTCAGTAGGAGCTCCAAAGGATCTTAAAATTTTCAAGAGTGAGGACTCTTTAATGAAAACATAAATCACATCCCCTTTCATGTTAATGTTTTTAGTATTAATATAATGAGGGAAAGATATTATAAAATGAGGAATGCTTTTAAATGAATGCACTTTATTAATCAAGACATACATGAACAGCTTATTCATATATATGTGTGTGTGTAAGCCATTTAAAAACTATTCATACATATACATGTACAATCTTCTGAATCCCCCAGAAGGACTCTGTGTTCCCAAGTTGAAGAACAGATTGAGACTATCTTCATGGGGACCACTTCACGTTGCCTGGCAAAGTTAGCATTTAGACTATTCTGGTACTCTCCCTGTCCCTCAGAGACCACTGCCACACATGGGGCAGCAAGGAACAGCCTGTGCATGAGGAGATTCCGGGGTCTTTCTCCCCCAGAGCTCTTACGAGCCTAGGATGATGAGAGGAAATGGAATCCTTGTCATTTGAGCTGCCATCCTGGAACAAGGAAGCCAAAAAGGGCCTCCAAAGTAAACCCCACATGTGCATCTGTTTATAAACCCTCCTCTCTTGCTTGATTACTAAACATCCAAAAGAAAAGATGATTAGAACCCCAATCCCTTCCATTAGCCAGGTTGCCAAATACAGTGGAACCATTTCCCAGTTGCCATTTATTTCCAGGCAGTCTAACAATACAGATGAACCAATGTCTAGATCATGTTCATTGGAATCAGAAGTCCAGCCTCATTTCAAAACTTCTTACCAGATGCTTAATAATGACCTTGTGGGATTAAGTGAGATCAAATGTGTGAAAAGCTTTTAAGAAGAGTAAAGCAGATACAAATTAAAGCAGTGTCATCATTCTTAGCAAAGATCAGTTTGATACAGAATACATGCTTCTGGGGACAGAGGTCCTGAGAGTGTAGACAGAAAGCACACCGGGTACATGAGCAAGAGAGCAGCTGTGGACAGAAAGAGATGGAAGGTTCACAGACTTGGTGTTCTCAGGACTCCTTTACACTTTTAACAATTATCAGGCACCTCCAAGGGCTTTTAGGTGGGTTGTATCCACCAATATTTACCATATTAGAAGTTAAACTGAGAAAGTTTATAAGATTCATTTAAAAATAATAATTAACTACATGTTAACATAAATTAGACATTTTATGAAAAATAATTATTCCCCAAAACAAAAAAAATGTTTAGCGAGAAGAGTGGCATTCTTTTATCATTTTTGCAACTTTTAAAAATATCTTGCTTAGGGGCGCCTGGGTGGCTCAGTTAAGAACCAACTTTGGTTCAGGTCATGATCTCATGGTTCGTGGGTTTAAGCCCTGTGTCAGTCTCTGGGCTGACAGCTCGGAGCCTGGAGCCTGCTTCAGATTCTGTGTCTCCCTCTCTCTCTGCCCCTTCCCTGCTCATGCTCTGTGTCTATCTCAAAAATAAATAAAAACTTTTTTTAATATCTTACTTAATAGAAGACAGATTCTCATATCTGTCTCCACATCCAATCTATTGGGATTTTACATATTGTGTAATCACTGTACAATTCCATTGTACATTCGTGAGAAAATGAGAATAAGGTAAAATAATGTCTCGGAATTATTGTAAAAATAATTTTGGCCTCACTGATCCTAGAGTTCCCCAGACCACACTTGGAGAACTAGTGATCTGATTTAATAAAAGATTTCACATAAATTGATCCAAGTGTACCTCACACAACAAGGTTTTAAAATGACTTCTTGGGGCACCTGGGTGGCTCAGTCAGTTGAGCGTCTGACTTTGGCTCAAGTCATGATCTCACAGTTTGTGAGTTCAAGCCCTGCAAGGGGCTCACTGCTCAGCGCAGAGCCTGCTTCAGATCCTCTGTCCCCCTCTGTCTCTATCTCTTTCTCTCAAATAAATAAATAAATTTTAAAATGACTTCCCATAGAACAGAACAGAGAGACAACGAACAAGGGCTTCAACTACATGTGGCCATGGGAAGGACCAAGTGGGGAAAAGACATTAGAGAGTGGATTCCATGTGGCTCAGTGAGATGTTGGGGCAAGGGCAAGAATAGTTGAAGATAGCATTAGGTTTTGGTGCTGGGTCACTGGTTGGATGGTGATGCCATGAACAGAAATCAGGAGAACCAGTTGTAGGTTTCCCCCACCCCCATCCCATTTTCCATATTCTAAAATGAAGCATCTTTTTTTTTACTTTTTTTAATGTTATTTTTGAGAGACAGAGCACAAGCAGGGGAAGGGCAGAGAGAGGGAGACACAGAGTCCAAAGCAGGCTTCAGGCTCTGAGCTGTCAGCACAGAGCCCGACCCGGGACTCAAACTCACAAACCACGAGATGATGACCTGAGCTGAAGTCGGACGCTTAATCGACTGAGCCATACAAGTGTCCCTAAATACCAGGTGTTAACAGAACTTCTAAGTGGAGATAACCAACAAATTATTAGAATCAGAGTCACAAAAGGGAAGAACTGGAATGAACTTATATCACCTAGACCATTTGGAGATGAAGAAAGTGAAGCCCTGATAGTAACTTGCTGACATCCCCAATCCCTTCTGGAACAGGGTGGGGTATTAATAAATGCATATGTTTAAAAGGAAAAAAAAATAAATGAATAAAATGAGTTCTATTATCCCTATTATACAGTTGGGGAAATGGAGGCTTGGAAAGATAATAAATTTGCCTAAGGCTAAATGCTTAGGATTCCAACCCAGATGTTCTGAGAGCAAATCAATTCAGCCCCAGCCGCCTCCCATATTACTATCACTAATAGGAAAAGTTAAGCCACTTTGTTTCTGAGTAGGGCCAGATGCTTCCTCTTCAACCCTAGTTGTATAATTCACATTTGCAAATGGATTCTGTCTTTAAATTACCCCTGAGGTAGGGGGAAAAGGAATGCATTAATGAGTTAGCAATGGTTTTGCTATTACTCTTTCTGTCTCACATGACATTCTTAAAATAAAATTCCCTTTTTCTTTCTGGTTTTGCTATACTGAACAATGATTTTTCACAAAAGAATAATGAGACAACCAGAAGGTTGTTCCTCTGATGATCTAAAACACCTCAGAGAGGTGATTTAGGGTTTTGAACTAAAAGAAGTTAATCCATTTTTGTTTTTTAAGTTGCTAACTCTGAAATTTGTTGTATTTTTAAATGTCTGTTTTTCTACCCTCTTAGAGAAGCGGTCAGCAATTTTCTCACTGCCCTCAGTTTGCAAAGAAAAAGCAGGAATCAACAGCAAGTTCCTCATCCTGCAATCTCTGGGAATATCTGGGCTGCCCTCAGAATCGCACTTTCTCTGATGGACCAACCAGAACTCTTCCAGGCGGCTAATCTCGGTGACCTGGATGTCCTCCTAAGAGCTTTCAACTTGGATCCTTGAAGGAAAAGAAAAAAAAAAAATTTAAAAATGATAAATCCTTATCTGTGTAATTGTACTAAGAAATGCAAAACTATTTTATTATGAATTCCAAAAAGGATAAAACCAGATGTCCGAAAGGCCATGGTGATATGACACAAGGGAACTCCTACAGACGATGCCCAGTCTCTGTTCAGATTCAAAAGCACAAAATGTTGTACATAGAGTCAAGGTTGGGCTCAGAAGAAGAACTGAGAGACACAAAGACAAACCAAGATAAAGTAACCGTGTGTGAATACTCTTCACAAGCTGCAAGCATATTCAAAACACGTCCTTTGGGGTTTTTGTCCTCACTTTTGCAGCTGATGACACACCTAAGGAACTTGTTCATAGGACACCTGGAGAAAGCACTGCCTCTGATCAGGGAATTCTGACTGTTTCTGAACTATCCCCTGCAATTCCCCCTTTTACAACGTAGTTTGGGCCAAGGTGCATGCACATATATTAACCCTTGACTAAAGAGAGGCATTGCTTAGACCTGTTCCGATTTTAACTTTTACTGTAGCCCTTCGACTCCAGAGAGGGAGCTTTGCTGGCAAAAGCAGTTTTTGCACTAGAAATTTTTGCTGTTCCCAATCAAAACTTTTCTGGGACTGTATATACGCACTTTAATATCTTATTTATGCCTTGCTGGAGTTTTGTTCCGTTGCTCCAATTTTTAACTTAGGGGTGAAAGATTCAAGAACTCGGCCTTGTTAGATCAATGGACCAAATAAAAATTCCTGAAAATAGTTTTTCATAGTGTAGAGTTTTGAAGGAGTTTTTCTCAAAGCAGATAGGACACAGGGTGTAAATATGTCAAACACAGATCTTATTCACATGCTTTCTGGGACCGTATGAACTTAAGCAAGAGACATTGTACTGTCCCTTCATGCATTCTCTGCAGGGAGGAATTTGGATGATAACGGGATTTCTATAGAGTTAACATTAACTTGCTTAAATGTCATACTTTACTTGCTTTCTGACTGCCCTGCACACCAATATTCCTTTTAAACTTTTAATATTTTAAATAGTATTTCGTAAGAGTGATAAATACATTTTTTCCTAAAAATTAAGTGTTTTCTTAGTTCCATAATAATCTGCATTGCTCTCCCTTCTGCATTCTAAGTGATAGAAGATCAATATTTTCTAGCTGAATCTCACTGAATGTCAGTGGTTTAATATGAAAGATGCATGCTCCTTTGGCTCTCATTTGGAACATTTATCAAGTGTCAGGAACCTTCTGTCGGTAGTGGTGTTTTATTTCATTGATTACATTCTACTCACTTCTGCAGGGTGTGTTGTGCCCTGTTGGGGCTTGGTGATTATTTGGATTGACATCATTTTTTAAAGAGTTAGAAAAATTGTTTGCAAAATGCTAACCAAAACATAAGATCGCCAGTGTCCAATTCTAGCAAGTTGTTCTAATAAGTGGTCCCATTATTCTTTATTGTTTCTCCTTCCTTCCTTCCTTCCTTCCTTCCTTCCTTCCTCCAGAATCTTCCCCAAAGCAATCTGATCCCAACTTTTTCTTCGTGTTCTTTGGTTAATAGTAGCTGGTTACTCTCATGATTATAGTTACCAAGCAAACAGCATTTGAGTCAAGACAGTTTAATTGACTGGAGAGTTAGCTTCTCCTGGTGAGGGCAGTGGAGGAGGGGAGCGGGGTGTGCAGGTAGAAATCCTCTCCTCTATTACCTTGGAAGTTCCTCAGGTAGGAAGGGGCCTCAAGGAAACAGGAAACCACAAATCCTTGAAGTTCACGTGTGTTATAACGACAGAGTTTATAAAGATGAAGAGTTTTTAAGGTTTATAAGGACAAAGAGCCCTGTGGTGTGCCAGGCTTTCATCTTCACTGTCAAAGCTCACTTGGGCAAAGGTGATGCCCCCAGCTGGACAGCAGAAGGCAGAGGCATTAAGGCATTCACCATTGGGCAGTAGTGACAACCCAGTCTTTGCCTACTTCCTTCCAGTCTCAGCAGCAAATAAAGCTCAACAATATTTTCAAGAATATTCTTTATAATTTTAGAATCCTAGAATTCAGTCTAGGAAGGACTCTCGGGGCCAGAGTCCAAGTTCATGGCAGCTGCCTGCTTGAATATCCCTGAGAGAAGAACATCCATTCCATGCATGTCCCTCCTGCCAATTCCCGTGCGTTCACTGGCTGACTAGCTGATTTGCATCCATCGTAGTCCATTAGGAGCCTCTGAACGCAGGATTCAAAGCCAGCTTTGCAGGTTTCTGTTTATGATGCCACTCTATACTTTCAACAGTAACTGAATTTGCAGTAATAACAATAGGCTGTTTTCTTAGATTTGTTGGCCCTACATGCATGACATCAGTTAATAGTTTAAAGCCTGACAGTAGGGTAAATGCAGGATACTTTGATATAATTTGATTGTTGCTAAGTGGTGACAAATTTTGCAGCCCAAGTTTGATTTCGCTGTCAGAATACCAAGTGAATTCAGAGGAGAGTAGACAATTTTCCATTCCCATCATACTTGGATAATTTCAGTAGCACTTTCTTCAATATATCTAGTGTCCATCAGAACCAAGATTTTCATAGTCTGTTGCCTATCAGGAAGTGCAGAATTATTGCCCAAGATATTTTTCAATAGTATTTTTAAACAAAATTAAGTAAAAACAGTTACTAAAAAATAAGTGAAAGTTTATAGAAATCAGAGCACCACCAAAAATTAGTAAGATTTTAGAATGATCTTTATTGTATGCATTTTTCAAGTATATACACATTTTTTAAGACAGAACTGGTTTTGGTATCTTACCCTGGTGGTATGAAATTGTCATTTATTCTTTCCATTTCAAAAGGCAGGGTGTCCTTTGTTCCTGTCTAAGGCACCCTGGGAAGGCTTTGAGTTCCTTTTTTCTGAGAGTCTTACTAAGTAAGCCTAAGATCTCTTAGAGGATGGTACTGGTTTTCTAGAATGGCCCTTCAGTTGCATGGATGTAACTTTTTAGAACTTATTTTCACTGGCAGATTGGATGAGAATGCAGAGAAATCCAGTGATCACTGCTGAATTTCAAGATATGTTACACCTGTGTCTACTGGGCTATTTCTATGTGCTGTTGTACCTTGACAGTGGGGATGAGGCTTCCTCTTAAGGTCATTCCCCATGACACCTAAAGAAAGGCAGATATTGTCCATCAGGAAGCTTTTAGCAGACAGCTATGAGCTGTGCTTTCTCAGCCAATCTGTATTTGAGCTAGAATGGCAAATTAGAGACACTTCACTGGGCTAGAATGTGCAGGACATACTCACCTTCAGAGTTGGATGCCACTCTTCTCCTTTTCTTTAAAGAGAACAATTATGTTGTATCTTGGGTCCATGTCTAGATACTCATAACTAGGTAAGTCTTTCTAGTATATTCCTGCTATACAAGCAAGACTTGAACACAAGTATAGCTAGTCCCACATACAACAGGAGTTCCCAAAATCTCTTCCGTACACTTTATCCATGAGCTCTTTGGGAATATAGAGAAAGCAAGATGGTCATTTTGTGTCCCTTCCTCATTTGCCCCTGAATCAGTTCCACAAGACTAGACTGCACTTTAAGTTAGTGGTTGCTATTGTTTTATACCTTGAAATGATTCTGAAAGAATTCTAGAAACAGGGTATTCTGAAGGTTTCATTTGTGTACCAATTTTTTTGAGTCCTCATATTTTAGAAATTATTAAACATGCACACACATGATTTCAACTTTGTAAAATGATTTCAAATTCATTCCGTCTCCAGATTTTACTGCACAGTTTCCCTGTCATCTCAGTATTTATAGAACTGGTTGAAATTAAACTGTTTTGAACTAAGAAGTAGATAGATATATATATATTTTTTTAAAGAGTGTTCATAGATGAACTCTGGCATAAGGTTTGTAAAAAGGCAATTTTTAAAAAATAAAACGTATAACCTCAGGTAAAAAATAACGCATGCATTAGTACTTGCAAATCTGCCTACTCAAATATTAACCAAAGCATGCAAGATAACTGTACTGAATGTAAATTTACCCAGTGCATGGTTAAATCTCATAGGGTAGCCTATTTTTCCTTGCTTCTGAGCAAGGAAACATTTTCATGAACTTTGCGTTATAGTTTTACTATTTGCTTTTAATATCTTCTTGTCAAGACTGTTTTCCTGCTATCACACTACACTGAACTTTACAGATATTCACACATCTGGCTTATGCAGTGTTGCAGCCAGTGCCAAACGAATCTACTGAGGAATCCAGGTACTTAGACATCTAAACAAGTTTTAAACCAGTTGAGGCACAACAGATCCAAAACTCAAACAAAATCCGTGTGTCTGAACACTACTAAATGCAATTGTGTTGATTGCCTCCACAGAGTTTTGGGTTCAAAATTCTGAATCGTGCATTTCAAATATTTTCTAAAATTTAGGAGTAAATTAGAAATACTGACCTTCTAAATAAGGTGGGAAGGTTGGGGTAATGTCAGGCACATGAAAACCACCATAAGGCAAAGTGGACGTGACGGCTTAATTTCCACAAATGTCACATAGTGAGTGTGTGGGTGCCACACCATTGGCCTCAACATGGCCCTATTTATATGATGAGTGAGTGAGCTATGTGGGCCCCATTCCTTAAGAAACTGGACTTGGTCTGTATGTCTAAAAACACTGAAAGAGATAATGAGGTGATTTCATGGTCACTCAGAATGAACTTGGAAGTCCTCTCACTGCCTTTTTCTGTCTGTAACCCCTGCTTCATGAAAAAATAAGGGCAAGGAGACCAGAAATGGAGGGAGCAAAGCTCACTAAGACAAAGCTGGGGGTGAGTCTTATGTTGCTAACAGCTTTGTCACCATCTCACACACCGCCAAACACATATAAGCTCAAAGACGGAAATCCTCAAACTCCTAGCAAAGACTCGTGTGGAGGCATTAAACAGTTAAAGAGGAGAAAAACCAGAAAATCAAAAGTGTGAAGTTTAACAACCTCTCACGTGGTATTTTGCCTTGAATAAAGTTTCCGCTCCCTGTGACCTCTGCAGACTTACCAAAATAACACACTCTAGAAACCAGTGCCCCAATCTCAGAACTGTTGTCTCAGGACCTTCTCTACAAGAGAAAACTAACTTGCAGTGTTGCAGGGTGTGCGTGCAAAACCCTGACAGGCTCTTCAGGACGCTTTTAGAAACCCGCATTCGAAACAATATGAAGATGAAAAAACAGCAGGCAGTTCTTTGCTCAACAATAAAATGTGTGTCGTTTTTTTTTTTCTTTGAATTTCTTGGAGAGGGGAAATGGACTGACAAAACAATAGTAAGGGATATACATACACAGCTAGGTAGTTTGGCATTTTCACTGAGATATGTAAAAAATTAGCCTAGATACCATAAAGAATTGTACAATGCGAGAAATGGTTCATGATTGAATATGTTGCCAGTAGTTAAAGGAAATAAAGCAAACCTAAATTTTTACCAATGTCCCCCCATATCACCTGACTCAAACCCTCTTCAATTTTCATTGCCCAAATTTGTTTACATTGGTTGAAAAAAAAACCTGATTAATTTAATAAACTTTTTACAAACTATAACAGGCATTTATTAACTATTTAGAAAAGACATTTCTATATATTTTGTATATCTACGAATATTGCATATCTAGTCTAATCTAAAAATATTAAGACAAATGGCAAATTCTTCTGTGATGCTTCTCTATGCTCAATAACGTTTAAAATCTTGGGATTTCATTTTTAAGCTGAAATAGATAACAAAAAATTTAACTTTAAATGTTTACATTGAGTTTTTAAGTTAAAACCAACCGAAATTAAGTGACCTATAGTAAATTAATGGCAATGGGGTGAGGGTGTAAAAGTTACGGGCATACTATGTGATAATGTATCTGTGTATTTAGTGAAATATTATGTATCATAGCACAACTCTGTTGGATAATAAGGCTTCATCTTAGTATTTCCCTGCATTGCTCTTTGAAATAAAACTACTACCATAAAAATAACCTATCATATTGATGTGTTTAATTTACTCCTTTGGCTTATAATTTGCAAAGTACCAAGATTAAGGTAGTATTTTTGTACTATTATTGGAAGCATGCCTTCCCTTTTTCACATTACTAAAGTGTATTTATATTTGTGCAATTTTAAACTATGTTTTCAAATAAACTTTGTCTGTGGCTTCAAGGTCTTTTGAGAAATCTTTCAAAATGGGATTTGGGGGTCAGAATTGCTTCAAATCATATATAATCCAATTTGTACTATTGATAAAAAAGGTCTTTTATTGAATAACCACCACATATGATGTTGCATGAGCTATCTGGAAATCAAGAATGCATTTTTACATATAAAACAAAACTTTAAAATCTTCTTCCTTTGTTAATTTTTTAAGAGTAAAATATTTAACCTGAAATTGGATTTTGTGATTTTTTTTTTAGAATAAAAATATTAAAATATATTTCAGTTTTAGGGTCTGTTTTTTTTTTCTTTTCTTTCTTTTTTAATCAGTCAATAAATATTTGAGGTTCTATTATGTGCACGTACTGTTCTAATGCAGGAGTGGTAAGTAAATCAAATCAAACTTGCCCTTGAAGAGCTTAGATTTCTGTGAGGGATCAACAAATACTTTAACACATAAGGATGTCATGTGCCAAAAACTGCTAGAAGGACAAGGCAAATTAGGTATTATGAGAGAAACTGGAGGCTCCTTTTTATCCATAGATGGTCAGGAAAGATTTCTCTTAGGTGATGTTTGGGCTGAGCTTTGAACACCAAGAAGCCCACCAAGTGGCACTGGGAACAGCTCTTTGAAATATTGTCGGCAGAGCCAACAGCTACCACAAGACACCAAGGCAGGAATGAGCTTGGCGTGTTCAAGGAGGAAGGAGCCCAGGATGGCGAGCGCTGTGAGCTGGGGAGACCTTAGGAGATGCCCTGGCAAAGCGGGAGATTGTTGGTGGCCTTCCTGGAGCACATAAAGGGTGGATTTGCCCTCAAGCAGAGAAGGGATGCCACCGAGACAGATGTTTCTGTTTCCAGAATGTTTACTAATGAAGTCCTTGAGTGGTCAGGTTGGTGATGCAGGAACAATAGGCTTGAAGAGAGCCACACAGGAACACTGAGCCCCCCTTCTCCCTCTTCACTAAGTCCTCTTGCTATAAAGCCAACAACCTGGTGGAAGTTCATTTTCTCCTCTATCAAATCAGGCTGTACCTCCTTCTTTCCCACTTCATGGTTATTTTACCCAGCGGTGAATTGTGGCTCCTCTCCCGACCCCTTGCATAACTTAAACCTTTTATTATGTCTCTTAATCCTTTTTAACCGTGAATTCTATTTCCTCAAACAGCTGCTTCACTCCATGTGTATACATGAAAGCAGCCCAAGGTTTGAAGTGTTTTTCACATTCCTTTACAAGGCTCCTCACAGTAATGCCTTACCTATCCAGTATTTTAGGGCTCACAAGGATGTATGTATTTTTTTTCCTTACTTATACCTCATAATAAATAATGCTGCCTGAAAGGAGGTTAGAGGGGGAGCGAGCCAAAGCATAAGAGACTCTTAAAAACTGAGAACTGAGGGCTGATGGGGGGTGGGAGGGAGGGGAGGGTGGGTGATGGGTACTGAGGAGGGCACCTTTTGGAATGAGCACTGGGTGTTGTATGGAAACCAATTTGACAATCAACTTCATATATTGAAAAAAATAAAAAAATAAAAATAATGCTGCCTGGTTATCAACTTAATGAATCAGAACCTTGGAAACTGACAGTTAATTTTAGTATTTTCATCTAAGGAATTAAGCCATTTGATTCTTAGGAGGCCCCCTGCTTGAGTTTGCTCACCTGAGTTTAGAAGGGTGGAGACCAAGCAGTGCAGCCTTCCCAGGCCAAGGTCTTTGAAAAGGAAAAAAAAGGAAGCTAACACTTACTGAAACCTGCCACGTGCCACATTCCTACGCCATTATTTCTACTACGCCATTTTAACCCTAATGCACACTCAGGTCCTCTGCTTCTCCCCTCCTAAAATACACACAGTCTATAATTAATATTATTGCAAATGATGAACATAATAGCAAAAACTGTGCCAGGTGGAAGAAAAACATCTTACCGATTAAGAACTGACTAAAGATCACATCTACTATTAAAAACTGCAAAAACTGGCCCAGGAAAAAGTAAGCTTGAGAGAAATCTTACCAAGACGATGGCTAAGAGTGCTTACAGGAAAACCGGCTACTGATTCAAAAAAATGACAAAAGAACAAAATCTTGACAAAGTCTAGAGTGGCAAAATTTGACCTGGTAAAGGTGGACCCGCTGGAAATCATGGCCACAAAAGGGACTCTGCAATAGGAAAAGTTCTAATAGGGAAAATGTGATGAGGACCAAAAGCTGAAGACTCAGACTGTCTTCATAAAATTTACAGAACTGAGGGTGCCCGGGTGGCTTAGTTGGTTAAACATCTGACTCTTGGTTTGAGCTCAGGTCATGATCTTGGGGTTTTGTGAGTTCAAGCCTTGCACTGGGCTCTGCATTGACTGTGCAAAGCCTGCCTGGGATTCTCTCGATCCCTCTCACTCTGCTGCTCCCCCACTCGTGCTGTCTCTGTCTCTCTCAAAATAACTTGAATTGATACCAATTAAACTAATTTCATTAAAATAGAAAGGAAAATATAAAAGCTTGGAGAGAGTTCAACTGGATAACTGTTTCACATCTCCCCTCGCCTCAAATCTCCAATCTCCCCCACCCATGGTCCCTCCAAGCTGAGGATCTCACTTCTTACTTCCCTGAGCAAATTAAAGCAGGCAGGACAGAATCCCCAGACTCTCAGTGCTCCCACTCCTCACAGCCGCATCTGGCGCTCTTATCTCTGCCCTCCTCCTGTCCCCAAAGACGGACTCCCCAGCCGGTGTCTAAAGTCAGCTCCAACTGAGCACGAGATCCCGTCACCTCTTGCCTGCTCAAGGGCAGCAAACAGCAATTCTCACCTTTCTGTCCTACATCCTCAGTATTGTGCCTATTTGACCATCTTATTTCCCATATTTAAAAACAAAAACCTCTCTTGTTCCCAGCCCACGTCCTGTCAGCCACCATCTCTTCTTTGCTTCCCTTTGTGGCAAAATTCCCCAAAGAGTGGTTTGCATTCATCTTCTGCAGTTCCTCCCCACCCCCCAAACTGTCCCCATGGAGATCACCCATGACCTCCAAGTTGATCAATTGTGTAGTCAACTCATCTGACTTAACCTACCACAGTTACTTGACAGTTGATATCTGTTGCCTCCACTTGGCTTCCACTTGCATGCACTGTTCTCTTGATTTTTGCCCACGTTGGTGTTCACTCCTCTCAGAGTCTCCTTTGCTGGCTCATCTTCTCCTGGACTTCTTATATTGAGCCTTTGCTCAGTCCCTGGACCAGTTCCATTTCCTGTCTTCCTCCACTGGTGATCATACCCAGTCCCTGGTTTAAATGCCATCTTTAGTTTTTTTACTTCAGTCCAGACTTTTCCCTCAAAATCCGGAGTTGTATATCCAGCTTCCCACTCAACATCAACCACGGAGATCTAACAGGCATTTCAAATTCAACACATCCCAAACTTGCGATCATCTTTTCCCATCAATACCCCCCAATCCCACCAAGCCTTCCCTATCTTTGTTGATTGCAACTACATTCTTTAGTTGCTCAGAGGAAGAACTTTGGGGTCTAGCTTGGCCACTATCATTCCCTCACATGCCACGTCCTGCCCATCAGGAAATCCTACTGGCTTTACTTTCACATGTATCCAGAATCTGACTATCCTTGCTACCTCTACTGCTACCATCCCATCTATGTGAGCCATCATCCTAGCTCACCTTGCTTACCACAGTAGCCTCTACTTTTATCCTTGCCTCCTATCAGCTAATTTAGAGAACTATCTTCCTGAAACTTTGGTCAGATCAGATCATTGCTCTACTTAAGAGCCTATAATGACTCCCAATGGCACTCCAGAGTCAAGCCCTTCCAATGCCTCCTGGCTCAGGCAATCTGGCCCCTCTCCAACATCTTCCCCTATTCCTCTTCCCCTCATTCCCTTCTCTCAAATCACACTGGTCCCCTTACTGCTTCTCTGACATAATAGATTATGCTCCCACCCTGGAGCCTCTGCTCCCATGAGTCCCTCTGCCAAGCATATCTTTCCCCCCCAAATATCCATTTAGATGACTCCTTCACCTCCTTCAAGTCTTGGTTCAAATCTCACCTCCAAAAAAATGCTTTCCCTGCGTACCATATTTAGTAGCAAAATCCACACCTCCCCCCATTCTGCTGTTCTTTTTTTCCATAGCACAGAGTACCTTTTAACATATTATATAATTTACTTATTTCTTATGTTTAGCATCCGGCTCTCCCTGCTAGAAAATAAACTCAACAAGGGCAAAGAGTCTGGTCTTTGTTTACTGATATGTTCTAAGAAAAGCAATGCCCAGCACATAGATATTCAGTATTTATTGAATGATGAACCATGTTATATACATTAACAAAATAAATTGGCTTAATGACATTATCTCCAGAAAAATACTTTGGGGGAAAAAAGTCATCAATGTTGGTATAATTCTGACTCTTTACAAAAAAAAAAGATTTGCTAGACTGAAATAAAGGGTCAAAACCTCCACAGGGTCAAAGTGCTAGTTAAAATAGTGATGTAAAATAGCACAGTAAAAATATCCTGTGCCACCAGACTGTGAAATGTTTGACGTAACTTATCTCATGTATTATTAGGCCCCCTGCACAGATGACAAGACTGAGTTTCAGAAAGTCAAGTCTCTATGCCTCTACTCTTGCCGTTCTATCTGTCCCCTACCTCACTGAAAGACTTTTCCTAGTAAATTTTTAAATAATAGGTTGCATGTGAATGAGAATAACTTACTGTTTCCTATTAAATTTCCTCACTACAAATGATTTGCCACTGACCACATTCGAAAGTGGGACCTTAGATTCAAACAGTGCATACACACCATGGTAGACTCTCCCACTGGGCACAAGGAGACAGAACAAAGTGAATGTAAGCAGCATCTGACTTGCAAACATTGTCCTAAAAACTTTATAATGTGTGAGTCATAAAAAAAATCCTCCATCCCAATCATTTCCTTCTCCTCTTCTCACCAAAACATTATGGCACAACACTGATGTTGGTCATTTTACTTGGATTTTTAAAAATGTAGAGATTCTTTTAAATTTTTTTAAATATTGAGGGGCACCAGGGTGGCTTAGTCGGTTGAGCATCAGACTTTGGCGCAGGTCATGATCTCACAGTTCGTGGGTTCAAGCCCACCGTCGGACTCTGTGCTGACAGACAGCTCAGAGCCTGGAGCCTGCTTTGGATTCTGTGTTTCCCTCTCTCTCTGCCCCTCCCTGGCTCATGCTCTGTCTCTCAAAAATAAACAAACATTAAAAAGAAAAAATTTTTTAAGTATTGAATGGACATGTTTTAAGTAGTAATAAGCATACCCTATATGGTAGGCAAAATAATGCCTCCTCAAGGATTTCTATATCCTAATCCCCAAAACCTGTGAATATGTTATCTTACATGGCAAAAAGGAACATTGCAGATGTGATTAATTTAAGGATCTGGAGATGGGAAGTTTATTCTGGACTATCTGGGTGGGCCCACTGTAATCATAAGGGTCCTTATAAGAGGGAGCAGGAGAGCCTGTCAGAGGCCATAGGACAATGGACACAGACACTAAGTGACGTCCATGTTGTTAGGAGGCCACAAGCCAAAGAATGAGAACAGAAGAGTTTCTAGAAGCTGGAAAAGGCAAGGAATGGATTCTCACATAGAGTTTCCCTGCCAACAGCTAGATTTTAACCCTGTAAGACCCATTTTCATACTTCTCACCTAATAAATGTGCTCTCTTGAGCCACCAAGTTTATAATCCTTTGTTACAGCAACAATAGGAAACTCATACAACCTACAAACATGGTGCCATCGAAATGCTGAAATCCCTTGGTGCAACCAGTATTGAGCACGCTGGCACCTGCATTAGGGAAGCTACCAGCAAACTGAGAGCCACAGAACCACAGCAGGGTCTCCACTGACTCCAGTATTGCACCCGACATCCATTCGAGAAAGACTAAAAGACTTCCCTGCCTCGGCCTCTCCCTCCTTTACAGAAGAAACATCTTGCACCGTTGCTGATGTTCCACTACTGATGGGAATGACGCGGCCTTGGTGCCCACACCAAGAAACCCTAAAGAGAAATAAAATCAGTCACTGTCTTGGGTTACCTGTTCCGTTGATGGATGAGAACCCGCCAAGGGCAGAATCAGTTTACTTGGCATTTTGTAAAAGAAAAAAGAGCCATAAAGGAACCTCAGATTGTGAGAATAGCTTTTAATTTTAAAACAACTGAAGCAATAAATCATCCATCTCTCTTTCCATCACAGGCAATGCTCTCCCCAAACAGTTGAGATATTTTAACAGCAGCTGTGACTAGTGCAAAATAAAATAAATACAAACTCTTTCAGGAGTCAACCTCAAACCTGCTGGGCAGGTGGGCGCAGGCAGCAGGCTCAGCCTCTGCCCAGGCCGATAGGAGCGGCGAGATTTACACCATACATCATCACACCCAGCTCTGAACAGACCACACAATACCTGGGGAGGGGAAACCACAAGAGAATGTTGCCTAAGGTGGAGCAAATATGCCCAGCACCCTCATGTAGCCAGCATCCTTGGCACATGGAAGATGCTTGAAAAATAAGTGCAAAGTTAGCTTCTAAGCAAAGCTGAAGGAACGCGGTTTGGGGCTCATTTGCTTTAGTTTTGTTTTGTTTTGGTTTTTTTATTGGAGTCTTATACATACTGGTTTTTACATAGAAAGTCTTCTGCTGTCTGGAAGGCATTCTGTGCCTCACCGAGCTGACTCCAGCGAAAATATGTGTGTTGCTTCTGTCTATTGGGAGAATTACCTTCCACACGTGGCATCTCACTGCTGACTCCACACCATCTAGAACCTAGAGCAGCACCTGTCCAAGTGCAATGCCAGCCACATGTCTAATTTTAATTTTGGTAGCCATATTAAAAAAAAGAGAAAAAAGGAATAAGTGAAATTTTAGTAACAGCTTATTTATCTAAAATATTGTCATGTTAGCATGTAACCAATATAAAATACTGATGAAATATTTTACGTTCCCTTCTTTTTGGTACCAAGCCTTCAAAATCTGGTGTGTGTTTTACACGAACAGCACAATCTCGATTTGGACAAGCCAAATTTCAAGAGGTCACTAGCTACATGTGGCTACTGACCCCTGCACCCAGTAGCACAGATCCAGCACATTTTAATACAAACTCTTTCAAGATGATTTACGGTGTAGGGAATCTTCATGGCACTGGGTAGGTGATCTTATACACCAACGTAAGAGTACAAAATCTTGCTCTGTAACCTAGGATTTCTGACCGAGGCAAAGGGTGAAATCACATTCCATCTAATCCCATCCCCTGCTCCTGCTCAGCACCTGCCATCTCCCCAACAGACTACAGAGATAGTGTAATTTAGCAACAGTGATGCTCACAAGAGGAAGAGACATCCTTTCTGTGACAGACAACTTTCTCAGTACTTACTTGGGGATCATAGCTATCACTGAATTAGAGTAAGAAAATCGTCTACACACGTTACAGATTTATTTGCTGAAAGTGGTGCCGAGCTTTTTCATCGCAGGAGGTGTTTTAAACAGACTTTTTCATTTTTGAAGGGGATGGGAACAAGGTATCTTGTGGACTAAGAAGTGGAAAGTTTCAAGAATGGGAGAGAAAGAGGATAATTACCAAAGGAAGTGGGAAGAGAAGTTGGGGTGGGGACACTAAAATGATGCAGATTATAAACTGGGGAGTACGACCTATAACAAACCAACAAGTTACATCTAACCTCTGTGTGCTCCCTCATCCCACATGTCTAACCCCCATAGTAACTACAGGAAAATAAAAATAGAATCGAATGTTAGGGCAGGAGGGGACTTCTGAGCTGATCCAGCCTACCGCACTCATTGTAAAGAAAAAGGCCCAGAGAGGTAAAAGGCCCAAGGCACCTGGAGTGGCGTCGGGCCACAAACCTGGGTACGCACACTGGACACTGCAGGTCATGGGAAAGAATGATGTTGGGAGTCACAGGCTCAAGCTACTCGTGCCGGGCTTCCTGTAGCCCAAAGTGAGCGTGGGGGAACAGCAGGCACATTCTCTTATAGTTGGAAGAAAACAGCCGTGTCAATTCAAAATACCGAAGCAATGTTGACGTAAATGGCATTAAAACATGATTCTTCCAGTAGTCCTTTCTGCATGCTTTTTTCCCTTAAAAAAAAAAAAAAATCCCCCAATCTGAACCAAAACTGGATTTCTGATCAGTTATACGGGCATTCAGATCAATTGACAAAATAAAAACTTTGATACATTTTCCAAAGACACATTCATTGGGATTTTACACAAATGGATATCAAAAGATATTTACAGGAAAAAAAAGGTGCACTCTTTCACACGTACACCCACACACGGTGAGAATTTCACAATTACACCACCACGCCTCACACAGAGGACTCCTAACAGGCTGATAATCTGACAAAATCCACACATTATTCCAGTTTTCAGTCACAAATAATCTCGTCAACATACATGGTAAAATTAAGGAGTATGTTCCAGACTTTTATTCCAGGGAAATCTGCCTCGTATATATTAAGGTATACATATAAACACACTTTTAAAAGCAAGAAAGAAACACATTATTTGCTCCAGTTTTTCCCCAACTCTCAATCTGAAATAAAGAATAGCACATATACAAAACTTTGCCTTGTAGAAATAGCCCTTTGTTTTGTGAGGCAGGAAAAAAAGGCAGCCATAGTAATATTCTCTTACAATATGTTTAGGCATCAAAAGGGCTAAGTTTATTTTTCTACTTGAAGAAATTAAGTAATGGATAGCCTATAATCTTGTACTGATTTTACACCATTTTGCAAAGTTTTATTACAAAATTTTTATTTTGTTCAAAATACACATGCTATCTTTGTTCACATTTCAATCCAAACCCCCAGTTATCCCCCGACCCCCGAAGAAGGCCTTCACTTTGTAAGAGCATTGAAAACGAGTCATTTTTCATGTGTGTTTGGAGTCAGTATTCTAGGACACTCAGCCAAGGAGACTGGATTTTGTAAGGCTGCTTTGTGTAGGAATTTCTACAGGAGCCAGGGACTCATGTGACAGAGTGGGGCTGCTTTAGGATCTCCAAAACAACACTAAAAGGCGGCACTGGTGGGCACAACCAAGTAGAGTTACTGCACCGTGAGCGCCCTCCTCATGCCAATTGCATTTGTTCCCAAATTGAAGAAAACATCAGACGAGAGAAGGAGGGAGCACACTCTACTGGGACCCACACGGCATACCACCTGCTACTCTTTCAAGGGTCACCGTATCAAACCTCACATATCTATCCTCAAAGCACAGCTCAGAAATTAAGTCAAAGCTGAGGCACAGGGAGGATGAGGGTCTTGCCCAGCTAGGGGCAGCACCCAAGTCTCCAGGCTCCCAGCCTCGGGCTCAGTGCTCCTCAGACATACAGCATAGCTAATCTCCTGTAAAAGGAGCCCCGATCTTAACCAGAATCCTGACTGCTCACAACTCACCGTGTTGTAATCCACTTGTCCATGTGGTATTTTACCCAACTGGTTCTACTTTATTTTCCTACAGTTTCTAGACAGATCCTTTCTACCAATCAAATGCACGTTAGGCAGACTGCAGTAGATCCTTCTTCATTTGACTGGATAATCTGAAATAGAAACTCCAAAGACTCTAGAATTCAGTACAGAGCTGCAGGAAGATTATAAACCACTCTTGTTGCACTTTTTCATCACATTTGAAACCCTGATCTAATCCCAGGTTGCAACAAAAATACTAAAACACCAAAATGGAAATGATGGTTTTTCACAATGTCATATAAAGCTTCCTTGCATCTGAAGCCCTGAAGGTGCCCAAGATCACACTGCTGGTCACAGCAAATAAGCAGCAAAGGCAAGTCACGAGGTGATTAGCCCAGAAAGGGCCAAGAGGAGACTCTAGCCCCAGAAAAATGTAAAAATGGAGGCAGGCAAAGAGCTCAGGGACAAGAAAATTACAGACAAATCTGGGGCACTTAGTGTGATTCCAGGGAGTTGTTACATGTTATGGTAAGATTAGCTATTTTAACTAAAAATACATACTATGCCTTAGGGAGAAGGGCTGCTGAGAATCAGAATTCATCTACTTTTATTTGGCAAAGAACAATGTTGTGCTGCTGTGGGCATCCAGCATTCTCCCACAAAATGTCACAAACCCAGGTGGATTCTTGACAACACTTTTTTAAAGGGACAACTCAGCCCTTTTTACTCCTGAAAATCTAAGTGGGGAACCAATTTTTAAAACTGTTCCTGAGTTATAGTTTCTTTAAAATAGTTACTTGCTTTTCTCAGCTATGCTGAAGACCAACTGCTTTAACCTTTAAAAACTAGCCCGTCATAGATTTCCTGGTTGACGATAACAGTCTCACCCTCACACATTCACACAATCACATTATGAATTTTGATACGATTAAATTAAAAATACCTTTCATTGCAGATGCTCTTATCTTCTATACATGGACAGGTCAGAAATTGTGTGTAATGAAAAAACTATGTCACAAATAAAGCCCATCGCATTACTGATTTTTGATATGAAACAAAAATGGGCTTCTCATTTATTTGGGGGTGAGGCCACACCATGGGCCCCCCAAAGCATAACAGAGGGCTGATGGCACATTCCCATTTTTGGTGTGACACTGGCAGATCCCCCACCAGCAGTATAAATACTTTTTTTTTTAAATCATCCTCTCCTTGAACATTTATAAAAAGAAAAACTATCTACAGTAGTGTATCATCACTAATAGAAATTCCTTCCCAGTTCTATTTCAGAAGGCGTCAAATGATGTTCTTTAAATAAACTATAAATACCCCCATGTATTCCTTCATTTCATGTCTGGCTGTCCCAACCTCTGTTTTTTTGTTTTTTTTTTTTTTTTTTTTTTTTTTTTTTTTTTTTGGCAAATTAAAAAGGCGTGTGGCTTCTTCCGGCCAACTGGCACATCTGAGGCTCAGCGTGGTACCCTGTGGTAAAAGTACATGTAGCCCAGGTCCTTAGGGGGCCTTTCTGAGGCACACACCCTGTGGTCATTGTAGATCACCCATCTGAAAACAAAAGAGAAGAATTCGATGATTTCAGTCAGTCCCAGGAAGCTTAGCGGAAAAAAAGTTACTGTTCCATCCTTATAATAGTCAAGGTGTTTTAAGACAAACCCAAGCCTGTTGTATAAAAAGGAACAGAACACTGGTGGGAATTTACTACTACTTTTTTTATTCTTGAGCTCAAAAGTGGTCATTAAAGGGGTTTCCAAACATTTTAAACCCTTTGATCTCATAGCCCCTTTTGTAGAAATCCATAGATGGCCTCAGAAATTAAGTCAAAGAATTATGTACGACAGCACTTACTTCAGCCTGAGACATAAAACTAGGTAAAAATAAGAAGTAAAGAGCCATGTGGTGAACTACTGTACAACTATTAAAATGTCTTCAAGGAATATTTGGTAAAGTGGGAAAATTATTTCAATACAGTATGAAGTGGAGAAAAAGTTTAAAAAATTGTATGTGCTGTGTGCATACCTTACTCTTTTAGAAAAGTTGTAAATACATACGTACATTTATATATAGCATATGTACATAGACATATACCCTCTCCCAATGAAAATAATAAAACAAAGAGAAGCGTTATCAAAATATAAACAATGATTATCTTTAGGCTTTCAAATGACATATTCTTTGCTTGTTTTTGCACTTTACAAATTCCCTGCCATAAACTGTATGGCTTCTTAAATTATAATTAAGCTCATTTTCTTAGGAAGAATATTTTGCTTAGTAATAAAAAAAAATTCTCACTATAAATCAAGTGTCTGTGCACAACTGTTTCATTAATCAAGTTAAGATGACAGCACTAAAAGACATACCAAAAAGGGGCACAACCAAGTCGCAGGGGTGGGGGGGACGTGTCTCCCCTGCAGTGCATCTTGTTGTATAAGATCAACATCCCACCAGGACAGGGCAAGACTCCATTTCTCCAGCATCCCAGGGGCTGAGCATTGCCTCAAGCAGGAGGCCGACACACAGGCTGCTCAGAGGAAAGCTCAAGGAAGACAAACCAGTGGGGTATGTGGGGATCCAGCCCAAGGAGAAGGTTCTGAAGAGAGCAGCAACCTCACATGCCATAGATGTCTTATTCCCGGCTCACCACACACATAGCAATTCTACTTAAGAAGCCAATAAGCCCACTGTAAGGCCACAATAAGGCAAAACAGTGGATGTTTAGGGACACCAGATAAAACACAGGATACCCAGTTAGATTTAAATGGCAGGCAAGCAACAAACAATTTTTTAGTGTAAATACATCCCACGTAATACTGAAGACATGTTTATACTAAAAAGTTATTCGTTGTTTATCTGAAATTCAAATTTCCAGGGCATCCAGTTTTCTCATTTTGTTGGCTAAAACTGGCAATCCTATGGAGGTCCCAAATATCTACACATTCGGCTGCAGGATGTATCTTTATTTTGGGAAGTCACTTTGGTATAATGGTTGAGAGAGGCTTTGAATACCAGCTACTTACAGGCTAAGTTCAAGCTATTCAACTTCTCTGAGCCTCCTGTGTCTTGATGTGTAAAATGGCTTTAAGAGTATATCCCTACAAAACCATTGTTGAGAGCCAAATGAAATAATATAACAATAATATACACCAAGTAGAGTCCCTGGCATACAGTAGGTGCTTAATAAAACATGGATATAATTTACCTTCTAAAAAAGACTTACCTTCCTTCCTTTTTAATATGGCAAACATAATGGCCACTCATTGTAGATGTTCCCATGTGACTGATGAACGCAAATAATTCATACACTATGAAAGAAGAAACACCTCTGTTACAAGGCAGCATTACCAGAAACCAAAGCCACTTCAGATTAGAATTTAAAGCCAAGAACAGTGGGGGCACCTATGGGGCTCAGTTGGTTAAGCATCCGACTTCGGCTCAGGTCATGATCTCACAGTTTGGGAGTTTGAGCCCTGCACCAGGCTCTGTGCTGACAGCTCAGAGCCTGGAGGAGCCTGCTTCAGATTCTGTGTCTCCCTCTCTCTCTGCCCCTTCCCCACTCTTGCTGTCTCTATCTCTCATAAATAAATGAACTTAAAAAAAATTAAAGCTGGGGCGCCTGGGTGGCGCAGTCGGTTAAGCGTCCGACTTCAGCCAGGTCACAATCTCGCGGTCCGTGAGTTCGAGCCCCGCGTCAGGCTCTAGGCTGATGGCTCAGAGCCTGGAACCTGTTTCCGATTCTGTGTCTCCCTCTCTCTCTGCCCCTCCCCTGTTCATGCTCTGTCTCTCTCTGTCCCAAAAATAAATAAACGTTGAAAAAAAAATTAAAAAAAAAAAATTAAAGCCAACAACAGTGAACCCCAGCAACTGTTTAGATTGAAAGACAAAGACTGTTTACCTTGCTATGCTGAGAACACACACACCCACCCACCCACACACACACCCAAAGTGACATCAAATTTGACCTGCAAATTCATCACAACACAGGACATAAACTATCAAAGCACAGCTGACATTAGATTCCTATCTGGAAGGGGCTTTAAAATCCCATAGCCACGTCTGGTGGCAAGCTCACGGGTCTAACGGGGAAGTCCTGGCTCTCTCACTTCTAAGCAGCATGAGAGCAGAAAGTGGTTTCCTCTTTCTGAGCTCGTTTCTTCACAGTGATTAAAAAATCCACCCACTTCACAAGGTTGTATAAGGTGTAAGTGAGCAATTCAGACTAAAATACTATACAAATGTCAGGATTATGAGGAAGACAGCAGAGAGCTGTTGTCATTTATAGAAAAGGATAATGCTTCACAGTAGGCTTCTTGTGGATTCTGACTTGCTCACAACGATACGGGACCAAAATTCAGACTTCATGCTTTCTGAAGAAGAAAATATAGAGCCTTAGTGTAAGACCGATGTTTATTCTCTAATAAGTACCTCCTCCCATCTAGCAAAGTATTCTGGACATCCCCATTCTGAATGAATTTCAGCTCATGCTCCCCGGGCCAGGCCTCAATCTAAAAACACCAAGTGGGCTCCATGGACTGGTACCCGTCCACTCTGCAAACTGTTACAGGCCACAACGGAGTGTTTACAAACTTTCATAATAATTTCAGAACAGTATTCATGTCTGTTGAATCTAATAAGGAAAGAAAATGAGCTTACCTGTTCATTTTTCTAGTGCTTAATTTGTATTGCATTTTCCAAAGTATTGTTTCTGGACACACTCTTTCCCTTGACCCTCCCTCTCTAATTCCTTCTCTCCTTTGCTGTTCACTCAGGCTCATCCACTTACTTTCCCACAAGTCCCAACCTTACTCCCCCTTCACTTCACATCACGCACTGCTGATCACCTGCTCCTTCCTCAAATATTTGCCCCCAGGACACAACTGTCTCTTGGTTGTTCAGCTGCCTCGTGGGCTCCTCCTGGTCTCCCTGACCTTCAAAGACTGATGACCTGGAACTTAGACCTCAGACCTTTCTTTTCTCCATTCTACACACACTCTCTCTCTTTGGGTGATCTCATCCCATTGCATGGAGTTAAATGGAATTATTTTCTTAATTTCTGGAATGTTCATTGCTAATGCCCAGAAATACAATTGAATTTTGTATGCTGATCTTGTTTCTTATAATCTTGTTAAATCCATTTATTGGTCCTAAAAGTTTTTAGTGAATTCCTTTGGATTTTCTATATACAAAATTATATCATCTGCAAATAGACAGAAGTTATACTTCTTCTTTGCTAACTTGGATGCCTTTTATTTCTTTTTCTTGCCTAATTGCCTTAGCTAGAATATTCTATTACAATGCTAAATAGAAATGGCAAGAGTGGACATCCCTGTCTTGTTCCTGACCTTAGAGGAAAAACATTTAGTCTTTCACCATTACGCATGATATGAGCTATGGGGTTTTTGTAGATGCTCTTTGTCGGGTTGAGAAAGCTCCTTTCATTTCCAGTTTGTTGAGCATTCTCTCTTCGGCCTTATCCATCTCAGTTAATGGTGATTCCATTCTTCCATTCAGGACAAAATTTTGACTTCTCTTTGACACCCATCTTTATTTTTCTTTTCGGTAAATTTTTTTTAGTATAGTTGACACACAATGTTATATCAGTTTCATGTCTCCTCAGGCTCTTTACACACATCCAATGCATCAGCAAATCCTGTCAGCATTTCCTTCAAAATATATCCAGCATCCAACCACTTTTTACCACCTCCACTAGTAATGCCTGATCCTAGTTACTGTCATCACTTGTCTGAATTTTTACAACAGCCCCCTATCTGGGCTCTTTGCTTCCTCCCTTGCCCTATACTGACTATTCTCAGTATGGCTGTCACAGTGGTCTTTAAATGGAAGTCAAACTGTGATTACTACTATTCAAAACCTTCCCAGTGGCATCCTGTATCTCACAGTAAACTCTTCCTCTCACAATGACCTAGGAGGCCAATCTCCTGCCCCTCTCCCCCTCACTCCACCCTGGCTACTCCCCCTATGCCCCTCACATCACCTCAGCTACTTCCCCCCTCCCCCTCACTCCACCCCAACTATTCCCTTGCTCCCCCTCACTCCATCCCAGCTATTCCCCTTCTCCCCCTCACTCCACCCCTGCTACACACCATCCCCCTTACTCCACCATGGCTACTCCCCCCTCTCCCTCACTCCACCCTGGCTACTCCCCTTCTCCCCCTCACTCCATCCCAGCTACTCTAACCTCCTGGCTACTCCTCAAACACCCAGCATGTTCTGGCCTTCAAGCCTCTACACTTATTGTTCCCTCTCTGAAACTATTCTTTCAGATGTCATTTACTTACTTCACTCCTTACTTCATTGAGACCATGGATGAAATTATCACCTCGGAGAGGACTTCCTGAACCACCTTGTAAAAGAGCAACTTCCACCCCCACCCTCACTCCTAAGCTCACCCGCAACCTTGCTTTATTATTGTCCACACAGCATGAAGCAACTCCTGTCACATTACATACTTACTTGTGTGTTTATTTATTGTCTATCTCCTTTTATCTCAGATTAGAATATATCTCCGTAAGGATAAGAAGTCGGTCTGTTATGTTTACTGAAATATTCCTGACACAGAGAATGGTGGCTTAGCATGCAATAGACGCTTCATAGGTATTTGCTGAACATATAAATAAAGGTATGAATTAGAGAACAACTCCGTTCACTCCATTTCTTCACTTGTTTTTATATCATCTTATATTGTATATATTTTATAAACCACCTACCAAAATATAAATTAGTAAAATAATTATTAAAAAAGGGGGTTCCTGGGAGGCTCAGTCAAGCATCTGACTCTTGATTTCAGCTCAAGTCACAATCTTACAGTTTGTGACTTCGGGGCCCACGTCGGGCTGCAAGCTGACAGTGTGGAGCCTGCTTGAGATTTATTCTTTACCTCTCTCTCTGCCCTTCCCTCCCTCCCTCCCCTCTCTCTCTCTCTCAAAATAAACTTTTAAAAAAATTATTATTAACAAAGATATCACTCAGAGGGGATTGCCTTTCCCATCATTAACTAAATTTTTGTTGTTAGCTGTCATATCAATTGATGACTAAATCAATCAATCAATAAATAAAATCCAAGTTTAAAACCTGAAACCAGGCAAAACCAATTATGAGTGGCAATCATTTTGCCTGGCACTTAGTTTTTGAAATAGTGACCCAAGCACCCTTTTTGGTCTTCCCTCCCCTTTGCCCCCCCCAACACTAAGAACCTACCCTACAGTAAGCAAGGGAGAGGGTGGGCAGAGACCGGTTCATGTTTCTAGACCCTGGCTGGTTTTTAAAACTCTTTGGAATGAGGTGCCTGGGTGGCTCAGTTGGTTAAGCATCCAACTTCAGCTCAGGTCATGATCTCAGTGGTTCTTGGGTTCAAGCCCCACATCTGCCTCTGTGCTAACAGCTCGGAGCCTGGAGCCTGCAGCCTGCTTCAGTTTCTGTGTCTCCCTCTCCCTCTGCACCATCCCCCCCCATTAACTCTCTTTCTCTCTCTCTCTCTCAAAAATGAATAAACATTAAAAAAAATTTTTTTAACTCTTTGGAATAATTCTATATAAAATTCCAATACTTCAGTCTGAGATACAGTACTGGTCTCCCAAAATGAAGCTGCTCTCTTAGAGTCTTCATGAAATAAAAACAGGACATGATACCCTAACCAAGACTTCCCCCCTCCCATGGAACTGATCCCCAAAACAATGATGTAAATAACTGAACAGAGTATCTAATGAACATTGCTCACATTAAGCACGGGTCATACAATGAAACATTGCTTAGACCCCAACACAGCCAATGAGTTGACAAAACAAGACAGAGAAAGGGATGCATCCATACATTCCCAAGCCCCCAAAGGCATTTCTCCTCTCTTTGGTTAAAAACAATTCAATGTATACTCAGAATCATAAAAATGAATTAAAGAAAAAAAAGGATTAGCATAAATCTTAGTCCTATAATTAAAATTAACAATGTTTATCAATATAAGCAACCACCCCTTGCATTATTCAAGACCTCCTGCTGGAACCACCAGCAAAAGAGAGCATCTCTCCCAATGCATTTGCAAAAACTCAACAGGTAAGAAATCTCAATTGATATTTGCTTCCAAAAGAGAAAGTGAAGGCGAATAAACCCAACAGGGCAGCTACTGTTGATTCTTCTCCAAGTTCCCAGAGGCCTCCCTCTAAAAAAACAGCATCAGTGCACACACTCCCAAAAAATGTGCAGACCCCTCTTCACGGAGATAGAAAAAGCAGTTTGAGGCAAGGCAAATCATTTTTTAAATGCTGACTTGCAACAGAGAAACTCTGGAAGTACCCGGAAGAGCTGGACAAAATTGCCTAAACCACTATGTCCCTCTAGAAAGCCAGAATTAAACAGTGTCTCCAACTCACATCTTTCCCCCTCACTTCCCTCTCCCAACAAAACTTGTCCTTTGTTGAACGTTAGAAAAATGTGTCCAACCTTGCTAATATGAAGAATTTTTTAATATCAAAATTTTACCACCACCGCCCTAAACAACAAAACAGTGACTGTGCCCTGGTTTTATTCTTTGAGAAAGGACTGTCAGAAAACAAGGGTGGCACGTGGAAAACAGAGGAGCCAGGCAGGCAGCCTGCCCTTTCATGTCATATGGAGGAATGGCCACCCAAGGGTTGTCTAGGGTAGGGACTGGCATACTATGATGGCTCATAAGCCAAATCCAGCCCTCAGACTACTTCTGTACTGCCAAGGAGAAAGGAAGGAGGAGAGGGACAAAAATACCAGATGACATAATTATGGCCCACAAAGCCTGAAACATTTACTCTCCGGCCCTTTAGAGGAAAGGCTTGCTGGCCTCAGTCTAGGGGAATGAAAGTTCATCTCACTGCTTACTACTGACTAAAGGTCCCAGACTTAGTAAAGTTACTCGTTAACTTGTAGATTTTTGTTTGGTAAAAATACAAAAAATTTCTGTCCAGTGGAATGTATACCCTCAAGGATTTATGACCCTGAGACACTAATTTTATATTTAACTCAGCAGTCAAATTATCTTTCAACATCCTGGCTTCTCCGATTTTTTGAACCAGTAATAAAAACTAACTGGTCCCCTCAGTAATTAAGGAGTCAAAGAAAATCTGTGATACATGCTCAGTTTATATGTACCTGAAAATCATGATTTTACCTTTCTGAAAATTATAGTTCGACAACTTGTAATGACCTAAAGCAACTCTAGATTCAGGAGTGCAGTTCAATGAATTTATATTTGTTAAGCCATTACAGCATCTATATGCTGTATATTTGAAAAGCAGTACTATCTTGTAAGGGTGTGACACATTAGTTAGTCTACAGAGCGTGCACAGAGTACACAAACACCAACAGACTCCTTAAAAGGACCAGCGAGACCCCAGGGGCTCCACAGCTTTTTGGTAAGAAACCCAAACTGAGTCTTCCAACTGAATCTTCCTAACTGGAATAACTGGATCCATTACCCACCTCTAACCCCTTCTGTACAACGGTGGGGGGGGGGGGATATCATTCCCAATTTATTAACATTTGACTCACAAATACCTTGTATCTGCAAACAATTTCTACCCAGAACAGCTTGATTTCCCTCATCACTGCTCTGAGAAAAGAACACAGTGGGAGGTGGGGGGGGAGAGAACAGGGTAGATTTGGATTTGGAGCTTTGAGAAAACTTCAGAATTCCCAAAAAAAGCAAAAGGAGCATTTGGGTAAATCAAGAACAGCTTAAGGCAGCTGACAACAAAGACAGAGTCTTAAAGAGCCTACAAATGGGCTCCCCAACCTCAGCCAGCTCAAAATTACCAAAACCTCTTGACTTCTCTTTCTTATACTGCCTAAAACTCTAAATATCAACGAATCCCCTCCAAAGCTTAATAGTTCTCAGTCATTCATACTTTAGTATAAATTAGCTTATTTCAGACTGGCTTCCTCTTAACTTCCAATAATGCCATTAAAAAAAAAAAAAAAAAAAAAAAAGGCCTATAGGAATTACAAGCAGATACTGAAATGCATGGGCTCAGGAGCCCAGCTGCATTAAGTGTGTGTTGCTTTCCAGAGACCACTTGTGTTTAGCTCCGCTGCGTGGTTGTACCTCCTGCTCTGTGGATCCTATTCCCGTTGCATCCCTCAGGGAGCCTGACACTTTGGGAGACCCACCATTATATAAATGTCTCTCTGCTCCCCTTGCTGGAAAATCTCAGCTGCAGTAGAAGCTGTCTGTGCCATTACAGCGATGCGGCTGAAGGAGCCAGAGCAGATTTTGAGTAATCACAGCCTAATCACATTTTAATTACATTGGCAATCAGTGAGTTCTTAAAAAGAAAGAAAGAAAGAAAGAAAGAAAGAAAGAAAGAAAGAAAGAAAGAAAGATTAAATGCTCGTTAAGCACAACACAGAAACAGAAATAATTTTGCAAATGGCAAAAGCCCAGATAGGTCAGACTGAAAGGCCTGATTTTTGCACTTTTTATGTTTAAAAACTCAACAGAAAGTTAGGTGATAGCCCTACAATGTGCAGAATATGATGATAAATAGAGCCTTTTGAAAAACAGACTCCTCCTTCCCTTCCAATTTAGAAAATCTCCAGTAAGATGAAGGAGGAGGTACACAGGTTTCAAAATCAGGCAGACCTGAATTCCAAGCTGGTTCTCCCACCACCAAGTCACCTAACTTGTCAGGTCTCCACTTCCTCATCTGAACACCCAGCCGTAAGGAGTGAAGGAAAGCTGTGGAGGAAGTAGCGGGTGCCTTAGCAGGCATTCAATAAGTGACACGCTATTTCACCCAGTGTTGTTAGCATTAACCCTTCTTTTTTCTTAATTTTTCCAAATGTTTATTTTTGAGAGAGAGAGAGAGACAGAGACAGAGTTCTAGTGAGGGAGGGGGAGAGAGGGAGGGAGACAGAATCTGAAGCAGGCTCCCAGGCCCTGAGCTGTTGCCACAGAGCCTGACACAGGGCTCCAACTCACGAACCACAAGATCACGACCTGAGCCAGAGTCGGACACTTAACCGACTGAGCCACCCAGGTGCCCCAGTACAAGTGCTTCAGTAATCCCTGTCCTTATATAGTCACTTTTTTCCTAATTCAAACACCTATCTTGCCATTATTTTCCACATTAACATGGTATAGTGATGTCCCAGCAGCCACTGTCCTCCTTCTTAAGGCAATGGTAACCTAATCTGGCTTGTAGGGTGGTGGTTCCCAAAGTTTGGCTGAATTAGAACCACCTAGAGGGCTTGCTGACTCCTAAATTGCTGGACCACCTCTGAGGTCCTAATTTGATAGGTCTAGAGTGGGGCCCAAGAATATTCATTTCTAACCAGTTCACAGATGATGCTGATATTCCTGGTCCAGGACTACTCCCTTCCCTTCTCAGATCACAAGCTAGGAAGGAAGGTCTCCACCCTCAGGTTCCATGAGTGGGTCCAGTGATCAGGGGAAGGCTGGGCAGCACATGACTCAGATTCTCAGGACCTTCGCTAAGGACTCCAGGACAGTACTCCGCTGGATTTTAACCTGGAGACATACATTGTAGGAGGCACTGGAAGTCACCTCAGGGCCATTAGGGAGACGCTGTCTGAGAGTGGCACCAACCCAGAAGAAGCAGAGCCAAGGGGAACAAACAGATAAAAGGGTTTCAGTCCCAGGGGCACCTGGGTGGCTCAGTCAATTAAGCATCTTGACTTGTGATTTCAGCTTAGGTCATGATCCCAGGGTTGTGGGATCGAGCCCCGTGCTAGGCTCCTCGTGGAGCATGGAGCCTGCTTAAGATTCTCTCTGTCTCTTTCCCTCTGCCCCCTCTCCGCCTCACACTAGCACATTCCGTCTCTCTCTCTAAAACAAACTTAAAAAAAAAGGGGGGGGGGTTCAGTCCCAGAATCAAGGGCATGGTCTCCCTGGGACTGTCCAGGTTTTATGATACAATACTTCGCTTTTTGCCTAGATAAGTTTGGCTCAGCTCTCCTTCCACTTACAGCAGAACCGGAAAAAGGAGTTTGTTGGTTTTACTTGGTTTTCCTGTCGGTTTTGGCTCTCCATTTTGCTCCTAAATAACAATTACCTAAACCGTTAAATTGTCTCCATTACCACCAAGTCAAATGTCTCCACCAAGTCACCAACCCAAAAAGAGGTCCAAAGCAATGTTTTGGGAATGTAAACAACCTACCCCACACAGAATACACATCTTCCAAGGTGAACCTCTATGAGTTTAATGTAATTCTAACCGAATCCCTACAGAATGGCCAATTACAAGATCAGGAACTTTCCAAAATTCAGCAGTAACAATTTAGAAAACATAATGGGGAAAAATTGTATTTAAAAATACATTAAAATTATATTCATAAGTAACAGAAAATGTAATTCTGAGAAGACACTAAACCACAAATACACAGGAAGTTTATGAAGAAAACCATATAGCTTTGCAGGGGTGGGCGAAGGGAGAGGTGAATAAAAAAAAAAAAAAAAAGGATAAATAGCAAGTTTCTGGCCAGAAAAACTCAATATTGTCGAGCTACCAGGTATTCCCAAGCTAATATGCAATATATGAAACTCTCATACAAATCAATAAAAAACAGATGAAAACCTCAATAAAAAATGGGAAAATGGACCAAAGGAAATGAGGAAGTGATTAACACAAGAAGAAAAACAACCAGCCAATAAAAATATGAAAACTAAGGGCAGTACTTAGCCTGACGGCACTGGTGCGAGGGACAGGGGAGCAAGAGAGTCACCAGAGCTGGCTTTTGGGGGCCAATGTAATAATCTGCATTAAAACCCCGAAAATACACAGTTTTGACTCAAAAACTTCACTTCTGAAATTTACCCTAAGGAAATAACCAAATAATTTTTTTTTTAATTTTTTTTTTCAACGTTTATTTATTTTTGGGACAGAGAGAGACAGAGCATGAACGGGGGAGGGGCAGAGAGAGAGGGAGACACAGAATCGGAAACAGGCTCCAGGCTCTGAGCCATCAGCCCAGAGCCCGACGCGGGGCTCGAACTCACGGACTGCGAGATCGTGACCTGGCTGAAGTCGGCCGCTTAACCGACTGCGCCACCCAGGCGCCCCCCAAATAATTTTTAATAGAGAAAAAAGTAAGGGAGCACAGAAGAGAAAAAAACTTAAACATGGAACAAATGGTTACTATCTGGACAGTGACTGAAGGAGGTATTTGTTGTACTTCTGTAAACAGAATTCGTCCTTTAAGACATGTATTATTTAAAAATAATTGCTATTATCTTCTGGATGTAAAAATAACCCTATTATTTGAAACTCTTTCTACAACTGTCTTTTATTTATATGATTAGTTGGCCTAAAATCAGGTGTATAAATTATGGTACTACTGTACATGGGATATTATTGGCATACGTTCAACGATTTAGACTTACATATATGTACACACACAGGGGAAAAGCAGGCTATAAACAGCATGTACAGAATGAATGTTTGTTTTTTTTATTGTGGTTGTTTTTAATTTTATTTTGAGAGACAGAGCACACAAGTGGGGGAGGGACAGACAGAGAATGAGAATCCCAAGTATGCACTGCACTGAGAGTGCCCATCCCCCATACCAACATGGGGCTCAATCCCACAAACTGTGAAATCATGACCTGAGCTGAAATCAAGAGTCAGATGTTTAACCGACTGAGTCACTGAGACGTCCCATGAATGTTCTATTTTCATAAATATACATATTTATATTCATTTTCATACAGTTTCATAGAAAGGCCTAAAGAACCTACACAAAATATTAATAGTGGTTATGACTGGGAAGTAGGATTGTAAGTAATTTTTATTTTCTTCTTTTCATATATCTGCACTTTCTCAAGTTGCTAAAATTATTAAATACCCTTTTTAATTATAAGAAAAATAATATAAATGTTAATATTTTTAAAAAAAGAAGTGACTGACATTTGAGTTTGGGAGTGCTAATGCAGCTAAGTATAAGAAATCATCTTTTTCTTTTCTTATGATTTATGTGATAGAACACAAAACAGTACACTACCAATTCCTCCATCTGGCACTTAATGGAGACAGCAAAAACTTTATCTCCCAACATTCATTCATCCTTCATTCAATCATTCACTTTTATGATCACCTCCCATGGGCAAGGCAGATGGTGCTGGAAAGTCTACTTTAAAAACATCCGTTTTTCTTAAAAATCAGATATAACGGGGGCGCCTGGGTGGCGCAGTCGGTTAAGCGTCCGACTTCAGCCAGGTCACGATCTCGCGGTCCGTGAGTTCAAGCCCGCATCAGGCTCTGGGCTGATGGCTCGGAGCCTGGAGCCTGTTTCCGATTCTGTGTCTCCCTCTCTCTCTGCCCCTCCCCTGTTCATGCTGTGTCTCTCTCTGTCCCAAAAATAAATTAAAAAACGTTGAAAAAAAATTTAAAAAAAAAAATCAGATATAAAACGCAATGGGTAAGTTAGGGTGGGTTATACTTCTTTGGCATTTCATAATTAAAATTTTCACCTACTACTGCTTTTAGATGCAGTATATTCTATACCTGATTTCTCATGGTGCATCGCTGTCTCCTTCCCCACCCTCACCCACAGGAGCCCTAAATTTGGGGGCAGTGAAAAATAAGACCACAGAGCTTGGCCCCAAGTGCCTGCAACTTAAAGATGCTTAAAAGCATCATCATGACATCCCATTCAAGGATGAAACTCAAAACCAGCAGCACCAGGAGTACCTGCAGATCACTCCAAGTCAGTAAGCCCAGGGAGATGATGTGGCTGTTCCAGACCATTAGTGACCATCTGTAAGAGAGTGACTGGTCCTTCCAAGCTCCATCAGAAAACAGGAAAATGTAAGGATCAGATTCTCCCTTTCTGCAGCCAAATATCTTGGCAGCTTTACAATGGCCCCATCTTGTGGTTTATTCCTTCCGTGAGGAGGACGTACCATCCCCAAAGAAAAGTCCATTACAGAAAATCAAGGAAGAAGTGGACCGATAGATATGTAACATGTAATAAAATCCTGCTCATGAATTATTGAGTAACATCCATTAGTCACCAATTTCCAAAAAGTAATACAAGACTCTTAGAAGAATATGGAAGTTGGGAGAACTAGATCTCATCCTTTTCTTACCCAGTCGGGATAACAACAGTTTCAGTGAAGAAATTCCTATTTTATATAAAAGAAGAAGAAAGTTTCCCTCCCACCGTCTATCTCTAGAGGTAAATCAATATACACATTACAGATCCTGTAAGACCACTAATGCGTGGACCATTAATGAGAGCTACAGCTTTATTATTACAGGAAAAAATGCTGCTAATGTAAAATTAATTAAATCCAATTATTTTTTACTTGGTACTTTCTATGTGCTAGACACCATGAGCTTTATAAAAATAAAACAGCCTCTCCCTTCCACAAGCTCCCAAACAGGAGATGCAAATATTTACATAAATAATTTTATGTTGCAAGATGAATTTGAAACTTCTAATAACAAAAGAATAAACATTATGTTATAGGGGTTTCAGGCACAGGCTCTGGAGGCAGATTACCTGGATTGGAATTCTGATTCTATACCCATCACTAGCTAGCTATGTGACCTCAACAAGCTTCACCTTTCTTCTACCTCATTTTTTTCATTTAAAAAATGGACATAATAATGATATCTACCTCATAGGATTATTGTGAGGATTAACTGTGGCACAAATGGAAGTATCATTAATATCAGTATAATTATTACTGGCATGAGATAAGGAAGCACTAATTATGAAGATCCTGGGAAAGCAGTCCCACGGAATAGAATCTGTGGCCAAGTTCTGAATAATGGTAAGGGTTTTAGTGGGAAGTGATGGGAGAGAAGCGCATTTCACAATTAAGGATTAACCTGAGCAAAGGCCTAGAAGTAGGGAGAGTCGATGCCCTGAGTAAGCTGGTGTTGTGGCTACAGCAGCAAGGCAGCTGAGCTATATGTGGTGGGGGAAGGAGGTGTGCCAAAGAAATAATGCTGAGCAATGAGGCACGCTGGCATCTGACTCAAGGAGGTGGTGACCACCAGGCTAATAAGACAACACTCCTCTAGAGGCAATGACAGCTCAAGAAGCAGGGCATCATAATGGTAAAGAACATGAGATTCTGGGTTTGAATTCTAGCTCCATCTCTTAAGAGCTGTGTGACTTGGGCAAGGACCTAATCTTTCTGTGCCTCTGTTTTCTCACATGTAAAATAGGTGTGTTGAAGATTAAATGAGGGTCTATATACCAAGTTCTTAGAACAAGTGCCTGGCACCTAGTGATACATATGTGTTTGCTATTAAAAGGTTGAATACTGTATGACTCTTGATCTCAGAGTCGTGAGTTTGAGCCCCACACTGGGTGTGGAGATTACTAAAATAAATAAATAAATAAACAAAGTAACTAACTTTAAAAAAAGTAGAATACTGGCCTCTTCCTCTTGATAGCTCTTCAGAAAATTATGAGCAGTTGGTATGGGCAATGACAGGGTCAAGGATATAAGACTGCTTTTCAATTATTCAAAAAAATACTACCACGAAAGTAAATGCTCTCATTTGGACAAAAATTTTCACGGTCCATGAAAAAAATTTATCTCAAAGGAGTGACAAACTGACAGCAATCACTAAGCTTAAGTACACACAGTTCTAGGCAACACGACTCTTGAGTTTGTCCAAGACTTCATCAGATCACCACGGCCATGCAAAAATGGCAAAATGCACCATTTACGAGAAGACGGTATCTGTGTTGATTTTGGATGATGGCAAAGGTTTTAATGTGAGTTGGGGTGGGGGGAGGAGGGCGTGAGCCAATGGATGGTCACGATTGCTCAGACAATCCCTAAGGCAAGAACTTACTTCCAGATCCATCCTTGACTCTAGGTCCTTCAGGCTTGGCCTCAGAAATCATGTTTGCATTGGCATTATTCTCCATCTCGATCACAAAGTCACTGTCCTCCTCAAACTCAGGGTGACTAAAGATCCAATCCAGGGCTCTTTCCAGGTTATTATTCTAATAAAATAAAACATTTTTACAATGAATGCAGTCCCAGGGCCTCATTATATCCTGCCCACTTGAACCAGGATGTCAAGCAGATAAGACAGGAGGCCTGAATTCATTAGTCCTAAGTGCTTCTGAGTGAGAAGCTCTGACCCTGCATATGAAATGCACATTTAGCTGGTATTCTCTGAGTCTCCCAACTGGGGTCTGTAATTGGATTCACCAGAAAACAGTTCTGAGCAGCAGACCAGCATTCCAAAGTCCATATCAGTCTTAGCTCAGTGTTCCCACAGGCTAATGCTACTGATGAGGTGCAGAATATCAAAGAGTATTGCCTATGTCTAAGAACAGCCCTTTTTCAGGCCACAATAACTGCATGCACCACATTCCCTATCAACTGTGTTTTCTGCAGAGCCATGCCAGGTAGAAGGGATGCCAATGTGAGTACCATGTTAGTGCATCTTCTCCCTCAATGTCAGCAGAACTGTTGAAATTGCAGTAGAGACAAGATTAATGCCTTGATTAATGGTGACAGCATTGGTTAGTTAGGTTATATTGTTTTAAACTGAACTCCATGAAGTTAAAAACAATTGACCATAAAAACATTTTCCTCTGTTTGTGATATCAATGGCAGGTTAAAGAATTTGTTTCAACATCATCAGAATCTCCAATGAAACACTCAGGCAGTAAAATAAGTGGGGCAAAGCAAGTACCCCGAATGAAAACTAACTCCAGTTGAGATATTTCAAGCATTTTAAAGGGAAACAGATTGCTCCAGCCACACCCCATGCATCAGTTGAGAACTGTTATACGACCTCAACAATGGACCCCAGCAGGCAACCAGTCAGGAAAGGTAAGAAAGAATCAGTAGCAGACATCCACTCAAAAATGGATATGGTGTGGCAAGGGAGGGTGGGTTGAAAAAAAAAAAGTACTTTCCCTCAATATTAAACAGGTATCTGTACTATAAGAGGAAGACTTCTATGTACCCTCTAGTTGCATGGTCTCTTCTCTCCTGATAACATTAATACCAGAAGCATCTTCTCTCTCCTCAGAGAGAAACAGAAATGGAAAATTCCAGAAGCCATTCAGTCTTCTCTGTGAGGACTTTTGATAGACACTTCTCCAAGGTCTTGGTCTCAGAAACGTAAAATTTCTCCTCAAGAACTGCCTTATTGAACACTGAATCTAATGCATCCTTCTCTGCTCTAAGGCCACAAGGAAGCTCCAAGTCAAATCTCAGACCCCTGCGAGTAATAAACACCAAGATGATACAGTTTCTTTAGGTTTGGTCATCTTGCCCTGGCTGCATTATCTCCCTATTTTTATTTTTTACTCCCTATTCTTAAGCTGTCCATATAATTCCCCCCAATCATTTATTTTAGCTATATATATAATACATGCAAATATAATTTCTATGGGCCATGGTGGGGTACAGAGTGAGATGAACATGATTCCAAATGATCAAAGGACACTGGAAAGCCCAACGGCTACTGGCAGAAATACACATGACCTCCAATAAGTGGAGAGTATTCTCACACTGTCTCTCACGCTTACCGTGGCTCGTAGCGCCTGAATAGCCTGATTCCGATGGAATCCCATGGAAGTAATGATAGCTACAATTTCCTCCGGAGGTTGGTTATCCAATCCAGTAGCACCAAAAACAGAGGCCCCAGCAGAAGCCGCTCCTCCATAACCAGGCATGGTCAGTGGTTCGGCAAAATCTGGGAAAAATAATCATTCTCAGGTCTTTTCCTTTTTTTAGTCTTGAAATAAACAACATTTTAGAGCTAAGAAGGAAAAATACCTACGAAGTTATAATAATCAAGACAGCTGGTACTAGCATTAAGGATAAACATATAGATCAGCTAAAACAGAATTCAGAGAGTCCAAAAATAAACCCATAGATTTATGGTCAGTTGAGTTTTGACAAGACCACTCAATGGGGGAGGGCAGTCTTCTCAACAGATTGTGCTGGAACAACTGCATGTCCACATACAAAGAATGAAGATGGATCCCTACCTCAAGCTATATTCAAAGATTAATTCAAAATGGCTCCCTGACCTCAATGTTAGAGATCTTAGGATAGGCAATGGCTTCTTAGCTATGACAACAAGAACACAAGTAACAAAAGAAAAAACATAGAAAATTAGACTTCATCAAAATTGCAAACTTTTGTGCTTCAAAAAATACCATCAAGAAAGTGAAAACACTCACAGGATGAGAGAATATATTTGCAAATCATGTATATGGTAAGGTACTTGTATTGATTATGAAAATAACTCTTACTACTCAACAAGAAGACAAATAATTTCATTAAAAATGGGCAAAAGTTGGGCTGCCTGGGTGACTCAGTCAATTGAGTGTCAGATTCTTGATTTTGGCTCAGGTCATGATCTCATAATCAAGATCAAGCCTCATGTCGTGGAGCCCGCTTAAGAGTGTTTCTCTCCCTCTGCCCCTCCCCCACTTGCACACACACATGCTTGCACAAGTGCTCTCTCTCTCTCTCTCTCTCTCTCTCAAAAAAAAAAAAAAAATGGGCAAAAGATTGGATAGACATTTCCCCAAAGAGACTTAAATTACCCACAAGGACATCAAAAGATGCTCTACCTCATTAATCATTAGGGAAATGCACATCAATATCACAATGAGCTACCACTTTCACATCCACTGGAATGGCTATAATAAAAACAATAACAAGTGTTGGTGAGGATATGGAGAAATTGGAACCCTCATACACTGGTGGTAGAATGTAAAACAATACAGCCTGATTGTTGAAAAACCTGCACTTTTATGTTATGGAGATGGCTTCTTTCCTTCAATCTTATGAAATAACCTGTGCTAGCTTCACACTTTTCTTCTATGGCTTCCTCACCTCTCCCAGACTTCATAGACTGAAGAGAGTGAGGGCCTTGCTCTAGACTAGGTTTTGGTTCAAGGGAATGTTGTGGCTGGTTTGATCTTGTGTCTAAACCACTAAAACTTTCTCTAAATCAGCAATAAACCTGCTGTGTGTTCTCATCACTGGTGTGTTCAATGGAGTAGCACTTTTCATTTCCGTGGAAGAATTTTTGCTTTGCCTTCACAACTTGGCTAACTGTTTGGTGTAAGAGGCCTAGCTTTTGGCCTCTCTGTTTTCAATACGCCTTCCTCTCTAACCTGAATCATTCCTGGCTTTTAAGTTAAAGTGAGAGATGTGTGACTCTTCCTTTCAGTTGGACACTTAGAGGCCAGCATAGAGTTATTAGCTGGCCTAACTTCAATACTATTGTGTCTCAGGGAATAGGGAGGCCCAAGAAGAGGGACAAAGACAGGGGAATGGTTGGTCGGTGGAGCAGTCAGAACACACACATCTGTGGATTAAGTTTGCTATCTTATGGGTGCAATTTGTGGTACCCCAAAACAGTTACAACAGTAACATCAAAGATCACTGATCACAGATCACATAATAGAATAATAATGGAAAAGTCTGAAATATTGTGAGAATTACCAGAAACGTGACACAGAGACACGCAGTTAGCAAATATTGTTAGAAAAGTGGCACCAACAGACTTGCTCAACACAGAGTTGCCACCGACCTTCTGTTTGTAGAAAGTACAGTATCTGCAAAGTGTAATCAGATGAAGTGCAGTAAAATGAGATATGCCTATATTTCTAACTAAGAAATGATAAGGACTTGAAATAGAAAACTGTGCATGAAGAAATGGGGGTTGTTTAGTTAGCTTTCACTTCTGTCTACTTTATTAAGGTATAATTCACACACCCTATAATTCACCCACTTGAAGTGTACACCCAGTGGTTTTCAGTAAACAATATTGCCCACTCAACAGACTACAGTATAGTGTAAACATACTATATACACTTTTATATACACTGAAAACTAAAAAATCCATTTGATTCACTTTATTGTGGTGGTCTGGAACTCAACCTACAACATCTCTCTGACATATGCCTGTATGTCCCACATCTTTCCACTGGTCTTTTTGCCACTGAATTACATACTTTAAAAGGTGAATTATGGGATGCCTAGATGGCTTAGTTGGTTGAGCATCCGACTTCAGCTCAGGTCACGATCTCACGATTCGTGGGTTCAAGCCCTGCATCAGGCTCTGTGGCGACAGCTCAGAGCCTGGAGCCTGCCTCTGATTCTGTGTCTCCCAATCTCTCTCTGCCCCTCCCCCACTCACATTCTGTCTCTGTCTCCCAAAAACAAATAAACATTTTTAAAAAGGTGTAAAGTACTCAGTAAAAAAAAAAGGTGAATTATATCTCAGTAAAGCTATTATTTAAAAAAACAGAGAGAGTGAGAGTAAAGATTAACACTGTGACTCTGCTCCACAGGCAAAGTGCCACCTCACTGAAGCAGAAAAAAAAGTGACCTAAAAAGTTAAATTATGAGGGGCAGGAAAAAGTGAGCTAAGAAGCTAAATCATGAGCTAAAAAGTCATTTTCTGGGACACATTCAGAGGACATGTTAGTATCTCCATGGCTTAACAACACTGAAGATCTCATCAGACTCCAAAGCTATTCCCCTTTCCAACCACTGACCTGGCTCTTCCATGTGAACAATGATCCAGTTGAAGGCCACTTCAGCTCCCATATTTCCAGTAAAGTACACAGCCTTCCGACACGCTTCTAGAGGGAAACCCATCTCGGCCAGCTGCATCACTGATGACTCATCAATGTCTGAGGCTATGGGGCACAACAGAATATTCTGGTGTAAAAATGTAAACTCTCTTCTGGTCTTAGCTTCTCCTCACCCACTATCCACATGCTATCCAAACAAAGTGCTATTTTTTTGGTGGTTTAACTTTGTTTTGTTGTGTTTTAAGTCATCCAAATATTTAGCTATTTGAGCTGAGTTTATATCTGACCTAAATAGGAACCATGTTAATTACCTGGACAGCCCAAGCACGGAAAAACAATTCCCTAATTTCATAAGGGGAGATTTGGTATATTCCCAGAACCATTTCAACCTCTCAGATCATCTCAAGACCTTTCCTATAGCAGTTTTTCTATGACTGAAATCTGAAGAGAAAAGAATTATCTACAGGCCTAAAAGCCTATTCTTTAAATCCCATAGGAAATTATACCAGGCCTTTAGGAAAATATATGTATTTTATATATACCAGGTCAAAGGAAATAATCAGCTCTGGGGAAATGGAGAGCCCAAATGTTAAGTAGAAAAGACAGAATATGTTCTGTAATGGTATACATTTAAGATTTTGAAAGAGATAGCTTTTATAAACCTAACTTGGGCTTGGACACAGAGCATTTTCTTTTCTTTTCTTTTCATAATAATAGATAGATGTTGGTGGAGATGTGTGTGCATACATATGTGTGTGTGTGTGTGTGTCCATGTGTATACATAGAAGCACACGTCTGTATATGTATAATGTACAAAAATATATATTAAAACCTACAGGCATGTGTATCTATATATATGTACATGTACACACATACACACATAAATACATGCATGTATAATGCATACATGTATATAGGCCAATAAATTTTTTGTATATACTTTTGCACATGTATATACATGTTTATATATATACACATACATGCATGCATAAGTGCACAAATAAACACCTACACAGTGCTCTCAAATTATCCAACAACTAGGGGGGAAGAGGAGCACAAAATATATCCCTCATGTTTTCTGTTTCATGACGTCTCTACTGAAAATTCTGCCGAAGGCGGCAATTAGTAGAACATAGTAGTAGTAGAACTGAGGATGAGCGATATCTTTTCTATAAAAATTATATCCAAAATGTATTTATCATACAAGGAAGACAAACAGAACATCCTATCAAGACCAAATTTTAAGAAAGCAATGATTTAGGACAACAGTGGCTCCCAAGTTGTGTTGTATGGTGGCCTTGTGTTCCAAGAGAGATGTCATTATTGAACCACAAAACAAGGGGTTTCCATGGCCAAATTAGTTTTAAAATCTACATTCTCTATTCTCCCCTTAGAAATTCACAAGGTGCATCAGCATAGTGAAGACTCAAACATCCTGTAATAAAGACTCCTACAGTAAAGAAACTAGGAAACTCTACAGGATACCTTTCAACATCTTGTAAGACTCTAATGTTCCCTACAATGCAGTTTAAGAAGCGCAGCTCAATAAATGGTGTATGTATGTCTATAATAACATATTAGATTGAAAGCGTTTAATTCCATTTTTGTGAAAAATTAAGTGAGCCAGGCATGGGTCAAGGACAGGGGAAGGATATGTGCCAAGAGTTAACAGTGATTATAGATGGGCGATGAAACCATAGATGGCTCCTACTGATAATTCATAATTTATAAATACCTTTTACTCTCATAATAAGAAAATAATCAAAGTTATTCTTTTTAAAAATCTGAGAAAGGAAGGATGCAAATGTTAAACAATCCCAGATCACTCTATTTCTCCTGTTGAGTACAGGTAATTGCTGATAAGACGGCAGGCTCAGATCTAGGAGGAAATCAATGGCCAAACCATTAACACTGGAAAATGGCTGAGTGCTTCCAATCAGAGACAGACTCCTCTGGCAGTCAGGTCCAACCACCCCTCACCTCCCCTGGGGCAAAAGCCTTGGAAGGACAGCAGTCTGGAGGATCTGGAGCTGCCAGCAAACCTCTCACATTCCAGAAAAGGTCAAGTGGCATGAAAAGCACATTTGACTCCTAGATCTGGTTCTGGCCCCAGCTCTTCGGTCTCTGAAGTTTTCTGGGTCTTAATTTTATACTCTGTAAAAGGTTACCTGCCCTGCCCTTCTTACTGTGAAAATCAAATAAGAAACTGGATTTTGTATGAATAGTAAAACTATTTATCATTGGAAGAATTTATGAAATAATAAATGCAATATAACTCATGGTAATCATTCAAAAGTAGTAACAGCCATTGTTATTGTTATAGATTATGCACAGAGACAATGGCTTTCCCAAGACCCTCGCTGACCCTAACAGCTTCTTCTAGCAAAGAGCAAATCGTAATTGACCAAGGAAAAGAAATGTGGAGGTCTAAGCCACATGATCAATCATTTGCAAAATACATGAACTTCTAAATTAACAAAAGTTTGTCTCCAGGAGGGCTTTGTAGACAAAAAGATTGAGGGTATTTAGTGTTAAACATTCCTTCTTCCTCCTAATTAATCTCTAAATATTCATTATAAATAGTTTATTATGTTCTTTTCAGAAAACCAAGAGTACCAATTCCCACAGGATTAAGGAACTAAAAGTCTACAAAATTAACACAATCCAATGAAACTAATAACCTTTAGAGTATTAATTAATACAGCCATGTCCTGTCCAACAGCAGGAGTGGGAAAAATGCTGGGCCACAGTGCCATCATTGCTCTAGAGCCCTACTCATGGCCAGAGTGGGAAAAAATGGCATCATTAGCCCACCTTCACACTTGAGGAAACTGAGGCTCAGAGAAGTTAAGTAAATTTTTCTAGGTTGCACAGTCATAAATGGCAGGGCCAGGTTTCCAATCCGGGGCTGGTTGGCTTTCATGCTGATGATCACTCTTCTGAGCTACAGAGCCATTTAATCCCCATGTCACTGGTTTACATTTACTGGTAACTCAACTTGCAGACGAAGAATCATTCCTACCCAGGAAAAAGCTACACACATACACATGTAGAGAACAATGCCCCTTTATTGAATTCCCAAAGATAAATGTCAGACCCATGACAACTGTAGGACAACCGAGAAAAATTTCGAAAGATACATACGGTCTATCAGTTGGTTCATCAGGCGATCTGGAAATTAAAGGAGAGGGAAGAAATGAGACCAAAGCATGGCAAAGAGTTTTATTTTATTTTTTTTTTAATTTTTTTTTCAACGTTTATTTATTTTTTTGGGACAGAGAGAGATAGAGCATGAATGGGGGAGGGGCAGAGAGAGAGGGAGACACAGAATCGGAAACAGGCTCCAGGCTCTGAGCCATCAGCCCAGAGCCTGACGCGGGGCTTGAACTCACGGACCGTGAGATCGTGACCTGGCTGAAGTCAGACGCTTAACCGACTGCGCCACCCAGGCGCCCCGGCAAAGAGTTTTAGAGAAAAAAAAAGAATTCATGCAGGGCACTCTCTAATCCCTCAACCCCGAGGGATTCCACACTGTTGTCAACCACTCAGCTCCCCCCAACACATACCACCAAGTCTATACAATATGAAATCATCAGAGTAGGGAGTGAAAATAAACAGGTTTCAGGCATTTCAATCAGATAAAACATGATGCTCTGGTTATCACCTTAATGAACGAAATGATTTATCTCCCTGTATTTCTAAGATCTCTATATAATTACAAACTAAGGATTCTGTTAAAAACATCAGAGAAAGCAGGAGCAGTTCTAATGAACTATAAACCATATTGTATTTCTCTGATGCTTACTGATCACTGATCTCTGCTCTCTGGCCCCTTGAATGGACCACCTATGCCACATAACAGAGTGTGCCACGTAGAGTTCCATTCCCTACTTTCCATACTCTACAATTTAGCATTTGCCTTAGCACTAGAGAATAATGGAACATAGATGCCTATCTTGAATTTGATCTTGCTCCTTCTGGATTCACCTTACCCTTCTTTGGCACCTGAACTTGGTCACCAATAATATTCAATTCTCAACTAATGAAAAACCTTTGGTAGAGGGGCCCAGAGTGCTCTATCACTATTAATTCACCTAATTAACTGATTAAAAAGGTGAACAGTAAATAGGTGAGCAAATGAAACCACAATGAAACCGATTTCATCAGTAACTGAGCTAACAATAAAACCAAGATTTTTTTGCCCCTGTCCTCCGATCCACAAAGATGAAGCAATTATTTTCTGTATGTCCTTTTCCCTTAAAAAGCTAAGTATTCTAGGGGTGCCTGGGTGGCTCAGTTGGTTGGCATCTGACTTCGGCTCAGGTCATGATCTCACAGTTCATGAGTTCGAGCCCCGCTTTGGGCTCTGTGCTGACAGCTCTGAGCTCAGAACCTGCTTTGGATTCTGTGTTTCCCTCTCTCTCTGCCCCTTCCCCACTCATGCTCTGTCTCTGTCTCTCTCTGTCTCTGTCTCTCTCTCTCAATAATAAACATTAAAAAAAAATTTTTTTAAGTTAAGTATTTCTAAATAAAAATTTAGACTTCACAGAGCCAGCTGCTCCTTTGTATGAAACAGTGACTAAGCTGGGGAGGTAAAATGTGGTCAAGATTTTTAAAACCAACATGCACTATTGAACTTCCCCTTCTGGCTGTCCAACCATACTCCCAAGAGGACACAGCTCCTCACAACTAAAAGCCTACTGAAAACACACTCCTTATCTTCCCTACAGGTCCGTTTGGGGGAAGGAGAGGCAGAGGAAGCCAGAGGCAACATAACCTAAAAACTGTTTGGAGATTTGCTGCCCTCTGTTGCCAGTGATTTCTGCAGGTCCTTTTCATTTACTCATCATGGGTCTGTGCCTCCTCCCATGACTAATTTAAGTTTACTGTTGTAGCCAGGCCTCCTACTGTATGTCTGTGGTGGGTTAAACACAGGAAAATGGCCAAGGGACAACAGAGTGGTGGAAGAGAAGAGACTCTTCATCTTCGGGTGGGGCAGGGAGACAGTGAGAGAACATCCTCCTGACAGAAGATGGTACCTTTTGAGTCATCAGGAATGACGATAGGGGGGCTGATGTCCGGAAGTTCTTCCTCTCCTGGCTGTAACCCCCTGGCTCGGAGATGGTTGATATCAAGTAGGTCTGGCATGTCAATAGAAACATCTGCAAAATTAGAGAGATTACATTCACCAACTCTCCAAAAACCCACAATCACCCCCTAAAACCAGCACCTCTAACTCTTACGTACATGTGTCTAAGCAGAGCTAAGGGATGCTTTTCAGTTCCCTGGAGTAGATCACTGGACCAGTAAACTCACTGAGACTAGTTAGATTTAATGGAGAAGCAGAGGGAAAGTACAGAACATTTCACACTGAACAAGCAAGAGGTTGTAAACTGGGAACCCAAAGACTATTTGTGGCCCAGACACTTTCTGTTTAATGTTTTTAAAATGTTGGCAACAAATTCCAATTTTTAAATCATTAGATTTCATTTAAATATCCCTATTTCCAGCTTATTTTGAAAAACAGAAAGCTATAGCATATTCTCAAATGGTAATAACTGCCTGGGTCTAATTTTCAGCTTCCACTCTACACAATATGTGCCCTAGAGCCTATCACAGACCCCACTGCTGCCTACTGATCCTGAGCATCATATTTGTGCTATTCTGATTCTTCTGGTAAAGAAATGTTTTTCTAAGCCATGTCTTTATCCAAAGTGGAAATACCCAAGAAAGACCAAGATAGCCAGGCTACTCATTTCTTATATCCAATGTACTTCTTTCATTTACATTAATCCCTGTGCTTGTTAGGCATTTGAGTTTGCAGCCCCTAGATTATGCCTTTTCTCAGATCATGACAGGCACTGCGATCATTCTAACTAAGGTAATAAAGAATGAAGTTTTAAAGAAATAAAATTGAATCTTAAGTGTATTAGGCTTGGGGTATTTTTTTTTTTAACTGCTCAGGTCAGTTGTTATTGTGCGGACTTACTTAAATACAAAATTTATTAGTCTAAAAGTCTGCTGAGATTTAGTGTTATATTCAGTTATGACAATAATGAAAAATGGGTCCCAATGTTGGTGTGGGATAGGTCTCTTGGGCTAGCACACAGAACCTGAAAATACTATCCCCAAAACTAGCTATGATGTCAGATAAATAAATCCTATTTTAAAACAACAACCCAGAGAAAAAGCTTAGTTAAAAAATTTTTTTTCAATCTCAGGGGATAGCAAAAACAAACATAATGTCCGACAAAGTCAATACAGTTGTTCCTCAACAGAAAAATTTAGGTTCATTAAAGCTTTGAGGCTCCTTTAAATTCAGCAAGTCTATGAATTCTGATCTGAGTTTTTACAGAAAATCCAATGACAAAGAAAAATAAGAAAGCTGTTTCCAAAGCAGTTAAAAGCCTTTAGAAGAAAGCAGTTTTCTCTCTCAGGTACTTCTCAGGTCCACAGAGGAAAGGCTGAGTGATGATCATCCTGCCCACAAAATCATTCCACCAGGAAAATCGAAGATGTGCTGCAGAATCAGTCATGGCCCTGCACAAGGTCACGTGGCAAGCAAGTGCCATGTCAGTGGAGTGCTAGAGGTTCTGGGGAAATCCGTCCTGCTGATTTTACATTCTTTCTACCTACCCCCTTCAGATGAGCAGATGAGTGCTTAATTAACCAGTATAAGACCTGAGTTATTTTTTAAGCCCTCAAAACCAGAAAATCTTTAAGACTGGCAAGCAGCCTGAGCTACCTGCTTGAGAAATGACAAAGAGTAAAACTGTCCATCCGGCACTGAAGACAGCCTAGTAACACCTTGATGTTGGATCATGACGATGGAGAAAATGTTCTCATACACTGTCTAGAAAACTAACCTCTAACAAAGGCTTCTGAAATTAGCAAGAAAAAAACCCAAGTAAGGCAAAAATCAAATCCCTTTTCTGACTATTTAATGCAACTGACTATACTCATTTTGTTATTAATAAAATTTGTATGATTTAAGTGACTGTTTTCAGCCACACCTGCCTACTTTAGAGGCAGAGGAGAAATAATAAGAGGAGCATGTACCTTCAATTACCTGCACCTCCAAGTGTGGTCTCTGGACCAGCAGCACCAGCAGCATCAGTATCACCAGGGAGCTTGTTAGAAATAAAGAATCCCAGGCCCCACCCCAGACCTGCTGAATTAGCACCTGCATTTTGCCAAGATCCCAGATAATTTGTGTGCATGTTAAATTTTGGAAAGCATGGTTTATTTGATAATGTGGAGATGTCATTTTCACTCTCAGAATCCAGTCATCCCAGAACGCATTACAGGGGTGGGCAGCATGTGATAGTTTTTATTATGAGTGCAAATCATATACTGTGACTCAAAAGAGAAAGGTGAGGACAATGGAAAAAGAACGAAATGGAACTATTTCTGACAGCCAACCACATGGGCCCTTTCACACGCCATTTTTTTAATGGCTAATTTGATGTTTCAAGCAAAAGCATGCAAAAGATACCTACCAAATTTTTTGGGAACCCAGTCAAGACCAAAAGTGAACTTCTTTATCTGCACTACCAAGTATTCAGGGAATGAGGCAAAGCGAGATGTTCTGGGAAACACAAGGGGATTAGATCAATGAAACAAGGCAATCAGAATCATGATTATAGTTCATGAAGCATCCAAAGCTTTGTCTGAGGCACACCTGGCAGTTCCAGTGACTGCACTGAGAAGGAAGGACACTCAAACAGACACAAGCAGACACACACTCACCTGCAACCAGTCATTCTTCCTGGCCTTTTCCCAAGGAGAACATGTTTAACGGAGGAGAATGTTGTCCTTAGAGAGTGATTTGGAGCATGGTGCAAAATTACACTTTTATTTTGCTGTGGCATTTTGTATTTCTGAAAAGTACTTTTCAACTGTAGACATCTTTTTCTAAAACCCTTGCTAGAATTTAGTACAGTTTAGTACCCCTCAACAACACAGAGGTTAGGGGTGCTGAACCCCCCATGGAATCAAAAATCCACATATAACTTTTGACTCCCAAAAAACTTTACTAATAGTCTACTGTTGACCAGAAACCTTACCTATACCATAGAGTCAATTAAACATATTTTATGTTATATGCATCATATACTGTATTCTTACCATATAAATACGCTAGAGAAAATATAACACTGTACCGTAAAAAACCCACTGGACCCACACAGTTCAAACCCATGTTGTTCAAGGACCAACTGTGTGTGTGTCTGTGTGTGTGTGTGTGTATTATCTGCAGGATAATATGTGCATGTACTACATGTTTGTATGTGGGGTTTGAAAAGCTTCACAAGTTGGGGCGGCTAGGTGGCTCAGTCAGTTAAGTGTCTGACTTCGGCTCAGGTCATAATCTTGCAGTTTGTGGGTTCGAGCGCCATATTGGGCTCTGTGCTGACAGCTAGGAGCCAGGAGCCTGCTTCAGATTGTGTGTCTCCCTCTCTCTCTGCCCGTCCCCCACTCACACTTTGTCTCTGTCTCTCAAAAAAAAGTGAATAAACATTAAAAAAAATAAGAAGAAAAAAGAGAAACAGAAAAAAAAGAAAAGCTCCACAAGCAATCCTGACATACCCCCAATCTCTGCTCCCACAGAGAATCACTATCTTACAGCACAAAGTTGACATAAGGAGGGTTTATTGAAACTTTGGTTGAGGTTGACTACTGAAAATGCCAACACCTCATTAAAATACTACTGTATCTAAAATCCATGATCATGTGAATCCTAAATATATATAAATATATATACATAATGAGATAAGCATCTAAAATATCTAAATCTGACCTTACATTTTTAAATTAATACATATGGTCAATATCTCGAGTTTCCCTTCAAACTTTCAGGAATTGTCTGGACTTTAGTTTGATAATTTTATGCAGACTATTTACCTACTATACCAAATTCAAGCCCCAGTTCCAGCTCATTCTCTCCACATTTATCACCTTGTTTATAACAACCATTTCTATGTGAGTGTCAATGTGGATATAGTAGGTTATGTAAAAAAGAAAATAAGCTGTAGACAGATACTATGTCTTAAAATGAAAGATTCTCGAACACCGTCCCCACAAACTCTACTTTTCATATCTAAGTCATTGCCTTCTACCTGGAATGCAGTGGGCCCAGAATTCAGAAAGCAAATACAAATGCATTGCTGCCCCCTAGTGTAGAAGAAAAGCCATAGTACAGGGACAAAACACTATCCAAAAATGGGTCAAAATGATGTGGATTTGGGTCTAGAATATGCTACTTAATTCACTCCAATGTGAACAAATCACTGACCCTCCCTGAGGTTCCATTTTCACATATACAAAACAGATTTCTTAATCATATCTACTTGCCAGGACTATGCAATGTTCATAAAATGATGTGAAAGCACTTGGCACACTAGAACATATACTATGTATACCCAGGGAATTAGCACGATTATTTTGTCATAAAAGAGCTAGAATCCATGGCATTGAACACTGACTTGGTCTATCACTGACCTGTTTTTTGCCCCAAGCAAGTCACTTAACCTCTCTGTATCTCAAATTCTCCAACACAAGGATGGTAGAAGGGACCAGGCAATGATGTAAGGGAGTTCTTTAAAAAACAGGAACTTAACGATCCTAAGGAACTTATCTATTATTACCCTGGTTCATTCTCCAGAAACTGTAATATTATCTCTAATCAGGCTTCCTACCTTCTGAGAAGCAATAATAAACATCATTCTTACTCCAATATAGCCAAGTCCTAATTTCACCAAAATCCAACCAACTCCAGCTGCAGTATTTTCAACTAATGTAAAAATGTCACCTCTCTGACCTCTTCTTCTTACCACATCAACTTAAAAGCTGGAAAATATGTATTAGTGAGATCAGCCAAAAGTCATCAGTATTATCAGTTATTTCCAAAATGTGGTCGAAAAGCCCCAAGACTCTTAAAATTGCTCTGTGGTCAGTATCTGGGTGAGTAAATCAGCTGGTGATACCATGGGCAGTGCAGGGAACTGGAGGCTGGCATGTGGTGGGAGAGGGGTGGATAATTTAACACATCCCTTTGTTATGGGTAACTAACTACCAACTTAAGAGTACCAGAAATCAGATTAGATGAGCCCACATTATATTTACCCTGTTAGGTAAACATGCTATATATTATATTCATCTTTGTAGCCTGTAGAGGGTCTCAAATTGAATCACACAGACAGTAACTGCTCAATATATATCTGTTCAAAATAATCTCAAAACCAGTAATGTGCATTCATTAATTGCAGGTTTGGGGCATCAAGTTTGTTAGTTAAATCTAGCAAAAAGTGTAAATTATGCACCACTTACTCTTTTATTCCTAAAATTAATTCCTGGGAATTAAAATTTTTCCTGAAAGACCATGAGACTGTAAACCATTCAAAAAGATCTAGGTAGACACACAGCAAATTTACCTCAAAAAACTGCTATGGGGACTAAATCACTTAGTATACAAAGTGCTTAGAATTGTGCCTGACAACACTGTTGCACTGTCTACTGACAACCTATTATCATCACTTAAAGTATATCAATTGTTTGCCCATCATAATCAAGGCAAAAACACTATGAAAGCTTTAATAAGAAAATATATAAGCTGTCCTTCTCTGTGAAATTAATATTGTCCACTGTATTGAAAACCTGGCAACTAAAAAAATACAATTCTATTCTTTCCATTGAATATGTTGAAAATACGACAATTAATCAACCACAGTCCAACTGTATAACCTAAGGCAAGAAAAAAAAATGAAAGGAAAGATAAAAACAACGGTAATAGTAATTACAGCATGTGAGGCACTATACAAAGCACTCTGCATAGTTTATCTTGCCTTAACCTTCACCCCATCCCTAGGAAGAAACTATTATTATCCTGGTTTACACATAAGGAAACAGGAGCTTAGGGAGATGAAGTCACTTGGCCAAGGTCACATATCAGTAAGTTCTACACTGGGGATTAAACACTGCCTGTCCATTCAAAGCTTGCACTCTGGAATCCTACACTGTACCTTCCTCTTCATAAATGATAAAAGTCCACACAAAATCTCTCCCTATTGACCCTTCCCCTGTGAGCTGCTTAAAGGCAGGAACTAGGTCTTGTTCAACTCACTGCCTAGAATATTCCAGGTGAACAATAATACTTGCTAGGTGAATGAAATGTCCAAACACTAATATTCTTCCCAGAGACTGCCTGTTCAGAACTATTTGAAGAAAGAGTCTTTATTCTGGTCTATACTGACTGAAGATCTACAAAAAGGACATTTTTTTTGCCTCTTCCTGGTCTTTCAGTGTCTGGGTCTAACACAAGAAAAATTCAAGACCCTAAACTAACATAAGGAGATCATGTCTATATTGCTAGAAATAAGAAAAAGAAAAAAAATCTTTTAGGAATATCCTGAACTGTGTCTCCCAAAACTAATACCTGAAACATGATAAGGCATAATAAGGAATATGCAAGGCTTTGTATAAGGTTTATAAGGATATAAGCAGATACGAAATGATAAGGGAAATTGGATACTATGTAACAGAGGAATTAAGAGTTTAAACTTTGAACTCAATAGATCTGAATGAATTCCAGGTCTGCCACTTACTGGCCAATTATTTCTCCTTTTATCTCCTCATCCATAAAATGGGGAGAATGGCACCCACTTCACAGTAGTACCAAGAGGATTAAATGACAATTGATGGTAAGTGCTTAACACATGACCTGGAATAATAAATGGACCAAAAAATGGTAGCTGCTTTATTAACCTAACATTGTCTTCTCCTTTTCCACAAAGACCAGTTTTCAATTATTAACAACTGGATACATCCAGTATTAATTTTTTTCATATACATAAAAGAATGAGAGCATGTATGTATGTAAAAGACAGAGAAAAGGAATAAACATGTTTAATATCTACTGTCAAGGATTAGAGAAAGAAGAAACCCCTCCTCTAGAGAGTTATGTTAGCACTGCCTACAACTAAATATTTTGTAGCGCTTGAGGAAAAAACCAGGTAAGCAAGCATCATTCCTCCATTACAGATGCAAGAAGGACACTGGGTGGTGACTGTGCCCTGGGATAGAACATAGGCTGGGAAGTGGACACAGGAGAAGGATCTAGATCTCCTGATCACTCACCCTGGGGTGAGAGCCTCTGTCTCTGGAAAGCTAATGCCTCCCAACTCCATTTTAACGATGGGCCTTTTCCAAGTGATAAGAAGGCTCCTTTCTGCAGGCCCAGAGAGTGTGTCACACCTTGCACTTCTAAGACACAAGGCTACTTTTCTGAAGAACAGAAAAGGGTAGCCAAGCAGACAGGTATATGAAGAACAACTCTGCAGCTTACATCTGATGCTGGGGACTTTCTAGGTGGCCAGGTCCCCTGATCATTCTATATCCCATACATAAACAGAATTAAAGCGCAAAAAGAGAAGGATAACTGTTTGAGAAATCTTCCACCTACTGTCAATAATTAAAGCAAAAAAAACCAAAATAAAATAAAATCATTATGTTGTATACCTTAAACGTACACAATGTTATTATATCTCAATATATATCTATATATGTCAATATCTCAATAATGTCAACGATATCTCAATAAAGCTGGAGGAAAAATAATTAAAGAAAGTGGGTCTACCACCAAGATACTGTGTAGATGTCTAACTGCCCAATGATGTCTCCAAGTTGCAATGAAGTAAATTTCACACATTTAGCACACCAACTCATCAATGTTTCTCTGCAAGGACACACATACAACACACACACACACACACACACACACACACACACACACACAACACAGACCCTGTAACTCAGCAATCCTAGGATAAAAACTTACTTCACATTGAATAACTGATAAAGGAATGGAAAATTATTAACCTCATTTGGATATGAACAACATTTAAAACAATCATTTTAAGAAATTATGGCTTTTTTTAGCTCTTTGAAATAAATCTTTGTGCTTTCCCATTTTTAACATATGAAGTCAATCATCTGAAACAAAGAGGAATCCCAGGGATGGCTGTTCCAGAGAATAAAGAATTTAGGTTTGACGGCTACTTGAGGTGATAAAACATCCAGCAGTAGCTCTTCAGCCTTCATTCCCCTTTCACATCAACTAGATAGAGCTCAATTTTTGTCAGGAGGACAGATGGCCAAAGAATATCTAAAAGGAGTGGGGTGCTTGGGTGGCTCAGTTAAGCATCTGACGTTGGCTCGTGAGCTCATGATCTCACAGCTGGTGGGTTCGAGCCCTGCATCGGGCTCTGTGCTGACAGCTCAGAAACTGGAGCCTGTTTCAGATCTGTGTCTCTCTCTCTGTCCCTCCCCCGCTCGTGCTCTGTCTCTCTCTCTTAAAAATAAATTTAAAAAACAAAGAATATCTAAAAGGAATAAAATTCCCAGAACCAAACTTCCAGACCTCCCTTCATTTTATGTGACTATGAGGACTTTACACATTTGACTGTATAAAATCGATTAAGGTGTCAAGTGCAGAAAAAAAAAAAAAAAAAAAAAACTTATGTACCTGACAATGAGGCACACAATGTGGAAACTGAACATCTCCTAGCTAAATCCTGAGCAGCTCATTTGAACAAAGAGCAGGAGCCCTATGTCCACTTTGAAATACCCTGAGAGCCCTGGTCACCAAGTTCTAAGCCAAATTTTTAATTATGGAATTAAACTATATCATATGGAGTTTAAATATTGAAGACTATCATGAGTATTTCCATAATTTCTTCATTAATATCATTCTTACCATGGGGTTGGGGTAGGGGGTTGTTGGAGTTCTTGACTACATCCTCTTAGAAAAAAGAAATTTCCTAATAGAAGATAAACCACAGCCTTGCCTTTAAAAAAAAAAGGCATTCCCTCCCTAGCACATAATATAAATTATGAACATTTTATTGGACAGGTCTCATACAAGTGAGCTCTATAATTAGGGTTGTATGATTCATTATCCCATCTCACGTGAGCAAGCATGTGCAGACTTATACAGTTCCCTGCTACCTCTCCCCTAGCCATTCCCCACCTGTCAAGGGTCCCCCCTCACCCCACTCCCACCATACAAGAACACACACACAGGTGCCCACATATACACACTTACTTAACACCCGCAGATTTTGCTTGTAGGGCGCTGCTCCAGAAGTCATCGACATTTTCTGGTTCAGAAAAGGCCTGAAGGCAGGCACTAAATGGTATCTTGGCACGAACCAACTCAGGAAGGGGTCTTCTGTTTGCTTCTGCTTCCCTTCTCGTTAATTCATAGGCAATCAGTTCATCTGAGTAAAAGAGCACATGAATGACCTTGTACTCACTCTTATCTTCTTAAAGTGAAAAACTCCCCCTTTGGCCAACCTTCCTGAAGGCTTCTGGGCTGGGGCAAGATTGCTTACTTGTTGCCCTCCACAGATCCAGAAAAGCCTGCTGAAAGGCTGATCTTGAGCCATCTTTAAAGTGGCACTGACAGACCGCATGAACCATTCATATTTTTTTTTGCCTGTTCTTCTTTGAGACTGACAGGAGGGACCTGTGAACTCCAGCCCAGATCAGAGGTTCTGCCCTCATGTGTAATGTGAGTGATGCAGGAACCTGGTCTTTCATTCGTCCAGCAGTCAAGACTGGGATTACCCAAATGCCACCTTCCAATCACAAAGTCTTCACACCAGAGAATTTCACACTGAAAGAGACCCAAGGGTCATCTCTTCATTCTGATTAGAGGTCATGGAAGGTGTGGACCAAGGAGCAAGAAGACCTATAGGGGCCAGAGTCCTCTACCACACACAGCCTGTGATTCTAACCAATGCTGCCCAGACAACTCAGGTTGAGGTTACCCACCACCTCAGATAGCAGAGCCACCAACCTAGAAGGCCTTTTACACTATTCCTGCTCAAACAATTAAAATACCAAGGGAAAAAGAAAACATCACATCATCAACTTCCCAAGAGTCAGCAGATCTGCTCTTGGAAACTGCCTATAAGTCAAAATTTTATATAATTTTGAAAGGGCCTTTTTGGGAATTCCTTTTGTTAACCAAAAAAAAACCCAAAATAAAACAAATTACTCCTGAATTATCAGTTTTTAAGCACCCTTATGTACCTATGTGTTTTCTTAAGCACATCTGAGCATGGGTTTAAAATTCATTGTCCAGCCCACTATCAGTTTATGACGTACTTATATCTAGGATGCCAACATTAGGTGTTCCCAACAATCAATTCCCAGAGACTAAATTATAAATCTCCTTTCTGAAAAAGAATAGTTACTACTCATAAATTATAAACACTGAGTTATAGAGGATCACAGAACTGAGTAGAATATCCCCAAGGCTGGCAAGAGAAAGCAATCAAGCCTTATTCTAAAACAGAAATAAACCACAGACCCCTACCCTCATTTCTACATTATATAATGGATAAGAATTTTAAAACTGGTCCAAAGTTGCAGGAGCTTATAGAAAATGGAAATCATTTCATCTTAAAATCATCATAATCCTCATTAGCACAACAAACTGACCCCCCCCCCAAAAAAAAGGGAAAAAGGCCACCCACTGAGTTGTTGACCTTCACAGAAATGACCAGTTCACAGGACATAAGTAACATAGTAGATAATACCTTCCTCTATTCTGCTTGGGAAGAACCAGATAAACAAACTGAAGGAACCTTCTCCTGAGACCCCAGCCTGGCCATGGTTCCTCTACCTTCTTCTGAAGTCCAGAGACCCTTCTAATGGGTCTTGGTCCTGCCCCACTTCATCTCCCACAGGAGGCATTTTCAATACTCAGAGGTCAAAGCCAGGTTATTTCGAGATCTCTGCTAGAATGTCTCACATCAAAAAATGCAGTTCTGGGGGCGCCTGGGCAGCTCAGTTGGTTAAGCGTACAACTTCGGCTCAGGTCATGATCTCACAGTTCGTGGGTTCGAGCCCCGCGTCGGGCTCTGTGCTGACAGCTCAGAGCCTGGAGCCTGCTTCGGAATCTGTGTCTCCCTCTCTCTCTGCCCCTCCCCTGCTCGTGCTCTGTCTCTCTTGGTCTCAAAAATAAATAAGACATTAAAAAATTTTTTTTTAAAAATGCAGTTCTGGGGCACCTGGGTGGCTCAGTCAGCTAAACATCTGACTTCAGCTCAGATCATGATCTCATGGTTCGTGAGTTTGAGTCCCACATCAGGTAAGCTCGAGCTCCACTTTAAGTGAGTCCACTTCTCCCTTTCTCTCTCCCTTTCTCTCTCTCTGCCCCTTGCTCACTTGCGCCCCCCCCCAAAAAAGAATAAATAAATAAAAAGAACGCAGTTCTGATCATTTCCCTCAGAACTTATAGCACAACTCATGAGTGCTAATGTTCAAAGAACTTTCCACATTTATAATTACAAATAATGTCCCACCAAATTAAGCTGACTCCAAGCCAACTGGTTGGTCAAATTTATAGGCACTAAAATAGGTTCCATCCGTAATCCCTCCAACAAAAGCCTGTGATGCGTTGGACTCTTCTCACAAGAAAATCACACGGGGACTGAGGAAACGAGGAAAAGAGACGTGCCAACCAGACACCATCTGGGCTGGGTCTACTCCTGACGCAACTTGGCAGTGACTGAACCGTATTCCTTCTCTCCAGTTCGAGGGTTTTCACGTATGAGAAAGCACACTGCTAGTTTCCCACTTTGGAACCATTACCCTTGTTGGTTGCTGCCTCCATGGCCACAGGTAACTGCATCAGGTAATCCACCCTCTCCGTGTAGCGGACTTTCCGGGTCTGACAGCACTGAATACGTTCTTCCACCAAAAACCGAAAAACATCACTTGGGTTTTCTGAGCCAATGCGGTTCCTCTGAAGATTAGATTATATCAGGTTAGTAAATTTAGGACTATTGAGCCATAAATAAAAACTGGCATAAAACAGAGTATCTATCAATCTGGTGTAGAGATTGGGCATTACTAAGCATTCCCTCTGGGCATGGCAGTTCACCTAGAGTACGTTCATAACAAAACACTGGCATTTCTCTAAAGTCAAAAAATGGGGGACTGGTTAAATGAACTGTAGTTCATCATGTGAATTAACATTATGCAGCCATGAACAGTTATGAAAGAGGGACTGACTTAGATGGAATCAGAAGAAAAGGGGTGAGGGAGACATACTAAACACAAGGCAGGGGGGAGGCGAGGGTAATAAAGGGTTGCCCTGGAAAAATTAAGGCACATATGATATGATCATGTAAATGCATTTGTGTAAATTATATACAAATAAAAAAGAAATCATGCTACATCCAAATATGTAACGATATGGGCAAAACATCCACAACAGGTTAAGTGGAAAGTAATGCTTATAGGGGTGCCTCAGTGGCTCAGTCGGTTAAGCGTCCGACTTCAGCTCAAGTCATGATCTCACAGTTAGTGAGTTCGAGCCCCGCGTCATGCCCTGTGCTGACGGCTTGGAGCCTGGAGCTGCTTCAGATTCTGTCTCCCTCTCTCACTCTGCCCCTCCCCTGCTCACACCCTGTCTCTGTCTCTCAAAAATAAATAAACATTAAAAAATTTTTAAAAAGAAAGAAAAGAAAACAATGCTTATGAAACAGTCTGGAGAGAATTAATAAATGCACCCAGGGAGGCGCCTGGGTGGCTCAGTCAGTTAAGCAGCCGACTCTTGATCTCAGCTCAGGTCTTGATCCCAGGGTCGTTGAGTTCAAGTCCCAGTGGGTTTGAAACCTGCTTTAAAAAAATGCACCCAGGGGTGCCTGGGTGGCTCAGTCGGTTAAGCGTCCGACTTCAGCTCAGGTCACGATCTCGCAGTCCGTGAGTTCGAGCCCCACATGGGGCTCTGGGCTGATGGCTCAGAGCCTGGAGCCTGCTTCCGATTCTGTGTCTCCCTCTCTCTCTGCCCCTCCCCCGTTCATGCTCTGTCTCTCTCTCTGTCTCAAAAATAAATAAACGTTAAAAAAAAAATTTTTTTTAAATGCACCCAGAAAGAGACTGGTAGGTCAGACACCAAAATGTTAGCACTGGTTGTTGGTAGGGGCTGTTCTCACTGGTGATTTTTATTTTCTTTCTGCCTTTTTATATTTTCCACAAGAACATGTTTGTAATCAGGAAAAAGCGGCTGTTTTTTAAGAAGGGGAAAAATAGTTTAATCACAAATTCTCAGTAGCTTTGAAAAACCACAGCATTTAATGTGATTTGACTCTGCTGTAAGTAGAACGTGCCCATCTCTTCTGAGTGGTGGCACAAGGACACCAAAGACCACACCCGCCTCTTAAGGAAGTCTGTCATGGAGACCAAAAAACCTGTGAATGAAATTATGGACAAACACTCTTATAAGTACAAATTAAAGAAGAATAGGAAGATCCAGAAGTGCTAGAAAACAGGGACTGAGAAGCGACTCCGCCAAACGGGCTGCGCAGAGCAAGCCTCACACCAATGCCACACGAGCTTGGACCATGAGAGATTCGGGAAAGGGGCGGGGGGTGGGCACCCTGGCCACAACACAATGGGCTGCACCTGCGGATTGGGCACACCTCTTACAACGCTTTGAGCAGTTTGGAAAACCGCCTTCTCACCTCTACTAGATTCACCAGGTGCAAGAAGAACTCCTGGGCATCCTGCTGTCTATTAGAGGAGAATTCCGGGTGGCTCTTGCTTACGAAGGCCTTAAACATGCGTGGAGAGATCCCATTCTGTTGAGGCTGAGATGTAAAAATAAAACCAACTTACAATAGTTTCACACACGTTAACAGCACTGAGCAGCCAGCAGGGTAGGGATGACCATAAGTCCCAATTTTCAGATGAGACCACTAAAGCCCACAGAAGTTAAACAGTGATGACAGCCAACGTTCGCTGGACGTTTGGTGTGCAGCAGGCACCGCACTAACGAAACACAGGAGAAACACCTCCACTCTCTAAAGAAAGGCATTATTCGACCCATCTTCACAGGACATGCTCCAAGGCAGGCCATTATGGCCCACTTCAGGGCAGGCGAGAGAGGCAGGAGTGGGGGTTCTCTGAAGGAGGCCAAAGGGGAGGAGAGCTCTGCAGCACCCCCCTTCCCTCCTTGTGAGAGAGTCTGAGAGAAGCCCCCATAGAGACGGGGGTGCAGCAGACCTCATTTTATCGTGCTTGACTTTACCGTGACTCGACGATACTGTGTTTTTTTACAAACTGAAGGTGTGTGGCCGCCCTGCACCAAACAAGTCTGTGGGCGCCATTTTTCCAATTGCATTCGTTCATTTTGTGTCTGTGTGTCAAATGTTGCTTAATTCTCAAAATATTTCAAACTTTTTCATTATTGAATATTTGTTATGGTGACCTGTGATCAGTACTTACAACTCACCGAAAGCTCAGATGATGATCAGCATTTTTCGGCAGTAAGGTATTTTTCATTAAGGTATGCACATTGCTTTCGGGGATTTTTTTAGACATAATGCTACCGCACACTTAATAGGCCACAGTGTTAGGGCGCCTGGGTGGCTCAGTAGGTTGAGCATCCAACTCCGACTCAGGTCACGATCTCTCAATTCACGAGTTCAAGCCTGGAGCCTGCTTCAGATTCTCTGACCCTCCCCTGTTTGTGCTCTGTCTCTGTATCTCTCTCTCTCAAAAATAAGTAAACATTAAAAAAATAAAATTAAAAAAAGTAGGCCACAGCGTCGTATAAACAGCTTTTATATGCACCAGGAAACCAAACAATTCATTTGGCTCCCTTCATTGCAGTATTCCTTTATTGTGGTGGTCTGGAACCAAACCCACATTCTCTTCGAGGTATGCCTGTACCTCCAAGAGAGGAAATGGCACAGCATGCCCCCAGTAACCGCTGCAGAGTGCTCAGGCTCATGAGCGTGCCCTTGGCTGTTTCTGGATCAGAGCACAGGTTGTTTCCAGGAGCTTGCCCCTTGCCTGGAGAAGCTGGAGGAGGCTAGCAGCAGCTGCCAGGATGACAGAGTGCAAAGAGTGGGTGGCAGGGACAACTCTGATAGCTAAGGATATGTGAACTTCCCTGGGGACCAGAAAAATAGTAGCCAGGCTCCTTCAGAAAGGACACTGCATAAGATGATGGAAAGTCAGCTGGCAGAGGAGACTTGAGGCAGGAGCCAAGGTGGGGGTTACAGAAGTCAGTTGAACAGAAAATAGGGAAAGGTCCCTGTGGAGGTCCCTGAGGAGACAGGCAGGGAGGAGGGACACCTCTAAGGAAGCACTAATGTGCCCCTACAAAAAGGCTAACCATGGCAGAATACACATGGCAGCCAAGAGGAAGCCAAACACACTAGCTCAGTGAAAGGCTCTGCCTCTTGTCTAGTATCTCCATCCCTTGATCCTTACTTGACGTTAGAGGGGCCAGAGCCAGAGGGAGCAAGGACACAAAGATACCAGAGGATGCTGATGCTAGCTAGCCCTTGTGCACTGCTGGTTTCCATGACTCCCGAGCCTGGTAGGGGAGAGATGCTTTCAACTGCCTTTGATGTGAACTGGACTTTTTAATGCTGGTAATCTGCAGGATATCACTGGAAATCTAGGCGATCTGCCTGAGATGCTCTGAAGAGGCAGAACAGGATGAGTCCATATCACCACGGAGGACAGAGGTGGGCTCATGATAAAGCTGTTTCCTGAGTCCCCTCCAAGTTCACCCATCTAATAATGGTGTTACATGTCACTTCACTCAATACTCACAAGAACCCCACAAAGAAGGGACTTCCGTTATCCTCACTTGATAGCTAGAGGAACAGAGACGGGCAGAGAAGTACCAGACAGATCTTTCAACTCAAAGAGGTCTTACGACCAGATTATCATGCAGCTAACAGAGCAGAACCAGAATGAACTCTAGTTGTGATTCCAATTCCAAGCTCTCTGAAGCAAAGATAGGGAGTGGCAGCTGTAGCACACAGTAGGTCTCAGTGAGACAAACCTCAGCTTGCCAAGCAAGCAGAGGAAGTGGTTCATGTGCTGTGCAAACTGTGTGGCTGCTGCACACCTACTTCTTCTCAAAACCTCCACTTGCTATCCTGAGAAACTTAACAGAAACCCATGGGGGAGGGGAAGGAAAAAAAAAAAAAGAGGTTAGAGTGGGAGAGAGCCAAAGCATAAGAGACTCTTAAAAACTGAGAACAAAATGAGGGTTGATGGGGGGTGGGAGGGAGGGGAGGGTGGGTGATGGGTATTGAGGAGGGCACCTATTGGGATGAGCACTGGGTGTTGTATGGAAACCAATTTGACAATAAATTTCATATATTGAAAAAAAAAAAAACCTCCACTTGCTCAGCTTCTGGGCCACATTCCCCTCTGCAGTCCAGGGAATGTGGTCCCTGGGCGGGCCATCACTGAGCACACAGCACAGCGTGCCTCCCACTTCCTGTAACTTCCAGTCTGCTCTGGCCCACCTCCTTGGCCTCACTGCAGGCTTTAGCAGGTGGAGGCCACGTTTCACACTTCTATGAGATCTCCTAGACATCCAGGTCAATGCCTAGGGTCCAGGGACCATGTTAGGTGTGCACAATCACACAATCAGATGCAACGGGGGATGGGAAAACTCTCGTACCCATCTCCCTGCAGTCCCATAGCGGCTCTACGTGTAAAATCTCCCCAACACATATTCCCTAAAAGCAACGTTTCTAATAAAACTCTGGTGATTTTTCCTATCTTGTTGAATATATATGTGACCTAACCCTGTCATCCAGTATTTACCAATCACCTACATCACGCAGAGCACTACTGGGGATTCTACCTTCCGAGAGCTGAGAGACCATGGGGAAATGAAAGACAACACACGTGTCCATAACAAACGCTGAGGAACACTGCAGAAGACCCACAACAGCGCCAGCAGCTCTTAAAGGAGAATTCTCCAAAGTGGGAGCATTTGGGCATCTGAGGACCTGGAAACTGTACATAAGTGACCAGCTTACACACATGCGTGGCGTCAGATGTGCTTCCAGTGCTAGATGAAGACCAATTTACACCTGATAATTAACGTTACTACCTGTGTAAAGACCTCCCGGGGACGATGTAACAAGCGTAACTCTCTTCACTCACACTGCTTGATGCCTGTCTACCACACGGTGTCACCCAACACAAGCACACAAAAATAATGCCTTGCATCACGGCTAACATTTATTCATTCATTTAACAGAAATTTACTGAGTGCTATAACATGTCAGCCATTGTTCTAGGTACTTGGATAAATACTTACTAGATGTCAGGCATAGTTCTGACTACTTTATACATGTATCTTGCTTAACTCACCTAACCTGACGAGGTGATGATAATGATGATGATTTTCTCCACTTGACAGATGAGGAAACTGAAGCAAAGAAGTAGTAAGTAACTGGCCCAGGATCACACAGCTACAGAAGTCAGTTACTTGCTATCTCACTGTCTGTCTCCCTGTGTGTGTCTGTCCCTCTCTTTATCCAGGTCTTTTTTTTTTTTTTTTTTTTTTTTTGTAGAGAGTGCACAAGCAGAGGAGGGGCAGAGAGGAGAAGGAGAGACAGAATCCAAAACATCCTCTGTGCATCATCAGCGCAGAGCCCGACATGGGGCTCAAACTCAGGAACCATGAGATCATGACCTGAGCCAAGATCAAGAGTCAGACACTCAACCAGCTGAGCCACCCAGCACCCCTATCCCATGTCTTAATACTGCTAGTAATAATTACTAGCTCTCATCTCTGATGGCCCTGAGTCCATCTCACCAGTTGCTGAAAAAAGGAAAACAGTATGCCTTGGACTCTGACTGAGCCCTCTTCAAACCCACACGCTTCTGGAGTCAACATTCCAGGCCAGTCGAGCAACTATTCCTCTGCTCTTGGCAGTGCAGAGGCACCACACGGAATGAGTCTTTTCACATTGAGCATTTATCTTTAGGCATTCACATACACACTCACTCACTGCCTGCTGCTGATGGCATTTCTTCCTGCAAGCTGCACTTCTACCCGATGTGGCTGCCAGTCCCCATCAAAGCAGCTGCCTTGGAAAGTTCAACAAGTCAGTAAATTCAGAAAAGCTGGCTGCTGCTCTGTGCCATTCACTGTGTGGTCGTACAACTGGGAGGAGAAGTTTCAACAGGGACTGTGGTGAGAACCCCAGCACCTCAGCCCCGCACTGGGCCGTGGCCCAGCCTCATTCATTACCCACCCCCACACCTCTTCTCTTTCTGTGCCCATTTCATTTGTTTCCCCTGGACTGACCTTTCTTAATCCTTTGTTCGATCCTCTGTCAAGCTATAGCTTGTTTACCATTGAAAAGTTATTTGAAGAAGCTTCCTAACCAGAGACACGCTATCTCTTCCTCTCCACGTCACACTGCAGACCAGCTCCCGGCTTTCACCGGGTTCAAGCATCTTAGTTAAAACTCGCTGAACTCCACAGTCAATGTCTTGGTCATCAGCTAGCCTGTCTGCCTGTGCCCATGCCCCACACCTTTTCTATCTGACTTCAGATGGAAGTCTTACTAATTCCCATACTCAACTATTAGTATGTTCCCTTCATATCTAGTATAGTCCAAAATCTTCCAGATCTAGCTTCCAGCTTATCAGGAACACAAGCTGAAAAAGGCAACAATCTTTAAAGCAATCCTGGGGCAGATGATTCAGCTCCTTCCATAAATCAATAGCTTGCAGAAAAAAAGGGAGGGGGATTTGTAAAAGTCATCTTTGATACTGCAGGGGAAACTCCGGGCATGGGCTGCATATTAGATGATACTAAGGAATGGTTGTGAGTTTTGTTACTGTGCTACTAACACTTTAAACAACTTTTAACATGATTTTTATGGGGTGGGGAGAAGGCATTCTAGTCACAGTTGCATACTGAACATGCACAGGTAGAAAAGGAGGATGCTTGGGTTTTGTGTTAAAATCCTGCGGGGAAGAGAAGGGAGAGGAAGGGGAGGAAAGAGGAAGAGAACAGGGAGGAAAAGTTGAGCTCAGGGGGGACTGCTGAAACCAGACTGGCAGAATGGTGATTGCTAAAGCTACACAATGCTACTTGTGTGCATATTTGCAAATTTAAAAAAAAAAAAAATTTTTTTTTAAGACCAGGCTCTGGATAAGGCAGTTAGTTAAAAGAAACCAAAAAAAACAAAATAAGAACCAAAGAATGAAGTCACAGAAACCACATCTCTTAGTTGGCAGTGGGTCACTGACATCATCCCAGTGTCCCCTATGGGTCTGTCACCACACAAGATGAGAGGGAGTGACCAGACCTGACCAAGAGTCAGACCTGCCTTCAGGAAGCATGCACTCTCACCATGAGCCAGCTCTTAAAACACCTGAAGCAATGGCTAGTCTCAACAACTAACTTTATTAAGAGGGAGCCCCAGGAGTCTCCAAAATAGCAACCACCTAAGGAACCTGTCATATTTATAGGATACTGTACTTACTTTCTCCATTAGCAATTGCAAAACAGATCAGCTAAAATTAGCGAGAGGAGTACGGTGTTCAGAATCTTTCCCACATGCTTATTTATACAGGGCTTTCTGTTTAACTCTGCACCAAGAAAGCAGCCAGATACTCTCCACTCACATTCTGCTGAGCCTAAAGCTTTAATTAATAAACACACAGGAAGAGTGGGGCTTTGTATCACATTAGAGCAACACCTGTACGGATATTTACATTGTAAGACCACAGGAATAAAAAGAAAGCTAGATGCATCTCAGCCTGTCCCCAGTACAAGTGTATGGCATCTGTTCATTTAAACTTTCATTGATCTTAAACAATAAACCTTGGGCCAGTAGTTCCTAACCCAGATTCAAACCCCAAATCTCCAAAGAGAAAGGAACAGAGGGCTTTCCCCAAGCTATTTTTCATATTTCAAAAAGTGAGTTAGAAATGTTACATTTTCCTCACCAAGAAAAATGGAGGTTAGCGAAAATAAAGCTCTTATGCTTGGGAGTAAAATTACATCACCTCAAAGCAGAACACTGGTAATCTCATGGTGATCAAAAACTAAGACCGGTAATTCCTCATCAAGTATTTTTTTAGAGGGGAAATCAAATGAATTGTCATGTAAGAAATGCAGTTTGTTTAAAATACAGAATTGTTTAAAACATGTTATCTTCGGAAGAAGAAATAAATTAGAGTCATTCAGCATTAAAATGTGTGAAAGCATGGTCTTAGAATGCATAAAATCAGGAGTATTTTTTGAAGAAGAAAAAGCATCCTTTTATAAAAGTGAGGAGGTTTTATCTACAGCCGATGCAATTTAATTTTAAAAATCAATTCAACAAATTCATGTAGAAATGGCAGTGCCCAAAACAAATACAGCAAATCTTTTTATAGATGAAAATGTGCATTAAGCACGTGTACATAAAAACTAGATTTTGCCTTGGTCTACAGAAGACCAACTTAATACTAGGAAGCATGTAGCCTAGAAAGGACCCAAGATGTAAGAGAGAGGTATTGAGAAACACAAGTTGCTGGGCCACCTGGCAATTCTGCAAACTTTAAGGACCCCCTGTTGTCATCCACCTACACCATCCACACACTGAGGCACTGGAAAGCCTGAAGCAAAGCCAGAACATCTATCAGGGATGCAGAATAATGTAGGGGTCAAATGCAGACTCAGGGGCCAGCCTGCCTGGTGTAAATCCCAGCTCTGCCACTCACTAACTGTGTAACTTTAGGCAAGGTTTCTGTGCATTAGCGAACATACAGGAAGAGCCAGGCCTTTCCTCAGCACTCTGCAATCTTAGCGATTAGTATTGCTGGTGGTGGTGGTGGCCGTGTAAAAAGGCCTTCCCACCACATGGTGGCTCTGACTTCTCTCTCATGCTCTCTCCCTTCCACAACACATTCTTGTAATCCATCCCCTTCTCTGCTTTAGCACACCTTCTTTCTTCTCTTAGGGCATTTCAGGCACATTACAAATCACAAAAGCCACAGGCCTGGGACAAGGCCACCTCACCAAAGGGCTCCTGAAACCTCAGAGAAGAGTCTCACAAACTGGTTTCTCTGAAACCAACTGCCAGTGAAAATCCTGATACCTCAGAAAGCAATTCCCTCCACTGGGAGGGGAAATGGAGATTTTACTATGAATCACTTGTCTGTTCAAATAGCAGCTTAAAACTGACTCCCCCAGAGCCACAGATTGTATGGTCAACTCAGGCTCCTTTTGAATGTTAAAGAGACCCTGGTGATCTCTGAACCAAAGGCTCACTTGTATCCCACCCAGCTAGATGGTCTTCCCCACACTCCCAAGATGCACATCGTACTACTGGTCACATTCAGGATCTTTCTCTAAGACCATCAGATCACGGTACCTTGGAGCAGGAAAGGATTTCACAGATCATCTAGATTAAAGGTCACACACTCAAATGCAACAGCATACTGGCCAAGTCATGAATCACAAAGGGACTGGAGCCAGCTGGGGACTGTGTGTCCTGTTTGAAGGGAGGGCTGCTACTCAGCTCCAGCCATCTGCTATCATGGGTCTGGAATCGCCACAGGGCCTTAGTGTTTAAGAGAAGCTGGAAATTCAGGTGTTTATGTGTGCACCAAGGAAACATACCTACAGGCCAAATATGGCCCAAATGCTGGGTTGCCCATGTTGGGCCAGACAAAGCTGGGGTTCCCACTTGTAGGCTACAGACCCTGGAGATCACAGAGCTACTGCACCACAGTCACTAAACCCAACAGTGAGGAGGGGGCAAGGGCCCCAAGCAGTCACTATTCATAGAATTTGAAAAAATACATGCCTTACTCATATAAGAACTACTTTTTTTCTAATGTAAAAGGACATTGTAATATTAACCAAACCAAACTTTACTTGCAAATATTACTAAGTTGATGATTTTTATTCTACATTTTCTCAAATGAGGAGACTCCAAAAGCACAACACCAGGCAGGAATACACACAGATTTTATTTACACTGTGTGTATTTACACTGGAGAGACAACCTTCACACCTGCAACAGTCACAACCACCACCCACACCAATTCTGCCATTTGACCACTGGGGTTGGAAGCTTGCGTGACTAGCCCATGATCTCACAGCTCCTTGCAGAGCCAGGAAAGGAAGCCAGAGTCCCCGAGTCCCAATCCAGTCTCCTTCTCCTCCACCAAGGAAGGTGGGCTCTGACCCAAAAGTGTCCCACAAAGTGACACAGCATGGATGAAAACCCAGGATAAAATGTGATGAAAACAAAATGCTGGGCCCAGCTGTTTTCACCATCACCTCTTCAAGGATTCATGGGAGCTCAGAGGTGGAAGAAGCCTGAATAACCCCCATACTCCAGCCCCACATCCAAACCATCCCTTCTGCTGTGTCCCAGATGAGGGCCTTCCAGTCTTGGATGGATGAAAGACTCGTTATCTCGCCATGGTGGATACCAACGCATCTCCCTGCCCCCACACCACTCTGATCTCCCAGCCTGGCCATTCGGAGTATCTATTTCCCTCTCCACCCTCTTAAGCCCCTTCCTTCTCCCCACCTCCAAACACCACCTCTAAATGCTCCCTTCATAATCTCCCTTCTCCCAGCTTCTCCACTTCCCCCAACTAGCCAGCTTTGTTATGAACAAGCATTTATTCACTTTGAATTCCTGCTGTCAGTCTTGTTAAGGATGACTGACTGTAGGTGGGAACACAGAGGTCAACACTTGAGAAACAGATTTGCCCACTAAGTCAAAACAGAGCACTCTGAGGGCAGAGCAGGTGGTAGAGAAAAGGGGCACGCACTCCATTCAGGCCATATGCAGCACCACGAGCCGGGCTGCCAAACGCAGCTGTGTAAGCTGTGTACTGCAGAATTTCAAGGGCACCTCTCAGAAAGACCAGGTTGTGAGCAGTGTCCTCTGGAGTTGAGCAACAGAACCACCCAGGGAGGGGTCAGTAGCCCATTCTGTAGGCACATGGAAACGCAAGTCTCCCTATTAGGAGACGGGGTGCATCTTTCATTTATTCTATCAATAAACAGTGACTGAATGGCCAACTGAGTCTCTCATATCTGAGTGTGGTTTGCAAATCTGCTAGGAGCTTACCAAAAATGAGAACCACCCAGCCCTCCCCAGAAATTCAGAATTCCCAACTCTGAAGGTGGGAGCAGGGTGGAGGAGGAGGTGGAATAGGAATGTGTGTGTTGCTTTTTAACAACCAGCTTCTTGAGAAATCCTAGCAAACAAAGTTGAGGCCTAGGAGAAAAAAGACATTATAAGGGCCAAGATTATGCTGCCCAAGGAGAAAATGTTTGTATATCTGTATCAGGTTTATTCCTTCCATCTCAGCTCTATCTTATGAAGAACACTGTTCTGAAAACCAGTGACAATGGCACGCACGTAAAATCCATAAAGCAACTATGACTAGAAACACCAACCCTAGCTATTTCTTACCACAACTTTTAAGAGCACACAGACACCCTAGACTCCAAAATGAAATAGCTATTCTAATACCTTCCTAAATTTACAGCCACCAATTGCCAAAACATAGGAAATCCATATTTTAGCTGGTTAAGTCCCCTCCTACCTGCATATCAATGTGGCAAACACTGGGACACATACCTTGTGTTCTTCCTTCATCACCTGTTCAATGAGTTCAGATTTCACTGGAGGCTTTGAATACTGGCCTGAGAGAAGGCCGTGTCCTAACTTAGTCCTGGACAGGAGGGACAAAGAAAAACAAAAACGTCATTGTTGTTTTCCCATAGAGATATTAACATTATCTATGAATGCTTTTAGCTGGAACATTTTATCTTGGTTACTCAAAAATAACTTATTTAAGGAGGCCTGGGTGGCTCAGTCAGTTAAGCTTCCGACTCTTGATTTTGGCTCAGGTCATGATTTCACAGTTTGTGAGTTCCAGTCCCATGTCCAGCTCTGTGCTGAGAGTCTCCTTGGGATTCTCTTTCTCTCCTTCTCTCTCTCTCTCTCTCTCTCTCTCTCTCTCCCCCCTCTCTTTCTGACCCTCCCCTGCTCACACTCTCTCTCAAAATAAATAAATCTTAAAAACTTTAAACACTAACTTATTTATTTCATTCTTCTTGATACCGATGTCATTTTTAAACTAGCCTCAGTCCTTTATAAATAACTATTAATATCTTTCTTCTTCTAAAAGTAACACACGCTTATTTTATAACACTTTTAAAAATACAGAAAATAAAAAAGAAAAGAGAATTGCCTTTAATTCTGCAACCCAGCAATAACCACTAAGAACACTTACTGGATACTTTTCTAAAAAAAACTTTAGATACCTTTTAATCAGCACTTACATCTGTGTGTTGAAATCCTGTGTTGGATCTAAAGGAGAGTAGTCAAATATTCTTGGAAGATTTCCCACATACCTAGAAAATGAGAAGGGAGAGTCAAAACGTAGGAAGTGAATGAACAGAAATAAAATAAGCTGCCATCCTAGCTAAGACCTTCTTGTCTTTCTATCAAAGTTAACTCATCCACCCAAAGAAAACTTTTCCTGAAATCTTACCTTTACAGCTATCTTCATGGCCTTCCATTGTGCTTCTATCAGTGGGCCTCAACCCTGGGTGCAAGTTAGAATCACCTAAAAAGTTTCTCAAAAAAATACCAAAGCCAGGGTCACCCCCAGATGTTCTGATGTTGTTGCCTGAGACTGAGGCTTGGGCTGTGCAATCTTTTCAAAGTCCCCCAAATGACTATAACATGTAACCAGAGTCAGAAACCACCGGCTAATGCCATCACAACTGCCATCTCAAAAACGAATGGTAAGGCTGGAAATTATCCCAATCATATCAAAATGAATAATGATGATAACAGGAGTAACAACTACTATCCCTTAAGGGGTCTCTATATAACCTGGTTGGGTCTTCATGAAAACCATATGAGGAAGGGATGGTTATTGTTACCCATTGGAGAGATAAGAAATCAGGATGCTTCCAAAGTCACCCAAGGAAGGAGTGATGAAGCCCAGAGTGCACCCAGGCAGCCTGGCTCCAAACCTATGCTCTGAACCAGTTTTCTGGAAGTACCTGCCCTGTCTGTGATCCCTTGAGCAGTCCCCAACCCGTCCTTCTGACCAGTTTACATTGACAGAGCAGCGCCAACTTCCACCACCCACAGCTAATCTCACTATACAATCATTCACTTCTCAAGTTCACTTCCTATTTCATACCCTCTGTTCTGTGCTGTTCATCTTTCCATTTTCAAGCTTTAACTCTCTGAGTGTGAAAGCTCTAGAAAGAAGAATCTAGAAGCAGATCCCTTTCACTGGCACTTCATGCACTCTGCTCTGCCCACTTCTCTGACCTCATTCCCATCCCTCTCCCCTAGACCACAACACACCAGCCCATGCCCTTCTTTGCCAGGACATGCCAAGCTCACACCTCCTTCAAGGTCATGCCATCTGCTCTCTTTCCCGGAATGTTCTCTCCACAGACCCTTGCTCCATCTCAGGTCTGTTTAAAAGGCACCTCTCCACCCGTCCTAATTCCCTATCACCCGACCCTGGCTGACTTTCTTCTTGGCATGCTTCAGTATTTGCAATTCTATAATTTATTTATCTCCGTTTATCATCTCTCTAGAGATTATATACAAGAGTATAATCTCCATGAAGGCAGATACATGATCTGAATCACTGCATCTCCAGAACTAGAATAGCATCTGACATGTAAAAGGCACTCATAAAATATTTGTGGGGGGCGCCTAGGTGGCTCAGTTGATTGGGCATCTGACTCTTGGTTTTCCTCAGGTCATGATCCCAGGGTGATGGGATCCACCCCACATCAGGCTCCACACCCAGCATGCAGCCTCTTTAGGATTCTCTCTCTCCCTTTCCCTATCCCAATCCCTCGCTCATGCTCTCTCTCTCTCAAATAAAAACATTTTTAATTTAAAAAAGTGTTGAATACATTTATATTGTGTAACCATATAACCAATTTCCATAACTGACTACCTACAAACCAACATAAAAGGCATTACTATAATAAAGCCCTAGCAGAGAACCATGACAAATAGTAGTCAGCAATGACTTCTAATCAGATCCCCCAACTACTGGACACTTGTAGGCACCTGCTGTCTACAAACTCAGAATTTATTCCCCATATTATGTACTTATGCCAAAATTAACAGAGCCCACTTCTCTGGGACAGTCCCATTCAGATGGTTTTTGGATGTGTCACTAGGGCAACAATTCCATCTAGAAATTTTCTGTCGACCAAGAGCCAAATAAGAGATCAACCAAACTTTGGAACAAAACTGTCCACAGCCAGAGACTATACTGAGGAATTGTTAAAACACAACATGATGAATTCATCAGCCCTCCTACAAACCAGTCTTTATCATATCTCGAACATGATATGAAGATGAACGTTAGTGAAAAGGCTTATCCTTTCAGGCAAGATTGGTGGAGAAGAATAAAAAATTAAAGGTGGCAAATCTTTGATGTCAGAAAAGCCTATTTTGCTAGTAATTCATATTACTTTTCTAATCGACGAGAAATATTCTTCATTACAACAAAATTAAGTTAAAACACAGAAGCAATGCTGGATACTTTTTAAAATACGTATTATATCTTTAGTTTGCAATCTAGCAGTTCTCAAAGGAAAAACAGTTTTGCTATCTGATAATCCATCTTAGCTCTCATTCGGTTTGTACACTACACCAGGTTACTTAGACTGGATCCTCATCAGAAGTATTCTGAAATGTAAACTGGGTTCTGGTGGCAGAAAGAGTATCGAGGAGTCAGGCTGACATTTCTAAATTACACTGTGGTTGTACGTAAGGCATTTAATCTCTCTATGAGACACTCTTTCTACTTACAAAATGGAGACACTGTCCCCTGAATCTAACCCCACTGAGTTAGTCCCGCTGGGGAGAAAGGAGTCAGAAAAGCAAGTATTTCAATCAACTGACACTTGGTAAAAGAATGAGCAGACTGAGGATGAGTATGAATAGATTGCTCATGTTCAAATATATACAGTAAATGTGCAGAAATCAGAAAATTAAATATTCAGTAATATCAAATTCTAAAACTCTTGAAACAACACTGAGCTGAGAGATTTGAATCTTAAATCCAAAACACAGATGTGAGGTACATTTTTTCATTAAAGAAAAAGAAATCAGAAAGATAAAACTGTTCATCAAACTTTGGAGGGTAGAAAGCATTTTCAAAAACTATAGACTATAAAGCACTGAAAATGTTGGATTTTGTAACCAAAGAACACAAGTTTCCTCCATTCTAGTTTAAAAGAAATAGTGATTATACAACACCTACCATAAGGTCTTTCCTTCAATATTTTTTTTAAAAATCCTGGACCATGAGACACATAAGATGAAGTTATACTGTCCCCCAAATAACAATACAAGTAGGAGACAATGGCAAAAATTTGTGAAAATAATACTATGTGTGATACATAACTTTGAAAAGGTTTTCCCATCTCAGAGCTTCAAACTTGCTCTTCCTCTAAAACCCTCCGCCCCACTCCTCCTGCATATGGGTCAAGGTGTGTGCCCCTTTGCATGTCCTTTCTTCAAAGAGATTCTCCCTGATCACCTCTTCCCCTTTTCCTCCGTGGAACTTACTATGTTTATAACCATGCAGCTGCTCTTCTGATCATTTATTTATTCAGTGTCTATTTGCCCAAGTGGGGCCAGGCACCGTGTCCTTTTGTTTACCACTGAACCCCCGCACCCAGCACACTGCTGAGCAGAGCAGAACCACTCCTCATTGGCTGGATGTGAAAAGGAAAACTAGACATGCACACTAACCACAAATTTCCAAAGCCAGAAAACAGCAAGAGGAATGAGTATTCAAATACCAAGAGAGGAAAGAAAAGGATATTTGATATACTTTTGATTAACCACCATTAAAGTAATTAGCATTTCAACTCTACATGAGTAAAAAATTGTCCTGTGCTGTTCCTAGTGTGCTGCCTACCCCTCCATCTGTAAGCACATGTGTCCTCTTCCATACTTGAACCATGGTAGAAACCTACCCACTCTGGAATACACTAGAGATAATATTCTTTTTCTTTAATTTTTATAATTTTTAATTATTTGGTGGGGGGGGGAGTGGGAGTTAGACGATCCAAAATAGGCTCTGTGCACTGAGAGCCCAATGTGGGGCTTGAACTCACGAGCTATGACATCATGACCTCAGCCAAAGTCAGATGCTTAAGGAACTGAGCCACCCAGGCACCCCAAAGATGTTCTAAACACCCACGAGTGCACAGCCACACTCCCAGTCTGTGCAGCGACCCATCTAAGCCCAGCCGAGGGAAGAAAAGGGCCACAGACACAGCTGCTCTCCCTCTCCATGTGGGAGGAAGAAGGCAGCCCCATACACACACAGTTAGGAAGCACCCTACATCAGTGGCTCCCAATTATCTATGGTGAAGGGCCAGCTGTTTTATCTCAACTCATACAGGTGACGCCTTTAAAAAATATAATAAAAGAAAAAATGAAACACCTCTCATAAAGCATGACAATGTCAAATTGCTACAAAAACTTCTAAATCCTCACTCAGTTTCCATAGTTATCACAGATCCCTATCCAGCAGTCCTAGGACCAGTGCCAGTCTGTGAACCACATTCTGAGTAGCAAAAAAATGAAAAGCTTAAATCCGCCAAGAAACTCCACTCACCAGGAGGGCAACACTGATCAAACCGATCACTGAATCTCTCCTAGAGCATCTATAGGAAGGAATGTGGCAGGCTTCCATGAAGATTGATGATTAATATTTTCTTGGCATAGAGGGTGATTGATGGTCTAAAAATGGAAGCCATTATTAATATGACAAACCCCTGTGAGTTTCTCAGTTACAAAGCTCTCCTAATCTCACCTGATTCCCGTCACACTTGACAAGTGTTCTCACCCAGCTCCAGTGCAAGAAGTCACACCATGAGGATGTGGTGAAATGTCCTGCAGCTGAGGAAGACAGGGTCCCCGGCACATGCTGAGTGGACTGGACGTGGAGTGGATGAAGGGCAGCGCTGTGCGCACAGGTCTGCAGGGGGACACTTACGCTCTCTGGAATTCTGGGATGCTGAAGATGGCCTGCATGACCGAACTGAGATAGCAGCTGTTGCCCAGGTTCTTGAGACCCGTGTACCCGGGGCCATACATGGGCTTCAGCTTCGTCCCCGTCTCCTGGATCACTTCCCACTCGCTGACCCGCGGCTTGATGTCATTGTCCCGAAGCCCGTTCTCTGTCTGGGGCAAAGTCAATGAAGGAAACCAACCTTACTTGTAATTATCACCGAAATATCATGTCCCAAGAGTTATTTCTAACAGCAGTGGATGTTTCTGTCCCTTTATTCCTCCAGCTAAGCAGAAAAATAACCTAATTAAAGAGACTGAGGTAGTGATAGCTGCACAAAAATGTCAACACGCTCAATGCCACAGAACCACATGCTTAAAAACAGTTAAAATGGTAAATTTTATGTTACGTATGTCTCTCCACAGTAAAAAAGAAACACATCTTTAAAAGATTAAAAAATGAAAGACAGGGGGCACCTGAGTGGCTCAGTCAGTTAAGCGTCTGACTCTTGATTTCAGCTCAGGTCATAATCTCACAGTTCATGAGTTCAAGCTCCGTATCAGGCTCCGTGCTGACACTGCTGAGCCTGCTTGGGATTCTCTCTCTCTCCCTCTCTCTCTCCCCCTCCCCCACCCATGCTCATGCGCTCTCTCTCTCTCAAAAATAAATAAACTTAAAAAATTTTTTAAATGAACGAGACTGAGGAAAGGAGATAAGAGGAGGAAGAAAGACAAATAGGAACTGAAAGAAAGAAGCAAGTGGAGTGACTTCAAGGGAAGAGACAATACAATACTTCAAACAGAAAGGCAAGAAAGCTGGAGAGGAAAGCGAAGGAAAATCATGGGCCTCAGGAGTGCCCTGAAATAAGAGGGGGGTTTAAGAAGAGCACAGAAAGTAAACTAGAAGGTGACATGAATGAGGATGAGGAGACAGGGGAGGAGAGCCTGAGGACAGGGAGGCGGGCTGGGAGGGAAGGGCCACAACAGAGCACGCACACTCAAACAGCTCCTCACAGGGACAAACATTACATAGGCATGATATCGGCTTGAAAACACAATATTAAATGAAGCAAAGCTTTTCCCATCAACAGTATGTTGGCTTGTTCTTTCCACCCCCGAGCTCTGCTTCCCTTCCTGAAATTAATTAAAGTGATGTCGGTCACAGATCATTTTAAAGGTCATCTTCCCGTACCTTCTCGCTTCAGCGAACAAGGAGTGATTCATGCAACTCTCCATCAGAGGAGACAGAAATTTTGCAAATAAACTCCAACTAAAACAAATGGTACTTGAGGAGGTGCCTCTTTTATTATACCATTAAAAAAATATTCTAAGCTGGTAACCAAAAGAAAATGTTAATGAATTAAATCCAAGAAGTAAATGCACACATTAAAACCGAAAACCTATAGAAGCAAGATTCCTGTTACAGGAATTACATATTAAATAAACCAAATGGTTCCCTCCCTGCAAGGAGGGAACACAGACAAAGTCGACCTTCTTACCCCGTGCATATGAAGCATATCAATTCCAAAATGCGCTAAGTGCTTGGCCAAATGAGGATCCAAAACAGGTTCCTCTTCTTGAAAAGAATAAACATCTAGAGGGTGAGGAGAAAACAAGGAATGAGATTTTTAACCAAGCTGTTCAATATTCAACATGTATTTATTGAGCTCCCTCTATGCACCAGGCTTGGACATATCAATGAATAAAGTCAAAAGAAACCCCTCCTGAGTTTACACTCAAGTGGAGAAAGGAAAGATGATAAACAAGGAACATAATAAAGATAGATTTTGTAATTATTCCCATATATCAAGTCTTTTGACATTTCAAGAAGTAATTTTTTAAAAAGGATTTCTGGGGCGCCTGGGTGGCTCAGTCGGTTAAGCGTCCGACTTCAGCTCAGGTCAGGATCTCACAGTTCGTGAGTTCGAGCCCCGCATGGGGCTCTGCGCTGATAGCTCGAAGCCTGAAGCCTGCTTCATATTTTTCCATCTCCCTCTCTCTCTGCCCCTCCCCCACTTGCTCTCTGTCTCTCTCTCAAAAATAAACAAACATTAAAAAATTAATTTAAAAAATGATAAAATAAAAAAAGGATTTCTGAAACAAAAAAATTAAAAAGCAGCATCTAAAGTTAAAATAACTGAAATTAAACAAATGTAAATGCCTAACAATTGATTGCCACGGCGGGGGGAGGCTGGGAGGGAACAAAGGGAACGCACAGGCCCTGGGGAGCAGCCGAATGGCTGGGGTGAGGTTTTAAGTCCAAGACAAAACAAAATTCTGCCTGTGGAATCCTCTATGGTCTCAGACCCACCAGCTCACCAACTTCCACCTCCCACCTGCCCCTTCATCCCTTCTTTCCAATGTTAGTGTCCACACCCCACATGGCTGGCGAGAGATTTAGTGAAGACTGTTCAGTACTTCCCAAATGCGTCCACCTCATAGCACACACAGAAAATGAGGATGCATGTGGCACAGCAGGGTAACTCAGGAGGTTCCAGCCATCCCAGGCCCGGTCCCTGGGCACCAGAGCCTGAGGGATTAGCATCTTGGCCTTCTTGGCAAATAACCCCAAAAGCTTTCCAAACTACTGTCTTCGGTGTCCTGACACAGCAGTGCAATTGTGGGAGAGGGAACAGATATCTTCAGGCCCATTTTGCAGGTGAGGAGAATAGGCTCATATGGTTAAATAATTGGCCTCAAACCCCACATGCGGCTCAGAACCCAGGTATCCTGACCCCCCCCCCCAGTACTTTTTTCTCTGTGCCATTCTATATCCTTAGATCTCTCAGGAGACTCAGAGACTTGGTGAAGCATCATCACAAGCCCTTAACAGGAATGAAGAGTCAAAAATCACAATTTCTTGGGGTGCCTGGGTGGCTCAGTCATTTAAGCACCCAACTTCGGCTCAGGTCATGATTTCATGGTTCATGGGTTCGAGTCCCATGTCGGGCTCTGTGCTAACAGCTCAGAGCCTGGAGCCTGCTTTGGATTCTATGTCTCCCTCTCTCTCTTTCCCTCCCCCACTCATACTCTGTCCCTATCTCAAAAATAAATAAACATTAAAAAAAATTTTTTTTAAAAGATAGCATTCTCTAGGACAGGAAAAGACAGACTGTCCAAAGAGGTCCCTCCTCTTTGGAACATCACAGGGAGAATAAATAAATACACACACACACACACACACACACACACACACACACACACACACAGAAACTATGGTAACCTTCTGACCCATGTGGAGACTCATGGCCACCAAAGGAATTCAGTCTTTCTATTATTAATAGATTAAATGTTGTATAGCTTTCTCTGCTATCCCTCTTCCTCTAGGGACCCATTTTAACTTGTAGGTAGGCAGCCTTCATTTATATTCTTTCTTTAGTACAACTCCATGTTCTCAAAAGCAAAACAAAGGACAAAATCCCCAGCCCAATCAAGAAAAACATCCCCCTCAAAAGAAAGAAAGAAACAAAGAAATACTTCCCCAAAAGTTTAAATACTAAAAACACCAACAAAAATCTTTAAACTAATAATTTGAAACAAATATATAAATAATATTTTTTAATCTATGGCAAGTAACAAAAAAATGCCACTCAAATACTAGCTGGGAGGTGAAAATGACATTCCCTAGGCACTTTCACTTTGGTTATTATTAACTAATGAAACAGTTTTGAAGACTTAAAGAGTTTAAGACTCTAATTATTTGAACTTTATTAGAAAATAATAAAATTGCCAGAACTGAACTGATGGCATTGGCTTAGGATTTTGAAATAAGTGAACATCACACAGTACTCTATAGTTCTTGTTAGGCTCATGCCATAATGAGAAATTAATGTTTCCTACCTCCAGTCATTAACTGCTCCAAAGATTTGGTCAGACATGATAGTTATTTTTTACCACAATGATAAAAACAGTTCTGTGAGTAACATACAAGAAATCTAAAAAGGAACTGTGACCCTTTTGGCAATCATGAAGAATTTATAAATGACATGAGACATGTAGTCATAGAAAAAAAAAATGTGAAATGGACTCAGGAAAGACCATCCTGAGATGTACTGAGTTGGCACAGGGGTTGGTGGGACAGGCTATTTCACAGCTGCTGTGGGCATCTCCAGAAGCTTCTCCTGCAGCCACCAAGGCATTATAGCTTCTTCTTAGGTAAACTAGTTTCACAACAGAAGAACAAAACACCCTCTCCTGCCTCTGTCCTTCCTCAGCCCCTTCCTACCAAGAACCTCATCCTTGCTTTGCCAAATCAATGTCTCCTCCCACAGAGGAAAGTTTTGTATTTGTTTGTTTGTACAGTGATCTGTTTCTTGGTTTGTCACTGTACCCATGGAAACCCAGAATGGAATTTAATACGGGGCCCATTTTTACTACCCATGCCACCACAATGGCCTAGCTTGCATGGTCCAGGCTTCTTGGAAGAACTAATTCTAGGTTGTGACCTCAAGGTGAGTAGGAGTTTCTCACTGAACAGGTATATCCTTATTGGGGAGAAGGAAACCAGATGATCAGATCACATTGCCATTAAATACTTGAGTCCGCAACCTGCTTGGATTCCACGTGCACTAAGCAATATTCTAAATATAAGTCAGCTCCCCACAGGGAAGGAATGTACTGGTCAAGCCAACATAAACATCCCACTTACAGGCAGTTGTGGTTCTCACTATAAACTAAAAAATAAACACTTTCTTGTGAGTTGAATTAGCCTGGATGAACCCAGCGAATATGGAAATGGGACCCTTGGCAGTGGTACCTTCACCAGGAGGTGGCCACCATAGACAGGGGGCACCATACCCTCCTAGGCCTCAATGTCCACAAGGCTCATCATCAGACATTAAGGCAAACTTCAGGTATGTTTTCATTAATTTATTTGACTTTAAAATAAATGAGTTATAGTTAGCAATCTATTAAACAGACTTAAAAGAAACTAAAATTGATACATCCGTAAACTAATATGATAATTAGACTAAAAATAATCATTGTGCAACACTGCATGAGGCAAGCAGAAATCAAACCCTGATCTTTCTTCAAAAAGTGAACATTATTGCAGGTGAATCAATTCAAGAACCCTCATCACAAGCTATATGATCTACATCGCTGGTTGTCTTATGCCTTCTATGATAGAAACAGAAGTACTTATTCAAATGTTCTCAATTACATGAGAGGAAAAACCCTGAAAGTTGTCCCTCCTCTACGAAAAAAAACAGGGGAACCCATGTGCCTCAGTCAGTTAAGCGTCTAACTCTTGATTTGGGCCCAGGTCATCATCTCCTGGTTAGTGACATTGAGTCCCGAGTAGGGCTCTATGCTGACAGCACAGAGCCTGCTTGGAATCTCTCTCTCTCTCTCTCTCTCTCTCTCTCTCTCTCTCTCTGCCCCTCCACCACTTGCATGTGCAGGCACGCATTCTCTCTCAAACATTTTAAAAAAAACAAAACAAAACCAAAAAAAGCACTTAACTGTGGCAGATAATGAATTAATATTCTTAGAAGCTAAAGAGTTTTTTTAAACAAATAAGGAACACCTACACATACACTACTAGAAAATCAACCAACAAAATTCACAAATAGAACTACAAACGGCCAAAATTACTATGAAAAATGTTTAGCCTTACTAGTAATGCAAAAGAAAACAAGATACAAGATTAGCAAAGGTTTTTAAAAAAAATTTTTTTTCAACGTTTATTTATTTTTGGGACAGAGAGAGACAGAGCATGAATGGGCGAGGGGCAGAGAGAGAGGGAGACACAGAATCGGAAACAGGCTCCAGGCTCTGAGCCATCAGCCCAGAGCCCGACACAGGGCTCGAACTCATGAACCGTGAGATCGTGACCTGGTTGAAGTCACACGCTTAACCAACTGCGCCACCCAGGCGCCCCATAGCAAAGGTTTTTAAAAGTTGTGAATACTTGGGGCACCTGGGTGGCTCAGTTGGTAAAGCGTCTGACTTCAGCTCAGGTCACAATCTCACGGTTCATGAGTTCAAGCCCCATGACAGGCTCTCAGCTGTCAGCGCAGAGCCTGCTTGGGATCCTCTGTCCTCCTCTCTTTCTGCCCCTCTCCTGCTTGCTCTCTCTCTCTCAAAAATAAACAAACATTTAAAAGAAATTGTGAATACTGAAAGTTGTCAAAGATTGGCTAAAATGAGTATTCTCATACCCTGCTGAGAAGTAAATTACTATGACTGTTTAAAAGAAATTCAGCAATTGAAAATGTAAAAGGATCAATCCTTGTCCATAAGAATTTATCCTAAATATATCATTAGACAAACATCCAAAGATTTCCATATATGTAAGGATACTCATCAGAATAGCAAAAAAATTATAACAACTCATAGGAGAATAGTGAAATAATTTATGGAACTATCATAGAATATTTATTGAAGAATATTTAATAACATGGAATATATACATATTTAATGTTAAATAGAGGAAAATAAGGAATAAAATTTTATACACTATGATTCCATTTTTGTGAAAATGTGGGGCAGGGGTTGAGGGTGCTGTTGAGTGTTGTGTAAGAATTGATCAAGGCCTTGGGGCACCTGGGTGGCTGAGTCAGTTAAGCTTCTAACTCTTGATCTTGGCTCAGGTCATGATCTCACAGTTCATGGGCTTGAGCCCCGCATCTGGCTCTGCACTGACAGCACTGAGCCTACTTGGAATTCTCTCTCTCTTCCCTCTCTCTCTGCCCCTCCCCGACTTGTGCACTCGTGTTCTCTCCCAAATAGATAAAATTTCTAAAAATGTTAATTAAAAAATTTTAAAGAAAGAATTTATCAAGGCCTTAAAACATGGAAAAAAAACTAAAAGGAAATACCCAAATTGTTAGAAGTGATTTGCCAAATGGTATTACTAGTGATTTTTATTTACTTCTCTAAGCTTTTCTGTTTTCTAAATATGTTACACTAAATATCTGCTTCTGGTCTAATCAAGGGGCAAATATAAAACATTCCTTCCTCAAGCTGTAAGGAAAAAAGCTTTAGATGTACTCTAAATCATAGTTTGAAAGTAAGTGTCATGCGGAAACAAGGCTTCTGGAAATTTAAAGATGCACAGAGAACCGAATTAACCCCTGCCTTTATTACTAGCATACATTTAAATAGAATTTAATTATTTAAATACTTACATACCAGTTGGTTTATTTAACAAAAGTATTTGGGCATACCATGTGTAAGATTTCATACAGAACCCAAAGATGAGTAAGACAGAGCTTTGCCCTAAAACAACTGAAATTTGAGAACTAAGCCATGTATACAAATAGTTGTAGTCTTAGGTTGTTCCAAGAACTGGACTTCTAATAACTGGTCTTATCAAAGCACTACAAAAAACAACATAGAAAGAAGACACATCCAAATTATTCTCCCCTTGCAATTTTGCCCATTAGAATTCCTACATTATAAACCCTTCCCTCTGTAGCCCCCTAAAAGGACAATGATGGTTGCCTCATACAGCAGTCATTCAACATAGGGAAGACTTGTAAGAAACTTGCTGTAACCCCCAACCCAAGTTCAGGTCCTGAATTTCTTCTTCAGATCCTAGAACTCTTAGGATTCAACCTGGCTTGTGGAGAGGTTTATCCATTTGCGGGAGGAAGGTTTGGGACCAGGAATTGGGACTTTTGCAGCTACTTATCTCTAATGAGTTAGACATTAGTCCACTAACTGTGGAAGCAGGAAAATAATCCAAAATGTGAATCAAAAGGTCTTGACATGACTAAACTGTCAGCCCTCAATTATAAAACAAATGAAAAACAAAACCTGTTTGATGGAAAAGGCATGGTAGACAAGAAGTATGCCACATTTGGTGAAAACACCCTAACCAATTAACTCTGAAGCAGGCTAACTCAGTCCTAGAAAGAGAACAGAAGAAAAGACAAATGTCTTTGTACGTCTCTTAAAAAAAATCATCTTACCTTAAAATGAAGAAGAAACAGAGACTAAAGCTTGGAAAGATGAAGAAGACTGACCTAGCTGTTGGTCCAGATCTATGCTTAGTAAACGTTTTCAATGACACTTACATGATGGATTCTAATGGCCATTGCCCAGTATTTAAGTTTCTTGTTATTGTTCCTGATATGATTTCCCTTTTCCATCACAAAATGGTAGATGGAATTAACTAAACAAACGTGGCTAAAAAGTAACACTTGAGAGCATACAGTGTGAGAGCATAAAGACAGCCAACTCTGAAGCTGACAGTACAAGCAGGAACCAAATCCAACCCTTTTGCTGCCAGCTGATGTCACACAACAGCCTTTAAAACCCCTCTTCTCCATAATGAACCCATTTGTTCCTGAAACGATACTAACCCCTAATGAATTCTAGGGCTTCCCTCTACTATGGTTTGATTATCCCTGTTCACTTCACAGGTCTTGGTTCCTACCCCTGTCCTCTTAACCAAGAGATATACAAAAAGATAATAATAAGAGTGAACAGTAGCAACTAACTTTTATTAAGGCCTTAACTGTATGAACTGGGCTAAATACTTTATACACATTAGCCTCCCTCCCCTATGAGGGAGATGCCCTGATCATCCTCAAGATGAGGAACTTGAAGCTGAGAAGTATTTGAAAACTTGCCCAAGACCTCACAGCTAGTACGAAGCAGAATCAAGATTCAAACGTGGGCTATGTCATGGCCTCCACCCTCCACCCTCCACCCTGGGAATGAAGGCACTGGTTAAATGAAGACGGAGCCACTGCAAGTTCCCCAGGTCAGTAAAGGCACACTCACCTGCCCCGTCAGGAGTGATGGTTCCCAGTTTCACAGCCAGAGGGTATCCCATGTCTCTGTAATGCTCCAGCGCGTGGCCATTGCCCCCGGAGCTGTCAAAGAACCATTTCCCACACAGCACGGAGCCATCGGTCAGATTCAACCAGAGGTTTTCCCGAAGGTCACACCTGGCACACTTCCAACCACTGAAAAAGTCATTGAAGAGCAGTTGGTATGGCCAGAACTCAGAGCATAGTTAGAAAATTAACATCTAAGAAAACAGAGTGTCTCAAGCTGGGGGTCACAGGAAACGGTCAGTGGACAACAGAAACCAGTGCTTCTTTCCTCCTTTTCTCCCTTCAAAATATTGTCACCCCTCTCAGAGCAGCAGGACCAATCAGTACCGTTGTCTCCACAATGGGTTTTAGAAAACTGACACAGAACCTGAGGTTGGGAGGGGAGGTCATTTCCTTAAAATTCCGACGTGAGGGACACTAATAAATAATACGTAAATCTAAGATACTAAGGATCCCATGTATACAAACATGTAAAGTTCTAAAGCATTAGCCACACTTAATAAAACTAGTTTAAACAAATGCTACTACACAGTAAATCTGTATTAAGTAGAAAGAATGTCAACTTCACTGAAGGTTAAGTGTCGGGTATGTGCTAGGTATCTTCCAGAAGTTTGATCTCCTAATTCTAATAAACACCATTGTCAAAGGGAGAAACTGAGGCCCAGAAGTAGTCTGTCTTCCCCTAAGACCACACAGAATGGGAATTCAGTACAGGCAGGATTCAACAAGACTAGACACCCTCCTAATCCATCCACTCTTTGTCTCGAGTACCTGCCTCTGAAACACAACAGACCTGATAGGAGATGCTAATGTAGACCAAAGAACATTCCAGCCAAAAATGAGACAACCAAAGACTTTTATAAGTTGGGGTCCCCTAGAAGCAGACTCTGAAACAAAGATCTGAATGTAAATAGCTTGTTTAGGAGGTGATCCCAAGAAGTACTGTAAGAACATAAGACTGGAAAGGTTGGGAAGTCAGTCCAGGCATGTCAACAAGATGACCATCATGGGCAACTGGGGCTCAGTCCAGTTGGGGAACTCCAGGAGATAGGCCCACTCAAGGGGTAAGGGTCCAGGGTATTTATCCATCCACTCCACAGCCACTGGTTGAGGGTTTGAGGGCTGTTCCAGGAGGATAGGAAGGAACATTAACTCTGTGGCATTTCTTTCTAATTTTTTTAATTTTTTTTAATGTTCATTTTTGAGAGAGACAGAGACAGAGCATGAGCAGGGGAGGGGCAGAGAGACAGGGAGACACAGAATCCAAAGCAGGCTCTAGGCTCTGAGCTGTCAGCACAGAGCCTGACATGGGGCTCATACCCACAAACCACAAGATCATGACCTGAGCCGAAGTTGGATGCTTAACCACCTGAGCCACCCAGGCGCCCCAACTCTGTGGCATTTCTAACTGACACATGGCCAGGCCTACCTAGCCTCAAGCAGCCAGAGAAAGCCCTCAAGCAAAGAGTTGCAGGTACCTGCCACTGGAAACCTAGGGGTGGGATGGGCTCAGGGGTATGGGCTAGACATGTTCAGAATCCACAAAGGTAAAGATATTTTTGGAAAGAATTTTGAGCTTATTTTTAATCAAAGGCATCTGGTAAAATATGTGTAACTGCTAATTCAGAGAAAAGGTAGAAAAGTAAATATTCCTTTGCCCAGTTTTAAGGGGTAAAGTTCCATTTCACCAGCTGATGCTCACCTTGGAGGAATCCTGACTCCATTGTCCAACTGGGTAAGGTTATTGGCATATTTGGATACTGGCAATTCATTTTCCCATGTGTCTGGGTCCTGCTTTCTATATGGAGATTTTGAGCTGAGAACTGCATCACAAGCAATTGTTACCTGTAAGACAAACCCAGGTATCATATGTAAAAACAGTTTGAGAGAACATCAACTTCTAGAAAAGAAATTTAAAACTTTATTAATAAATACAGGCTAATCCAAGAAAATTCAAACAGCAGTTGCCATAAAAGCAAGATCCTAGTTAGCTAGTTCCAGCACTTTCTCCATCAATCTAGCTAGGTTTAATCCCTAACCTGGAGTGTGCAATATTATTGATAATGACACAAGATAGCAAGAAACCAAATCCAGTTTGTAAACCCAAGCACAGGAGTCAGATTTAACGATTTCTTAGCAAGCTGAGTGAAAAGTATACGGCGAACAATTTACAAGAGTGACATTAGCTACAGGAATGCCTAGGATTTACCCAACTGGTGTGTTTTCCTCCTAACAAATATACACCCAGATATCCAATATCCTCAACTCATCACACAATGGCATGTGGTCAAGGGCATTTGAATGGAATGCAAGCAGCACAGCTCCATTTCTTAATCTGGTGCAAATGTGACCCTGGATGGGGACAGGCCTAGGTGTCTCTGTGCCAGATCAGTCGACATCATGAGCAAATCTGTGATGTCCAGCTTGGCACCAACTGACCACAGGGGAAGGGGATGCAAATTCTCTGCTTTCTCCCAAACCGTTATGATCCTGGACATATGCCTTATCACCACATTTGCCATTTACTTAATGCTATAAAAACTATCTCTAGCTGTCTTTAAAAACATATTCTGGTGGGAATGTAAAATAGTACAGCCACTTTGGCAAACAGTTTGGCAGCTCCTCAAATGGTTAAATATACCTAGGCATCAGATGGTTAAACAGAGTTACCATATAACCTAGCATTCAACTCCTAGGTATGTATTCTAGATAAATGAAAATATGTACCCATACAAAGACTATTGTACACATATGTCACAGAAGTATTATTTATAACATCCAAAAAGCAGAAACAACCCAAATTCCTGTTAATGATAAGTGGATAAATAAAATATCATATGTGTCTACACACTGGAAATTCAATAATGAAAAAGAATGAAGTCCTGATACATGCTACAACATGAGTGAATCTTGAAAATATATGTAAGGTTTAAAAAAGGCCAGCCACAAAGAACTATGTACATCGTATGATTCCATTTATATGAAACGTCCAGAACAGGCAGTTCCACAGAGACAGAAAGTAGATTAGTAATTGCCAGAGGCTGGGAGGGATGACAGGTTGAGGGGTGATGGCTGCGGGCTAATGAAAATATCCTACAATGAGATAGTGGCGATGAATGCCCAACTCTGAATATAATAAAAGCCACTGAATGGTTTTAATGGGTTTTTTTTCAATTTAGGTTTGTATTCTACATCACTAAGATCCCACACAATTAGCTGAACTTCATGCAGAGTATTTTCCCCTGGGTGGCCCTAGAATTCATTAAGAGACAAGGAAGGAAGTTCCCTCAGCTGCCATCCACCCCCACCCAAACCATGAGCAATTCCTATCACTCCTACATGCAAACTCTATTTGGAACCTTCCTCTTCTCAACTTCAACCACACTCCTCTTGTCCCAGCCACTAAGACAGCTCACCCAGACGGCTACACAGCAGCCTCCTTGCAGTTTCCTTTCTCCTACTCCTGCCCCTCTTCTGCACAGCAGCCAGAGCGGTCTGCTGTGAACATCAAATCCTATCCTTCTGTGGCATAAAACTGCAAGGTACTACCAAGTGATGACACAGTCAGGAATAAGGAAGAGGTCTCTGCCTTCAAAAAAACTCATACTCCGGGGCGCCTAGGTGGCTCAGTTGGTTAAGCGTCCGACTCTTGATTCCGGCTCACAGTTCCTGAGATCGAGTCTCACATCAGGCTCTGTGCTGACAGCATGGAGCCTGCTTGGGATTCTCTCCCTCTCTCTCTGCCCCTCCCTGACTCATATGGGCTTGCTCTCTCTCTCACTCTCATTCTCTCTCTCTCTCTCTCAAAATAAATAAACATTTTTTTTAAAAAAAGCTTATACTCCATTACACGTCAGGCATCCATAAATATATCTAAACCTATTAAAGAGCTATTCCTGGGGCACCTGGTGGCCATGTCAGTTAAGCGTCAGACTTTGGCTCAGGTCATGATCTCATGGTTCGTGAGTTCAAACCCCACATTGGGCTCTGTGCTGACAGCTCAGAGCCTGGAGCCTACTTCCGATTCTGCATCTCCCCCCCTCCCCCCCTCATGCTCTGTCTCTCTCTGTCTTTCTCTGTCTCTCTCTCCCTCAAAAATAAACATTAAAGAAAAAATTTAAGAGATATTCCCATTCATCTCTCACTACAAACACTTTTATACATACAATTAGTCTTTTCTTTCAATTATCAAAATTCATCTCCCACTTCATTCCAGGAATGACCCTAGAAAACAGGGCTGAGGTCACCATAAACCCCCTTCCTGATTCTATGGGTTTGGACTGCCTTAACACTTCTGTGCTGCCTTAGCACTTCTAACTACACATCCGAATCTTTTTAGTCTGGTCTGTTATTACAATCTCTTTGTTGCTTCAATGACTACCTCAATCCCTTCCCTGTCCTCCTCTGAATCTTCTCCACCCCATTAGATCTTTTTAAAGTGCTCTGGTTTGCAATGCACAATAATGTTGACCAAGATTTGACTATATTCTCTCTTTTCTTTGAATACGCTTCTTGGTGACATTCAACAAAATTTCCTTAAACTTCTGGGCCACTATAAAATACTGATCTAGTGTTTTCAGAGTATCATCTGAAATCACTTAGTGACCGTTTGTATGGATCACAGCTGAAGATCAGAATCCATTATCCTGTAATTATACTATGAATTATCTTTCTCTGGTTCCCTGGATTTGTTGTCCAGAGTGAAGAGAAAGAACGTGATACTAGTCCTGGCTCCATCCCAGGTCTCCATAGGCTTCAAATTCAGTAGTGTTCTGGAACTGTCAAACTGCCTTACAAAATTGATTGTTAAATTTTAAGAAATTCTGCAAGACGGTTCTTAAGCACAGCCATTAGTTTTGTAATTAAATTACAAAAACTTACAATTAAGTAAAATACATTTTTAAAAGGTAACAAATATTCAAAACCCTTCACTTCCTGTTCTACTATAACTTCCGATCTTCCGTGTGCTCTTGAGGTTATTTACATCTACGTTACGTGACTGGTGGAAATTCTGTTTAATGGTGTGCTACTGCGCGTTCTCTTCTCAACACTGCATTCAGAGACATCATGTTAGCCTGAAATCAGCCATGGTGGGAATATTTACACCATGGAAATCATCAAACACTACAAAGCAGGGCTTTTCCCCCAGGGAGCTGGTTGCTAAATATTTACAAGCACACCACTGCTTGAGTTCCTGGTATCTAAAATGCGGCATTAGATTTCAGGCTGTAAGATCCCTACTGAGCTTCAAATGCTATGTGTCTGTGAACTCTGCATCACTGAGAGGTGGTTTAACTGTCCGGGACCATCCAAGGAGTTCCTATCTTAAACGCAATTTTTTCTGTGCTGAGAAGCTCAAAAGATGAAGCAAGAGTCATCTGGTTGGTGATTTTGAGCTCAATAATGTTTGTAATTTAAAAGCTTAAAAAGAGAATATCAAACACCAAATATGTAGCAGAAGCATAAAAAGAAAATACAGGAGCTAGGTTTAAATAAATAAATAAATAAATCCTATTATATAAATAAATAAATCCTATTATTTTACCATCAGATAAATACAGGTGTTTACTTCAATCTCTCCACCCCAACTTCCAAATAATCCTCCCTCTCCCCTTTTTTAAAAATTCTTTTTAAGTATTTCTTAATTCTAAAAGATTCTGTGTTAAAAATTATAACATTTATTGCTGGATTCAGATTCCTATGACACTTCAATTTTAACTAAAAGTATTCACACTTCAAATTATATTGTGAATACAGGAATAATTAAAAAACACTTAAAGGCTCTTTCATCAACTTTTTTCACACAGACTTTTCCTTCTTAAGTGAGTGAGATCAAAGTATATTGTGAATATAAGAATAATTAAAAAACACTTAAAGGCTCTTTCATCAACTTTTATCACACAGACTTTTCCTTCATAAGTGAGCGAGAGAAAAACTATTTCTCATGACATTTATTCACAATGTGCTTCTTTCTTTCTTTTCCAACAGCAGATATAAGAGTTTTATTAAACAAGGGCAGGCAGTAAGTACTCTCAGTATCATGGAGATACAAGCTTTAGTATATAATTTCAGGTAATGGGACGAGGTAAGACCATTTTGCCCACTCATATTTTATCCTTGGTAACAGCCACATGAGTCAACACAGGGAACTGGAGAAAGGAGAGGTAATTTAATTCTCTGTGCACTGCTAAACACTTTGCACTTAGCACTAAAAAGGATAGGTCACATATAATAATTAAAGGAAAGAACTACAATAGGTAAATACACAACATTTTCATTTCTGTGGTCTTGTATTTAGGGATAAAGTAGGTCAGGGGCAAAAGAGGTTGTATGGTAGAAACCTGGTCCCTAATGACATGGGAACCCCAAGCACAAACACCCTCCCCCTCCTGGCAGAGGCAAGTGAGCAGGTGGCTGTGGACACAGAGTCACACAATGTCCTGAAGATTCCGGGACCTAAACACCTGGCTTTTGTTCTGGAGTGTGAGGAGGGGAAAAAAAAGAACTAGCATACCTAAACTCAACTGACCCTGACCCCACTACTACTGGTGGCCAGGCTCTGACAATTCAGGGTATGCACAGATTGGAAAAGAGGAAAAGAAAGGGAAGAGAACAAAGCAGAGAAGGATGGAGTGAGGGAGACGATACAGGAAAGAACAGGAAACACAGTTGTGTCCTTGTAGGAGCTCCACGCCCCTTCACAGCCTCAAACTAAAACAGAACCTGGCTTCCTCACAACTGCTCAGGAAGATGAAAGTCGTTCCACAAAAAAAAAAAAAACAAAAAACAAAAAACAAAAAAACAAGAGAAGGGAAGAGAAAAGAAATCCACCACTAAATCTAAATGTTAAAACCTAGAAAGTAATCTTAGTCCTCATGAGGAACAAAACTTTCAAGGAGTCTCACATTACCACAGAGCTCCCGCAGACTTGTGATTTGTAAACGTTTGGTTATTTTTATAATCGTGTTGCGGTTGTTTTGGCAGAGAAGTCCTTATTTCTCCCCCAAACAAAATCTCACACAGAGGGCTAACATGCAGAAGATATAAAAATACAGCCACTCCTCTCATGAGAAGACACCCCTCTCCAGCAGCCCCTGCATATCTCAGGGGCACAGTGTGAAAATCTAAGCAACAGACTGTGAACTACAAGCAGCAAGACGCCAGCTCGCCTGGCGGAGGCCAGCCCACCATGGTGGGGAGACAGGGGACCAGCTCACGGAGCAGGAGTGGGGAGCCAGGCCACCTGGGGGGAGGCCAACCCAATGTTTGTACAGCACCGGAAGTAACGCACAGCAAAGGGTATCTGACCCAACACTACTGAAACCTCACCCTGCAAGACCCTTTCACAGAGAAGAAGCAGTATGCTCATGATCGTGCTCATTCTCCTCTTCTCTCATTCAACCCTCCTTCCCCACCTCCACATGCACACACACCGCACACGCACACACACCTGACACAGAGAGTCACGCGTATCTAGCTAGCAGCCGTGCACACTCACTGACCAGGGCTGGTAACTCCTCAATATTTGGTAGTGCTATTTCATAGTGGTCTGGGAATATAACAAGTTTGGCTTCATCTTCATATTCATAATCGTCGCTATTTAAATCGTCATCAGTATCTAGATCTGAGGAGAAAACAAAAACAAAGAACAAGAAGTGAAGAGAAAACATTCTACACCAAGGCAGCACTCACTGGGAAAGCCAGAAATCCACAGCAGTGACAAACAAAGGTCATGACATTTACGATTCCCTCCTCTGACAACCATCCATCTGCCCCAAACCAGGAGTAAATGTAGGTCTACCATCTTTCCTAAGTTGTGAATACTTACTAATAAGTGACACATGTATAAAGACTGAGTCCTATCATACAGCTTTACAATTAAAATAGATACATGTGCTAGATATTCAATTCTTAAAGATTTTTAAAGGAATAAATTGTTAATTATGATTTGCCGGGTACCAGGCTCCTGATTGCATAAGAATGGGTTGGAATGTCTTTCGTAACACTGTAAGATGGAAGAAAGCACAGGATTTCAGAAGTGATAACCCAAGGTTCGATCCCAGCTCCAAAATTTAATGTAACTTTGAGCAAGTCACAAACTCTCTAAACCTTAGTTTCCTCACGTGTAGAATGGAGATAACAGCTCTTACCTCACACAGTTTATACAAGGGTATGTAAGAAATTGTAGACAAGAGATCAGGCACATAACGGGTAGTCAATGAATGAGGGCTATTTTTTAAAAATAAAATGTCAACCTCCCTCTCTCTGTCTCCGTCTCTCTCTCTGTCCCCTTCCCCCTCTAGGAGTTATTAAAATACTGCATTGTAAACCAGAGGGGAAAACTCCATAATATAACTAGTCCTGTTGTCCTCAGGCTGTGCAGAATTTCCAGTAAGAAAACTGAGCTCCTCTAGCCTGTTATTTATCAAGTCATCACCTATCTGCTTGGCTAATCTCTGCTAAAGGTTAGGTGAAGGCTCAAGGAAATGTCTTGTCACAGTATTTCCTTGGACATTTCAGCCTTACATTCACATGGATGCCAGGATCCCAGATCATGTTTGTATATTTAGATGTTTGGAACTATGGTGACAAAGAGCGATTGAGCCATATTCCACTCACACCACACATAAACAGGTACACAAACATGGGTCTATAGATAGGAAGAAGTTATTTTCCCAGACGAAGCAGCTGCCTGAGAACCAAAGGATCTAGGTTCTGTTATTACCTTCTTGTTTGCCTCCAATCACAAACTTAGTATCTTTTTGTATACAGTGCTGCTCCTGAATTCTCAAAAGGAAGGCAGTGTTAAGCGGAAAATGAGATACAGGGAAACACAGTCTCAATAATTTTTAATAAAAGGTCCAAATACTAAGAATCAGAAATATCAAAATAACCAACATTATAAGATAGCTATAAGAGTTCAAGTTGACAAAAAGCAATGTCAAAGATGATTCTAAGAATTTAAGAAGTCACTAAAGGCATTATTTGCTAGATGGAATGATGCCCAATTCATGAATTATTTAATAAAAGCAATTAGATCTTCAAATTTTTTTAAAGTCACTAAAGGCATTTATTTAAAGGAAATGATTCACAGACATTCTACATGTAATAAAAATTTGGATGCCCCAATATCTATAATTTTAAAAATTAGAACCTAAATGTTCAATGAGAATGGTGTTGAACCCAACAGAATATTATTTAAATATTTATTTAGACTATGTAGAAACATGGAAATATTTATCCTATGGCAATATTAAAAATACAAAATTCATCTTCATGGTAATGACAGCTTTGTAAAAGTTATGCCCACAGACAAGCAATAGAAGGAAACCTGAACAAATGAAAACAGTGTGTGGGCTTTTTTCTATTCTTTTTAATCTTTATTATATCTTTTATGACAATTTTAAGGAACCAAAGTACAACCCTTTTGTTTTTGTGTACATATTTGGCTCATATAACATATTATCTAAGTGCCTCTTGTCCACAGAAAACACACTCACTGAATGCTAAGTCAAATCTTACCTGGCCAAACACAATGACAAACTAAGTCCAAAAAAAAATCCTGCTCTGTCATTTACTAACTATGTAATCCTGGGCAAATTCTTTCCAAGTTCATTTTCCTCAGGAGCAAGCTATGAATAATGTTATGTACCCCCAAAACATTGTTGAAAAGATTAAACAAGATAAGGTTCTAAGGCATCTCATATAGGATCTGGCAGGTATTAGGGGCTCCACAGATAGCAGCCGCCATAATCACCATCAACACCTTCTCTACATTCCTGACAACCAACATAATCAAAAGTACCTCCCCTTCCCTTTGGTTAACCAGCTGCAAAGCAATCCTGAAATAAGTTTCAGAAAGACCATGACATCACGTGGGGATCCTTCTATGAAATCTCAGTATAGAGAAGATATGAACTTCAAATGCTTCCAGACTGTAAGCTGCCACAGCAGGAAACCAGTCTTATTCACTTTACATACCCCCAGCCCCGGCACAGTACCCAGCACATAGCACACACTCAGTAAATGTCTGTGAAAGGAGACTCCAGGAAGTTAAAGACCCCAATACGCTACGGACAACAGCTAAGCAAGAGCATCAGAAGGGTAGTTGTGGGTTCGGGGTTTATTTAATTGGTAATTGATATGTGTTTAATAATAAGCAAAACTGCTGTTGTGCAAAAAGCAGAACCTTACTGGGCTTTTTTTTTCTTCTTCTAAGTAGGCTTCACGCCCAATGCAGAGCCTAAACTCATGACCCTGAGAGAGCAAGACCTGAGCTGAGATCGAGTCAGACACTTAACTGACTGAGCCACCCAGGTAACCCCTTTGCTGAGCTTCTTTACACTTAGAGTTGTTTTTATTTTTTTTTTTAACGTTTATTTATTTTTTGAGAGAAACAGTATGAGTCGGGGAGGGTGAGAGAGAGAAGGAGACACAGAATCTAAAGCAGGCTCCAGGCTCTGAGCTGTCAGCACAGAGCCCGACACAGGGCTTGAACTTACAGACTGTGAGACCGTGACCTGAGTCCAAGTCGGACACTTAACCGACTGAGCCACCCAGGTGTCCCTGTTTTTATTTTTAATTCAATGGGATGGAAGGGGACATGATCTTTCCCAAACATTTTTATCCAAATGAGAGAAGAGTCAGCAGAAGTAACTTACACTCTGATTTTAAGGGACGAATCTACGGTTTCTCCTAAATATATATGACCCCACAGTCCTAAGTATAAATCTACAATTTCCAAATTTCTCTAATTAGAGTCTTACCACTCCCCAAAATATCTGGTTGAGGAACCTACAGAGAAATTATACCCTAAGGACCAGTAGGACTAGGACCCCCACCCAACCTCTCCCAGCAGGTACAGGTACTTTCCACTACGGCTATTAACTGGCAATACCTGGATGGTCTCTTTTTCTAAATCTAAAAATAAATAAATAAATAAATAAATAAATAAATAAATAAATAAATAAATAAATAAATAGAATTAGTCTTTATTTTATTTATTTTTTGAGAGAGAGAGACAGAGAGAGAGCATGAGCACATAAGTAGAGGAGGGATAGAAAGAGGAGAGAGAGAATCCCAAGCAGCCTCCACACTCAGCACAGAGCCCAATGCAGGGCTTGGTCTCACAAACCTGGAGACCATGACTTAAGGCTGAAATCAATGCTTAACTGACTGAACCACCTGCACCCCTTAAAAAAATTTTTTTAATATCTTTTCCCAATTCTACTTCAATGATCCTCTCAGATCCCTGGGAGAAGTGGCTGGGACCATAGCCATTTCCAAGAAGTGACTTGCCTAAGCTGGCAAGAAGCACCATGGAAGAAAAGATCCCTGTATCAGACCAGGGCTCTGACGCCCAGCTCAGAGTTCTCCCAGCCTGACCAGATTAACTAGTTTGTACCCTACAGGTGAGCAGTTTGGCTGCTCTAGTGCTGTGAGATCTGCACTAGGTGGGGGAAATCTCCTTGAACACAGACCCTGTTCTGGGACCTACTTCAGAAGGAAATGGCAAAATGGAGTTCACTAGAGCCTTCTGGCCGTTACAGGTACAGTTGAACAGGCCCACTCCTAGAATTTTTCACAAACGCTCTGTTTTCAACCTACTTCTCATCAAGTAGGAATGCTAGGGCTAAAACCAAAAAGGTGGAAATTCAAGCTCTCTGAGGTTTAGTGACGGTTCTTCAATGTCCCAGACTTCAGACACAAAAGAACTTGACTCATTTACTCCTACTTGTGAAAGTGGTGGGAAAGAGGGGAAGTCAATAAAAATGTGAATATTTAACACTATTTATGACATACCAAAGATATGCATTAAATGTACTAGCAAGTATTTACACATTTATACACATTTGTAGCTTGACTTTAAAAAAGTATGTAAGATGAGGCCAGAACCACATCATGAGTCCTGGAGTATTCTTTGAAGATCCTGGACCCTTCTCTCCTTCCCCCCTTCTCTCCTTCCATCTCATAAAACAGTAAGTTTTGAATCAGCTTAGCCCAAAAATTCACAATCTCTCATACTGTTGTAAGTTATCTTTTAAAAGACAATCTAATAGCATCCCTCTCTAGCTTAAAAACATTAACACAGAGCTACCCACTTTCTCAGTACACAGCAGCGTAAAGCATCCCAATGATTTTTGCACAGCAGCCCTAAGCCAAAAGAAATGCCTAAGGGCTCTGTTTATTTAGTAGTTAGGTCCAAACAACTTAATAAATATTTGTGTTCTAATGATTTAGTAACCATTTGAAAAAATATACATAAATTGAAAGAAATGTTTTATTTCACTCTTAACCACAATCCCTTATGTGTGCACCTGTTGGGCACTGCACAACTTCTTGAGTCAGATGTTAACGCTGCCTCCCTCATTTTCTGTTCCACATTTATCTTCACATGGTACCTGCCTTTTGTCATAGAAACCACCGAAAAATCAGCTTCACAAAGAGGTGAAGTCACTGAAAGGACTATAGGATACTCAAATAGTAAAACTACAGCAAGTTAATAGGTCATGCAATGTTGTGCTCGCTTCAGCAGCACATATACTAAAATAGGTCATGCAATGTTCAAGTACCACTGTCGTTTCCTTGAAGAGTTAAAAATATCTTGTGGTGCACCTGTGAACTCACTGTAGCACCCTAGGGTGCCTCAGAGTACAATTTGGAAACTAAGTGTTGATGGTTCCCAACTGCCTATAGGTAAAAATTCTAAAAGCATGATACATGTCTATACTATTGCTGTGAAAAATATAAAATATATATAAAAATGTGCAAACAGAAAATACTGTTTGTCTCTGGGGACAGTAATCAAGTAACTACGAGACAGAGAAGCAAGAATAACTTCCTTTTCATTATACAGCCCCTCATAACTTTTCAATTTTAAGCTATGTCCAAAAAACATTGTTCTAAAAATGTCTTTTAAACCCTAAATATAAAAAGTAAAAATTTAAGTGATTCAAAAATTAGTAATTGTCACTGTTGATTTAAAAAATAAAAAAAAATACACCAGCTAAAGCTAGAGCTGAGGCAAGGATCCTTAACTGTGACTTCGCCTGAATGGACATCAAGGTAATCGGGAAGACTGACTTGAATGTTGAAGGGCAAGATGGTGCTCAGGAGACTTAGATAAGCCATTCAGCACCAGCTAATGGCCTCAGTTTCCCTTATAAAATCTGGAGTCATAAATGAATGATTATAATGCCACCGTTAGGCCAGTGGAAAAGGAATTGGTCACCAAGTCATGAAGCGACTGGGGTACAAGAGGCTTTGATGAGAACGCGTGAGTCAGCTGCATCTATTTTATGAGGGGAAGAGGAGCATCAGGATGACATTTCGATAGCAATGGAAAAGTGCTTTCCAGTCACAGAAACAAAGAGACTATATAAGAGAGTTCTGCGTTCTCTTCCTCTCCAAGAAGAGACAACCCAACATCCCTTTTAGGTAAGGAGTCTGTGGCAGAGGCTACCAGCTGCCTCCCAGTAGTCACTCTCCCCTGCGTCTTTAGTAACAGACTTTACTCAATGATGCCAGCTAATAAATTTTACGTACTCTCCAGTCTCCTGTACAACACATGGTACAGCCACGTGACCAAGTTCTGACCAGAGAGGTGTAAACAGAAGTGTTGCTTAGGGATCTGTGAGAAGGCTGACAAAAGTAACGACCATGAAGAGACCATGAAGTTAGACTCACAGGCCAGGATGGAGGGTGAAGCAGAAATATGGGAAGGGTCTAGATCCTGATGAACATGAGGGCATCCCATTAGCCTAGACTTGATACTTCCCTACATCCTCTACATGAGAGAGAAATATACATCTACTTTATTTAAAGTCACCAATATTTTAAGTTTTCTGTTCCATACACCAGATCTAAGCCTAATGTGGTCCTTCACTGAAATTAATGCACAGGCCACATCAACTTGAAAACAGCTGTGATCAGTGTAACAAGAGAAAAGTCACTGCTATCAGGGGACATGAAGCATCATATCAAGGGAGCTATAAAGGTGGGCTTGCAAAACCAAATTCTTACTCAGATGAAGTAACTAACTTCATTTGTGAAGCACCGGGGTAACAAACAATAGAGAGAAACAGGGCCTGGGCAAGCCCTAAAATACCAATGACGTTCGAATTTAAAATTTTTTTTTAAACCCGGTACAGTCCAAATAGAATATCTTTGCTGGACTGTGAGTTTTAGGGATATTCTGTGGTTTCCTGAGATATGGAATATTGAGTGAACACAGACCACAGTCTATAGAAATGGATCGACTGGAATGAAATGGTAGGTTAGCATTCCCCAATGAAAGAGGTCCACACACTATAATGCACAAAACCTCAGTGCTTACTTTTGGCTTAATTCTTAAAATAGCTAAGGGGCACCTGGGTGGCTCAGTTGGTTAAGCATCCAACTTCAGCCTAGGTCATGCCCTCGTTCCCGATTCCAAGCCCCAAATCGAGCTCTGTGCTGACAGCTCAGAGCCTAGACCCTGTTTCAGATTCTGTCTCCCTCTCTCTCTCTCTCTCTCTCTCTCTCTGCCCCTCCCCCACTCACTCTCATTCTCCCTCTCTCTCTCTCTCTCTCTCTCAAAAATAAATAAAACATTAAAAAATGTTAAATTTAAAATAGCTATTTTACCATATCCTCTACCACCAAAATGATCACTAGAGAAATCAAACTGCAAGGTCTTTCAGGCAAAAGACACAAAGACTAAATCACTAGAGAAATCAAACTGCAAGGTCTTTCAGGCAAAAGACACAAAGACTAAATCACTAGAGAAATCAAACTGCAAGGTCTTTCAGGCAAAAGACACAAAGACTAAATCACTAGAGAAATCAAACTGCAAGGTCTTTCAGGCAAAAGACACAAGGTCTTTCAGGCAAAAGACACAAAGACAGGAAGTCAGCTAACATCTTCATTCAATCAAGAAAATAATGAGGGGCACCTGGGTGGCGCAGTCGGTTAAGCGTCCGACTTCAGCCAGGTCACGATCTCGCGGTCCGTCAGTTCGAGCCCCGCGTCAGGCTCTGGGCTGATGGCTCAGAGCCTGGAGCCTGTTTCCGATTCTGTGTCTCCCTCTCTCTCTGCCCCTCCCCCGTTCATGCTCTGTCTCTCTCTGTCCCAAAAATAAATAAACATTGAAAAAAAAATTTAAAAAAAAAAGAAAAGAATGAAAAATAACAACAGTTATCAAAAATGTTTAATTATTTCCACCTCTAAGAATGCCACGCTGATATCTTTTTTTTTTTTTCAACGTTTATTTATTTTTGGGACAGAGAGAGACAGAGCATGAACGGGGGAGGGACAGAGAGAGAGGGAGACACAGAATCGGAAACAGGCTCCAGGCTCTGACCCATCAGCCCAGAGCCTGACGCGGGGTTCGAACTCACGGACCGCGAGATCGTGACCTGGCTGAAGTCGGACGCTTAACCGACTGCGCCACCCAGGCGCCCCACGCTGATATCATTTAATTCAGAAGTTACATTATCTCTGCAAGCCAATTTGACAATAAATTTCATATTAAAAAAAAAGTTACATTATCTCTACTAGTAGAAGGGGGCCTGCAGCTAATAACCAAAGCATCAGAATGCATACAATCATTTCAGCTTTGAGGCCCATTCTGAGCTGGTTTGGGGTTAGTTGGTTGATTTGGGCTGTGGTCCAAAGACCATAGAGAGGTGGGAAAGATTGGTCAGGCTGGAAAAGCCAACAACAGATAAGCCTCATAAAGTAAACCACTACTGAAAATCAGGACAGAAGACTGCAGCATGAGCTCAGTGTAGAGTCACAGAGAATCAAGGCAGGAAGGACACTCAGCTCCATGACTGTTTCCAATGGATTTCCTTTCCAAATAATTAATGTGTCTCTTCATTACAACAGTAGCACATGTTTGTTATAGAAAACCTTTAAATACAGATAAGCAAAAAGAAGAAAATAAAAATCACCTCAATCCCTCCACGGGAAAAGAGCTACTATTAACAATCTGGAATATATTTTGCCAGATTTTTCTGGACTCTCAGTTATATATGTATACGTGTATGTATATACCCACACATGCATGTACACACACATACATATATGTACACACATGCATACACCCATACACACATATACACACATGTGCATATATTGTATAGATTTTTTTACCAAAATGAAATCATAACATGCAAACAATTTTTAAATTTCTTTCAAACAATAATCCTAGGCATTTAGGGATATAAACTTGCTTGTTCAAAAATGATCTAACCACTTTTTCTTCTGGCAAAAACATATCAGAAGCTTAACGTGAAAAATTATCATGATTATAGGATATAGAAATTAATGCTCATTAGCATGAATAAAACTGGCTCTTCTAAATGAGGGAAAAGAAAATCACTGCTAGGCACATACCACAGTAATCATTGTGGCAGGCAAGATCCCATGACAGATGATAAAATTAGTGCACAAAACTGGGGCGCCTGGGTGGTTCAGTCGGTTGAGCATCCGACTTCGGCTCAGGTCATGATCTCGCAGTTCATGAGTTCGAGCCCCGCGTCAGACTCTGTGCTGACAGCTCTGAGCCTGGAGCCTGCTTCAGATTCTGTGTCCCCCTCTCTCTCCGCCCCACCCCTGCTTGTGCTCTGTCTCTCTCTGCCTTTCAAAAATGAATAAACATAAAAAAAATTTTTTTTAATTAGCGTGCAAAACTTTGAAGAGAAACAAGATACCAGCATAGTCTCAAAGTATTACTCCCAAGCTATTTATTAATTACACTGAATCTTCACAGTGGAGAAACCCAGCAGACACACCACCTTAAAAAGGGATCAAGGTTAACAGCACCAATACAAAGACACCTCAGCATCACATGCCCCCAATATCATGCACTGAGGAGGGCGCATCACCTCTGTGGTGTTCTTGCCAAAAATGCAACACTTCAGACTTATAAGGAAACAGACAAAACCAAATTGAGGACAATTCTACAAAAATAACTGGCCAATACTCTTCAAAAGTGTCACAATTATTAAAGACACACAAAAAAAGACTGGGGAACTATCAAAGATTAGACAGGACTAAGGAAACATGACAACTAAATACAACATGGGATCCCAGGAAGGAAGGAAGGAAGGAAGGAAGGAAGGAAGGAAGGAAGGAAGGAAG
>NW_024412400.1:72130453-72136021 GCF_014898765.1 Herpailurus yagouaroundi | reverse complement strand
AAGGAAGGAAGGAAGGAAGGAAGGAAGGAAGGAAGGAAGGAAGGAAGAAAAAAGAAAACACTAATGGGAAAAAATGGTGAAATCTGAATAAAGTCTATAGTTAGGCTAATATTAAAAAAAGAAAAAATGTCTCTACTTTCAGAGCAGTGAAAAAAGAGAGCAGAAGCAGAATCACAACTAGTCTCCAGTCACTGTAAGTATAATTGCTTCAAAACACTAAACCCAACTAAGAGTACTAGAAGCATCTTTCACCACTATGTAAACACAAAAGTGGAGGCAGATCATCCCAAGTTAAATTGGTACCTCTTATCCTTAAACTGAGGAAAAATAAATAACCTATTATTCCAAATCAGACATGCACATGCACATACATACACACACAGAAAATCTGGACACATTATGGATTACTATTTACATTACCTAAAAAAATCTTGGAATTCCTCCTTTTTGGTAAAGCTCCACCAGATGCCCCTCTTACCTTCTGAAAAGAAAATAAGAGATTGTTAAAATGCAACATGCAGAAGAGACAACGGGGGGAGTTGGGGAGGGAAAGGGTTCTCAGTTGTTAACAAAAGGGGAGAGGAAATACTCAACCTGACCAGAGATTCCAGGATAAACCAGAACTTGACCCAAGTCAATGGAGGTAGGTGAAGGGCAATGCTATTGTTCCACCTGATTATTTTCATCAAATTATCAAGACCACTTCTGGAAAGGGATGTAGAACCGGGGATCAAGGTGAACTAGAAATTTCAACTTCAAACTGGCACATGCTCCCAAAAGGCTAGAGTCCATGCCCAATGATGGAACTATTCTGGAGAGATGGTGGTGGATCCCAGAGGGAAGGCTCTTGTTCCCCTGCTACCCACTGGGTCCCTGTGCTTGGTCCTGGGTATGCGCAAAAATTACTGTTGAAAGAGCTAATAAATACTGATTAGCTGTCACTGATATTCTGGTCATATTAAATCTCAATCTAACCTCCCTAAACATTTTGGAGCACCAACTAATGGTTAGTTGCCATGTTAAGCTTCGTGTATTTTCTACCTCTGGTGGAAGTACCTGACAGCAATGAAATAAATGTCCATTCAAGTGGTTAAGCAAAAGAAGTCATTCATTACCTTTCTGACAAAAGGGTTTTACTTTTACAAAAAATTTTACTCTCAAACAGGATTATAAAATTTTTTTTTCAAATGGCCAGAATGATATTTCCACACTGTTTGTTCTCTCAGTTATTAGAAAAGAGTACATTTCCAGCGCACCATGGTGTGCTGGTCAAAGCCTGGCATCTTTTCAAGTGGCCACATGTTATAGCACCATCAAGGCCTTGCTGCTGCTTTAGTTTGTCCCATTATCAGTCTTAAGTCTCCTTTGCCACATTTTATCATTTGGCATTGAAGAGTGACTCATCTTTGTGATTCTCACATTAAGTTTACAGCTTCTACTATAAGTTTATGGTTCACATCTTAAGCATGTGAATATGTAGAACACATTAGCTCAAAAACCTGTCTCTCCAACTACTCATGCCAAATTCATGTCACCTCTCTTAGAATCCCTCTCCACCAAGGTCTCAGAGCCCCTGCTCCTCTCCCCACCTTGTGCCTGCATCAAAAAAAAGGGATGAAATAAAACCTGTAGGCACATTTAGCAATCTTAGAGTCACTTGAAATCTCCCTACAGAAGTTTATGGCATGCTTTTAACTTTTCCAACCTGTCTCCTCCACTTCTGCAGGATGGTAGAGGGAGAAAAGAAGAAGAAGGGCTGCATGAAAACCTGCTAGAATATGAGGTTCTCCTTGATTGTGAGATCCACACCTTACACTTGGATTAGATTCACTTCCTTACAGGGGAAAAAAAAAACTAGGTCTTCTTTCCAAAAACCATCACCTCTGTGCCTGCCTCAGTCTCCACTAGAAATCAACAGGGTTTGAAAAAAGGCAACTCCTCAGTCAGCAAACATGACTGTGCCCATGGGTAAGGCTCTATGCTGGCACTGAGGCTGCAAAGTGAATGAAGACACGCTCCATTCCTTGATGAGCCCACGGGCACAGTAGGAGAGCATAGATACAAACAGCACTATAGATTCTGGTGAGTATTAAGGGAAGTGTGAAAAAGGTAGGATTACAAGGAGGAAATGACAGTTCTTCTGGGGTGGAAGCTGTGGGCAAAGCTGGTCAGATAAGAAGACCAGCAGGTCTGGCATTGAGCGGCTGCTCAGCAAATATTTATTTAATGGATAAATGGATGGATAATGGATAGATGGATGATGGATGAACGGATGAATAGACGAATGGATGGATAGATAGCTGGACAGATGGATAGATGGAAGATGGACAGGTAGATGAATGGATGGATGGATAAATGGATAGATGGAAGAATGATAGATGGGTGAAGGTATAAATAGATGGATGATGAATGAATGCATGGATGGATGGGGGGATGGACAGGTAGATGGATGGATGGATGGATGGATGGATGGATGGATCAGTGGATGGATGATGAATGGATGGATGGATGGATGGATGGATGGATGGAGGATGGACAGGTAGATGAATAGATGGAGAAATGGATAGATGGAAGAATGATAGATGGATGAAGGTATGAATGGATGGATGATGAATGAATGCGTGGATGGATGGGGGGATGGACAGGTAGATGGATGGATGGATGGATGGATGGATGGATGGATGGATGGAATGGATGATGAATGGATGAATGGATGGATGGATGGATGGATGGATGGATGGATGAATGGATGCATGCATACACGCATGATGGATAGATAGATGGATATGCTGACCACAAGGATACAACAGGTATAAGAGGAATGAGACATCCCAGAGAGGAAAAACAGCATGTACAAAGGTATGAAATCATAATGTATTCCAGGAAGAAGTGGTTAGATATGTCTAGAGCACAAAGCTGACATAATAAAAGTAAGAGTCAGAAAGGCTATAGAGGCCAGATCATGAAAGGCCTTGTAATCAAACGGAAAAGAATTTTGGATTTCATCTTGCAACAAAGGGAGATACAGAGATTTAAGCTTCAGAATGCTACAGATACGTGCATTTGAAAAGATCACTCCAGGTGTACCATGAAGACTGGGTAGGATGGAAGGCAGCAAGTTTGAAGGAAAGAAGATTAGTCAGGAAGCTAAAGCATTAGTCCTTTTAAGGGATAATGAGCCCTCAGACAAAAACTACAGGGATGGAGAGGACAGGATGGACTTCAGAGCCATTTGGGAGGTCCAGATAACTAGACTTGGTCACCAACCAGCCATGGAATGAAAGCAGAATACAAAATGTCTAGGTCTCTAGAATTTAGATGAAGGACAACTCTGAGAAAGAGGATTATTCATTGAGTCTGGACACACTGAGCTTGAAGTACCTATGAGGTGTTCAAGTAGGAAAAACCAACTCAGAGTCAGATGGTCAGACTTTGGCTCTGGAAAGATACTGATTAGTAAGTCATGAGTTCAGAGACAGTGATTAAACAAGTAAATGGACAACACTGATGAGGAAGAACAGTTTTCAGAGAAAGATAGCCCAAAGGCACCCTAGGAAGTGTGGATATTTAAGGAATAAATGAATGAAGAGATGCTAGTGAAAGAAAGTCAGAAAAGGCAGCCTAAAAAACAGCAGGAAGCCAGGAAGAATGGTGCCAAAGAAAGCAGGAGAGGAGCGGTTCCAAGAGGAAAACAAGTTCAAATGCTTGTAAGGCCAAGTAAAATCAGAGCTGAAACATATCCTCCAAGCATGATAAATGAGCGGTCACTGCAGCCCTGGCAGTTTAGTGGATTAGCAGGAAGATCAACCGGATGGCAAAGCTGAACTTCCAGTGAGGTATAGTAGAGATGATAAGTTTTTAGAGACACTTACTTTAGGATGACCAAATGAGGACACTATACAGAGACAATTAGTGGTGTGTTCTTTTTGTTTGTTTCAAGTTTTTATATAAATTCTAACTACTTAACAGATAGTTTCATATTGGCTTCAGGAGTAGAATTTAGTGGTTCATCACTTACACGCAACACCCTGGGCTCATCACAAGTGCCCTCTTTAATATCCATCATCTAGATCCCCCATCCCCCACCTGCCTCCCCTTTGATAACCATCAGTTTGTTCTCTATAGTTAAGAGTCTCTTATGGTTTGCCTCCCTCTCTTTTTTTTTCTCTTACCCTATGTTCACCTGTTTTATTTCTTAAATTCCATATATGAGTGAAATCATATGGTATTTGCCTTTCTCTGACTGACTTGTTTCACTTAGCATAATACACTCTAGCTCTATCCATGTCCTTGCAAATGTCAAGATTTCATTCTTTTCTTAAGGTTTATTTATTTTTTCTGAGAAAGACAGAGACAATGCATGTGAGCAGGGGAAGGGCAGAGAGAGAGGGAAAAAGAGAATCTGAAGCAGGCTCTGCACCGTTAGCGCAGAACCTGACAGGGGGCTTGAACTCATGAAGCATGAGATCATGACCTGAGCTGAAGTCAGACGCTTAACTGAGCCACAAAGGTGCCCCCAAGGCTTCATTCTTTTTGATGACTAATATTCCATATTCCATATTCCATACATATACTTATGGAATGTATACATATTTATGGAATGTACACATATATACATATATACACACCACATCTTTATCCATTCAGCAATCATTGGACATTTGAGTTCTTTCCATAGTTTGGCTATCACTGATACTGCTGCTATAAAAATTGGGCTGCATGTGTACCTTCCAATCTGCATTTTTGTATCCTTTGGGTAAAAACCTAGTAGCACAACTGCTGGATGGCAGAGTAGTTCTATTTTTAATTCCTTGAGGAAACTCCACACTGTTTTCCAGAGTGGCCACACCAGTTTGCATTCCCACCAACAGTGTAAGAGGGTTCCCCTTTCTTCACAGGCTAGCCAACATGTGCAGTTTCCTGTGTTGTTAATGTTAGCCATTCCAACAGGTATGAGGTGGTACCTCATCATGGTTCTGATTTGTACTTCCCTGATGATGAGAGAGGTTGAGCATCTTTTCATGTGTCTGTTGGCCATCTGGATGTCTTCTTTGGAAAAATGTCTATTCATGTCTTCTGCCCATTTCTTAACTGGATTATTTGGGGGGTTTGGGGTGTTGAGTTTGATAAGTTCTTCACAGATTTTGGATACTAACCCTTTACCAGATATGTTATTTGCAAATATCTTCTCCCATTCCGTTGGTTGCCTTTCAGTTTTTGTTGACTTCCTTTGCTGTGCAGAAGCATTTTATATTGATGAAGTCCCAATAGTTCATGTTTGCTTTTGTTTCCCTTGCCTCCAGAGACACACTGCATAAGAAGTTGCTATGGCTAATGTCAAAGAGGTTACTGCCTATGTTCTCCTCTAGGATTTTGATGGTTTCCTATCTCACTCACATTTAGGTCTTTCATCCATTTTGAATCTGTTTTTGTGTATGTTGCTAAGTGGTCCAGTTTCATTCTTCTGCATGTTGCTGTCCAGTTTTCTCCACACCATTTGTTGAAGAGACTGTCTTTGTTTCCATTAGATATTCTTTCTTATTTTATCGAAGATTAGTTGACCATACA
>NW_024412400.1:72100910-72130443 GCF_014898765.1 Herpailurus yagouaroundi | reverse complement strand
CCATTAGATATTCTTTCTTATTTTATCGAAGATTAGTTGACCATACAGTTTTGAGCCTATTTCTGGGTTTTCCATTCTGTTCCATTGACCTATGTGTCTGGTTTTGTGCCCGTACCATACTGTCTTTATCACTACAGCTTTCAAATATAGCTTAAAGTCTGGAATTGTGATGCCTCCAACTCTGCTTTTCTTTTTCAAAATTGTTTTGGCTATTCGGAGTATTTTGTGATTCCATACATATTTTAGGATTGTTTGTTCTAACTCTGTGAAAAATGCTGGTAGTGTTTTGATAGGGATTGCATTAAATGTGTAGAGTGCTTTGAGTAGTACAGACATTTTAACAATATTTGTTCTTACAATCCATGAGTATGGAATGTTTTTCAATTTCTTTGTGTCATCTTTAGTTTCTTTCATAAGTATTCTATAGTTTTCAGCATAAAGATCTTTCACCTCCTTGGGTTAGGTTTATTCCTAGATATTTTATGGGTTTTGGTGCAATTGTAAATGAGATCAATTCCTTAATTCCTCTTTCTGCTGCTTCATTGTTGGTATATAGAAATACAACATATTTCTGTACATGGATTTTTGTATCCTGTGACTTTGCTGAATTTGTGTATCAGTTCTAGCAATTTTTGGGTGGAGTCTTTAGGGTTTTCTACACAGGGTATCATGTTGTCTGCAAATAATTCTTTGCTGATTTGGATGCCTTTTATTTCTTTTTGTTGTCTGATTACTGAGGCTAGAACTTCCAGTACTATGTTAAATAACAATGATGAGAGTGTTGTTCCTGACCATAGAGGAAAGCTCTCAGCTTTTCCCCATTGAGGATGATATTAGCTATGAGTCTTTCATATATGGTCTATATGATGTTGACGTATGTTCCTTCTATCCCTACTTTGTTAAGGGTTTTTATCAAGAATGGATGCTACATTTTGTCAAATGCTTTTTCTGCATCTATTGCAAGGGTAATATGGTTCTTATCCTTTCTCTTATTAATGTGGTATATCACATTGATTGATTTGCAAATATTGAACCACCCCTGAAGCCCAGGAATAAATCCCACTTGATCGTGGTGAATAATTCTTTTAATGTACTGTTGAATTTAATTTGCTAATATCTTGTTGAGAATTTTTACATCCATGTTCATCAGGGATATTGGCCTGTAATTCTTTTTAGTGGGGTCTTGTATCATTTGGGGATCAAAGTAATGCTGGTCTCACAGAATGAGTTTAGAAGTGTTCCTTCCATATCTATTTCTCAGGAACAGTTTAAGAAGAAAAGACATTAACTCTTTTTCAAATGTTTGAGAGAATTCCCCTGGGAAGCCATCTGGCCCTGGAATTTTGTTGGGAGATTTTTGATTACTGATTCCATTTCTTTGTTGGTTACCAGTCTGTTCAAATTTCCTGTTTCTTCCCATTTCACTTTTGGTAGTTTATATGTTTCTAAGAATTCATCCATTTCTTTCAGATTGCACAATTTGTTGGCATATAATTTTGCATAACATTCCATGTTTGTATTCCTATGGTGTTGGTTGTGATCTCTCCTCTTTCATTCATGATTTTTTTGGGTCCTTTTTCTTTTTTTTTTTTTTTTTTTTTTTTTTTGATGAGTCTGGCTACGGGTTTATTAATTTTATTAATTCTTCCAAAATCCAGCTCCTAGTTGCATTGATCTATTCTAATGGATTTTTTGTTTGTTTCCACATCATTTGTTTCTGCTCTAATCTTTACTATTTCCCTTCTTCTAGGTTTAGGCTTTATTTGCTGTTCCTCTTCTAGCTCCTTTAGATATAAGGTTAGGTTGTGTATTGAAGACTTTTCTTGTTTCTTGAGGTAGGCCTGTATTGCTATATAATTACTTCTTATAACTGCTTTTGTGGCATCCCAAAGGTTTTGGAAGGTTGTGTTTTCATTTGCATTTGCTTCCATATTTTTTTTTTCTTCTTTAATTTCCTGATAAACCCATTCACTCTTTAGCAGGATGTTCTTTAACTTCCATGTATTTGTGGTCTTTCTAAATTTTTTTCTTGTGATTGACTTCAAGTGTCTCAGTGTTGTGATCTGAAAATATGCATAGTATGATCTCTACCTTTTTGTACTTGTTGAGGGCTGATTTGTGACCTAGCATGTGATCTATTCTGGAGAATGTTCCATGTGTACTCAAAAAGAATGTGTATTCTGCTGAGTTAGAATGAAATGTTTTGAATATATCTGTTAAGCTCTCTGGTCCAGGGTGTCATTCAAAGCCCTTGTTTCCTTGTTGATTTTCTGGTTGGATGATCTATCCATTGCTGCATGTGAGGTTTTAAAGTCCCCTACTCTTATACTGTTATCACTGAGTTTCTTTATGTTTGTTATTAACTGATTTATATATCTGGGTGTTCCACATTGGGGGCATAAGTATTTACAATTGTTAGATCTTCTTATTGGATAGATCCCTTTATTATGATACAGTGCCCTTCTTCATCTCTTGTTACAGTCTTTGGTTTAAAATCTAGTTTGTCTGAAAAAATAAATAAATAAAATAAAATAAAATAAAATAAAATAAAATAAAATAAAATCTAGTTTGTCTGATATAACTATGGCTAATCCAGCTTTCTCTTGAGGTCCATTAGCATGATAAATGGTTCTCCATCCCCTCACTTTCAATCTGCAGGTGTGTATAGGTCTAAAATGAGTCTCTTGCAGGCAGCATATAGATGGATCTCATTTTTTTATCCATTCTGATATCTTATATCTTTTGATTGAAGCATTTAGTCCGTTTACATTCAGAGTTACTACTGATAGATATAAATTTAGTGCCATTGTATTACCTGTAAAGTTGGTGTTCATGGAGATTTTCTCTGTTCCTTTTTAGTCTTTGTTGCTCTTGGTCTTTCTTTCCCACTCAAAGAGTCCTCTTTAATATTTCTTGCAGGGCTGGTTTAGTGGTCACAAACTCCTTTAGCTTTTGTCTGTCTAAGAGTGGTGGTTTTTTTTTTTTTAAGGTGAGGAAAAAGCCAGAAGAGGGAAACATTGAAGAAAAGGGAGTTAAGGAAGGAGCAAGTTTATGAGGAGGAGGAAACAGAGCTGTGAGGACAGACAGAACATAGCTTTCTGCTGGGATGGAGGAACCAGAAGCAATGAGTTCCCAGGAGGCAAGACAGGAGTTCAGGAAGTTCCTGTCCAGGGTCCCTGTTTTCTTGGTAAAGTACCAGTCAAATTGTTTTCTAAGGATGGTGAGAGAGGTCGTGGCAGCACCTTGAAGACTGCATCCAGAATCTGGAGTGGGAGAAGGTGCAGGCCAAATTTGCTGGGGGCAGTGAGTGCGCCCAGCAGAAGGGGGAAGACCAGGAGTCTGACATGGCCCCAGACATGGTGGTGCAGAATTGCTCACAGTATACACACAGAACCCATGATGATGCTGATGGCATGACTGGCTGGAGCTCTGGGGACAGTTAGGCGAGACAAAGGGCAAAGGATCTTTGAAGGCACTGGTGGTAAGAGAATGTTTCAAGTCATGAGAAGCAGGCTTAACAAACAGAAGCAGTGGCCGCCTGGACAAGTCATGGGCCTGGAAATCTCAAGGAGGGAGAACAACAGAGTGAAATCAGAATAAATGAGTGACAGAGCTCAACTGAGAGAAGGTTGTAGTCAGGGAGTGAAATATTTAACTGAAGACTTCAGAGGCAGAGTTAACCATGTGAAATTACCACCATTCTGCAATTGTGCCACAAGCTTATTGAGCAAGTTATTTCAAGCTTCTGGGCCTCAGTTTCATTCCCCACCCCACCCCAGTTTCCTAAAACTTCATCATTTTATACTAAGACATCTGTTCAGGACAAAGCGGACCTCATAAGAATTGCTATGCCCCACATAACAGGAGCAGTGAATGTAAATCATGTAATATCGGGCCAATATTAGACTATTTTAATCACTGAGGTGATGGCTTATCTGACCTCCTGGCCTCTCTTCCTCCTTTTCCTCCTACTCTGCCCACTGTCCAATTTTGGGATCTCTCCTTTGTCTGGAACTTAAACAGAGAATATATTAGGCAGGCTAGCATGAACGATTAGATGAACCTCAAATCAGCACTGACTAGAAGTTCCAACAGTCTACTAGCTATTAGGACTAAAAGCTGAATAGTGTCACTAAGTATAAAAATCAATACTTGAAAATTAATAATATCCCCAAACATCATTAATAACCAATTAAAATATAGTAAGTAAAAGTTAGCAGTAACAATAGTTACAAAAATTACAGGCATTTAAGAAAATCTTACAAAATGCAAGCTCTTTTACTGAAAATTACAAAATATTATTGAAGGAGACAAAAGAGAACTGAATACTGAACTGATTCAAAATGAACTATGTCATTTTGAATACTCATTCAATAAATATTTATGAAGCACCTACTGTGTGTTGGGACAGCTAAGTGCTGAGGGCACAGAACTGAACAAAACAGACAAAAATCCCTGCCCTCGTGGAGCTTAACCAATGCTATAGATTATAATCTACAAATTCAATGTGATCTTGATCAAAATCTCAACAGGATGTTTTAAACTAGATGAACTGATTCTAAAATCTGTATAGAAAAATAAATTTCTAAACCCAGGAAAGTTCTGGAAAAAGTGTTTGTACCACCAGATATCAAGGCTGGCCACACCAATGCAGATTCAGAAAAATAAGATCAACAGAAAAGAACCAAGAGCCCCAAAGCAGACCCAACTATGAATGGCAAGTTAAAATGTACAAAAAGAAAGGACAGATATCATATGTTTTCACTCATAAGTGGAACTTGAGCAACTTAACAGAAGATCATGGGGGAAGGGAAGGGGAAAAAAATAGTTACAAACAGAAAGGGAAGGAGGCAAACCATAAGAGACTTAAGAGAATAAATGGAGCGGGGATGGGAGAATGGGGGAGAGGGGAAAATGGGTGATGAACACTTAGGAGGGCATTTGTTGGGATGAGCGAAGAATCATGGAAATGTACCCCAAAAACCAAGAGCACACTTTACACACTGTATGTTAGCCAATTTGACAACAAATTATATTAAAATAAATACATAAAATAGTTTTAAATGAAAAAATAAATAAATAAAATATACAAAAAGATGATACTATAAATCATTTAGAAAGATTGCACTAGCCTACCACAGCAGGAAAACTGGTTTTCAGTATGGAAAATAAAAAACAGATTCCCATACTTCACACAAATACAATAAACTACAGATGGATTAAAATCCAAAAATGCTAAAACACACATATGCTCATGCAAATACACATGCACTTCAAAAAAAAGTATTCAAAGAAATACTGTTATGACCTTGAGTTGGGAAATAATTTCATAGATAAGATACACAAGGCACAATTCATAAGAGAAAAGGTTAATAAATCTAACATTGAATTCAAAACTTCTGCATAAAAGAATTCATAAATGAAGCAAAAAGATAAGCCATAGACCATAAGAAAACAGGAAAATCAGAGAAGAAAAAACCAGAATGGCCAATAAACATATATAAAGATGTTCAACCCTCACAAAAGGAAATGCCAGTTATTTAGATGCCACTTTACAACCGTCAGGTTGGCAAAAATCAAAAGTCTGACCAAGTGTTGATGGGGGGTGGGAAAACAGGAATTGCTAATCAGTGCAGACAGAAGTAGAAATTGAGTGCAACCACTCTGGGGAAAGATTTAGCAATACGTAGCAAAAATGAAAATAAGTACCTCTACAAGCCAGCATTACCACTTTGAGATATACTTATTTCCAAAATAAATCTTACACATGTACCCCCGGGAGAAATGTATAAAAATGTTAATTGTTGCACTATTTGTAGAAGCAAATAAAAAAAGGAAACAATCTAAATGGTCATTAATAGAACAAAAGAATAATAAATGACAAGGTACTCACAAGAGGGAATAACAAACAAATAATAAAATGAAGTAAGTACATTCAGGCACATCGCAACATGAATAGGTTTCAAGAACAATGTGAAAAGATAAAGCTCTACACAGAATTATAAGTAACAGTATGATAGTATGTATCTACATCTTTAAACCACATAAAGTCATTCTACATATTGTTCATGACTATCCATACGTAAATAAAATAGAATGACCTATATAGGAACGAGAACAAATTTGCAGCCATGGTTACTACTGGAGAGGGAAACAAAAGGGACTTGAACTTTCAGGAAAGCTCTTTCTCTCGCTCAAAACAAAAGAAAACAAAACAAAAAAATCTGAAGCAAAAATATCCAGATATTTTTTACTTGTGATTTTTGCATTTCTGGCATTATTTTGTGTACTTGTCTGTATTTTTTTGCTTAACTTTTTTTTCATTTAGTCGACCCATGTCTTCTTAACACCAATCAGAAATTCAGAGGAAGAGAAAAATTAAACTGAGTTACACAGGGTTTGGGGAAACCTGTGAATTTCTGCAAAGGGTCCCATTTTTGTTTCCCATCCTCGAAAGGAATGAGAAGTCATGTGGGCACAGTAAACTCTCCATGTGATAAACCACACCACGACAATGCCACAGGAAAGATATCAAGGCCAGTTCTCCAAACGTGCAGCTCACCTCTCGCACATGTCTTTTCAGGTGCATGTATACACTCTGTCCAGTTTTTCGAAAATGTCTTTCAACATGTTCCCTTCCAAAGGCCAAAAATGTATTCATGCATACATAGAGTCCACCTTCAGAATTCTAGAAGAAAGAGACAGGTCACAACATTAGCCAAGGATATCTCGCCAAGTCATTTAGATAAAGAAAAGGGAAGGGAAAGAGGGCAAATGATGAAGACAAAGCCCAGCAAAAGGCCACCTGGCTGTTGTAGTCATCTGCAATGACCCTCTGAGGCTCCACAGCCACCCACAGCATCAGCGTCTGCCCCAAACCTGGATTCCAGGTGCTCTGGACAGCTGCTAACAATCTCCCAGTCAGGCGAGAGCCTCAGAGGGCCTGGGAAATAAACATGCTTGTCGGACTCTCCAAACTTGGGTACGGGACCATAAGGGAAACGAGAAGCTTGCCCAGTGAACCAACTACCACCACGGCAATCCTGTCTCATCATTCTTCCTCCCTGATCAGTGCAAGTCTCCAGGAACATAAAGTTTTATATTCTTTTAGCAGGGTTCTTCGATTCAAAGATATTCTTCTCTTCCTTCAATGACACAGAATATCTGACCGTACCCATTATAAATTAGGATAATTCAATAAATCAACAACTTAATGAGTAAATAATAAAGGATAGAGCCCTCTAATAATCCTAGCTACATATTTTTGCACGCCTGATATGTGCCAGGTGCTTCTCATGTATTATTTCTAATCCTAACAATACTACAAGCTGCTTATTATTATTTCCATTTGACAGTTGAAAAAAAGAATTAAGGGGGCATCTGGGTGGTTCAGTCCATTAAGCATCCAACTTTGGCTCAGGTCATGATCTCACGGTCCGTGAGTTCAAGTACCACATCGGGCTCTATGCTGACAGCTCAGAGCCTGGAGCCTGCTTCAGATTCTGTGTCTCCCTCTCTCTCTGCCCCTCCCCTGCTAATGCTCTATTTCTCTCTCAAAAATAAATAAAAATTAAAAAAACTTTTAATATTTAAAAAAAATTTTTTAAGAATTAAGGATCAGTCACTTGCCCAAGTTCTCACAGCATGGAAATGTCAGTTAAATTGACTCTATTTCTCTTTGCAGCCTTCTATGCCACATTTCAAATATTATTTAATTACAGACACCCTGCCACAATGAACAGTCAAGGATATTGTTCACAGTTTAGATACTTGATTTTCTATGCCAATTTCATCTCTCCTTTTTCTCTCACTTTGCTTAACATGCATCTCTCTAAATTTTGCCTATAAAATCAACCACCTTTTCCTCAATGAAACTGGATTCTTATTAAGCTCTCATTAGTCTCGCCTTGCCACATAATTTTAAAAAGCAAATTTTTTTTAAAAACCTGTCAGAATTGATAGCAAGCACCTGTCAAAATTCCTTACATTACATTTTAGTAGAGCACAAATTCAACATCAAAACAGGCATTGATGTTCACTACAAATATATGAAAAATAATTTGTAAGTTCCAGTAACTCAAGATTGTTTATTTTTTTAATTTCTAATAAAATTCCCCAACACTATATGGTTTATAAGCCAGACATAAAGGAGTCTTATCACAATGAGGATATTACAACAGCATCAGTTCAAATATGTGTCTATTATTGTAGCAAATACATTGCATAAGGCAAGAAAAGGAAAAAAGCATAAAGATCACAAAGAAAGAAGTAAACTGGGTCTCAATTTGCTGATGACATTTACTCTATATGGAAAATCCTTAAAAATCTAAAAACTACTAACGAGTAAAACTAATACATGAATTTAGCCAGGTCACAGAATACAGATTTATAGGCAAAAATCAATTGCAAGTTTACACTCTGGCAACAAACACTTGCAAATTAAATTTTTTAAATTTGACTATAAAATAGCATCCAGAAAACTCAGTTATTTAGCTGGTGCTTCTGGATAACTGTTTCCCTTTGAAAGAGATCATTTGAATAAAACTAGAAAAGTTCTTCAACTGGAGGCATATTACATTCACTTGATCATCAAATTAAATATTTTCAAATGTTTTTTTTTTAAAAATAGGTGTTTTTTGCATAGTCATAACCCTTAAAAAACTTGTTATCATTATAATGGCCAGTTATTCATTAAGCCCATTAAATTGAGCACCACATATTGTGATTTTTAAAAAAAATAACACTTCCATTCTCTTCCAATAAAATGGAACCCAATCAAAAGAATTCAAACCAGAAGATATACCAGGGAAAATATGAGATTTGTAACCAGGGTCCTGAACTACCACTAATTAGCTCTGTGGCCTAAGACAGGTTGTCATTCAGTCTCTGAGCTTCAGGATTCTCCTTTACAAGCATGGCTGCAGCAATAATTCCCACCTCACATGGTTTCGTCAAGTTCAAAGAGGATGAGATACATTCTATACTATAATGCATTCATAGCAATTATTTATTATGAGCTACAGGTCTGTGCGCTACACGTATCTCCTATTAGCTCAATCATTTTATAATTGGAGGAAACAAGGAAGAAAACAGTGAGCCAGTCAGCCACACAGGCTAGGGGCAACAAATATTAATCTATCAGAAAAATATGTTAAGCAACGAGCAGGAGAACCAAGAAACCAGCAAGCAGAGGAAGAAAAACGTTCAAGTGCAGCATTTTTCTGGAGAAAAAAATACACGATAGCTATATAATGCAAGAGTTTATAAAGTAATCTCTAAAATAATCACAAGGTCTTTGCTAATTTCATTGCCAAGACTTCTTGACTTCTTAGGAAATTTGATAAAAATTTAATATACCCCAAACATTCGTTCTCAGTCTGGAGTCACTTGATACTGTCACAAAGTCGATAATCAGAGAGGAAAATGCTTCAGCACTCACAGACAAATGGCCCCACATAGGAAAGGATTCTATTACAAACATCCATGGGTCTCCTCCATCTGACACATGCTGGCCTCTGAAGCAGTATGTGCCTGTCCACTAGGGGCTCTGAGATGGAGCCACTGCCCACAGGACTTGCCAGCAGTACAAAAGCTTCAGGACACAGTGAGACACAAACCTCCTCAAAGCTACCCCATACAGAACAAACACACACTTTAGTCTAATGGTCTAATGTTTTCTTCCCTCCTGCCTTATTAATGTCTAAACAGTGGCCCTATAAGACACTTTATTTTGCATACAAAGACAGTACTCCATGCCATGTGCTCTGAACAGCTTCTTTCACTAATGATGACCAGTGTATGCTGACAAGTCTATCCCTCCTGTTTCCTCTGTGACCAAAGCACAGAGAATAGTTTTAGAGCCTGGGATCAGAGCTGAGCTAACTGATTCTTAGTTTTCAAACCCTCAACCTCGTGCTCTCATTAACCAGCCACGCCCCTACTAAGATTACTGCCCCGGAAAATACCCGTAAAGCACTTGCCTTCCTGTGGCCAAGAGTGCAGCCATGAAATCGGGCAGGACCTTCCTTCATATAAGCACTGTGTTAAAACTGCGGAAACTAGGATCACATCTTGGTTTTTGTAATAATGTTGGCAGAGTACACACACTGCACTAGATTGTGAAGACTTGGGGGGGGGGCCTCTCTCTTAATGTCCTTCATCTCAAGATTTGATGCAATATGTCTTTAGAAAAAAAATTTTTTTAATGTTTAAAGAAAAAAATCATTGTTAGAAAACTACCAACGAACAATGAAATACAACTCAAAGAATATCAGGGCAGAATACAAAATAATACTTTTCTCAAGTCATGGTGGTAGAGTGCTTATTAAACCAGATTACAGGGCGCCTGGGTGGCTCAGTCGGTTAAGCGTCCGACTTCGGCTCAGGTCATGATCTCACAGTCTGTGGGTTTGAGCCCCGCATCGGGCTCTGTGCTGACAGCTCAGAGCCTGGAGCCTGCTTCAGATTCTGTGTCTCCCTCTCTCTCTCTGTCCCTCCCCTGTTCATGCTCTCTCTCTCTCTCTGTCCCAAAAATAAATAAATGTTAAAAAAAAATTTTTTTAAACAGATTACAAATGAAATTCATATATATTGCATTAATATTTTAAATAAATGGTAGCATATGAATAGAGATTCCAAAAACACATTCTATGGTAACTGCTTAATATATATCAAACCACAAGAAACGCAAAAATAAGGGGAAATCACTAATAAAAGTTATTGGGGAAGTTAGATACCAGTATACAATAAAATTAACCTAGATCCACATCTTATGCCAAACACTGTATGTAATAAGGTCCAGAGAGCTCTAAGAGATAAGCATTTAAAAAGCTAGAAATGAGCAGAATAGCATATTTTATCCCACTTATGAGGGGGAAATAATTTCTGGCCGTGAAAATGCAGGATAGAAAGATGGCGTAATTGAGTATAAAAATGTAAACACTAATGAACAAGTTTTATACCACATAATATAATGAAACAAATAGAAAACCAATCATCACAGAATGAGGAAAGATGACAAGTACAACGAAGAAAAGTTTATATCCAAGCTATGTAAAAACTGATAAAGTCACAAGACGTCAGCATTCAGGTTCAACTTGGTAAGTTTTTCTTTTAAGTTCATTTAGTTTTAAAATTTTTTTTTTTTAACGTTTTTTATTTATTTTGGGGACAGAGAGAGACAGAGCATGAACGGGGGAGGGGCAGAGAGAGAGGGAGACACAGAATCGGAAACAGGCTCCAGGCTTCGAGCCATCAGCCCAGAGCCTGACGCGGGGCTCGAACTCACGGACCGCGAGATTGTGACCTGGCTGAAGTCGGACGCTTAACCGACTGCGCCACCCAGGCGCCCCTAAGATCATTTAGTTTTAACTGTGAGAAAATATTAAAATCAAATCATCACATCCTCACTACCTCCTGAAGTAATAAGCATGGTAAAACAATCTCAGGGCAGGGGCACCTGGGTGGCTCAGTCCATTAAGTGTCAGACTCTTGGTTTTGGCTCAGATTGTGATCTCACGGTTTTGTGAGTTCGAGCCCCACATCGGGCTCCAAGCTGACAGTGTGGAGCATGCGTGGGATTCTCTGTCTCCCTCTCTGGCCCTCCCCAACTTGCGCTATCTCTGTCTTTCTCAAAATAAATCAATAAACTTAAAAACATTAAAAAAAAAATCTCAGGGCAAGTACATGCCTACTAAACCAGCAGAAAGTATGAAAACTACAAAGCCTGAAGCCACAGAGAAAACCTGGATGGAGTCTCACAGTATAAATCGGTTCCATCCTTCTAGAGATCAATCCAACTGTGACTCTTTGACACAGTTATTTCTCCTTTGGGTACAGACTTCAGGAAACCAAAATAAAGAGAAAAGAAAGCTAATTTGCACAAAATATTCATAGATACACTGTTTATAATAGGAAAAAGAGCTCCCAAACAAAGGAGCTAAAATATGTGGCATATAAACAAAGCAAAATGCTCTAACGTTATTTAAATTGACATATTATGAAATATGTGTAATGTACACAGAACATAAGTATAGAATTGTGCATAATTTGCACAGAAAAATAATGTTCATGAAAAAAAATACATGCTGATGACAGGGAGGAAAGAGAAGAGAAGAAGGGAAGTCTGTTCATTGACCAAGACCCAAAATGAAACTGGAATGTGATCAATGTTTTATATTTAAGTTCTTGACCTTGGGACTCACAGCCTTACCTCCTGTTACCTTTGAGCTTGGTCTAAAGAGGCGTTTGTCAAACTACTGTCATGAAGAACCAGGTTGTTTTCTGTTGTGTTTTGTTTTGTTTCTGTTCATTAAGGAAAGATATGTGGTCCCACTGCACATGACTAGACCCTGGCTCAGCCAGATATGAACTTGCTCCCACGTGTAAGTCCCACAAAACCCAAACGGGTCTATATGCTGTCCAAACAAACTAATCCACTGCTCACACGCTTGGATGTGGCTACAATGTCAAGTTGCTATAGAAATTACTAAGTGCTTACTCTCAATGTTTGTACTTCTCTCTTGGCACCAGTCAGCTGACCACACTTGAGTAGCATTGGTCTAGAGCTAGTGGCTGCCATGTCCACACCCCATTCTTAGAACTGCCCAGTTCTGGAACGGGGCAGTTCTAAGAATGTGTCATGGTGAAGAAAGCGTGACTTCAAGGACCTTCAGAGACACCAAGCCTTCAGAGCAGCCCACATCAAAACTAGCTACACACACCGATGATGCCTTCATGACTGTACAAGCGCCCCCGATTCCACGCCTGTCCACTTATCCACCTGCCAGCCTCTGCCCATGACCACATCTCCTGACTCCTCACCCAGTGCTGCCAGTCCTGACCTTCAAATCCGTTTTTATTTCAGAACCGTTAGCATCTCACTCACTGAAATCTACAGCTGTGAGAAACCCATGCTTCCTTCATTTGAGGCCACTACGTTCAGAAGCTGAATCACACGTTCACTCCTTAAGGGTAGGGAAATCATGTCACATTCATTACTAAATTCCAACAACAGTACTCTCTGGGGCAGAGCAGAACTGAACAAACATATGGAATGAGTGGAAAAGTTTGTGTCTCTCACTCGGCTACATAGTTTAGTCTCTCTCTCAAACTGATCCTCAATGTCCTTCTGATTTGGATTTAAAACACTTCAGAGCACAGGCTCCATCTCAAGTCACTAAACAATGAGGATCACCGAAAGAAAACAGATGACCGTGCATAGAAAAACAGCCTCAGGTGGCTCAGTCGGTTGAGTGACCGACTTCGGCTCAGGTCATGATCTCACAGTCTGTGAGTTCGAGCGCCACATTGGGCTCTGTGCTGACAGCTCAGAGCCTGGAGCCTGCATTGGATTCTGTGTCTCCCTCTCTCTCTGCCCTTCCCCCACTCATGCTCTGTCTCTCTCTGTCTCAGAAATAAAAAAACATTAAAAAAAATTTGTTTAAAAAGAAAAACAGCCTCAGGCGCCTGCAGGAATACTAGGTTTTCAGGTTTGTTTGGTTAAAGTCAAGCCCTTAGCAGCTTGGACACTTGAACCCCATTACCCCAGCTCTCCTACTTTCTGTGACCAAGCCAGCCTCCTTGGCTCTTCAGGACTGTGACTGCCATGTCCACACCCTATGCCACCTTGGACCCTATCTGGCCCCTGCTTCCAGAGGTCACCCAGCCCAGAATGACCAATATGCGCTTCCCTGCCTGTTTTTAGCTAAATAAGATTCTAATTAGCATTTTCATGATGCACTAAACAGAAATGTGACCAATGTGTAACACTTGATTTAGAAACCTGAATTCACAAGGAAGTCAAGAAATACCACTCAGGGCTTCTCTGAAGTTCTATAACGATTCCCATGACAATTCTCCCACCTCACAATCAAAGAGAGAGGAGCAACATTAGAAGCCCATATGTTGTTTAATTGCACTCTTCAAAGCATGTCAATATAAATACGATGGGTACATAGCTGTTCATTTATTACTTTACATTGTATTATCCTACATGCCGTTCAGAAGTAACATCAAGAACGAAGTCACCTTTTTTTTATACCGCTGCCATTTAAAAGAATATTAAAACTGAGGTGAATATAAAGGTCAAGGTTACATGTTTTCAGAATAGCAAGTGAACAGTCATTTTAAATAAAAATACACCACATTGTCAATCAGTAGGTGTTCAGAGAACTTTGTTTACGATGGTGTGTTCTTGGAGACTTGGAGACCAGCCTCCGCTGGAAGACAGGAAGGGAGAGTGAGCCTGTGTGAACAGTGCGCTCAGGAAACAGAGTCGCTGCGTAACACTTGTTTTTATAACCACTGAACAGTGTGGAAAACAAGCGGTCATTGCCGCAAAGAGAAACATGATGTAGGTAGATGGAGTCACAACAAATCCACGTCCAGGACAAATTACATACTAACACCCAGGAAGACTGTGACTCACACATGCATGCAAAAGGCAGATGAAAAGGACAACACAGTATTTTCTAGAACACTGATTTTTTTTAAAGCAAAGAAAAAGAAATCAACTGACAAGCTGCTTGTAACAGTAAAAGGAAATAACCTGAATGCCCAAGTATGTGGTACATTCATGAAATATAACACTCCTCAGCCATTAAAATTGATTTGTAATGAGTAATTCCTGATATAGGAAAAGCACATGGTATTTCTGAGTGAAAGAAGCAGGTAACAAACCTGTATATGACGTTACAATGGACACAACATGCATGCACTACACGGCATGCGATGTTATCTCAGCATGAAGAGATAATGTGGGATTGCTTTCCTCATGTTGTCTTTTGGCATTTTCTCATTTTTCTTCAGAAAAAAATGATTCCTTTTTGGGGGCAACTGGACGGCTCAGTTGGTTAAGCATCTGACTCTTGACTTCAGCTCAGGTCATGATCTCACAGTTTGTGAGATCGAGCCCCATGTCAGGTTCCACACTCTGCTTGAGATTCTCTCCCTCCCTCTCCCTTTGCCCCTCTCCCACACATGCTCTCTCTCAATCTCTCAAAAAAAATTGATTCAGGGGTACTTGGGTGGCTCAGTTGGTTAAGTGTCTGACTTCGGCTCAGGTCATGATCTCACAGTTCGTGAGTTTGAGCCCTGCATCAAACTCTGTGCTGAAAGCTTGGAGCCTGGAGCCCCCTTTGGATTCTGTGTCTCCCTCTCTCTCTGTTCCTCCCCAGCTCACTCTCTCTCTCTCTCTCAAAAATACATAAACATTAAAAAAAAATTAATTGATTCATTTTTAATAGTAAAAAACAGTAAAATTTTTCTTAATTAACTATGTTTAGAACCAAATATACGTACACATAATAGAACAAATGCTCCCTTTTCTTAACCCAAGCTTTCCTTAGGCTTTAACAACCAACTTCATAGCTTTAAGAGTCTGTATCTTCTTGCAACTCACAATAAAAGTGTGACCTGAAAAAACTAAGAGATTATTTCAAAAGCTGTAGGTAAGAAAATTTGGGAACACACAATAAAAGAGGTGATGAGGAATATAATCTCAGGGAGACAGATGAGAATGTAATTACAACAAAAAAAAATGAAACAAATCAAGGACACTGTACCCCAGCTCAGGTAGACACCATGCATGTTTACAGAAGGGAGATAGAGATATCGTCTGTGTGAAGGGCAAAACAGCTACAAAAGAGAATGAAGCTGTGATGCCTTCTCTGGGGGCAAGAGAAGTTGGTGGGGTGTCGAGCAGGAGGTGTTTATTCAGCAGAGAGAGAGAGAGAAGCAGAGTTGGTGCTCTGATGACATGTAATCCTACTAAAAGATCACTCTGGCTACCGGAGGGATCTATAGGGTGGGGGTCAAGAGAGTATATGGTCATGAGGCTATGCAATCTAGACCCATGCTACCACTGGCCACATGTGAATATTTAGATCTAAATTAAGTTAAATTAAAAGTTCAGTTTCTTAAACACACTGGCCACATTTCAAGTGCTCAATAGCCACATGTGGCTAGGGCTTACCATATTGGACAGTGCAGATACAGAACAACTCCATCATCACAGAAAGTTCTTTTAGACAGTCCTTGTCTAACTAAGTAAGGCAAGATGGTGGCTTAGCCTGGGGGAGGTGGCAGGAGGTCAGGGAAGGGGACTCATAGCAGAGATGGGGAAACTTTGGCAGACGCAGGTTATAATTTTAGGATAGAACCCATAAACAAAGAAGATGGATTAGATTGTTGGGGTTTGTGGGAAAGAGCAGGATCAAGGACAGTTCCTGTTTTAACTCTTAGACTCGTAAGACTACCCACCTCTCTCTGCTCAACTCTTGCTTCCATCAAGCAACCACCTGTCTATTAATTCTGCCCTGCAGGTACTTCCATATATCTGAATGGTAGATATAAATATTCCAATGACCAGAGCACAGATTCCCAATACATTCTGGCTTCTAGAGCAAAACAAACAGACAAGAGTTTGTAAGTGCAAAAACTAACTGCAGGCAGATGGGAAACAAATGTGCAATAAGAAAGTAAAACAAGGTTCCAGAGCAAGGGCAGCCAGCATGCAATCCACAGAAAGCAGAAATGTGATGGTAAAAAAAAAAAAGCACTGTCAAAAAATAGTTCACCAGTAGAACAGAACTTCCAGAATGCAATATTTGCAAACTGTAAAACCTTGCTTCCAACGGCAAATCCACTGAAATAAAATTATCCAAATAAATCAAGTAGAAAAAACCAAATGCATATAATCCCAGGAGAGTGTAGGTCTCTCTGCTGAACATCGATAAATCATGCTTGTAGCCGTGAAGTGTTAAGAAAAACTAGAAATGTTGATGCAGTGATGATTCTTCCAGTTTGCTCCCACTTTGACGTTTTCCTCTCTGCAGAGGGCTCCCACGTATGCCTCAGAGCCATGCAGCCAACCCAGACAGCTAAAGGCAGAGTTCAAAGAGCTACATTCTGACACACCACAAATTTACTGTTCCACTGAAGCGTCATGTATTAACTTTTTTCCTAAGGATAAAACCAAATGCTTGCTCTGGGTATTTGGAGCAATGAGAATGCTGTCACCAGAACGGCTGGGGAAGGGTTAGGGCAAGGCCTGTGGAGCAGCTACTATGATGCTCATAGGACACATGGGCAGAGTAAAAATCATCAGAGTGAAGACACTGAGGTGAGCGTCCTCAGCAGTGCTAAACTGAAGCCACGATCCACCTAAGTAGTTCCCAGCTGACACACAAGAAGAGAAAATGTGAAACTACCTTGTCAAAGGTAAAAACCTTTTACACTCATTTCTTCTCATTTTTAAAAAGAGATGGCTTTCTTCAGGATGCATTTCCCCTGACAAACTCTATTAAATGTGAGGATTAGGTTTCCAGGAGAACCCATAAAAGCCCATCACGATGAGCTGGATTTGAGTATAATAGTGCTGAACAGAATACCCCCCGTCCAAGGAAGCCAGCACACATTCACGTCCAAGGCTTCTGCTGTAGGGCAGAAAACCTCATGCAGAATTGCCAAGTACGGGATGTCTCTCCTTGGCAACCCCAAGACCCTATAAATACCCATCTCACTTCTTCTCAGAAGGATCCCTACCACGAAATCCCACTAGAGAGGTAGATAACATTAAGTAGGTTTAATGGGAAGCCATGTTTATAACAACCCTGCAAGGTAGGTACTACAGAGACAAAGGCCCGGCGAAATTCAATGAAAGTAAGGCACCAGCTGAAGTCATGCTGCTACTCAGTAGTAACAGTGCAGGGGGGAGGGGTGGAACCCAGGCCAGTCTGGCCCTCCACATGCTGCCTGGTGCAACAGAGAAGCAGATGCTGTTTTGGTGGCAGGAGCTAGGTGGGCAGCTGTCAGTAAGCACACGCCACCACGGGAGCTCGGAGAAAAGAGCAGTTTCTTCTTTTTTTTTTACCAAAGCTGTTTCATTCCAGGAAAGCAGACCGGGCAGGCAAAGGAGAGCACACGAGTAGGTGGCTTGTGCCAGGTGTTCTGCCATGCTGTCCTGAAGGGGAGAAGAGAGGCTTCGGCAGGCCCTGCCATCTCCACTTCCCAAACTCGGAAGAACGGCTGGGGTCCCCGGGAGATGGCTGCTCCAGGCTGACAGCTCCCTGACCAGACAGCAGCGACACCCAACGTGCTGGGGTCCAAGACCCTGGCGAAGCAGCTGCAGGCTCTGGCGGCCCCACGGCTCACCCACCCTCATCAACTGATGTCCAGCCACTAGGCTGGATCTGTCAGTGATCCCGCTGCAGGCCTAGACATATAGTGCACATCAGCTGGGGCTCCTTCCAAAGCTTCAGGCTGGAGACTCAATGGCAGAACCTACCTAAATGGCACGTCCAAACGAGCAATTCAGCAGCTGTACCTAAAGGATACAATAGGTGAATTACTTTCACCCTTGACCCCTGCCTGCTCCTCTTTCCTCCTGGCCAGTCAATCCACAAATCCCACTAATAGACCACCAAACCTATTTCTTTTTTTTTTTTTAAGTTTATTTATTTTTGAGAGAGAGAGAGAGAGAGAGAGAGAGAGGAAGAGAGAGAGAGAATCCCAGGCAGGTTCCATACTGTCAGTGCAGTCCCATGCAGGACTCTGTCGCTCGAACCGTGAGGTCATGATGTGAGCCGAAGTTGGACCTTAAAATGACTGAGCCACCCAGGTGCCCCTAAGCCTATTTCTTTTTTTTAAATTTTTTTTTTCAACGTTTATTTATTTTTGGGACAGAGAGAGACAGAGCATGAACGGGGGAGGGGCAGAGAGAGAGGGAGACACAGAATCGGAAACAGGCTCCAGGCTCTGAGCCATCAGCCCAGGGCCCGACGCGGGGCTCGAACTCACGGACCGCGAGATCGTGACCTGTCCCTAAGCCTATTTCTAACAGCTGCTGCGACAGAGACATCTGTGTCCTGGTCACCACTGTGTAGCCACATCCAAAAAATTAACCAAGACCAAAAAAGCAACCTTTGGTTTGATTAGGAGAAAGTTTCCATAAGTGCAACTCACAAGAGCTATTCGCCTCTAGGCCAATCGCCCATGGAGTCCATATGGGGCAGATTTACTCTAGTGATTTTATTTCATAAAACAGTAAAGACTGCATGTATTCCATCTATGACTGCTCATGCAACGTGATTATCTGTTCAGATTTCTAATTCCTGGAGGACACAGGGCCCCAAGCTCCTGAGTTTCTCCACGCAGTACTCCCCCACCTGACTGACCATCTCACCTACCTCATGTATGCCTTTGATACGCTCCTTCTGTCAGGCTCCAGGCCTTGAAGTCACCTCCAACTCCTTCCACGCCTTCACCCACTGCATATTCGGTCACTAAGCTACACTGATCAAAATTTCTGAGTTTGTTCCCGCCACCCTGCCATCTCTAGCCCAACTGTCATCGCCCCAATGAAAGTACCCACCCCCAAAACTACAGGAGCCCTAGCTCGATCCGCATTCAAGCTCTCCCCACCTCTCAACCTCACTTCTCACTCCACTTCCAGGACAGCCACAGCAAATAACCACTGTTCCCTAGCTCATAACTGGCCAGCCCATCCGGCCTAACCTTACAAGACCCACCATTACAAGCCACAGAGGATTCAGTCCTGCTTTCCAGTCTCCCCCTCTTCCTTACATGTGTGCGGAACTCGGTCACAGCTCTGTGCCTCAGTCCCCTCCTCTCACAAAATGCCACTTTTTGAGATCCCATCCAGGTGTCCAGACCAGTAACTTTGCCAGATTTTACTGATTATTCATTCTCATGTCTGAAATCTCCATACATTACAAGTGCCATGTTATTTAAAACTTAAATACCCTATTTAGTGCTGCAGGGTCTGACCTCCTGACACATCAGGGCTTAAGTCACTTCTGTGTCATATACCAGTCTTTGAACAAGTCCCTGAACAAGCTACCTAACCTCTCTGACTCTCAGTTTCCTCTTCTGTAAAATAGAGTAACAATAGTAGTTATAATTTACAAGCCAGTTACTATTGTAATTAAATGAGATGTATATAAAAGTACCCACTACCGTGTTTGACACCTAACAGATACACAAAATTGGCACTCATATTCCACCATGCTAGAAACATCCATGCCATACCCATCTTTACTGTGGTCCTGTTCCCTCCTAAATACTCAAACTCTCCCAGGGCAGTGCTACATGCATTGTAGGTTCTAAGTAAGTATTAATGCTTGCTAATTAACACAAAACTTTTATTTAATTAATTAATTTATTTTGAGAGAGAGAGAGAGAGAAAGCCCAGGAGCACAAGCAGAGGAGGGACAAATAGAAAGAATCCCAAGCAGGCGCTGCACTGTCAGTGTGGGGCCCGATGTGTGGCTCGAACTCATGAACTGTGAGATCATGACCTGAGCTGAAATCGTAAGTCAGACACTTAACTGAATGAGCCACCCAGGTGCCCCCAAAACATTCTATTTTTAATCTCATCACAGGAAGCACATACTATTATGTACCTCAAGCAACATCTCTAGTCTGCAGGCATGTTCAGATTCATTCAATTCTTGTCATTATTGTATTGACCTCCTGTTCCAGCCCTAAAAATAGCTGCTCTTGTTCCCATCTTCCCTATGCACGGGGACAAGGGGAGTCCTGGGCTGACGGCCCACAATACTGGACGTGAGCAGCAGCACAGATGCCTGAGCTACATCCACAGAGACCAGCCCTCCTGTCACTTCCCTCAGGGCCACCATGTGTGAACACCTCTACCAAGATCCCTGTGGCATCTAGAATCACAACACACAAAACACTCAGCAAGTACCCAAGACAATTTTCCCTAGCTTGACAAGGGTCAAGCTTACAACTTTTCAGATTATAATATGACAGAATAAATATATGGTATTGGTTAATTTTAATAACATTTTTTATTCCAAAAGATATGCTCATGATTCTTAAAAAATAGGAGGAAAAAGGGACAGATGCAGCATGACTAGCACAGGTCTACAAATGGCACAGTCTTCTGTCTTCTCTTTTCCCTTTAATTCTCTAAGACCCCAACTGTTCCGTGTCCTCGACAAGCAGTATCCCAACCATGATGGAGATGTACAGAGTGTTTTGAAAGCACAGGAAAACAAGTGTCTAACTCAGCTGGGGGGCGGAGGGGCAGTGGTGAGGGCCTCACAGAGAACAACCAAGCTGGTTTTTAAGGATCAGTGGGGTTTTCCCAGGGGGGTGAGAGGTTGGGAGAAGCCATTCCAGGCCAAGGGAGGAGCATAAGCCAACACATGGAGTGCTGAAAGCATGGAGCGTGTGAAGAAGGCAAAGTCCCTTGGCCAAAGGGACTGTAAGCAGAGGGCGGGTGCTAAGTAACAACACTGGCAGGGAAAGTTGGATCGACTTGGTAAACTGATTTGAGGTGCTGTGTTAGGAAAGTCTCAATGGTGCTTTGAAAACATCTAGGCAGGGAAGTGGCATGGTAAGACCCATGTTTTAGAAAAACTGAGTACACTATGGCAGACTGGAAGGGAAGCAAGGTAGTCAGTGAAGAAGCTTCTTGCGCAAGAGTCCAGGCAAGAGATGATGAGGGTCTGGGCCTGGGCCGAGGATGAGAGAGGAGCCTACACCAGAACCTGGTCTCTAATGGGAGCCACACCACGTCCACAGCAGCATTACACACAACAGGCAAAGAGTGGGAACAACCCAAGTGTCTAGCGGCACGTGAATGGATAAACACAATGCATTATACACATACATTGGAATGTTACTCAGCTTTAAAAGGGAAGGAAATTGTGACACAGGCTACAACATGGACACCCCCTGAAAACATTACAGCAAGTGAAATAAGCCAGTCAAAAAGGATGACGACTGTGTGATCTTGCTTAGATACAGGACCTAGAGCAAATTCATAGAAACAGAAAATAAAATGGAGGTTGCCAGAGGATGGGGCATGGGGAGTTATTGTTCAAGGGGAGGACAGAGTTTCAGTTTTGCAAGATGAAGAGTTCCAGAGATGGGTGGTGGTGATGGTTTCGCAACAGTGTGAACGTACCTAAGGCCTACTGAACAGCAGACTTAAAAACGGTGAAGATGGCAAATTTTATGTTATGTGTATTTCACAGTTTCTTTAAAAGCAGGAGAGGGAGAGGGAGGCAGAGTTGATAATATCGTACATCTCCTAGCCTGTGGCCCTAAATGAAGCGCAGCACCTTTACGGAGCTCCAGTCCACAGAAGGACAACACAGGGGAGTGGAAAGAGAATTCGGAGTTGCACAGATGTCCAGACTCATTACAACTGAGAACAAAAACTTTCCCAAAAGGCTCCCTGACAGGATCAGCATCGTCCCTTACACTCCTGAACTCTAAAAATGATACAACTTAAAAGGTAATTAACGGCAGCCAAAGAGAGATAGGAAATGACTTCTTCATTACTCATTTGGAAAAGTGGGATTCTAGCGTACATGGGGCAGATTACACAAATAAATCAATTCACTCCTTTCTGAAACCCAAAGAAAAGAACTGTAAAAATGTTATTTTCTTTAAAGTGTATTCATTTTTGAAAGAGAGAGAAAGCACAAGTCAGAGAGGGGTAGAGAGAGACAGAGAAAGAGAGAATCCCAAACAGGCTCCGCACTGTCAGCGCTGAGTCCGATGCAGGGCCTGAACCCACGAACTGTGAGATCATGACCTGAGCCAAAGTCAGACACTTAACCAACTGAGCCACCCAGGCATCCCGCAAAATATTATGTTTTTAAACACATAAACCATAGAAACAGGACTGAAGATGGAGAAGCACTAAAAGACTAAGACGAGCTGACAAAGCTGAACCCTAGGCCTGCAACAGAGAAAACCAAGACCCTATCTTACATATACCCCTGAATTTCCAAAAGGCTCCACAACCAGCAGCTCCAGGTAACTCTGGAAACTGGGGTGAAACAAGGGGTAAAACAAGACGGAAAGTTTGGGGGCACCTGGGTGGCTCTGTCAGTTGAGTATACGACTTCATTTAAGCCCCACATCAGGCTCGTGGGAGCCTGCTTCGGATCCTCTGTCCCCCTCTCTCTGCCCCTCCCCTGCTTGTGCTGTCTCAAAAATAAACAAACATTTAAAAAAAAAGAAAAAGGGAGAAGGAAGGTTTGGAAATCCATCCAGGTAAGCAGTCAGAAACCCAAATCCCTCCTCCACTCCCAGTGGTGCCTCCCACACTGGTAACCCCTGGAGATTTATTCTCTGAAGCAGGTAAAAACACAGCAGTCGGGTCTGTGGGACAAGGAGTTCAGGTAGGAATAAGGGTTCCATTCTGAATACATGGAGACTTAGAGGTGTATGTGTAATGTATGTCTATCAGTCCAGATGTAGACCCAAAATACCAACTATTCTAGGTATTTCAGGCAGGGAGGCGTTTAACACAGGGCATTAGAGGTTTGCTTAACAATCACATGGCTGGAGCTGTGAGAGCCAAGGTCAAAGAAACCACCATTCATGTTCAGGAAATCAAGATGCACAAGCATCTTAAGAAACTGCAAAGATGATCCCAGCTCCCCCATGGCTGAGGTAGCTCTGAGTCCCAGACGGATACTCTGAAGCTGATGAAAATCCCACATCTGGTATGTACCTTTGCTGCAATAGCAGTAGCAACTTCTTCTGAAACTCTCGCTGGCAGAACCGAAATCAGAACCCTCCTGTCAAAGGATTCTGGCAACTGTAGTGCCCAGGTTCCCAGCCCCTACAACATGGGAGATGGCTTAACAAAACGGGTTGAGGACCGGGAGACCGTATCCAGCCAGTATTCAACATCCAGATGCCAAGACCACCCTCGCGCTCTCCTCCCACTCAGTTCCCTGCTCCCCAAGTACTGGAGGGCAGACCTTCCCTTTCCGGGCAAAAGAGAACAAAAATCTCCCAGCCAGTGGCCAAAGGAAAAAAACAGGGTGCTAAAATTTTAGGTTCTCAAAGAAACAGCCCAGCCAGATCACACTACAGTGACGCTCACAGAAGAATAAGGTATTCTCATCTCCAAAAAGGCCAACAATTCCCAGCAAAGTAGCTGTAATTTTTTTCTAAAGGAGTCAAATTCCCTACATTTTAATTTGCTTCAAAAAAAATGGGCATGAGTTTAAAAAATAATGTACATGACACATATGACTTCTATAGTTGAGCTAAGATTAACAATCAATTATTCAATCCCCACATATGTGAAAACATGAACCCATAAAAGCCACAACACAGGTGAGATGTGTTACTGAAGCAGCCAGTTGTACTTTTCTTACCTAAACTCTAGATCTTGGGTTTTCAAAGTATGATCTGTCATGCCCCCAAACCCTTAGTGATCTACAAGGTCAAAACTATTTTCATGACATGAACTTATCTACCTTTTTCACTCCTGTTCTATCCTGAGCATACAGGGGCATTTTTCAGAAGACTACATGACATCTGATGACATCATCAGCCTAATAACTAACAGAGTGGAAGTTGTTTTCAATTTTTCTGTCTTAATCTCTAATATGGTAAATATAAATAGAAACCACACAAAATCTCTTTGGGGTCCTTGAAAATATCTGAGTATACAGGGGTCAAGAATCTTGAGAATCATTGCTATAAAACAATGTTTTAGAGGCGCCTGGGTGGCTCAGTCGGTTAAGCATCTGACTCTTGGTTTCGGCTCGGGTCACTATCTCTCGGTTCATGAGTTCAAGCCCTGGTTTGGGCTCAGCACTGCTGGTGCAGAGCCTGCTTGGGATTCTCTCTCTCTCTCTCTCTCAAAAATAAATACATAAACTTAAAAAAAATGTTTTTGTTAGTTGCTTTTAGAAAGGAACTTTTAATATGTAAACCTAATTAGAATTAGTTTGTTTATATCTTCAAAGAGGAAAAAATAAATGTTTTACTATCTTGTATCTGTTGATCCCTTAGGAGGAGGAATTTTCTACACAGATCCCAAATTATTTTTCCCCTACAGTAACCACCATGATGACAAGTCTCATTGCCTGGAAGGCAGCTCACAGTGAGTCCCTAACAGGAACTGTTCCTACAAGTAAAGGATCGCAAAGCCTTTCCCAATGGATATGTAAACCAGCCCCTACCCTGAGGCCCCAGTTCCCCAGAGTTTTACAAAGACTTTCAGGAATGTGGAGAACCAGCAGTGGCATCTCAACATCACCAAGGGGCCTCAGAGCTTCAGAGAATGGGAAACAAGATCCCTCTGACAAAATAATGCTGATGCTGGAAGGGAAGGGGAGGAATGAGGGACTCTCACATCCTCTTGAGCCACCTCTGCAGCTGCTTGTCACAGCAGGTGTGGCCTGAGACCTCTCTCTTCTCAGCAGCTGCTGGTGCTGGGAAACCTGCTCAGCCCCTCTGGCACAAATACAAACCTCGAAGACTGAGAGCATTTCACTCCTGGAGCACCTTTGATCAACAGACCACGGGAGCCAGTGGATAATCACTCCCCTCGTCCATGTCCCAGGCGGAGAACACTGAGATACATTCAACAGTTCCCCAGGAAGTCCCTGGCTGGATTGAGCACCAGTGGTCCACTGTGGCAGCCGGCTCCATAACTCACTCTTGGATTGGCTTTCCCTTTTTCCTTTTGTTATTATTCCCTTGGACGTTCTTCCTCTTATGTTCCCTGGGATACCCAAAATAAACTGCCCATGCTAAGCTCCTGTCTCAGTCTTTCAGTTGACCCCACCTAAGACAAGGCATAAGATAAGCTCTCCACATCCAGACAGGTGGGGAAGGGACATAGCACAAGAGTGGCCCTCCTTGTCCCCATTCCTAAAGCTTGGCAAAAAGCTTCACATCTAGCAGATGTTTTAAAACTCTCAGTTAAGTGAAAAGAGAAGGAAGTGATGACAAACTATGGAAGACAGACTGTAACTGCTCTGTTGTATGACATAGACTCTAAGTAAAATGGGCTTCAGAGAAAGGGATGAAGTCTCAAGTAGAAAGGGAAGGCTGAGAAAGACTCCCAAAGATGATCAAGAAAGGAAGGTGGCTCCAGGAAAGGAAATATGAGTCTTAGCCACTGGAGACCCAGAGACTGGCCTCCCCAGAGCTGGCAACCTAGAAGCTGAGGGGAGGCAGGACAGAGTGTATGCAGATGAATGAGGGGTTCGACAACCAAGGAGAGAAGTAGAGTTTATATGGTGGTCCATGAAGGCTTGTGAGAAAAGTGCGGACCAATGTCTTCACTTAACCACACCAACCTTTCTATATAACTCTGAAGACTGGGCTTACAACCCGTGACTGACTCTCTTTATCTCTTTCTTTTCTTCCCATAGTGATTACTACTTGGCCAGGCACTCTTCACATATTAATTTATTTAATCCACAAAACAACTCCATGAGGTAGGTTCTATTATTGCCCCCATTTTACAAAGGGAGAAACTGGACCACAGACAAGTTACACAGCTGGGAGACAAGAGCATGGGTTCAAACCCTGCCAGTCTGGTTCTCTCTCTCACATCTGTCCCCCACAGTCAATAAAGTCACCATATTCTACATGATAATCCTACATGATTCCTTTCACACTGTTTCTTATATGTTGTATCCTCAGCATTTTCAGAACCTATAACCACATGTAATTCATACATTTCCTAGGCATTAGTTGAGTTCCTGGCATATACATATGCCAGATGCTGCACCAGCAGCTGGGGATAAAGATGCAAAGTCCTCACTCTCCAGGAAAGTCCCATTACACATCTTGCAAGATGAAACAAGTCATGGAGAGGTGAGCCTGTAGGTCAAGGTGAGAAGATGGGCCTGGGATGAAATTGGGATGAATTGGTAGGTGAAAAAAAACAAATTCTCACTCATTCCATAAGTGTTACTGAGTATCTGCCATGTGCAAAGTCCTAGAAGACAGGAAGGAAAGGAAGGAACACTGAAATGAGTTACCATACAGTCCAACCCAATCCTCATACCCACACAGGTGAGGAATAACAAAGCTGTTCACACCACGCCTGAGAAATAGTAGATACATAATAAAAAAATGATCAATTTAGTCTTCCTCTAACTCCACTTTAAATCACATAACTTACAGTTTTCCATAACTGACCACATAAAATCAAGATCCTGTTGTAGGTATTCAAGGCTCTCATCGTCTACTCTCTACTTACTTGGTTCTGACCTCACTACTTATTAAATCAATCTTTTTCTTCCCAATACATCACAGGCAAATAAGGAGAACACATTCACACTTTATGTGTCTGCCCATGTGATTTACCTTTACTGCACGTTGGTCTTTTTTTATTTCTATCCATCTTTACCTATGGCTACTTTCAAAAGTATCCAATGCTAGGATGATAATTTTTTCCACTCACATGGTTTTGGCCTTTCCTCTACCACAGTCCTGTGGCACTTGTAGATTAAAGCCTCTGGTGTGTTTGGCACCAGTGGATTTAACTGTTTGGCTCTCACAGTCGAGCATGTAGGAGCTGGCACACAGTAGGTGCTCAAGAACCTGTATGTGATTCATGATGAAGCAGTACCAGAGAGAAAGATCTTGCGTTATCATACATAGTGTTTTGACATCACTTGTTATAAAACCTTCTTTCTCTTTCTCCCCATAGATAATGAAATATAATGATTCATCAGCCTTGTAAATAAGCCCAGTCTCCCCAAGGAACTACTGTGACATGAATGAAATCATCATTTTACACTGGACACGATGCTTCTAGAATGGTGTTTGGCACACAGTTAACTCCCAGTAACTATTTGTGGAAGTGAATTAAAACAATCAGCTTTTTTTTCACACCTGCCACATACTATATCATGTGGTAAAGATTTTTAATACCAAAGTTTTAAGAATTTGAAGAGCAGCACAGATCAAATACAGTAAAAGTAGCTTTATCCACTCTACATGTTGTGCTATCCTGAAAGACTAGGCCACTCTCTTCTTCCTGGACTTCACAATCGGTCAGTTGCTTAAGTTAGGGAAGACCATCATCCCTCTCCACCCTTAGGAGCTATTAATGGGAACCTGCCCATCACTAGACACAAAATCTGAAAATGGCATTTTCAAATACTTTGTGGAGAACAGGATTTAATGACACCGCTGACAGTCACTTTAAGTAGTGTGATCACAATATTTAAGTATTAAATAAAACCATCTCATTCCACTTAGACCTTTTTGAAAGAAAATAAATAAGTAATGAACGAAAAGCAAAATTTTTATCCCCCAAATGATCTGAAATTAGCATAAAAGAAAACCTAAATATCCTAGAGAGAGGATATTAATTCCGGGACTCCAATATGTATAACAAACAAATATGCTTTGACATCACCCAATATCAACCCACCAGATAATAAAGGATACTTTGGAAAATTGGTCTCTCATTTGGTTTTTCTTTTTGTTCCCCCTCCAACGATACTCTACATAATGTGAATAAAATGTGTTAGACTATTGTTTGAAACCTGCCTCAGTCCCTCTAATCCAACGCACCTCCCGGTTGCATTGAGATCTGCCGGTGACACATGAGATCTAAAGTGGGTGGATAAAAATAACCTGGTCCTCAAAAAGACATGATAAACGCCAGACAGCTGAGTCACTTTGAAGCCCATCTGACTCTTGAAAGGGACATTCACCCTCCTTTTCCTTGTCACACATATACATACCACCTGGTGAAAAACACCACCAACCTCCCTGGGTGGAAGGCGGTGATCTGTCGTAACTTCCCCCTCCAGTCTCAGGTCACAACCCGCGACTAAACTTTTAATAATTTATACTAATGCATCTCAGCCCCAGCTACTCATTTAGAAGAGGAAGGGGAAAGACTTAAAGGAACCGTAATGATTCAGTAGACCCCCTATTTCTGCTGCCCAATTGGAGGCACCCGAAGGTTTCCTGTGACATTCTAACGGGAAGAAAAGGAGTGGGGGAGCAATGCAAAGTGGAGATAGAAAAGCTCAGCGAGGAAATCAGAATCGTCCAGGAGCGGGAATCCCTGGGCAGAGCAAACGGTCCCAGAAAGAGAAGGGTTGTGCGTGTCTACGGGGGATCGATGCGGTCCACCCGCCCGCCCTCCACTCTCGCCCCGGGGAGGACGCAAATCATCTGCAACGTGCAGTTCAGATCAGGGAACTCTTCCATTGGATCTACCTTTCAAACGGTGGCGGGGCTGGGGCCAGGCAGCTGGGAGCCGGGGCCCAGTCAGCCTAGGAAGGCTGGCGGAGCTAAGCCTCGGCGACCCAGTGCTCAGCAGCAGCAGCCTCGGGGAAAGCAGCGCCCGGCACGCAGCAGGCGCTCACTAAGTGTTTTCCGAACTGCAGTGCCCCTGAGCCAACTCCACCGCCGCGGGAGGAGGTCCCCCGGCTGCCACTGCGCATCTTCTCCCCCGGCTTCACGTGCCGCCCAGTTCCGCGGCTCGCGGCCGCCACAGGCCGCTGGCACCGCGACCCTCCCCCGAGGCGCCGCGAGCGCCGCCGAGCCTCACTTACGGGGGAGTCGTACGAGAAGGCGCACTCGTTCTTGTACACCCTGTCCCCCGACCTGGGCACGCGGATCGTGGGCATGTGGGGCACCAGCAGCTCGCCGATGTCTCCCGCAGCCATCTTCCTGCTGCCGCTGCCGCCCGGCATGCCGAACAGGGCGCCCCGGCGCTGCATGGCCGCGGCGCGCACCCGAGCCG
>NW_024412400.1:72027581-72100510 GCF_014898765.1 Herpailurus yagouaroundi | reverse complement strand
GGAGGGTCAGAGAGAGGGAGACACAGAATCTGAAACAGGCCCCAGGCTCTGAGCTGTCAGCCCAGAGCCCGACTCAGGGCTCGAACCCACAGACCGCGAGATCATGACCTGAGCCGAAGTCGGCCGCCCAGCCAACTGAGCCACCCAGGCGCCCCGCTTGCCCAGCTCTTCTAAATTCTCATACCAACACGCAAGGCTCAAGCAGACTTCACATCCAGGTTCATGGATGATGCTTGCTTGTCTAATTACAGGAAAAACTTTACCCAAAAGCACTCAAAACCTACAGTTTAAAAATTTTTTAGATTAAACGCAATTTAAATCGAGACAGTTTTTCACCCTTCAGACTGATTAACATGTATTGCGTTGGCCTGGGTATAGGAAACAGGCCTCATATACATTGTTGGTGGGAGTAAAAACAGTAAACAATAACAATATTATTGACCATAATTTTATATGCATATACTGTTTCCAGTATATGACGCTGCAGATGACCAGGAATTCCTCATCTAGACATTTATGCTACAAATAACTTCACACTGTGTAAGGATATTTGTTAGAGCATTGTTCATAGTAAAAAAAAAAAAAAAAAAATGGAAACAGCCTAAAGATCCATGTGCAGGAAGTGGTTAAAATACAGCACTGTTGAGAAGAAGGAAGCACTTGGTGTGTGGTGATGTGGAGCAATATCCAAATCACATTACTTGAGAAAAAAAGCAAAGTGTGTATTGGTGTGCAAAAGCAAGGACTGCATGCAAGGCACTCTGATACACCCTGCATACCACAGGCCTTCCTTGCAGGTGGTTGCACCTGTGGTAAATATTCTATCTATACACATCCAGAGGCTACTATATATATATATATATATATACACACACACACACACACACACACACACACACGCGCACGCAAGAGCGCACACACATAGTATATGTGCATGCAGGTGCATGCGTGCGTGTGTGTGTCTGTGTGTTTGGCCTTCAGATGTTTCTAGAAGACTACATAAGAAACTAATGACAGTCAGGCTCTATGGAGAGGAACATAAAGCCAGCGATTAAAGAGCGATCTACAGCCAGTCTTTACCTTTCTCTAGAAAGGTACGTTTTTATTATATGCAACTATTACTTTAAAAAATAATTAAAGTAGCCTGGGTGGCTCAGTCAGTTGAGCTTCCGACTTTGGCTCAGGTCGTAATCTCATGGCTGGAGAGTTTGAGCCCTGAGTTGGGCTCTGTGCTGACAGCTCAGAGCCTGGAATCTGCTTCAGATTCTGTGTCTCCCTTTCTCTACCCTTCCCCCACTTGCCCTCTGTCTTTCTCTCTCTCTCTCTCTCTCTCTCTCTCTCTCTCTCTCTCTCAAAAATAATAAAACTTAAAAATAAATAAAAATAAAAAATAATAATAATTAAAACTCAATTATACACTCTAAGTTCAATAATCAGTTAACATGTTTTTGGTATATTAGGTTCACATACCTATATTGCTTTCAAGATGTCATTGCAAATGGGTAAAAACCAACATACATTTTGGCAAGACTGGAAAGACATGTAAAATTTAAAGAGTTATGTTTAGAATTTGGTTATAGGATTTTGTTTCTATTTTCAAAATGTCTTCAACGATATTACATTTGGTTTATAATATAAAAATGTACCAAGACAAAAAGAGAAACTTCACTGAAAAAACCTGGATCAATTACAGAAACTTTTAATTTAATTTTACAAATTCTATATATGAATTTATAACCGGACTATTTCAATGAGAAAAGTTTTCAACCAGCAATACTGGTGCTTCATGTAAACCTCATTGGCACCAACACTGCCACTGCCCAAAGTTCAACCTGACTATTTTACTAATGGACCAGTTTCTGCATGTAGATCTTGATCAAAGAACAGGAATAAAGTGATGATGGGTAAACAATTTTCACTTCCAACATAAGTTCACTGTCCTCCTGAAGAGATGTCAGAGAACCTAAGACTAAGAACTAACTTGTGTCCCATCAAGTATTCAGTCCACCATGTCACTCTACTGCTCAAAAGCCTCTTTGTAGGACATTGACAGTGAGTTTGCCTCCCATGGCCTTGCATTCAAGGACCTCGCTCTTTGGCACTCTCTCAGACTTGACTCCCACACCTTCTTCTGGTGAGGTGGATTATATTGTACCCAGGGATACATGTACTTGTCTCCTAGCCTTGGTTGAAAGCTCTCCGCTCTCATTTGTATCTTCTCAATCCTTTCAAGCCTTTTCTGACTGTTCCAACCCTCAGGGATGGGTCTTAAATGCAGACAGCCCCTACTGCCTGTGCCTATCATCGCATACTGCCATGTGACTTCTTTTGTACTGTTAATTCGTCTTCGTTCCCTATCCTTTCCCTCTCTAGAGATAATACACTGTTTGAAAGAAACTCTGTTTCTTAGGATCCTTGCACATTGTGGAAACTCAGTGGAATAGTGCGCGCCCATAAAGGTACTGCTCTGTTTATTTTGGGCACCCAATAAGTATCTACGAGGTGAATGACTCACATCTGTGACATTGTAATAGATATGTTTTGCAGTCAGCTTTGTGTTTTATGTAAAATACATTGTTTCACAAATGCTGTTCCCAGAACTGACATAGGTTACATTAAAACATGACATGAATGTTACTGTGACTAATGCCAAAAAGGGGAATTGGGGAAATCTACAGAGAAAAAAGATATCTTAAGTATTTCAATTAGTGGAATAGCTCTTGACCTCAGATGCCCTCCAATAATGCTCAGTGATCTAGTAAAGCCATATACGGTGATAGCTTGTTGTGGGGAATATCCATAAAATTTTCTATCCTGGCAGCTAGCCTCCACAAGAAGCATGGGTTATTAAGTGTAAAAACAATAGGTCACTGCTTGAGAAATGTACTGCTTTTTCCATTTAAGAAAATCTCTAGGGACTCCTGGGTGGCTTAGTCAGTTAAGCATCCAGCATTGGTTCAGGTCATGAGTTCAAGCCCCACATAGGCGTGTCTCCTGTCAGCACAGAGCCTGCCTTGGATCCTCTGTCTCCCTCTATCTCTGCCCCTCCCCCCTCTCAAAAATAAACATTAAAAAAAAGAAAATTCTATATTACCATCAAAAGTCATGTTATAAGAATATTCATTGACATGGAAAAATGTTCACTATAATGCAAACTTCAAGAATTGGTAATAAATAAACATATACACTATTATTTGCTTAAATACATATACACACACACGTATATATAGGCATAGCATAGAATAGGGATTAGATTGGAATGGGTCATATGTTAATGGTAGTTATCTCTAAGTGAAAAAAAGAAATTTTGTGCTTTTCTGTGTTATTGCAATGTTTTACATTAACTATGCATTTATTTTTTTTTAATGTTTATTTATTTTTGAGACAGAGAGAGAGCATGAATGGGGGAGGGTCAGAGAGAGGGAGACACAGAATCTGAAACAGGCTCCAGGCTCTGAGCTGTCAGCACAGAGCCTGATGCGGGGCTTGAACTCATGGACTGCGAGATCATGACCTGAGCCGAAGTCGGTCGCCCAACCGACTGAGCCACCCAGGCGCCCCCATTTATTATTTTTTTTAATAGGGGAGATATTAACTTTTTATACTATCACTGATTATGTCAATTTCTTGGCCACTTGCCCTCTTTCTTATCTGTTTGTCCCTTTCACCACGCATATAAAACTAAACAAGTTTCTTATGGACAATCTGCATAAGTAAAAGGTAGGTTCACACTGGAATGAGCAAACTCCTTGAACAATTCTTAACATCAAGATGAGATAAGCTGTTAGTCAATTTAAAAGGAAATCTGAGATCCCTGTTCACGTCTTGGGGTTCTGTGATGTGTAATACTCACCACAGTTCTTCCAGAAGCCTGACTCATAAGTTACTCATAGAGATAGGTAGGCATATTGCCTTTCAGGCCAGTCTGACACCATCCCTACTCATGTCCACTGTCATTTCCATGTACACACAGGAAGACATGTCCTCTGCTCAGGTGTAGAAAAGACTATTGTAAATACAGTAAAACACACACACACACACACACACACACACACACACACACACCATGGGGAAACAGATTACTTTTCAGGCTTCCTAGTAAATGGGCAAAGCAACCTAAATATGATACATACTGGCTCCAAAATCCAAAGAAACTCATCAAACATTGTGCCTCATTGTTAGTGATAGGGAGCTCAAGATGAAGAACTTAACCTTCATTTTTCTATATTATTAAACTCCCCTCTGGAATTTCACTGGGATGGCAAGGCCCTGTATTTCTCAGAATATATCTCCTACCCTCTGTCACAGGACATCTGTCACTTCCTGCTCCCCAGGTCCTGTCTGCACATTGTCATTACTGTCGGGATTAACATGATGTCCTGTAGATGCTGATGGCCAAGACCAGGAGTCGGTGCACTGCAGCCCATGGACCAAATCCAGCCTGCCATCTGCTTTGTAAATAAAGTTTTGTTGGACTCCAACCACACTCATCCATTTGCATATCATCTATGACTGCTTTTGTGCTATAACAGCAAAGTGCAACAGAAACCATATGGACCCAGAGTATTTATATCTGACCCTTTATAGAAAAGTTTGCCAACCATTGGTCAAGATCAATACAGGTTATACGTTATGATCCAGAATCAGAGAATTGGCATCACTTTAGACTTGTGCTACTTACCTCCAGATGATGGCAAACCTGTTTATCTGAATGGAACAAATGCTTTCACCAGATCAGTAGCTGCAAAACAAATGCCAGGAGATGTGTTCATTTGCTTCAGTAAGGAGATCATCTCTAGAATACCAGCTAAGTTGAAATCACCACCCTGTTAACTTTACCCCAGTCCACCAGCATTCTCCATTCTAATGGTGAAAATAATAGGAAATGATGGGAGAAAGAATGGGAATATGATAGCAATCATCAACTCTGTGTCTTCCTGGTCTTTGATATAGTTTCACTGGAAGAGCAGCTTTATTTCATGTTTACACTGTTGTTAGGGAGAGAAAACACCAGTGGCTCCCTCTTGGTTTTTCCTACTCTAGTAATGGTTACTCCAACAGGGAAGGGAGCCATTGTGCAGATCCTACAGTTCACTAAGGTCACGTATTCCAATAATACTTTCAAGAGCTGGAGTACTATCTACAGGATGAGCTTGGGTCCCTCTCTGCCTACCATGAGGCAAACAGGAGTCAGAAGCTCACACATCAGGGGCACCTGGGTGGCTCATTTGGTTAAGCATCCAACTCTTGATTTCAGCTCAGGTCATGATCTCACAGTTTGTGGGATCGATCCCCGCATCAGGCTCTGCACAAATAGCATGGAGCCTGCTTGGGATTTTCTCTCTCCCTCCGTCTCTGCCCCTCTCCCCCTTTCTCATTCTCTCTCTCTCTCTCTCTCTCTCTCTCTCTCTCTCAAAATAAATAAACACTTAAAAATAAATAGGGGCACCTAGGTGGCTCAGTCAGTTAAGCGTCCGACTTCGGCTCAGGTCATGATCTCGCGGTTCGTGAGTTCGAGCCCCACGTCGGGCTCTGTGCTGACAGCCTGGAGCCTGTTTCAGATTCTGTGTCTCCCTCTCTCTCTCTGACCCTCCCCCATTCATGCTCTGTCTCTCTCTGTCTCAAAAGTAAATAAACGTTAAAAAAAATTTTTTAAAAAAGAAGCTCTGTGGTATCAACTAACTCCTGTCTGTGACAGTGACTATCTAGCATGGTGGCTTGATGCAGGTCTTTGCTTGCTAAACTTGGATTTGAGGAGGGTGGGATACATCTTAGTGGAATGTCCACTGCTTGCGCTCCCAGGAGCCCCACGATAAACGATAGCCAGAGTTATCTGTGAATTAGCCGTTCCCTAAGATCTGTCAATCACGTTTAGATTGCTGCCTAATACCATAACCATGCCAGCTTTGCTCATGGTATGAATTACTACCACCCGGGGCATCTCTCTAGGACTCTTAGCCCCACAGAGATCAGAAAGCCCACTTCAGGGAAAACTTTTGTAAGAAGCACTCCGACCTGTTGGAATGATTAGTAAATTGCTTTTGAAAGACTCTGAGCCCCATTGGAGATATATTTGATAGGTCAGATTCAGCATTTCTGTGTCTTCAGTCCCTTCTTCTATGCTATGCCAAGGGACTTCTAACCCTTTTGTCATCCTTTAGCATGAGTCAGCATTTGGGCAACCCAAGTTTGTATTAGGATCATGCCCATGCCAATACATTTTATACAGAATGCCTGCTGAGTAAATACACATTGATCAAATTGGCTTGATCCAAATTCATGTTTTGCCCTGCTTGATTAAATATCCTCAAAATTCATTCCCACAAATATTGCCCCATTTTATAGAATTATGCTCATTTTATGCTCAGCTGATCCCCATGATTCCTTTGATTATAGCTGCTGAATTCTTTCCACTCTGATTCTGCAGTTTACCCTTAGGGACCACGTTGAGTTATCAATGAAAACAGTTATCAGTAGAAAACACTGCAGGGGTGCCTAAAGGGAACAATGCTAATGAGATTCTGAAAGGAAGTGTAGCTTCCTTAGAAAAGGAAGTGTTAGGGGCGCCTGGGTGGCGCAGTCGGTTAAGCGTCCGACTTCAGCCAGGTCACGATCTCGCGGTCCGTGAGTTCGAGCCCCGCTTCGGGCTCTGGGCTGATGGCTCAGAGCCTGGAGCCTGTTTCAGATTCTGTGTCTCCCTCTCTCTCTGCCCCTGCCCCATTCATGCTCTGTCTCTCTCTGTCCCAAAAATAAAAATAAAATGTTGAAAAAAAAAAGAAAAGGAAGTGTTAGAGATGGAGTTCAGAAGGATTTCAGAATTGGGGATTATCCATGTCTCCTATATACTCCTAGATTTTCCACGTCAGTTATGGGGACCCTACTCTTTTCTCATCTGTGCTGTAACATGAACATAAAATAAGTAAAAAGAAAAGTGAGACAGCACTTTCAAAAGTTGGATTTGATTTCTGGACTCTGATTCTGCAGCTGCAAGCAGGAAATAATCATTTTATCATGGTCACATAAATACTTTGAGATTCATCCTATTCCTTAAAGACTATAAATACTTGAGCATGCCCATCTCTTGCATCAAAATTGCCCAATGTCTTTTAAAACATAGCCCTGACATTTCCTTTTCCCTGGGGTCTAAGGCAGCCACCTTCCCCCAGATCTTCGTGGTTCTGGACATACAATCACAGACAACACAAATGCTACCTTGGTTGATCTATTTCACCACTGAGTATTTATGGGCTGCTAGTTTCTGTCTTGAAATTTGAATGGAAATCTAACTGCCTTCTATTCAATTTGTAACTGAAAAACAATTCCAATACCCCCTCATCTCAGAATCTGCAGCTTGCAACACATTCTCTGAGACTCTCAAAGTTAGAGTTCTTCTATTATAAGCAATAGAAACCAGCTCTGGCCTACCTAAGCAATGAGGAGTGTCTTGTAACAGTAATGGATGACTCCCAATACTGAAGGATAGGCTGAACTGCCACAAACTAAAGGTCCAAGGTCACAGTAGTGGCCACTTATAGACCTTCTTTCCAGATGCTGCCACCTGTTAATGGGACAATAATTTCATTCCATCCGTATGTGTCTCTGCTCAGGATCGAGATTTTTCTCATGAAAAACAGGCCATTCTGCAAAGAAGGTATGTTGATCACCAATACATACATACATACATACATACATACATACGTGCATAATTGCTACTATACTCACCTTGCAGAATTTGTTACAAGGATTTGAAATATCTGTAACGCTCTTAGTCGACTTCTTGGAACATGCTAACCATTCTTATTGTTTCTATCATTATCCACAAATCTGACTCTTTCCTTCCTGTCTATGGGAATGACAGCAGGTTACTTTGGGGAACTGCTTTCCTCCATACATATCTATAACTGTATCAGTCTACCCAATATTCATTGATTACTTCATGAACATTCATGCTTTTAATTTTTGGTCATGATGTACCCCAGTTGGAATATATTCTCCTTCATTCACTAGATTTATCTAAATTCTACTTGCCCCACATTGTCCAGAAAGCCTATCACATACACATACTGTGTATATCACTCGTTAGCTACTAACGTGTGTATATTTTTTTTTCTAATTTTTTTTTTTTTAGAGAGAGAGCGCAAGCCAGGGAACAAGGGAGAGGGGCAGAGGGAGAGAAAGAGAGAGAGAGAGAGAGAGAGAGAGAGAGAGAGAGAGAATCTTAAGCAGGCTTTATGCTCAGCACAGAGCCTGATGCTGGGCTTGATCCCACAACACTGGGATCATGACCTGAACTGTAATCAAGAAGCAGATGCTCATCTGACTGAGCCATCAGGCACCCCATATATAAATATATATATATTTTGATCTTTTATTTATGCACTCTAAATTGCCCTAACTAAATTGTAAGCTGCATGCGGCCAGAGATCATTGTAATACGTCTTTGTATCCCCAGGCCTAAACCTTGCTTCTACATAGAAAAATTGCACGCAATCCGTATCAAAATAACACCAACATTCTTCACAGAGCTAGAACAAACAATCCTAAAATTTGTATGGAACTAGAAAGACCCGAAATAGCCAAATCAATCTTGAAAAAGAAAGATAAAAAAGAGGTGATACACACACACACACACACACACACACACACACACACAATGGAGTATTACTCGGCAATCAGAAAGAATGAAATCTTGCCATTTGCAACTATGTGGATGGAACTAGAGGGTATTATGCTAAGTGAAATTAGTCAGAGAAAGACAAATATCGTATGACTTCACTCATATGAAGACTTTAAGACACAGAACAGATGAACATAAGGGAAGGGAAGCAAAAATAATACAAAAACAGGGAGGGGGACAAAACATAAGAGACTCTTAAATATGGAGAACAGAGGGTTACTGGAGGGGTTGTGGGAGGAGGGATGGGCTAAAGGGATAAGGGGCATTAAGGAATCTGCTCTTGAAATCATTGTTGCACTATATGCTAACTAATTTGGATGTAAATTTAAAAAATAAAATTAAAAAAAAAAGAGAGAGCATAAAAAAAAGAAAAAGGAAAAGGAAACCAAAGCTGGAGGCTTTGTTTCTTGTTCAGAGAAAGAGGGAGACAGAGGATCTGAGGCAGGCTTTTCACTGTCAGAGCAGAGAGCTCAACGTGGGGCTCGAATTCAAGAACTGTGAGATCTTGACCTGAGCCAGTCTGACACCCAACCCAGATCAATGGAACAGACCCACAAACGTATGGCCAACTAATCTTTGACAAAGCAGGAATGTTTTTATCTGCTCACTAGATGAATAAAGAAAATGTGGTGTATATGTATATATATATATATATAATGGAATATTATTCAGCCATAAAAAGAGTGAACTCCTGCCATTTGAGACAACATGGATAAACTTGGAGGGCATTATGCTAAGTGAAATAAATTAGACAAAGAAAGACAAATACTGTATGGTATCACTTACATATGGAATCTTTAAAAAACAGAAAAGCTGATTTCATAGAAACAGTGTGGTGGTTGCCAGGGGCCATGGTGAGGGAAAAGTGAGAGCTGTAGGTCAAAGGACACAAACTTCTTGTAAGATGCACAAGTTTGGAGAATCTAATGTACAGCATGTGATTATACTTAATAATATGGTATGGTATACTTAAAATTTGCTGAGAGTAGATATTATGGGATTTTGCCACAAAAGAGAAAGAAAGAAAGAAAGAAAGAAAGAAAGAAAGAAAGAAAGAAAGAAAGAGAGAAAGAAAGAGAGAAAGAAAGAGAGAAAGAAAGAAAGAGGAGAGTTAATTATGTGAGACAATATATATGTTAATTATCTTGATATTGGTAATCATATCACAATGGGTATATATATCATATCATCACATTATAAGCTTTAAATATATATGAAAAAAAGAAAAGAAAAAAGAAAAGAAGTTTCTCCAAAATGTTTTTAAGAATGTTTATTACTGTAGAAATATTGCTAATTAATTTCAAATAACCATCTCCTACTCCCTTAGAAAAATAAACTGTCTAATATTCTCAGAAGGAAAACCATATGTTCCAAATTTGCATCTCAGTGCATCTAGTATGTTCTAGACATTAAGATGTAAGCAGAAGGTTATGCCTCTCTGATGCCCAGCATCTGGATGTGACGCCTGGAATTCCAGCAGCCATCTTGGAACTTGAGGTGACCCTAAGAATGGAATCCAAGTGTGACAGAGCATAAAAATGGAAATATACTGTGTCCTTGAAAATACCTTAGAGCTGCCTTCTTCTGAATGGTCTTACATAAAAGTTAAATAAATTTTTATCTTTTATCTTGTTTGTCACCTTTTTTTGAAAGGGGTAGTCAGTGGGTGATGCTCCATTACAAAGAGCTGAATACAATTTCTAAATGGTACAGCTACTATTAGAAAATTCAGACCAAATTTTTAAAACTCTGATGACTTATTATTTAGTACTAAGTAATTATACTTAATTAAAAGCTCTTATGATCTCATGACTTGTACAATAAACTAAATAACAGCTCCCTAAAGATATTCACTTCCTAATTTCTGGAATTTATAAATATTGCCTTACATAGAAAAAAAAAAAAAGTTTGTGCTTGGCATGTGTGATTAAATTAAGGATCCTGAGATGGAGAGATGATACTAGATTATTGGAGTGAGCCCTAAATGTGACTACAAATTTTCTTATAAGAGAGAGAGCAGAATGAGCTTTGACATACATAGAAGACGAAAGGGCAATGTGATGATGTAGGCAAAGATTGGAATGATGTGGCTACTAGCCAATGAATGCTGACAGCCACAAGAAGCTGCAAGAGGCAAGGACAAGTTCTCTCCTAGAGCCTCCATAGGAGCATGGCCCTGTAAACCCCTTGACTTCAGCTCAGTGATACTGACTTTGGGCTTGACTTCCAGAACTGTGAAAAAATAAACTTCTGTCATTTTAAGCCACCATATTTGTGGTAATTTGTCACAGCAGTCATAAGAAATTAATACCACTTTATTTTTTTTTTTTTTGGTGTTTATTTTTGAGACAGAGAGAGCATGAGCAGGGGAGGGTCAGAGAGAGAGGGAGACACAGTATCTGAAGCAGGTTCCAGGCTCTGAGCTGTCAGCACAGAGCCTGATGTGGGGTTCGAACTCACAAATGGGAAGATCATGACCTGAGCGAAGTTGGAGGCCTAACCGACTGAGCCACCCAGGTGCCCCAAATTAATACCACTTGAATTACCTCTCTACTTCTCTTCTAATAAGGAACTATACTTTCTCCTATAAATTACCTATTACCTTTTCAACTCCTACCTCCCAGCATCTCGTGCCCGACACATCAGCAATGCCCAAAATATAGTTGATAAATGTGTAAGTCCATACTTTTCCCTTGCTTACCTAAGATGCAACGTTTCACAAACAATATACACAGGGTTAATTGTCAACTGCATGACACAGGTAACAATTAGCTTACTGGGGGAATGCACAAAATAAATTCAAAGAACAGACTAGTTTGACAAGAATCAAGGATCTAGGAAGTTTATCATTGAAAAGAATATGACATTGCAGGAAGATTGGAGAAGGGAAAGGACTTTGGGTCTCCTTCTTACAGGCAATGGAGGGTCACTGAAAATGGTGAGTAGGAAAGTGACACACATGAAACTGACCTTTGAGGAAGATGAAGTTGGTGGCAAGATATGACTTAAGTTGCAGGGGGACAGCGGCTGGTAGAAAGAGCCTGCAGGAGGATATTGTAAGAGTGCATGTAGCAAGAATGACCAAACCGGGGAAGCCAGTGGAAATCATGTTATGTGAGAGAATTTGCAAAGTAAAAGTCAACAGGACATTGATTTGGGAGAGTGAAGGCCAGCACTCTGCTCCCAGCTGTGGCTATCCAGCTGTGCTTCCTACCTATATCACCTGAGAGAATTAGGTAACAACTCCATACTGTGTCTCTTCATCTGTAGAGTGTTCAGAAGATAAAATATATATATAGATATATTTTTTCTTTTTCTATGGATGAAAAAAATTATATTAGAATTGCACCTTCCCTCTCCTTCGCACATTCATTAATTTCTGTATTTTTTTTTCAAACTCAGACGTCTCCTAAATCCTCCTGAAAGGATGCCATGACAAGAGACCACACTGGGAGAAAGCTCCAAAGTATGGAGGAAGTTAAGATGTGCTAATGAAACTTCTGACACATACGTGTGGTGTCAGTCATTGTAAACTGTGTTGTATCATTTCCAATGTCATCTTGACAGCCCCATCAAATTAAATAGTTTGCAAGTACAGCTTAAATAGATGAATATTTCTCAAGAAAAGTATGGCCTATGAAATTGGCGAGAAGAAGGACAATAAAAGGATGAGGAGGAGGGGGGAGGGGGAAGGAAAAGAGAGGGAGAGAAATAGGAAAAGAACAACAACATATTAAGCTTCTGTTACACCTTGGGCTACATATGTGTTATATCATTTAATCTTAGCAAAACCCTAGAGGTAAGGCCAGTTATTCTCCCCACTTCACAGATGAGGACATCAAGACTATACAAGATCAAATAACTTAAGGTAACACCTCTAGGAAATGAAAGAATTAGAATCCAAAGCCCTAATGCCTGCCCTTTAAGAAGCTTATAGTTTCAGGGGCGCCTGGGTGGCTCAGTCGGTTAAGCGTCCGACTTCAGCTCAGGTCACGATCTCGCGGTCCGTGAGTTCGAGCCCCACGTCGGACTCTGGGCTGATGGCTCAGAGCCTGGAGCCTGCTTATGATTCTGTGTCTCCCTCTCTCTCTGCCCCTCCCCCGCTTATGCTCTGTCTCTCTCTGTCTCAAAAATAAACAAAACGTTAAAAAAAAAATTAAGAAACTTATAGTTTCAAAAAAAAAAAAGAAGAAGCAGCTTATAGTTTCATAAGACAAAAGTTAAATACGTGGCACAAATGAAGAAACAAGACAGAGCATGGAATCAAGGTCCGTGTTATATATTACATTATTTGTTCAAACTTGTTCATCCCTATTCTGCCCTTCTCATGCTTCCCTCTGGGTAGAATAGGGTCATCAAAGGTTGACTGAAGACACGTAGTGAAGAGCCCAGCAGACTCAAAGCTAACTCCCAGCCCTTAAGACTAAGAAATAGTTGATCATCATCATAAGCCACTGAGATGTTAGGGTTGTTACCAGAGCAGAAGCTGACTAACACAGACCTAAATGTACAATATTGCTACTGGTATTCAAGTTTCCAGCTAAACTTTATTCCTCTTTCCATTTTTGCCAAAACAAAAAGCAATATCCCTTTATCCCTTTTTTTTTTTAAGTTTATTTATTTATTTTGAAAGAGAGAGGCAGAGAGAGAGAATCCCAAGCAAGCTCTGTACTATCAGCACAGAGCCTGAGGTGGGGCTCGAACTCATGAACCATGAGATCATGACCTGAGCCAAAATCAAGGGTCGGTTGCTTAACCAGTTGAGCCACCCCGGTGCCCACCCTCCTCCTATTTTTAATATAGACAAAAATGTTTCTGGAACTAAACATTAGTTCACTCAGATAGAAATGATCATTACAGTTTCCCACCATGGTGGTCTTAGAAATAGAAACAACATGAAAACATTGAGACAAAACAAAGTTACAAGGAGTAAAGCACAAAGTCATCCAGAATTCTTTCACTCAGAGCTAACATTATTAATAATAGGTGAACTTCACTCCGGGTATCTCTCTCTGTGTATCTATGGATTAAAAGGTAGATGGATGGCTAGTCAGAAATAATTTCTTAAAAATGAAACACATGATACTTGAAGTAAGCTTGACTTTTCTACCTATAAATGATCTGACTTTTCTGCCTGGAAATTTCCCTACCCTCATGTTATTTTTTATTTTTTCTAATCCAACATGGTTTTATCAACTACAGTCACCATGTTATACATTAGAGTCTCAGTATGTATTCATCTTATAGCTGAAAGCTTGTACCCTTTAACCAACCTCTCCCTATTTCCCTCATTTTTAAGCCCTAAATGCTATTAAATTAGAATACGTTTTAGCACCTATTTTTTTAAAAAAGTTTTTTAACATTTTATTTTTTGAAAGAGCATGAGCAAGGGAGGGGCAGAGAGAGAGGGAGACAGAATCCAAAGCAGGCTCCAGGCTCTGAGCTGTCACAGAGCCCAGCACGGGGCCTGGACCTGAGCCAAAGTTAGACGCAACCAACTGAGCCACCCAGACACCCCCATTTTAGCATCCATTATTTCCTAGAGCATAGTATGTCTTTTTTAGCATTGGCTTAGTTTCTTCCTCCAATTCTTAGAAATTCCCTTCTTACCTCTCTAGCTCAAGGATTTTAGTGCTTGCTCCTATTTCATGTTGAACAAATGTGGCATTGGGCCAAAGGAGGGCTTCCCAAGAGGCTTATTCTCACTGCCTTCTCCAAGGAAGTGAGCTACTAATGCCAGTGTCCTTGGGTTCTTCAATACCTGTTACCACATTTCTGCTACAGCATGCCCCCATCTCTTTCTCACTTCCTTCCCTCCCCAAAAATGTTTGACCTCGAGTAGGTAAAAATGAAAGGATACTCATGTCTGACTTCATTCTCTCTCTCTCTCTCTCTTCCCCCTCCTCTCCCCTCTCCCTTTCTTTCTCCCTCCTTCCCTTTATTCCTTCAAGGATCTGAGGTCTTTTCTTTCCTGTTTGGACAGGACTTCCCTTACCTTCAAGTTGGCATCAATCTTCCCCTTTTACTAGAGTCATAAAATGATGCTACAGTTATGAGAGCACAAAGTGTATAATAAAGATTTTTAAGAATCTACTTCTGATCCCTATGCATTCCTGCGAGCACGACATCATCTTTAGATCTCACATGTCACTGTTGGTGTACTGACATGATGTCCAGAGAAGACAGAGCAACCTGGAAATCTCCCTTCTTAAAAATCCAACTTTTGAAAGATTTTCTAAAGTATTTTGCTATGGGAGCAAAAACTGTGGTCTCCAAGTAAATGCAACAGAGCCGTGCTTCCTTCTAGGTATAGGGAAAGGCTGTGGTGCTGAAGAGCAAGAACACCATGATATGCAGGGGCGCCTGGGTGGCTCAGTCAGTTAAGCGTCCGACTTCAGCTCAGGTCACGATCTCCCGGTCCATGGGTTCGAGCCCCTAGTCGGGCTCTGGGCTGACGGCTCAGAGCCTGGAACCTGCTTCCGGTTCTGTGTCTCCCTCTCTCTCTGCCCCTCCCCCATTCATGCTCTGTCTCTCTCTGTCTCAAAAATAAATAAACGTTAAAAAAAAAATCTTAAAAGAACACCATGATATGCATAACAAATGGAACGACATCTGGAAAACAATCCGGCTAAGGAGAAACCATGGTCTCATATCCAGGGTAAAGTGGTCTTCATGTTTCCCAAGAAGGACTCTGAGACGAAAGATGCGCAGCTTGCCAAATAGCTGCCAGCCACTGCTTATGTTGATGCCACAGCTCCGTGCAAGGTCACATACTCAGTCCAAAACTGAGTCTGGGTCTGGGAAAATTTCCTTTTTTCCAGCCTTGAACATCACAGCCAATGTCTCAGGGATACAATCGAAAGCCTGAGGAATGTGCCCCTGAATAAGACAATTGAAGGTGAAGGTGGAATACAGCAAAGCCATATTGCCGAACATGTTGAGTATTTCCTTCAGGTCCATCACCCAGCAGGTGTTTGACAAAAGCAGCTCTTACAACCCCAAATGCTTTACATTCTTCCTTGCAGTAGGGAACCTACAATACCATCAGCATTTGTGAACTGGTTCCCCCAGATGCTCCATCAGCACCCCACTCTATCATCAGTAGCTATAAGTGGGGCCCGACTGGCTCTGTGGAGACCAATTTCATCCTTAACATGATTTGGACTGGCAATGACAGAAGCAAATGTCAGGGAAATCAAAAGCTCACAGTGAAACATCAGGCACACAAGAAAACGCGTGATGAAGGAAGACAGCTGAAATAACCAACACACAAAGACGTGCCTGCAAGACTTCAGGTCCTTGAATTCTCAAACACAGAATATAAAATAACTATGATTATCGTGTTCAAAGAAATGAAAGACAGATTTTTAAATGCCTACAGGGAACAGAAGACTACTTTCCGAAGAAATGTGTTTTGTTGGCATTAATCATCTTTTATTGCAATTCAATGAAGATATCAAACAATTTAGTAAACAGTGTCAAATGCCAAGATCTGGAATGCTGAGCAAAGGTGTAAGGTCTGTGCTGAGTGGGACATAATATGTTGAGAATTCCAGTGTCAAAAGAAACAATCTGTGACAACATCGTACCATCAGGTCTTCAACAGACTTGAAGACTTTACATCTTTAGGCCTTGAGGAAATTGATGCCCTCTTACACAGTCTACGGGAGTATGAATTGGTTCAACATTGACAGGAGAGCAACTTCAAAGTCCAATGTCTAAAGCCTAAAAAACATACTCTTTGGCTAAAATCTCCCTTCTGGGAGTTTCTTCCAAAGAAAAAAATAAGAATGCATGGAAAGGTTTAATTATGATATTAGAAGCAATATAAATATCCAAAAATTAGGGATTGTTAAATAAATCATGCACATCCAAGGGGAAGGAGGAGACTGGGCACTTAGAAATAAATGTGCTAGAATGAAAGTCACTTTGCTGTGTACCAAAGCCAGTCCTGCCCTTCCCCTCTGAGACAGGTGTGCTTTTATTTGTTTATTTTTAATTATTTTTGAAATATGGTAGAATTTTTATGTTTATTTTTTTAATGTTTATATTTGAGAAAGAGACAACACATGCACAAGCAGGGGAGGGGCAGAAAAAGGGAGACAGAGGATCTGAAGAAGGCTGTGTGCTGACAGCAGAGAGCCTGATGTGGGGCTGCCACAAACTGTGCGATCATGACCAGAGCAGAAGCCAGACATTTAACCGACTAAGCCACCCAGGTGCCCACCCACGTGCCCCTGGTACAAGGTTTATTTGATGCAACCTTAAGCTACTTTATTTAACCTTCTGAGCCTCAGTTTTCTTATTTAAGTGAAAACAGTCATATCTATACTCCAGCATTATTGTAAGAAATAAATAGGATAAAATAGACAAAGTGCTAATTAGTGTTTGCTATGTTTTAGACTCAGTAAGGGGTAGCTACTTCTAATTCATTTTTTTTAATGTAAAACACAATACAATAGCATCACAAGAAGTTGGATATTTGAGAGAAAAACTAATTCTTCTACCTTATGTCAATGATTTTATCAGAAGATGTTTCACTTTTAGATTTTTTTAATTTATATATGAAATTTATTGTCAAATTGGTTTCCATACAACACCCAGTGCTCATCCCAAAAGGTGCCCTCCTCAATACCCATCACCCACCCTCTCCTCCCTCCCACCCCCCATCAACCCTCAGTTTGCTCTCAGTTCTCAACAGTCTCTTATGCTTTGGCTCTCTCCCACTCTAACCTCTTTTTTTTTTTTTTTTCCTTCCCCTCCCCCATGGGTTCCTGTTAAGTTTCTCAGGATCCACATAAGAGTGAAACCATATGGTATCTGTCTTTCTCTGTATGGCTTATTTCACTTAGCATCACACTCTCCAGTTCCATCCACGTTGCTACAAAAGGCCATATTTCATTTTTTCTCATTGCCACGTAGTATTCCATAGTGTATATAAACCACAATTTCTTTATCCATTCATCAGTTGATGGACATTTAGGCTCTTTCCATAATTTGGCTATTGTTGAGAGTGCTGCTATGAACATTGGGGTACAAGTGCCCCTATGCATCAGTACTCCTGTGTCCCTTGGATAAATTCCTAGCAGTGCTATTGCTGGGTCATAGGGTAGGTCTATTTTTAATTTTCTGAGGAACCTCCACACTGCTTTCCAGAGCGGCTGCACCAATTTGCATTCCCACCAACAGTGCAAGAGGGTTCCCATTTCTCCACATCCTCTCCAGCATCTATAGTCTCCTGATTTGTTCATTTTGGCCACTCTGACTGGCGTGAGGTGATACCTGAGTGTGGTTTTGATTTGTATTTCCCTGATAAGGAGCGACGCTGAACATCTTTTCATGTGCCTGTTGGCCATCCGGATGTCTTCTTTAGAGAAGTGTCTATTCATGTTTTCTGCCCATTTCTTCACTGGGTTATTTGCTTTTCGGGTGTGGAGTTTGGTGAGCTCTTTATAGATTTTGGATACTAGCCCTTTGTCCGATATGTCATTTGCAAATATCTTTTCCCATTCCGTTGGTTGCCTTTTAGTTTTGTTGGTTGTTTCCTTTGCTGTGCAGAAGCTTTTTATCTTCATAAGGTCCCAGTAATTCACTTTTGCTTTTAATTCCCTTGTCTTTGGGGATGTGTCGAGTAAGAGATTGCTACGGCTGAGGTCAGAGAGGTCTTTTCCTGCTTTCTCCTCTAAGGTTTTGATGGTTTCCTGTCTCACATTCAGGTCCTTTATCCATTTTGAGTTTATTTTTGTGAATGGTGTGAGAAAGTGGTCTAGTTTCAACCTTCTGCATGTTGCTGTCCAGTTCTCCCAGCACCATTTGTTAAAGAGACTGTCTTTTTTCCATTGGATGTTCTTTCCTGCTTTGTCAAAGATGAGTTGGCCATACGTTTGTGGGTCTAGTTCTGGGGTTTCTGTTCTATTCCATTGGTCTATGTGTCTGTTTTTGTGCCAATACCATGCTGTCTTGATGATGACAGCTTTGTAGTAGAGGCTAAAGTCTGGGATTGTGATGCCTCCTGCTTTGGTCTTCTTCTTCAAAATTACTTTGGCTATTCGGGGCCTTTTGTGGTTCCATATGAATTTTAGGATTGCTTGTTCTAGTTTCGAGAAGAATGCTGGTGCAATTTTGATTGGGATTGCATTGAATGTGTAGATAGCTTTGGGTAGTATTGACATTTTGACAATATTTATTCTTCCAATCCATGAGCAGGGAATGTCTTTCCATTTCTTTAAATCTTCTTCAATTACCTTCATAAGCTTTCTATAGTTTTCAGCATACAGATCCTTTACATCTTTGGTTAGATTTATTCCTAGGTATTTTATGCTTCTTGGTGCAATTGTGAATGGGATCAGTTTCTTTATTTGTCTTTCTGTTGCTTCGTTGTTAGTGTATAAGAATGCAACTGATTTCTGTACATTGATTTTGTATCCTGCAACTTTGCTGAATTCATGTATCAGTTCTAGCAGACTTTTGGTGGAGTCTGTCAGATTTTCCACGTATAATATCATGTCATCTGCAAAAAGCGAAAGCTTGACATCATCTTTGCCAATTTTGATGCCTTTGATTTCCTTTTGTTGTCTGATTGCTGATGCTAGAACTTCCAGCACTATGTTAAACAACAGTGGTGAGAGTGGGCATCCCTGTCGTGTTCCTGATCTCAGGGAAAAAGCTGTCAGTTTTTCCCCGTTGAGGATGATGTTAGCTGTGGGCTTTTCATAAATGGCTTTTATGATCTTTAAGTATGTTCCTTCTATCCCGACTTTCTCAAGGGTTTTTATTAAGAAAGGGTGCTGGATTTTGTCAAAGGCCTTTTCTGCATCGATTGACAGGATCATATGGTTTTTCTCTTTTTTTGTTGTTAATGTGATGTATCATGTTGATTGATTTGCGAATGTTGAACCAGCCCTGCATCCCAGGAATGAATCCCACTTGATCATGGTGAATAATTCTTTTTATATGCCGTTGAATTCGATTTGCTAGTATCTTATTGAGAATTTTTGCATCTATATTCATCAGGGATATTGGCCTGTAGTTCTCTTTTTTTACTGGGTCTCTGTCTGGTTTAGGAATCAAAGTAATACTGGCTTCATAGAATGAGTCTGGAAGTTTTCCTTCCCTTTCTATTTCTTGGAATAGCTTGAGAAGGATAGGTATTATCTCTGCTTTAAACGTCTGGTAGAACTCCCCTGGGAAGCCACCGGGTCCTGGACTCTTATTTGTTGGTTCACTTTTAGATTTTGTTCACATTTGCCATCATGGTGGGCATACACTTATTTCTTTTGCATATTATTTAAAAACTTTTAAATTTGAAAGTAATACAAAATAAAATAGTACAAGGAATGCTCACATACTCTTTACCCAGATTATCCAGAATTCTTGTACTTCACATACTTGAATTTGCTCTCACTCCTGTGTGTATATAAGGGTGGTAAGTGAGTGAAACACACATACGTACACACACACACATACAGATATATAGATATACACATATGTTGCATTAGTCTACAAGTGCTGCCAGAACAATGCACATGGACAGAGGGACTTAACCAACAGAAAACATTTTGTCACAACTCTGAAGGCCAGCAGGCCAAGATTGGGGAGTCAGCAGCATTGGTTTCTCCTGACGCAGCTCTCCTTGTAGAAGGCTGTCATCTCCCTTCATCTTCCCATGATCTTCTGTCTGGACATGTTTTGTTCTTTTTTTAAAAATGTTTGTTTATTTTTGAGAGAGAGAGACAGAGATAGAATATAATGGGGGAGGGGCAGGGAAGAGAGGGAGACACCGAATTTGAAGCAGGCTCCTGGCTGCAAGCCATCAGCACAGAACCCAATGTGGGGCTCCAACTCATGAGCGGTGAGTTCATGACCTGAACTGAAGTCAGATGCTTAACTGACCGAACCACCCAGGAGCCCTGTACATATTTGTATTCTAATCTCCTCCCCTTAAAAGACCAGTCATGTTGGATTAGGACCTACCCAATGACTCATTTTAACTTAATTACCTCTTTAAAGACCCTACCTCAAATACAGTCATAGTCTCAGCTACTGAGTTAAGACTTCAACATATGAATTGTGGAGGAGACACAATTCAGCCCATAACACACACGCACACACACACACACACACACACACACATACAGATCTAAACCTATATATAGAGACACACACAGATGAACATATACATAATACATGTATATATGTGTACATATATTCATATACATATGTATATGTATATGTATCTATACACATGCCTATGTGTACATGTATATACACACATTGATAAATATAAAATATAAATGATATTTTTTCTGAACCATGTGAGGGTAAGTCACAGACATATCACATATATCACCTTTACCCTAAATATGTCTATTTCCTAAGTTTCTCATACAACCATAGTGTCATCAACTTCTTACTGTCATGCTACTTTTATGTGATTCACATTCCACACTCTGATTTTGCCAGTTGATCTAATATTCTTCATAACAATTCCTCTCACACCAGTGCAGCACAGTGTCAAGTATTGCATTTAATTGCATGTCTCTCTTCATCTTCTTCTTATGTGGAAGATTTCCACAGACTTTCCTGGTGCTTTATGGCACTCATATTTTCAATAAATACAACTTCAGGTTTTTAAAAAAATGGAATACTTACCATTTTTATTTGGCTGATGTTTCCTTGTGATTAGGTTGAATTACACTGAGGTTATACATTCTTTTTTTTACAATTATTTTTTTATTTTTAATATAATTTTTGTCAAATTGGCTTCCATACAACACCCAGTGCTCATCCCAACAAGTGTCCTCCTCAATGCCCAGCACCCACTTTCCCCTCTCCGCCACCCCCATCAACCCTCAGTTTGTTCTCTGTATTAAGAGTTTGCCTCCCTCCCTCTCTGTTTGTAACTATTTTCCCCTCTCCCCTTCCCCATGGTCTTCTGTTAAGTTTCTCAAGATCCACATATGAGTGAAAACATATGGTATCTGTCTTTCTCTGACTGACTTATTTCACTTAGCATAATACCTTCAGTTCCATCCACATTGCTGCGAATGGCAGGATTTTATACTTTCTCGTTGCCAAATAGTATTCCATTATATATATAAACCACATCTTCTTTATCCATTCATCAGTTGATGGACATTTAGGCTCTTTCCATAATTTGGCTATTGTTGAAAGGGCTGCTATAAACATTGGGGTACATGTGCCCCTATGCATCAGCACTCCTGTATCCCTTGAGTAAATTCCTAGCAGTGCTCATTCTTGGTTGGCATACTACATAGGTCGTGTTCTTCCTAGGGTATTATACATGTGTCCATCATATGTGGTGTTAATTTCTGTGTGTGTGAGGTCAGGCCATTAGGTCAAGGTGTTGCCTGACTTCTCCACTGCATAATTACTGGGTTTTTTTTTTTTTAAAGCTCGTTGCTTTTTTCTTTCTACCTTTTTTTTTTTTAATGTTTATTTATTCATTCTTTTAGACAGAGAGAGAGCGAGCAGGGGAGGGGCAGAGAAAGAGAGAGAGAGAGAGAGACAGAATCCCAAGCAGGCTCCATGCTGTCAGAGCAGGGCCTGATGTGGGGCTCAAATCCATGAACTGGGAGATCATGACCTGAGCCGAAACCAAGAGTCTGAGGCTTAACTGACTGAGCCACCCAGCTACCTCCATAATTACTGTTTAGTGTGCAGTTACTTTTGCATCCTGCTCTTTTCGCTTAACATTATAGAAGATTGAAAAAATATATATATAGAAGATTGGCAGAGACCACAAGTTTCCCTTCAACATCCATTCTCCAAAATTTTAAGCTGGACACATTTCTTGAAATTGGTTATAATCACGTGACTAGGTCCTGTCCAATGATGTGGGAACAGAAGTGACATGTGATTTCCAGGCCTGTGTTTTAGAGGGAAAGAGTATGTCTCCCTTTTTTATTTCCCTCTTCCCATGGGCTGGGATTTAATCCTGACAGTGGAGGCTAGATTAGGCATCTTGGACCATGCAACAGGAGCTGCATGTGGAGAATGGCAGGGCCAGGAGACAGAAGGAGCCCAGCTAGCGTCCTGTGATTTTCATGGGGGAGAGCCACCATACCTTCTGACACTTCTATGAAGTAAAAAAGTAAACTTCCATCACATTTGTGATATATTTTAGGTTTTCTGTAATAGCTTCAGTAACTTTTTTTTAACTAACATAGGTGTTTATCCTTGTTGCCACATAGTTTCATAATTGTTTTTTAACTGCTATATAATATTCCATCAAGTGATGTGCTAATAAATTAACAACCATTCTCCTATTAAGTATGTATTGCTTATGTTTTTCCCCTATTATATATAATGTTATAATTAAGAGTTTAGTATATATAACTTTTTCATTTTTGTGGATTATTTTCTTAAGGTAAATTCCTAGATATGTGATTATTAGGTTAAAAATAGAAATGAGATCACAGCTCTAGGTACGTTTTGTTCAAACGTTTTCCAAAAAAGAAATTCTGTGGTTGGATTCTGATATGCAGTGCTAAATAACTTATGCTTTTGGATAATTAACTTAATGTGATGCTAAATGATTTTCTTTAGCAATTAATATATAGTTTAAAAACAAATCAAAATGTGAATTAAGGTTAGTTATAATTGATGCATGAGAGGATATTTATTTCCATATTTTCCAATGTCAATGGTACTTCCATCTTAATGAAACATACAAATATTTGCAAAATGTGAGCATATGTAGAACTACCATACAATCCAGCAATTCCACTTCTAAGTACTTATCCAAAGAAAATGAAAACACTAATTTGAAAAGAAATATGCATTACTATGTTCATCACAGCATTATTTACAATAGCCAAGATATGGATATGGAAACAACCTAAATGTCCATGGATGAATGGATAAAGCAAATGTGACATTTATATGCAATGGAATATTACTCAGCCATAAAAAAGAATGAATTCTTGCCATTTGTGACAACATGGATGGACCCAGAGAGTATTATGTTAAATGAAATAAATAAATCAGAAGAGAGAAATAACATATGGCTTCACTTATATGTGGAATCTAAAAAACAAAACAAACAAAACAGAAACTGACTCATAGATACAAAGAACAAACTGATGGTTGCCAGAGGGAAGGGCATTAGGGGGATGGACAAAATAGGTGAAGAGGATTAAGAAGTACAAACTAACAGTCCTAAATAAGACACAGGGTTGTCATGTACAGCACAAGGAATATCGTCAACAATACTGTAACTGCTTTAAATGGTGATAGATGATAACTAGACTTATTGTGGTGACCATTTCATAATGTATATGAATATTGAATTACTGTTATACACCTGAAACTCCTATGATATTGTGTCAGTTATTTTTCACTAAAAAATAATATAAAAGCAAAAAAAAAGTGGACATGTTCCTGGAGGATATAATAATTCATCATATCATGACTGAATTATTGCTTTTTCAATTCTCCATTTGATTACATAAAAGAAAGTCTCGATTTGGTACTGGTATGTTTTAACACCACTAATTTCCTTTTAGAATTCTCCATTTTCAACAGAGAGAGAGCCAGGTCTCAGGCAACAGAATCTAGGTGGAATATAATAGTTATATCTGTGATTACTTTTTAATTATGACAAGGGGCTGATTTTCTGTTCATAGTCATGACATAACATTTCTTCTTTCAAACTTAGTTTAAAAAGGTCAAGGTTAAAGAGAATAACCATATATCATATGTGGAGGCAAAATAGAAATGGTTAAAATCAAGCACTGAAATTTGAAAAATAGTGACATAAGGAAAGGGATTGGGCTCAGGAATTTACTGCAAACTCTTTTTTGATCTCCAGCAGAGTTTATTTGTTTCTACAAGAACAGTATTGGTTAAATTACATTGTAAAATTTGGTACATTTACACTGTAAAATTTGAACTTTTCCCATGATTTGGAACTAGTGTCAAAAACATTGCCTATTGGCTTTAGTCTCTCTTTAACTCCATTATTCTTTGAAGTCAGTAGGCCTGAAGCAGAGATAGTATGGGATATTTAATAATTTTCTTGAAAAGGGAGTGGACCATTTCAATCTTTAGTTGGCAGACATAAGTCTTTATCACCTATTATTTACTGGTGTAGTAGGCACTTTACATACATTGTCCCAGTAATCTATACAACAGTACCGGGGGATGAAGAACATAATCTCTTTTAGAGACAGGGCTCAAAGCAGTGAAGGAAATTTCCCAATGTAAGACAGAAGGGAAGATTAAATATAAAATTCCTAGTGTTGGGGTGTCTGGGTGGCTCAGTTGGTTATGCATCCAACTTCGGCTTAGGTCATGATCTCATGGTTCGTGGGTTTGAGCCCCATGTCAGGCTCTGTGCTGACAGCTCAGAGCCTGGAGCCTGCTTCGGATTCTGTGTCTCCCTCTCTCTCTCTCTCTAAGATAAATAAACATTTTTAAAAATTTTTAAATTCCTAGTGTAGTGCCTGGCACGTGTAGCAGATACCAAGTAGATGGTAGTCATCATTATTGGCCTAGTAATTAGCAACTCAGGATTTAGTCTGAGGTCTGCTCAATCCAAGCAGGTCCATGCCTTTGTGTAACACCATGCTGGGCTCTGCAGAATTGCAGAAGAAAAAAGATAGATAACCCCAAACAATAGTAATTCCATGTATCATCCACTCAACAGATCTTTACTCAGTTGTTTACTATGTTCCAGATGCTATGAAATGAGCTTACAATCATTCCATGTACACTCAGGCTAGCTTGGGATCCCACAGGTTGCTACAGTGCCCTTTTCTTCCTATCAAACCCAATGCATAGAATTATTTCTGCTTTGAGGTCTACCATCTATGCTAAAGAGTAAACTAAACTGTGGGGAGGAAACATGTTTACTGCGATGACCACTTTATCCCTTGTATGTATCATAGTGACCAATAAGCTTAAATATTTGAATTAGAAAAAAAATGCATAAAAATCAGTATAAACACATATATTCTAGCTTTATATTAATATTTACCTTCAAGAAACACTTAAAAACCTTAAAACACACACACACACACACACACATACACACACCCCAAAAAACCCTATTATATATGATCCCGGCTATGGTAAAAAATAAAAACTGAAAGAAATTTCTCAAATTTCTTTATGGGTGGTGGGATTAATAGTATTTTTTATAATACTTTCCATTTTTCTATGTTGTGTTTCTTACATCTATATTAGTAGAAAATAGAATATAAAGTAAAACCTAATGATGACAGAAAATAACCTGTAAAGTCTAAAAAATATGAACGTAAATGTGCATATAGCATCATGTACAATTATCATACTCAAGACCTATATTCTTCCATTCTCCTTACCCTCTCCTACAAAACTGAATGATTCATGCAAACAGAGGCTTAGGGACAGCATACCCTTCTCTCAAATCCTTTGTTAAAAATATGAAGTGGTTGGGGTGCCTAGGTGACTCTGTCGGTTAAGGAGTGACTTGTCTCAGGTCATGATCTCACCGTTCGTGAGCTCGAGCCCTGAACTGTCAGCACAGAGCCTGAAGCCTGTTTCAGATCTGTGTCTCCCTCTCTCTCTGCCCCTCCTCTACTCGCTTTCTCTCTCTCAAAAATAAACATAAAAAAAAAAAAAAAAACAAAAACGAGGTGGTAAGTAGACCGCACGGGGAAACCTTCAGAATGAAATTTGGAAGTAGCTAGGTGAGGCAGCCCTCTGCTGGGTAAATAAGAAAACACAGCTACTCCAGAGGATCTTGGCTGGATTGTAAAGGGCATTAAGTGCCTTCAGGGCATCAGGGCACTGAAAAGATATTTCCTGAAAATATGGACTTTTGAAGCTAGAGGTCATTCTGGAAGTTGAAGTGTAAATATTGATTTTTGTAAATATTGAATATGTGTTTAAAATCTGAGCCTCAATCTCTCATCTGTAAAACATAAAGTGATAGTACCTCATAAGGTGATTTTGAAATTAATGTGAAAATGCAGTCATTTAGCATAGTGCTCAACCAACAGTAAATGCTTAACACATGACAACCATTATTTTAGCCTTTACTCACATTTTATAATCTTGGCAAGTAATCATTTTACCTTGTGGAACATCTCATGTTTACAAAAAAAGGACTCTAAGAATCTTAAAGAGATTGCATCTAAGCAAAAGATGTGCACATCTCTGTGCATTTAAAAAGAACAACATAGGGGCACCTGAGTGGCTCAGCCAGTTAAGCATCTGACTTCGGCTCAGGTCATGATCTCACAGCTCCTGGGTTTGAGCCCCGTGTCAGGCTCTGTGCTGACAGCTCAGAGCCTGGAGCCTGCTTCAGATTCTGTATCTCCATCTGTCTCTGCCCCTCCCTTGCTCATACTCTGTTTCTCTCTCTCTCAAAAATAAACAAACATAATAAAAATAAAAAGCACAATATTATACTACATCTGAAACTAATGTAACATTGTGTGTCAACTGTACTTCAATAAAAATCACTTTAATGACAAAAAAACAGTTTATGGCCAAAAAACATGAAAATATTAAACAGATTTATTCACTGAAAAACTGTTTATTAAGGTGTCATTAAATGTGTAGATAGCTTTGGGTAGTATTGACATTTTGACAATATTTATTCTTCCAATCCATGAGCACGGAATGTTTTTCCATTTCTTTAAATCTTCTTCAATTTCCTTCATAAGCTTTCTATAGTTTTCAGCATACCAAATGAACAAATCAGGAGACTATAGATGCTAGAGAGGATGTGGAGAAATGGGAACCCTCTTGCACTGTTGGTGGGAATGCAAATTGGTGCAGCCACTCTGGAAAACAGTGTGGAGGTTCCTCAAAAAATTAAAAATAGACCTACCCTATGACCCAGCAATAGCACTGCTAGGAATTTACCCAAGGGATACAGGAGTACTGATGCATAGGGGCACTTGTACCCCAATGTTTATAGCAGCACTCTCAACAATAGCCAAATTATGGAAAGAGCCTAAATGTCCATCAACTGATGAATGGATAAAGAAATTGTGGTTTATATACACAATGGAGTACTACGTGGCAATGAGAAAGAATGAAATATGGCCCTTTGTAGCAACATGGATGGAACTGGAGAGTGTTATGCTAAGAGAAATAAGCCATACAGAGAAAGACAGATACCATATGGTTTCACTCTCAGAAACCCATGGGGGAGGGGAAGGAAAAAAAAAAAAAAAAAAAGAGGTTAGAGTGGGAGAGAGCCAAAGCATAAGAGACTCTTAAAAACTGAGAACAAACTGAGGGTTGATGGGGGGTGGGAGGGAGGGGAGGGTGGGTGATGGGTATTGAGGAGGGCCCCTTTTGGGATGAGCACTGGGTGTTGTATGGAAACCAATTTGACAATAAACTTCATATACTGAAAAAAAAAAAAAGGTGTCATTATGTTATATTGTTAGTTCAATATACGTACTTTAAAATTCTGAATTGCCTCTGAATAATCTAGATATCTACAATACAGATATGTATGCAAACTACTAGATTTCCCGATATTTAACATAATTAGACTTCTGTAATTTCTAATTATCAATTAAAACATTAGACTTTTAAAGTTACACCATTAGTAGTTCGTAAATTTCTATTTGTCCAAGTTTTTTTTTTATTATATGATAAACCTTAGAGGAAGCAAAACCCACAAATCAAGTCTTAATCTGCCTTTCACAGTGTATACCAAATCATCATAATGTACACTTCAAATGTCTTGCAATTTTGTCAATTATGCCTCAATAAAACTGAAAAAAATTAAAATCCCACACAAAATTTTAATCTCAACCAATGCTGAGAAAAAAAGCAATGGAGATCTTTTATTCATCACGTGAACAAAAAATACAGAATGTATTAATTAATTTTCCCCTAAAGAGAATATATTTTGTATTTAGAGAAACAAAGGATTAGTTGTCAGGAGTTGCTTTTGGAGAATGATCAATCAGCGCCTTGTCAATGGTTGGATACTGATACCAGGGACCATCGCCTCTTGCACGCATTAACTTTCGGACTTCTAGCTCCTTTAATCTGTAACAAACAGAACAGCAATACTGTGATTCCATCATTTCCAACTGCAAAATTAATGAATTATCTCCATAAAGAGAGTCTTTTGATTTTGTGTAAAGTATTATCTAAAGTACTTTATGTAAGGGACACCAGGATGACTCAGTCGTTTGGGCATCTGACTCTTGATTTCAGCTCAGGTCATGATCCCAGGGTCAGGGGAGCAAGTCTCGTATCAGGCTCTGAACTGACTATTCTTCAAATTCTTCTTCAAATTCTCTCTCCCTCTGCTCCTCCCATGCTCACACATACGCTCTTTCTCTCTAAATAAATAAATAAATTTATGTATGTATGTATGTAAAGTATTAATATACCTCCACAGATCCATGTGTATACATTTATCTGATATGCACCTATAAGAAAAATTTGGAGCTTATTTTTGACTTTCATTATCTTGCTTATGTAGTTAGCCCACAGATACTGTTTTTAATCACTAAAACATCACTTGAATTGGTAATCTATTCTTTCCTCTTGTCCCAGCTCTTTATCTGGATGGATCACTTTCACTTGAATAGTGGTAATGCATCTCCTATCTTCTTGCCTTCTAGAAAACCCTCTTGAGACCACATATTTTTGAAATAGGCCCTTTCCACGAAACCTTTCCTTTCCATTTTTATAGACTACATATTAAGTTTTTCATCTGACTGGAAATTTATCACAGTTAAATAATGCACTTTATTAACCTTAACCAGCCCGCTAACCCTACCTATGAGAGACTACCTACCTTTGTATTGTGTATGTAAGAGAGTGTATTCTTTTTTTTTAAGGATTATATATTATATTATCCTTTTTTTCTACTCTTTAGAATGTAATTATCCAAAATGCAAATATTAAAATATTCATAAGGAGGACTGGTTTTACCCTTACAATAGACTACTAGGCACCTGTTAAAAAGAATGAAGAAGGGGCGCCTGGGTGGCGCAGTCGGTTAAGCGTCTGACTTCAGCCAGGTCACGATCTCGCGGTCCGTGAGTTTGAGCCCCGCGTTGGGCTCTGGGCTGATGGCTCAGAGCCTGGAGCCTGTTTCCAATTCTGTGTCTCCCTCTCTCTCTGCCCCTCCCCTGTTCATGCTCTGTCTCTCTCTGTCCCAAAAAATAAATAAATGTTGAAAAAAAAATTAAAAAAAAAAAAAAGAATGAAGAAAATCTGTATATAGTAAATAGAGATGATACATATAGGGTTAGCTTAAAAATGCAAAGTATAAAATGAATATGTGTAGCATCTTCCCATTTCACTAAAAACCAGAAACTAATATGTATTCATACACATGCAGAGAGTATTAAAAAATGTGGAGGGCAAAAAATAATAGTTATCTTTAGGCAGAAACAATTATGGGAGACAGTCCCTTTCTATTTTGTATCTTTCTTTTATGCTTCAGTTTTCCAAATACCTATACATATACTTAAAAAAATTTTTTTTAATGTTTACTTATTTTTGAGAGAGACAGCATGAGCAGAGGAGGGGAAGAGAGAATCCCAAGCAGGCCCGATGCTATCAGTGCAGAGCCCAACGTGGGGCTCAAACCCGTGAACCGTGACATCATGACCTGAGCCAAAATCAAGAATCTGACGCTTAACCAACTGAGCCACCCAGGCGCTCACCTAAACATATACTTTTTTAAAAACATAGGTACTCCTGTTCCATCCTCACAACAGCATCTTTCCTTTGGGGGTAGAAGTCATGCTTTTGTTTTGGTTTTTACTTTGTTTGGAAATTATTTAAAATCTCTATATGTCTAAGGAATTCTAGGATCTAACTTTTAATTGGAACTCAAAGGTGTATGTCTGAGGTTCAAAAAAGTCCAATGTTACTAAGTATGAGCCATATTGCTGGTTCCATGCTCTTAAATACATAACAATTCCATATGGTAACTATATACATGTATGATTACATATCTAGTTCTTTTAATCATTTAAATATATATATATATTTTTTACTATCATAGCAATTTTTATAAACTATTAAGTTTAAAAGAGAATAACAGAAAGCAGATCAGTGGTAGACTGGGACCAAGAGTAGGGGATGGGGAATGACTGAAGGCACAAGAAAGAGGCTCAGTAGGTGATTGAGATGGTTACACAGCTATTTTCCTTGGTCAAAACCCACTGAACTTAATGGATGCATATGACTGTATGTAAACCTCACTACAAACACTAAAATAAATCTCAGACAGGATCACATTTAAAAGTAGCAAAAGGAACCATGAGTGAACATTAAAAAAAATAATAATTTGGACTTAAATATTTCCCTATTTAATTACTATCAAAAACCTGTGCATGACACAAAATCCCAAAAGCTAAGGAAAAGGACTGACAAACTTGACAATAATTAAATGAGTAAATATATATAAGTAATTAAAACACTGATACATAGTAAGTGTTCAGAAACACATTACCACTACTACACTTCTGTTAACCTGAAACATAAAAACACTTAGGCTGCAAAAAATTTTACATTATCAAAACACAAATGACAAGTCAGGAAAACATACTTGCAACACAAACAAAAAGATATTTTAGTTAAATGTATACATTAGTAGAAAAAAAGGCCATTTACAGGAAAGCAAATACAGCTAGTAGATTTTTTTGTGAAAAAATACTCAACCTTACAAAAAAATACAAAATTGAAATAATGAAATAACATGTTTCAACTATCTTATCAGCAAAATGTTTAGGCTTGATAAATTCCATTTACAGGGAATGGTATGGAAAGCAGAAATTATCATGTATTGGTGACAGAAAAAACAACTGATAAACAATGTTTTGGGAAAGTGTTTGGCAACATCTATCTAAAATCTAAACATATAACATTTGGTTTATCAGTGCCACTGCTAGGAAATTTATATTCCAGATATACTAAATAAATATGCAGAAGTCTATGTAGAAGGATATTGACTACAGCACTATGTATATTATCAAAAAACTTATAAAGAACCAAAGTACCAACAAGGGACTGGTTAAAAAAATTAAGGTACACCCATCCAGTAAAATATATAATGCAGCCATTAAAATGAACAGGGTACGTACTATTATAGAAAGATCACCAAGATCTATTTAAGTGAAATGAAGGCAAGGTACAGAGCGGTGTCTATAAGAGGATTCTATTTGTGTTAATATATTTTCAAATGATATACAAAATATATTTTTAAGGCATAAATTTTCTCCTAGGGACATATATAAGAAATAATTAAATAGTCACTTTTAAGGATGAGACTAGGTAGAGGAGGAAAGGAAATTGAGGGAGGTGGGGCATAGATGGAGGAGAGGGCTTCCCTGCATTTAAAAGAGTAAGAATTAAAAAAAAAATTTTTTTTAGTGTCTTTTTTGGAGAGAGAGAGTGAGAGAGAGTGAGCCCGGGGCAGGGGGCGGGGGTGCGGCTGGGTGCAGAGAGAGAGGGAGACACAGAATCCGAAGCAGGCTCCAGGCTCTGAGCTGTCAGCACAGAGCCCAGTGTGGGGCTCAAACCCATGAACTGTGAGATCATGAGACCTGAGCCAAAGTCGGACACTCAACTGACTGAGCCACCCAGGCGCCCCAAAAGAGTGAGATATTTTAAAAAGAATTCCTTTTACTCTGACAGATATTATCAACCAATAGTCTCAGTTTCCAACTCATAAACTCCACTCTAAACAGGCCAGATCCATCCCCATCTTCATTGTTTTACATGGAGCATCCTAAAGTGTTGAAACAGCTTAATTTTTTTCTTATGGCTTACAATACTAAGGAAGGAATTTCTTTCCTGCCCCCCTCCCCTTTTTTACCGTAAATCAGCCTTTTCAGCTTCAATTCGAAGGATAGCCATTGTTTTTTCATAATTCTTTTCGGGACTATCAAAGAAAGTTCGGGCAATCCATCTTGAGATAGGATGCTACAAGAGAAAATTTGTTTATTATTTTCTGAACACTACTTTGCTTTTTCAGTTTACTATTCCTCAAAATGGCCATCTCTTGGGCATTGAGAAGGACACCTGTTGAGATGAACACTGGGTGTTGTATGGAAACCAATCTGATAATAAATTATATTTAATATTAAAAAAATGCCCATCTCAGGTAAATCAATAATACTAACTAAATGCTAACTACTTTATATATTTTTTAAATTACTTTAATCCATTAGGTGGATATTATTTTTGTCCCCATTTTATAGATGAGCAAATTTTGCAAAGTTATACAGTTACTAAGTGCCAGGATCTGGATGCAAACTGGGTCTGTCTGACTCCAAAATCTGTGCGTTTGCCATTATACTACACTGAGGATCTTAAGTGGCTAATTTAAGAGCTAAACCCAGGGTTTGGTGATGAAAAACTGAAGCTCCTTCTCTCAGCACAGATAAACTATTTGTATGGCTTGCCTTAAGATATAATAATGCTATATTAATGATATATTTTTCTGAAATATAGTTCAGTCAGATAATAAAACATGACAGAATATACTCTACTCAAGGCCATCTCACCACAACACTTATAAAGACACGTAACAGAATTAACTTTAGAGATTCCCAAGCAGGCCCCGCACCATCAGTGCAGAACCTGATGCTGCTTTCGTAGCAGCCCGACGCTGCTGTTTTAGTAGCAGGGACAGTGTGCTAAAATGACAGTGCAGGCTCTCAGATCAAGCCTGCGTAGGTTCAAATACTGGCCCTACCTTTTGGACAGGTCACTTCTCCTCTTTTATGCCTCAGTCTCCTCACCTCTGAATTGGGGGTAATAATAGCACATTTCACATGGAACATGGTAATATTTACAAAACACTACCACAGCCCCTGCTACACAGTAGGTGCTTGATAAAGAATAGCTAAGCATTAGTATTGGTAAAATCTTTCCTATGGCATTGAACTTAGGATATGTTCTGATGGTTAATATGCTAGGATGAGAATGCACTGCAGAGTCATTCTTTAAAAAACCATACAGCATAAAGCAATAAAACAAATGACCAAAAGAAGTTGCTTGTAAAAAGTGAGCACAAAATGTGTCATCTCCCTCACACCAAAAATTGAATATATCATAATTGCTAAATTGAGACATTAATCGGTACACTGACAAGGCACCTAATGGAAAGTTAACTTTCAATGGCCTATACCAACCTTGAAGTATTCCCAGTGTTCTGGGATATAGCCTTCTGGAATTTCTGCTAACTCAGCCTCACCTAATAAGAGAAAATAGTGATGTACAATTAGTATCAGCAGTTTGTAATATTAATTTCCCACTATTTAAGAAACCAACCTCTTGTGGTTTTAAAGAAAGCTCTGTACTAATGAAGATATCAAATACAGTTGACCCTTGAACAACATGGTTTTGAATGGCATGGGGTCACTTACACGTGGATTCTTTTACAGTACAGTACTGTATTTTCTTTTTTTTTTTTTTTAAATCTTTTTTAACGTTTATTTATTTTTGAGACAGAGAGAGACAGAGCATGAACGGGGGAGGAGCATAGAGAGAGGGAGACACAGAATCGGAAACAGGCTCCAGGCTCTGAGCCATCAGCCCAGAGCCCGATGCGGGGCTCGAACTCCCGGACCAGGAGATCGTGACCTGGCTGAAGTCGGACGCTTAACCGACTGAGCCACCCAGGCGCCCCTCTCTCTTTTTTTTTTAAAGTTTATTTATTTGAGAGGAGAGTGTGGGAGCAGGGGAGGAGCAGAGAGAGAGGGAGACAGAGAATCCCAAGCAGGCTCTGCAACTCAGCACAGAGCCCGATATGAAGCTTGAACTCGAACCATGAGATGATAACTAGAGCTGAAATCAAGAGTTGGACGCTTAACCAACTGAGCCACCCAAGCGCCCTTCTTTATCATTTTTTTAATAACACTGTCTTTTCTCTAGCTAACTTTATCACAAGAATTCTTTATCACTTTATACAAAGAATACTTTGTATAATACAAAAAATACACAAAGTATGTGTTAACCAACTGTTTATGTTATCAGTAAGGTTTCTGGTCAATCAGTAGTTAAGTTTTGGGGGAGTCAAAAACTTGTATGTGGATCTCTGACTGAGCAAGGGGTTGATACCAACACGTCGTTCAAGGGTCACCTGTATTTTAGATTAACTTTAATGTGGTTTAAAATCATTTCATTCATGGGGCGCCTGGGTGGCTCAGTCGGTTAAGCGTCCGACTTCAGCTCAGGTCACGGTCTCGCGGTCTGTGAGTTCGAGCCCCGCGTCGGGCTCTGGGCTGATGGCTCACAGCCTGGAGCCTGTTTCCGATTCTGTGTCTCCCTCTCTCTCTGCTCCTCCCCCGTTCATGCTCTGTCTCTCTCTGTCTCAAAAATAAATAAACGTTAGAAAAAAAAAATAAAAAAAAATTAAAAAAATAAAATAATTTCATTCATTAGGTATTTTTTAGATGTCTTCTACTTGTAAGGCATTGTCTATTGTCTAAGGCATGATAGGAGAGTTTCACATTGTTTTTATACAACGTAACAAAATATAATAAAAGACACATTATTCCCTCTGGTTTTCCCTACCACTACTAGACAAAATATTTTAGGAGTCAAGATGTTAGAAGTAGTTTGGGCAGAGTTTCCCATGAAAATCTAATTTGCACTGTCATTCACAGTTTCATTCTTTTTTAGATTATAATTTTACATGTTCCAAGATGCATAAAAAAATTCTTCCATCCTTTAGCCTCTCTTCCACCTCTATCTCTATTTTTATTTTTTTTTATTCAGACTTGTCAAAGCTGGTTTGGAGAAATAACAAGAAGGAGGAAAACAAGGCTTTCTGAAGCCATTTGTGGCCTCTGTACAGAGTTGGTGACCTTCAAGGTTCTTGAAGGGAAAAAAAATCTTTAAAAAAACAACATTGTACCCTGTTGCAGATTGAGATCTGGTTACTGTAAAATAAAATCTCATGTTTATTATTTAAATAATATTTTCTTATAACATTCATAATTTCCTTCTGTTATTAATGTACATGGGTTTTAAAAATTTACCAGTTTGGTTGGAGAGGTACTTACCAATGAATATATTCACCAGAGTTATGCCAATTGCTACTGGAATCCCAGTCAACAAAATGTAGAATTTCTGTTGAGATTAAAAAATAGTTTTCACGTAACATAACCATTACCTAACTTTCTTTCCCCACTCTTAAATAACTGTCTTCAATTTTGGATTTCCTTCCATTGCCTGTCAAATAAATTTGCCATATTGGAGATGTGGTACCAAAGTATTTATTTCCGAGGTTTTCTTTTGCTCTAACTTTTAGATGCCTATATTTGGAAGCAAAAATGAAAGAAAAAGTAAGGATTAATTGTAAAAGGGTAATACAATATATGTTTAAGTGATTTTCCCATTTTTGGTTAAGGCGATGTAATAAAAGTTGAGAAATTTTTGTATTAAGATGGGAAGTGCAAAAACATCTGGGTGTTGTTACCCACTGTAGAGTTTGAGTTGGTCATGACAAGAAAAGTGGGAGCTCAACCAGGAGAGTGAAGAGGGGCATTGAGCACAATGGGCGAGCAAGAGGTCTAGAGGGCAGCATCCAGACAATCTTCTATCTGCCAGGCCTCTACTTTTCCTTAAAGAGCCTTGAGATACAAATATATAGCTGGTACCCCACTTCATCCTCTGAAATCAATGTTCCTGAACAATATAGAAATAAAAAATTGTAGTCCAAAATAATGTAGTTACTTTAAGGAAGTCTTTCAATGAGTTCCTTGGTATTTTAAAGAATATTTTAATAATATAAATAATTATCCCCAAATGAATCCATTTTCAAAGTTTAATAACTTATAGACTTTAGTGTATGTGTGTGGGTGTGTGCATGCACGCATGCATGCACAGTGAACACAGATTACATTTCAAAACCCCACAATCTTGAGAATAAAGGAATGGCTCATTTTTTTACCTCTAATACATACGAATCCTTTTTTATGAAGAACGAAAAGCTCACTAATTTAAAAAGAAATTCAGTAACAAATCAGACATTACAGTACAAAATCTCAATTATCTTTTAAAAAAGAAATGTGAATTTACGAAACAACACCTTTTACGAAATGAAAGATGCTTATTTTCTAAATAGGCCAAAAAAAAAAAATATTCCTATTTGTATATAAAAAGTTTAGTTTCGCAAAATTTTTGACTCACCATTAAACTCAAAAAACGCCTGTCATAGAATCCAGAAGGTTTGATGATAAACAGTCTTTTCCCATGATCTCCACTGTGTCGCACAGGAGCTGGCAATATTAAATTACCCTGTTACATATACAAGGCTCATAAACGTATACTGTTCTATTCTGACATAAAATCAGGTTATAAGAAAATGTATGTTCATAAATGTTTAATATGAATTAAGACAAAAAATACATACTTATTTGAGTACTAAAGGCAGGGCAGATAGGGTATCTTTCAACAAACACTAATGTACTATTGTAAACTCTAGCTCTCTTCATTTTTATTCAGCTTTAAAGAGATATCTAAATAATTGTCTAAATTTGTTTCCAGAGCAGGCAGGGAGGTTGGATACTCTTGGTGGGCTAATTATCTTTGTTTATCTCTGCAATAAATATCTGCTAATGCTATAAAATAAATAAACTTAAATTGTGTCACTTCATATGATGAGGAAATATACATCAGGGATTTGCAGCAAAATAGATGGAAAGATATTTATTCCACATATCTCCAGCAGGAACTTGAACTTGTTAAAAGTAAATACTCTAACATATCTTGATAAAATCGGTCTGTAAGCCATTTCTTTCTTTCTTTTCTTCAATTTTATTTTAGAGAGAGAGAGAGAGAGAGCATGAGCAGAGGAAAAGAGAGAAAGAGAAAGAGGGAGAAAAAGAGAGAGAGAATCCTAAGCAGGCTCCATGCTCAGTGCAGAGCCCAATGCAGCTCGAACCCACAACCCTGAGATCATGACCTGAGCTGAAATCAAGAGTCGGACGCTGAACTGACTGAGTCACCCAGGCACCCTTGTAAGCCATTTCTGGTTGTGAATATTCTCCTTTTCAAATTCTCCCTTGGACAGTATGCAGTCAAGCCTCACTGGAGATAAACTGAGGCAAAATTTCACCCCTAAGCTTATTTCTACATGATTTCCCTTTCTTGGATGCCTGGAAGGATCACTGCAGGCACTCTAAGCCCTTGTGCTGAAAGCAGGAAAGGATCTCACTGTTACTGGGAAACTGAGATTATGGTTTCTGCTGTATGAAAGTGTATTCAAAAAAATTTCCCATGGGAGTCACTGCAGAATACAAAACTAATTCCCCATTAAAGTCATTTTAGTTATAATAGAGGTCATAAAGATTTGTATCCTTTGTTCAACCTTAAATGTCTGGAATGCCTTTCCCTCTCCTGATATTATTAGGCCCAGATGACATTTTAACCTCCAAAAACCAACATTATTCCCAATCACATGAGATGTCTCCTACTTCTGAACTGTTGTATATTCTAGTGATATGCATACTTGCTTTCACCGCTTCCACTGAAATATAAATGTCTTGAAGGTAGGAACTATATTCTTAATTTTGGTATCACCTATAGTAACTTGCAATGAATTTAGAAAGTTAATTCACAAGAGAATTCGAAGCTGGCATGCATTTACTGTGTACAATTCACACTACTAAAGTTTCTAAAATAGCAAGAGAATGTGGCAAAGTGATTATATATTTCAGAAAATCATTTGAAAGGTACATTGGAATTCTTTGTGGACTAGATGCAAAAAAAAGAGCTGGTTAATAGTACAAACCACTCATTAATTCTATTCTACTATGTGTAGGCCCTGTGCTAGACTATTCTTTCCAACAAAGGAAAGAAACAGGATGCAATGTCAGAAAAAACCAGGCCCAGAAGTAAGGTTCCTGTATAGACAGGATGGTGGAGATGGGGGGTATGAGGAAGGGGCATTAAAAGGTGAGAGAAGTAGCAAATTAGATGAATTTATAATGGGTAACTGATCGATTATACCCAAAAGGTGCTGATTACTTAATCCAACAACCTGCCAAAAGGCTCCATCCAAAGCTCTGAGAAGTTGAGATTTCTACAAATGGCCTGGATGAGGTGAAAATGGCATTCCTGATGACACAAAGCTACTGCTACAAGGATGGCTACTACACTGATGATGAAATAGGATCCCCAAAAGTCCTCACACACATTTATAAAAGGATAAATCTAAAAGGATTAAACATAAGAAGTGGAAAGTCCTGACTGGACCTCCCAAAAGTTGCTCACAGACTTAAGCAGAGTCATTGGTGTGATATGGTAACCAAGAAAGTCAAAGACAATTCAATCCTAATCTTATGTACGAGAAGTGTAGGGTCAAAACAGGAGGAACACCCACCTCCATCTCCTAATTACACCTGCAGAAGTGTGTCCATCCCAGAGTATACTGTTTTAGAGGAACAATCTGGAGCATACCCCAACTTAAGCAACCAGTATGGCAAACAACCTGGAAACTGATATACTGAAGCTTAAAGAAATGCAACTGATTGTTTGGCCTACAAAAAAGAAGTCCGGGTAGAAAGCAGAGAAGTGTCTTTAAATAGGTGAAGGGCTATCCCATAACAAGGGGTCACACTATTCTGTGCTGACCTGAAAGGAGGAACCAGGAGTAATTTTCAGCTTAATACAAGGAAGAAGTTTCTAACCATTTTAGTGGTTCAAAATAAAATTGGACTGCCTCTCCAGTCCCCTTTTTGGAGTTATTCAAGTGTCAACCGTGGGACGTAAAAAGGATATTCTACAGGTTGGCCTAGAGGATATCTAAGGTCCTTTTCCTCAAAGAATCAGAACACATGGCCTGTCTTACAACAAAAAGGCATACCTTTCCAACTTATCAGTCTCAATGATTTCCTTCTAACTCCAAGAACTCTTTCTAGACTTCAAGTTTTTGCACTCTTTGCCGAAAAGCTTTTCCCCAGGCTCTTTGAACAGTTACCGCCGCACCTCCATCCTTCAGGACCAAGTTCAAATGTAACCTCCTCGAAGAGGTCTTCTCTGACTACCCTCTCCAAAGCTGGCCTCCTACTTATCTTCCGTGATATCATTTGGTTAGTTCTTTTAGAGCAATACACACTAAGCCTGATTATTTTGTTGAAGTCCATGAGGTCAAGGACTGCATTATTCAGTACTGTATCCCCAGTACCTTTTAGTGTCTGCCACATAGTGGATGCTCCATAAATACGCTGGAATTTACATTTCTTAAGTAAATTAAATGTCAGTTGGGATCCTTCCTCACTCTCTGAAAGTAAATCTACTCAGAAGAGACAGTGTACTCCCAACTTTCCCTTTCAACTGGGCAGGCAGGCAAACACACACACACTACCCAGAGAGAAAGACATGGATTAAACTACCTGGTTTTAGGGACAACTGATTATGCATAACACCATTAACAGATAAAAAAAATGTAACATAAAAAAACTATGGAAGAATGCTTGGTCTGGCTGTATTCTAGCAATATTAATGCAGTTAGTAAAGTGAACTGCTTGCTTGCTTTCAATATAATTACCTTTACTGTTAAACAAGTTATTCATGTCATTAAATGTGCTAAATAACTATTATTATTTTATTACTGTTATTATTATTATTAACTGTTCTAAAGTATATTTCATAGCACTAAACTCTTCTCAAACATTCTGAGCCTTCATGATTTGTTGTTGATATAGTCAGGCCACCTGCTTACAATCTAAAAATATTAGGGTGAATACTGCTTACATGGTTTTTGACAACTGTGATATTTGTGAAGATCAAATAAGATAACGTAGGTTTTGTGTCTCTAAGACAACAATCAAAAACTAGCCATTTTCTTTCCTTCATTCTCAGACTATTCCCAGTTAATGACTCCACCAGCCCAATTACCCAGGCTAAAAAACTCATTCATCTTCCTTGCACCTACCCCTCATTCATCAATTGTCAAGGCCTCTTGATTCTAAGATTCAACTTTTCTTTCCTGCCTTCTTTACCTCACTGGCTTAAGTAACCAACACCCCCTTATAAGCCATCCAAATTCAGAAGCATCTTCCCAAAACACACTACTGATTTGGTCTCCTGCTAAAACACTCTGCAGCCTACAAAACAGTTAAGATACTTTGGTTTTGTATTCAGTCCTCCACTCCCCCAACTTGGTCCCAAGTTCCCTCTTAAGCCTTTTCTTTCAACATCTACCTATCTCAAGACCCCCCAATATTCAGATATATCAGAAAATACATCCTCTATTCTTCTGCCAATTGCAGCTGTTAAAACTATCCAGAATCCACTTAAAATGCCCCATCTTCTACATCTGAATTAACTCCATATCACTTTGTTTATGTAATCATTTAAATATTTCTTCTCAGTTTTTTTAAACCATAATGTGCACACATCAGTCTTCATATTAAAGCTACTGCAGCTGAGGAAAGAACTTAAACTCATTTCTATAATTCCTTGATATTAGACACTTAATAAACAATTTAAATAGAACACTTGTATCTGCTTATTTCCTGAGGAAAGTTTTCAAGGACGGTGAATGAAGATAACATGTCAGTACTACATGTATAAGAAAGGGGTGGCCACAGGGCCTGTTAGTAAACCAATGCTTCTAAATCTAGGTGCTGTCGATTTTCCCACTCACTCTTCACAACTACCTTATGAGGCAGGTTAAAATTATCATCCTCTTTTTTTTTTTTTTCTAACAGTTCTTATGGTAAGAGACAAGCACCTTTCAAAATGACATTCTAGAAAGATGCTAACCTATGCAGAAATATATTTCAGGATTATAAATACTTGTCAATAGTAAAGACATCAGATTTATTTCCCTATCAACAGAATATAAGCACACTTGTAATAAACATCTTCTTTTTTAAAGATAAAGAAACACAGGTTCCAAGCAATTAAGTACTTTCCATTTAGCTTCCAAGATATGATGACCCAAGGTCACATAGCTACTAACTCTGGAGCCAGGATTTGAATGTAGGCAGTCTAGCTCCAGAGAAAACAAAACAAGGTTTTCTGCTCCTGGGTCTTACAGTCTCATAGGGGCAGACATAAGCAATAACATAACAGATTAAAACCTTTCATTCCACAGTGACAGATGAAACCACCTGCAAAATACCTTTGAAAGCAGGAATCAGGCTGAAACACAGACTCTAATATAGCTATCAGATCCTTCCCTGGTCTCAGTGGAAAGGGTATAGATTATTGGTATTGATCCTTCCAGAACTCCAAGAAAGGGGGAATAACATATAAAAGGGATCTGGGAGTGAGGTTTTCACCTGAGTTTATCTCCAGCAAGACATGAATAAATACTATCTCCGGGGAGTATTCGAAGAGGAGGATATTTGTAATCAGAAATGGCTTACAAAGGGATTTTATCAAGAAATGTTAGCACATGTAGTTTTTTTTTTTTTTTTTAAACAGGTTCAAATTCCTGCTGGAAATCCTTGAATTCCACTAGTTGTTTCCATCATTTTTGTGACAAGTCTCTATGTGAAGTGACATAATTCAAATTAAATTGGGAGAAGAAAAAAGGGGTAGAGAAAGATATTTTGAGGTTGGAGATCTTTTTGGCTTTCAAGTACACTTCCTCTCCACCTTCTTGTATTGCACAGGGCAGACAGCTTATAGTATATTTTTGATCAAGAGGATTAAATGAATTAATATCTTTAAGATCTTAGGATGGTACATGGCACATAGGTGTTCAATAAATATTACATTTGGTGCTCTAGTGCATTATTTTTGTAATAACGGAGTCACAGTCCCTACATTAGTAAAATGGGGATAGTAACATTGTACTTAATTCGCAGAGTCTTTGAAAGAATTAGATTGAATACAATGCATCTGAGACTTTGCTATTATAATTATTCACTCTCCTAGAAGTCAATACAGTCTCCAAGAAGCTTCAAATAACCCTGGCATGACTGCATTATGACTTTCCTGGACCTAGGGATTTTTCCTTCATGGGCCCCTTCCACTGTAAGAAGATATTAAAAATTACTATTTTATGACTCCGTTGATATAAAACGAATACAATCCAGGCTGGATTCCTTACCACACATTCATTAACATTACAGGTTTTGTTTTTTTTTTTTTTTTTTTCTTCCTCCTGGTTTTAAAAGAAAGGGAAAACATTTGCAGGGACCCCTGAAAGTATGGTGTAGGCACTGTGCCTACTGAAGGAGTTAACACTGAGCCTCTCCACCTGCCTACTAACATCAGTGAGCTCCTGGGCAACATGACTTACAACCTTGTGGGACTAGAACCTAGGGTGGAATGTACAGAGAGAATCCGGTGCCTGAGACACCTAGGTCTCTGGTCTGTGCCTTTTTAACCTCAACTTCATCCGCAAATTAGCACCAACTGGGATGGCTGAGTGGTAAAGTGTTTGACAAATGCTAATTAATGATTTAAACACGATCGATCTGATTACCTCAGGAAAACCCTCGACCTCCTCACAAAGCCCACGCTCCATCTCTCCTCTCAAGCCCCAAGCCCGCAATTTCTCCCAGCTCCTTCCAGATCCCACCAAGGTCACTCCGGAGGAGCTCTTCATCTCTCATCCCACATCCCCTGAGCGCGCTTTTCCCAAAGCTAGCACCCACCGACAGTCTTCGGAAAGCCACGGGTGAGGAAGCCCCCGAATCCAAGTCGAGCGCCAAGCCGGCGGCCGGACAGAGCGGCCACTGCAGTGACCGAGGCCCGCTGCAATAGACTCATGGCCGCCATGGCTACTACGGGCAATTGAAAAGCTGGGGCGAGTAACAGGAGCCGAAAGAGCCAATTTACCAACGAGAGCGAAGGCGGAAAGTGGCCATCTTGAGTGAGGGCAAAGCCTATTTCTGTTTTCTCCATCCGGTCGGCCTGAGACACAGGAAGTGACATCATTGTGGAGAAACCGCGGTATCCTTACTTTCTGCGGAGACATGGCTGCGGCCAGTTTGGGCAGTGTTTGCAGAAAAGTCTTAACCGGGCTGAAAGCTTCTAAGTCGCTAATAAGTCTTCAGGCCCCACCTAGCACAGGGTAAGTGATGTGAGGAGTAGGTTTGTTCTCCTCTCCGACTTTGGATCTTGTTTGGTTGCCGAGATGCTGGAAAACAGCTGAGAGGCCGCGCGCATAACCGAACCCGAACTCACCTGCGTGAGAAGGGAATGCCCTTAGAGAAGTCGTCCACCTCCGACATTTCCGGTCTTTTCTCAAACTTTTTCTTGCCGCCTAGTGCGGACCAGACAGTCCATGGGGTCTGTAGATAACCAGTATTTGTTGAATTAAACCTAGAGGTACAGAAGCATCCTCTTTGGATGGGTGAGTTGGGAAAAACTGCACTGAAGAGGATTTGGTTATGGAACTGAAGATTATGTCAAGTTTGGATGGATAAAAACCAAGGCGCTTTTGTATCTCCAGAATATATCAGAAAGATTTTTTCAGTAAATGTGGAGTGAATAAGTGAAAGTAGTCAAAAGAACGGAAAGTAGCTCTGCTGGTGTGAGAAAGGAACATCCTACATATGGTGTTTATTATTTCTGGAAAGACAACCTGTCTTCTGGACAAACTGACAAGTTTATGGTATATGGTTTCCTCCCTTTTATTGGATTTTGTCTCTAATGAGTTGGATTTTATAAATCATTGGGTATGTCGGATTTTTTTTAAAGGAAGTAATGTATGTGTCCTTGAATCCAGCACAATTGTTGAGCATCTATTATGTGCTATATATTACTTGCACTTACTTTAGAGATAAGCAATATTTTTTTCATTTTTCAGAGATTCACAGGTTGTAACTTGATAAAGGTGACAAACTTGGATCAATTGTCTGTAATTCACTGTCATTTTTTCTTAAAAATAAATTTTAGAGGGGCACCTGGGTGGCTCAGTGGGTTAAGCATCTGACTTCAGCTCAGGTCATGATCTCACAGTCAGTGAGTTCAAGCCCTGAGTCGGGTTCTGTGCTGGCAGCTCAGAGCCTGGAGCCTGCTTCAGATTCTGTGTCTCTCTCTGTTTCTGCTCTTCACCTGCTCATGCTCTGTCTCAGAACTAAACGTTAAAAAAAATTGTAAATAAAATAAATTTTAGATTTTTATTATCAAAATGAATATTGCTTCATTTGCAGACAATAAGGCAAATGGAAAATAAGGCAAGTGTTTTGAAGAAAATAATAATCAACTATAATTTTTGCCACTCAAAGATTTCCTTACATTCCTTTTTATATATACATATACATGTAATTCTTCTAAGTTTATTTATTTTTGAGAGAGAGAGAGAGAGCAGGTGTGCGGGTGGGAGGAGCAGTGGGAGACAGAGAAGAGGGAGAATCCCAAGCAGGCTCTGAGCTGTCAGAGCAGAGCTTGACTCAGGGATTGAACTCACAAACCATGAGATCATGACCTGAGCTGAAATCAAGAGTCAGACACTTAACTGACTGAACCACCCAGGTGCCCCCACATACATGTAATTTTAAAGCCAGAATCATATTTAGATGTATGCATCTTGGTGCTCTACCCTGTTTCCCCAATTTTTTATATTTAAAAATTTCAAACCAACAGAAAAATTGTAAGAGTACTACAAAGAATAACCACTCTTCATCTATATTAAGCAAACCTTAGCATTTTGTCACATTTTTATGTATCTTTATATCTATGCCTATGTGTATTTTTTTCTGAGCTATTTGAGGCATTGTGACACTTCAGTATATGTCTCCTAAGAACGAGAACACTGTCTTTATAACTACAATACTACAATGATCACGCTGAAGTATTTAATATACTACTGTCGCCGTGCTTTTACGTAGCATACAGTCCAAATTTTTTCTTAAATTTTTATCCAGGGTCCAACCAACGATCATTCATTACTGTCGTTGGTTGTCATGTCTTGTTAGTCATCTTTAATCCAGAACATTTTTGAGCAGATCAGCCTTTTCAGATTATCCTTCCATTTAGATTTGTCTGTGTCCTCATGGTTAGATTCAAGTTAAATTTTTTTGGTAGGAATACAACACTTGTGATACACTTTGCTATTGAGTTTTACATTATTTCACCAGCTTATTAAATATTCTTTAAACACATGATTTTTAAATTACTGCATAATAAATTATTATACAAATGCACAGTAATTTTGTAACCATTTCCTGGTTGCATATTTACATTATTACCAACTTTTGGATATCACATATAATGCTTTAATAGATATTTTTATTAATTCTCATATTTTTAGTTGAAATTTCTAGATGAATTTTGGGTTGAAGGGGGGGAAGCATTGAGGCTTGTGATACATGTTGCAAAATTAATCTTCAGAATGTTTTTATCTGCTTATGTAACCACTAGCCAGGTATGAAAAGCCTAAAAGTGTTACCTTAAGTATAATTGTATCAAGATACTGTCTCCAAAATTCTGTGAATATATTAACCTCTGAAATTAAAGGGTAGCAGCATCTATAATGCAATATTGAAAATTATTTCTAAAGCATTTTATAAGTTTGTTCTTTGTGCAGAAACCCTGAGTAATTTTTTTTTAACATTGTAGATGAGGAAGTGATTCCAATTATTGCTTGTAAAATCCAAATGTTGCAAAACTCTGATCACTTGTTTATATATGTTCAGTTGCAGGTTTTCTCTTAGTCTTTTGCCTAAGAATATACCAAATGTCACATCTTTTCACCAGTGTAGATTACTTCATACCACATTGTCAAGAAAAGGACTGGAAGAATTTTTTGATGACCCAAAGAATTGGGGGGAAGAAAAAGTGAAATCTGGTAAGATATTTGGGTTGACTGATATTAAATATATTTATTAAATCCTCCATTACTTTGGGATTATTTATCTACCTTGGGGATCATTTAGGTGTTTCCTTTTTTAATTTCTTTTGGGAATGTGAGAGAAAATTAAAAGGTCAATGTAATAGTACAGTTAATTGTTGATTGGCAGGTTGACAAAAGGCTTAGAAGAGGAGTAAATTGGGGCGCCCGGGTGGCGCAGTCGGTTGAGCATCCGACTTCAGCCAGGTCACGATCTCGCGGTCGTCCGTGAGTTCGAGCCCCGCATCAGGCTCTGGGCTGATGGCTCAGAGCCTGGAGCCTGTTTCCGATTCTGTGTCTCCCTCTCTCTCTGCCCTTCCCCCGTTCATGCTCTGTCTCTCTCTGTCCCAAAAATAAATAAACGTTGAAAAAAAAATTAAAAAAAAAAAGAAGAGGAGTAAATTGAAATTGTTAACTGAAGTGAGGTCAGAGATTTGGTTTAGATTTCATTTTTTAGAGATAATTACATGTTTATAATGATATGAAATATTTTGGTATTAAACTGTGGAAACACATTCTTTTTTAGTACTAACATTTTTTTAATGCTATTGCCAGTAGCATTACTAATATTTTATGTGTTACCTAATTTAATGCCAGTTTAGTCCTAATTGTGTATTATACTATGATATGATAAAACTATTATATTTTACAGATAAGGAAACAGGTTTAGAGAAGTTGAATAATCTGCCACAAGGCACATAGCTAGAAAATTATTTCATGTTGTGAATTTCATAAATTTTTCTGTGTGTGTCTGAATTTCATAATTTTAATAGGAGCTTCATGGACCTGTCAGCAATTAAGGAATAAAAGTAATGAAGATTTACATAAACTTTGGTAAGTATACTGAATACATTAATATGTAGGTGTTTGAAGCAGTTAAAATATGACAATGAGGTATAAACTTTACATCTATTTGATGTAAGAAATTGAGAAAGTGATTTGTCTTACAATACTATGGATGATATGTAAAACCAGTAAAGATTTTAAGACAAATGTATTAGTGTTCTCAAATAGTTGGGGATTAAGAAATTTTTACTGTAACTGCTACCAGTCATACTAGCATCTTTTTCTTTAAGTTTATTTTATTTATTTTGAGAGAGAAAGCATAATTTTTTTGGGGGGGGCGCAGAGAGAGACTCTCAAGCAGGCTCTGTACAGTCGGCACTGAGCCTGATGAGAGGCTTAAACTCACTGTGAGATGATGACCTGAGTGGAAATCAAGAGTTGAGAGTTTAACCAACTGAGCCACCCAGGCATCCCCATACAAGCATTTTTATACTAACAATTTTAGTAAACTAATAAAATGAAATAGGAAGAGTTTGTCACATTTAAGCCTTCCTCCTTTTTATTACCTTATCCATGGTCTGGAATCTTTAGCTTATTTGCCCTGGGGAAATATGTTGGAGGGTGCATTTAATTGGGAATTTAGCTAAATTTTTCTGGCAAATTTTCCTGATGAATTAGAGAGGGTTGAGAGGATTTAAGTCAGTGTGGTTTAATGCATCCATTCAGCATTTTTAATGGATGATTTATTTATTTACTTGTATTTGTATTTTTATTGAGGAGTAATTGATATAACGCTGTATTTCAGGGATACACTGTAATGATTCGGTATTTGTATGCATTATAAAATGATCACCTTAGTAAGTCTGGTTCAAATATGTCACCATACATAGAAAAGTTCTTTTCCTTGTGGTGAGAACTTTCAAGATCTGCTTTCCTACTTATTTTCATTTTTTTTTTTTTTTAAAAAAAACAGTTTTTTTTTTTTTTTTCTTTTTTTCAACGTTTATTTATTTTTGGGACAGAGAGAGACAGAGCATGAACGGGGGAGGGGCAGAGAGAGAGGGAGACACAGAATCGGAAACAGGCTCCAGGCTCTAAGCCATCAGCCCAGAGCCTGACGCGGGGCTCGAACTCACGGACTGCGAGATCGTGACCTGGCTGAAGTTAGACGCTTAACCGACTGCGCCACCCAGGCGTCCCGCCTACCTATTTTCAAATATGCAGTACAGTATTATTAACTCCAGTCACCATGCTATACATTATATCACCATGACTTATTTTGTGGTAGGATCCCCTCCCTAAGGAGAGAAAAAACGCAAAAAACCTGAAGGCAACCTGGCTATACACCTATGTGACAACATCCATCATGACCTTGTAACACGAGACCACTTAATCAGACTGCATGTTTGTGTGTTACCATATGTGGGAGACAAAGAAATAGAAAACGTATAAAAAACTGTGCTACATGGCATTTGGGACTCCGTTTTTCTTGTAGGAACCCAACTAAGCAGTGCCTGCACGAATAAAGTTGTTTCCTGGAAAGAAAGGCCTCCGTGTCAGGAATCTCTGCAAGAGTCCTGCTACATTGTAACTGGAAATTTGTACTTTCTTACCCCCTTCATCCATTTTGCTATTAACCTAACAGTAAAATAATTGGGGCGCTTGGGTGGCTTAGTCGGTTAAGCATTCAACTCTTTGGCTCAGGTCTTGATCTCACAGTTCATGAGGTTCATTTGGTGTGGTTTGTGAGATTGAGCCCTACATAGGGCTCTGCTGCTGACAGCATGGAGCCTGCTCGTGATTCCCTCTCCCTCTCTGCTCCTCCTCAACGTGTGCACACACACTCGTCTTTCTCAAAATAAATAAACATTTTTTTTTTAATAGAATAAAAATAGGGGCATCTGGGTGGCTCCGTTGGTTAAGTGTCCTACTCTTGGTTTCAGCTCAGGTCATGATCTTGCAGTTTCGTGAGTTTGAGCCCCATATTGGGCTGTGCACTGATGATGTGGAGCCTGCTTGGATTCTCTCTCTCTCTCTCTCTCTCTCTGTCTCTCTGCCTCTCTCTCTACTCCTCCCCTACTCATGCTGTCTCTATCTCTCAAAATAAATAAACTTTAATAAATAAAATAAGTTATTTTACCAGCAAAAGTGGGTTTATTTGGGAATTAGACACTTGTAATTAAGGACAAGCAAGCTGTGGCAAAACCATAGACAAATCCAACAAAGGAATATTATTTTATGGAGAAGGAAGAGGAGGTTGGAAGGGATTGTTTTGAATGAAAGTGTTGTACAAAAGCAAGAGTTCAGAGTGATGGTGGTTATTCATTGGCTGAGTTTCAGAGGTAGTCAATTTCTTGTAGATGGCCTTGTTTATCTTTCCCTTTGGGGCCTGTAACTGATGATTCTTTTCCTGTTGAGTCTTCTATTAGGGATCTGTAATTGACAGTTTTTCCTGTAATTGACATGGAATGGTATGGCTCCCCTTCTAGGATCTCCAGTCTACTTTAGTGAGGTTTCCTTTTATTAATTTTCACATTCCCCTCCTTTTTTTTTTTTTTTCAGTTTTTTTAAAGTTTATTTATTTTGGAGAGAGAAAGAGTGTGAGTAGGAGAGGGACAGATAGAGAGGGAGACACAGAAGCCAAAGCAGGCTCCAGGCTCTGAGTTGTCAGCACAGGGCCCGAATTCACAAACCGCAAGATCATGACCTGAGCTGAAGTCGGATGCTAACTGACTGAGTCACCCAGGTGCCCGTCACATTTCCCCCTTTTGATCAAGATCTCTCCTTGAAAGCAGTGCTGAGGAAGAGTCCGTTTTTCTATGTTTAGTGGTTTTTTCCTTCAGTGTCAGGAAGAACCTTTCCTGGTTGTCATGTCCTACCTTGGAGGGAAGGTGCCTAATAGTTGGAAACCACTTCAGATCACATTTAAGTAACAGGAAGATTAGGAGGGAGAATTCTTAGGCACTTCCCATCTAAAGTTTATATTTTCTCTAGGTCCCAACTGTTGGAGATCATCTTCTTATTGGGTGCATCATTTTCTTTTTTTTAAATTTTTTCTTTCAACTTTTTTATTTATTTTTGGGACAGAGAGAGACAGAGCACGAACGGGGGAGGGGCAGAGAGAGAGGGAGACACAGAATCGGAAACAGGCTCCAGGCTCTGAGCCATCAGCCCAGAGCCCGACGCGGGGCTCGAACTCACGGACCGCAAGATCGTGACCTGGCTGAAGCCGGGCGCTTAACCGACTGCGCCACCCAGGCGCCCCTCATTTTCTTTTTTTAAATTTCCAGTATAATTAACTTAGTGTTATATTAGTTTCAGGTATACGATACCTGATTGACCCAGTTACTCAGTGCTCTTCACCATAAGTGTACTCTTACTAATCTTCACCTGTTTCACCCATCTCAGTGCCTAACCTACCCTCTGGTAACCATCAGTTTGTTCTCTAAGACTCTCTTTTTTTTTGTTTCTTTTATACTTTGTTTCTTAAATTCCACATATGAGTGAAATCATACACTATTTGTCATTCTCTGACTTATTTCATTTTAACATTGTACCCTCTAGATCCATCTGTGTTGTTGCAAATGTCAAGATTTCATTCTTTATGACTAATATTCTAGTGTACATATATATCACATCTTCCTTATCCATTCTTCTATTGATGGATACTTGGGTTGTTTCCATACTTTGGCTATTGTAAATAATGCTGCAGTAAACATGGTGCGTATATCTTTTCAAGTTAGTATTTTAGTATTTTTTATTTATTTTTTTAAACATTTATTCATTTTGGAGAGACAGAGACAGAGTGTGAGTGGGGGAGTGGTAGAGAGAGACACAAAATCCGAAGCAGGCTCCAGGCTCCAAGCAGTTGGCACAGAGCCCGATATGGCGCTCGAACTCACGAACAGTGAGATCATGACCTGAGCCAAAGTCAGACACTTAACTGACTGAGCCACCCAGGTGCCCCAGTGTTTTAGTATTCTTTGGGTAAATACCTAATAGTGGGATTACTGGATCATTTGGTAATTCTATTTTTAATTTTTTGAGGAACCTCCATGCTGTTTTCTACAGTGGCTGTACCAGTTTACATTCCCACTAACAGTACACAAGAGTTCCTTTTTCTCCACATCCTCGCCAATACTTGTTTCTTGTGTTTTTTATTTTAGCCATTCTGATAGGTATGAAATAATATCTCATTGTGATTTTGATTTGCATTCCCCTCATGATGAGTAATGTTGAGCATCTTTTCATGTGTCTGTTGGCTATCTGTGTGTGTGCTCTTTGGGGAAATGTCTGCTAATGCCTTCTGTTTATTTTTTAATTGGGTTATTTGTGGGGTTTTTTAGTGTTGAGTTATATAAGTTCTTTATATATTTTGGATACTGATGTTTTATCATATATGTTATTTGCAAACATTCTCTCCCATTAACTATGTTGTCTTTTTGTTTTCTTGATTATTTCCTTTGCGGTGTGGAAGCTTTTTATTTTGAGTAGTTCCAATAGTTTCTTTTTGCTTTTGTTTCCTTTACCTCGTGAGATCTATCTAGAAAAATACTGTTAACAGCGGATATCAAAGAAATTGCTGCATATACCCTCTTCTAGGATTTTTATGGTTTTGGGTCTCTCATTTAGATCTTTAATACACTTTGAGTTTACTTTTGTGTATAGTGTAAGAAAGCAGTCCAGTTTCATTCTTTTGCATGTAGCAGTCCAGTTTTCCCGACACCATTTGTTGAAGGTTGAAGAGACTGTCTTTCCCACTGCATAGTCTTGCCTCCTTTGTCAAAGATTAATTGACCAGATAATGGTGGGTTTATTTTTGAGCTCTCTATTCTGTTTTGTTGATCTATGTGTCTCTTTTTGCATCAGTACCATACTCTCTTGATTACTACAGGTGTGTAATATGACTTGAAATCTGGGATTGTGATACCTCCAGTTTTGTTCTTTTTCAAGATTGCTTTGGCTATTCAGGGTCTTCTGTGGTTTCATATGAATTTTAGGAGTGTTTATTCTGGTTCTATGAAAAATGCTGATGGTATTTTAATAGGGACTGCATTAAATCTATAGATTGCTTTGGGTGGTATGGCCATTTGAATAATATTTGTTCTCCAGTCCATGAGCATGGAATATCTTTTTGTTTGTATCATCTTCAGTTTCATTCATCAGTGTTTTAATTTTCAGAGTACAGATCTTTCACCTCCTTGGTTAAATTTATTCCTAGGTACCTTACTATTTTTGGTGCAGTTATAAATGGGATTGTTTTCTTAATTTCTCTTTCGGTTGCTTCATTATTAGTGTATAAAAATACAACAGATTTCTGTGGATTGATTTTGTATCCTGTGACCTTACTGAATTCATTTGTCAGTTCTGGTAGTTTTTTTGGTAGAGGCTTTAGTATTTTCTATATATAGTATCAAGTCATCTGCAAATAGCAAAAGTTTTATTTTTTCCTTACCAATTTTGATGCCTTTTATTTCTTTTTGTTGTCTGATTGCTGTAGCTAGGACTTCCTCGTACTATGTTGAATATAAGTGATGAGAGTGGACATCCTTGTCTTGTTCCTGATCTTAGGGGAAAAGCTCTCAGTTTTTCACCATTGAGTATAATGTTAGCTATGGGTTTTTCATATATGGCCTTTTTTATGTTGAGATATAGTCCCTCTAAATCTACTTTGTTGAGGGTTTTTATCATGAATAGATGTTGTATTTTGTCAGATGCTTTTTCTGCATCTATTCAAATGATCATAGGGTTTTTTCTTTTTTCTCTTGTTCCTGTGATGTATCACACTGATTGATTTGTGATTTTTGAACCGCCCTTGCATCCCAGGAATAAATCCTACTTGATTATGGTAAATTATTGTTTTTAATGTATTGTTGGATTTGTTTCACTAGTATTTTGTTGAGGATTTTGCATTATGTTCTTTGGAGCTATTGGCCTGGATTTTGTAGTGTCTTTATCCAGTTTTGGTATCAGGGTACTGCTGGCCTCATAGAATGAATTTGGAAGCTTTCTTTCCTTTTCTATTGTTTGGAATAGTTTGAGAAGAATAAGTATTAACTCTTTTATAAAAAGTGTTTGATAGAATTCTCCTGTGAAGCCATCCGGTCCTTTAGTTTTGTGTGTTGGGAATTTTTTGATTACTGCTTCAATTTCTTTGCTGGTCATTGGTCTGTTCAAGTTGTCTATTTCTTCCTGATTCTGTTTTGGGAGGTTATATGTTTCTAGGAATTCATTTTTTCTAGGTTGTCCAATTTGTTGGCATATAATTTTTCATAATATTCTCTCATAATCCTTGTTATTTCTATGTTGTCAGTTATTTCTCCTCTTTCTGATTTTGAGTTCTTTCTCTCTTTTTTTTAATGAGCCTGGCTAAAGGTTTGTTAATTTTATTGATCTTTTCAAAGAACTAGCTCCTAGTTTCATTGAGCTGTTCTATTGTTTTTGTTTCTGTTTCATTGATCTCTGCTCTAATCTTTATTCCTTCCTTCTTCCTACTGGCTTTGGGTTGTTTGTTGTTCTTTTTCTAACTCCTTTAGGTGTAAGGTTAGATTGTTTATTTGAGATTTTTCTTGCTTATTAATATAGGCCTGTATTGCTATTAATTCCCCTCTTAGGACTACTTTTGCTGTATCCCAGTGATTTCAGAGTGCTGTGTCTTCATTTTCATTTGTCTCCGTGTATTTTTTTTATTTATTTTTTTTTTAATTTTTTTTTTCAACGTTTTTTATTTATTTTTGGGACAGAGAGAGACAGAGCATGAACGGGGGAGGGGCAGAGAGAGAGGGAGACACAGAATTGGAAACAGGCTCCAGGCTCCGAGCCATCAGCCCAGAGCCTGACGCGGGGCTCGAACTCACAGGCCGCGAGATCGTGACCTGGCTGAAGTCGGACGCTCAACCGACTGCGCCACCCAGGCGCCCCTGTCTCCGTGTATTTTATAATTTCCTTTTTGATTTCTTGGTTGACCCATTCATTGTGTTCATTGGATTTTTTTGTCCCCATTCACTGTTTTAAAAAAAAATTTTTTTGGGGGCGCCTGGGTGGTGCAGTCGGTTAAGCGTCCGACTTCAGCCAGGTCACGATCTCGCGGTCCGTGAGTTCGAGCCCCGCGTCAGGCTCTGGGCTGATGGCTCAGAGCCTGGAGCCTGTTTCCGATTCTGTGTCTCCCTCTCTCTCTGCCCCTCCCCCGTTCATGCTCTGTCTCTCTCTGTCCCAAAAATAATAAACGTTAAAAAAAAATAATTTAAAAAAAAATTTTTTTTTAATGTTTATTTATTTTTGAGAGAGAGACAGAGCACGAGCGGAGGAGGGGCAGAGAGAGAGGGAGACACAGAATCCAAAGCAGGCTCCAGGCTCTGAGCTGTCAGCATAGAGCCTGATGTGGGGCTTGAACTCACGAACTTGCTAGATCATGACCTGAGCTGAAATCAGAACGCTTAACCTACTGATCCAACCAAGCGCCCCATCCCATATTCATTGTTTAGTAGCATGTTATTTAACCTCCATGTATTTGTGTTCTTTCCAGATTTTTCTTGTAGTTGATTTCTGGTTTCATAGCATTGTGGTCAGAAAAGATGCATAGTATGGCTTTGAATTTTTTGAATTTGTTAAGACTTCTTTTGTGCCCTAACATGTGATCTACTCTGGAGAATGTTCTTTTCTACACTTGAAAAGACTGTGTGTTCTGCTGTTTTAGGATGGAATATTCTGACTATATCTTTTAGATCCATCTGGTTCCATGTGTCATTCAGAGCCACTGTTTCCTTGTTGATTTTCTGTTTAGATGATCTATCCATTGATATAAGTGGGGTATTAAAGTCCCCTGCTATTGTACTACTGTTGATTATTTCCTTTATGTTTGTTATTAGCTGGTTTAGGTTTTTAGGTGCGTAAATACAATTGTTACATATTCTTGTTGGATTTTTCCCTTTATGATTATATAGCATCCTTCCTTGTCTCTTGTTACAGTCTTTGTTTTAAAATCCATTTTGTCCATTGTAAGTATTGCTACCCCGGGTTTCCTTTCACTTCTGTTTGCAGATAAATGCTTTTCCATCCCTCTACTTTGAATCTGCATGTGTGTTTAGGTCGGAAATGAGTCTTGTGTAGGCAGCATATAGATGGATCTTGCTTTTTTTATCCACTCCATAGCCTTATGTCTTTTGATTTGGTGTTTAGTCCATTTATATTCAAAGTAGTTATTGATAGGCATGTAACCATTTTGTTATTGTTTTATGATTATTTTTGTCCTTCTCTGTTCCTTCTCTTGCTCTCTTACAGTTTGCTGGCTTTCTTTAGGAATATACTTGGATTCCTTTCTCATTTTTTATATATCTATTACCAGTTTTTGATTTGTGATTACTATAAGGTGATTACTATAACATTTTGTGCATATAGCAGTCTGCATTAAGTTAATGGTCGCTTGAGTTTGGAACCCATCCTAAAATCACTAAATTTTTACTCCTCTCCCCCTCACATTTTAGGTATATAGTGTCCTACTTTACATCCTTTTATTTTGTAAAATCCTTGATTGATTTTTATAGATATACTTAATTTTATTGCTCTTTGCTTCTTACTTTCCTTTGGTCTTTCCTTTCTACTCAGAGTCCTCTTGAAAATTTCTTATAAAGCTGGTTTAGTGATGAATTCCTTTAGCTTTTGTCTGGGAAACTCTCTCTCTCCTGTTATTCTGAGTGATAGCCTTCCTGAATGTTAAAGTATTCTTTGTTGCAGGTTTTTTTTTCTTTCAGCACTTAATATATATCATGCCACTCCCTTCTGGCCTAGAAAGTTTCTGTTGACAATCAACTGATAGCCTTAGGGGATTCCCCTTGTATGTAACAGTTTTCTTTTGCTACTTTTAAAATTGTTCACTACTTTTTGCCCTTTGAATTACTAAGTGTCTTGGTGTGGCCTTCCTTGGGTTGATTTTGTTGGGAGTACTCTGTGCCTCCTGGATTTCTGTTTCCTTTCTCAGATTCGGGAAGTTTTCAGCTATTATTTCTTCACAAAACTCTTCTGCCCCCTTTTCTCTCTCTTCCCCTTCTGGGATCTCTATAATGCTAATGTTATTATGTTTGATGGTGTTGCTGATTCTCTAAGCCTATTTAAAAATTTTTTAATTATTTTTTTTCTCTCTCCCATTCAGCAAGATTGCTTACTCTGCACCCCAGGTTGTTGATCCATACTTCTGCTTCCTCTAGTCTAGCATTTATTCTATTTAATGTGTTTTTTTATGTGTGTGTTTTTTTTAAGTTTATTTATTTATTTATTTTTAGAGAGAGAGATTGAGATTGTGCACACGTGAGTGGGGGATTGGCAGAGAGAGAGTGGGAGAGGGAGAGAATCCCAAGAAGACTCTGCACTGTCAGTGCAGAGCCCAACGTGGGGCCCAAACTCAAAGACCGAGGTGAGATCAAGAGTTGGACGCTTAACCAACTGAGCCATCCAGGCATCCCTGTTTAGTGTATTTTTAATATAAGTTATTGAGTTACATTTTCTGTCTCTTTGTTGAGGGTCTCACCAAGGTCCTCTACTCTTTTCTCAAGTCCAGGGAGTATCTTTATGACTATTAGTTTAAATTCTTTGTCACGAATATTGCTTATTTCCATTCCGTTTAGGTCTCTTGCTGTGATTTTGTCCTGTTCTTTCACTTGGGACATATTCCTCTGTCTCCTCATTTTGTCTAACTCTTTTCATCTGTTTCTATGTGCTGGGAAAGTCAGCTATCTCTCCTGCTCTTGAAAGTAGTGGTCTTATGAAGAAGAGTTCCTAAATTGCCCTGCACTTCACCTGAACCTGGTGTTTCAGGGGTGTTTCCTATGAGTTTGGCATGCACCTCACTCTTGCGGCTGAAGTGTGTCTGCCTTGTCAGTCATTTACAACAGTTCTCTGCATGTTGCAGGCAGGGTTTTGTTCCTGTGTTGTTAGTGGGCCTGTCTGGGGTAACCTTAGCTTGAGTTGGGTCAGACTAGGTGTTTGCCAGAGTTGCAGTTCCACTGAACTGTAGGGTATTCTCTGTGTTGTCCTCTAAGAAGCTTTCATTGTCGGACAAGGCCTGCAGTCACACCAGATGTCTGCCCCCAGTCCACTGCTGGGACCACAGTGGAACTAGTGTGTGCGGTTATCTTCCTCTTTCCCCGGGACAGGAATCAATTTGGGGTGATGCTAACCCATCAGGGCTGCTTGCACACTGCCAGGCTTGTGGTGTCACTTTGGATGGACGCCTACTGAGAGAGAGTTGGAGGGAGCAAGTCCACAGAGGAACACAGGGTGCACAGTGATAGCAGGGTTTGCTCAGGTCTGCTATAGGAAGAAGCTGGGTTGGAGGGGTAGATCTGCAAAAGTGGTTGGGGGCCAGGCACACTGTTAGTGAGCTAGGTAGAGACTATTTGCACTGCATTGGTTCCCATGGGTGTCTGTATCTAGGCTGGGGAGTGGGGGAAGGAGATGGTGCCCACCAATTCCTTTGTTCCTGGAGAAGTCTCCCTAAGACTTGCCCCTCCAGCATAGGCCCCAAAATTAGCAAACAGATCTCCTTGTACACCCCAGGCGTCTTTCAAACTGGTGCTCTGTGCTGAATCTCAGTGGGGCTATTTGTTCTCTTGTCTCTTTAAGGATGGGGACTCAGTTTCCTCTTGGCCTTCTACTCTACCTGACCCAAGCCTGCTGATTTTTAAAGTTCTAAGTGTTAAACCCCCGTGACAACAAGAACTCAAGAAATTAAGCCCCTCTGGTTTTCAAAGGGAGAATTATGGGATGGGAATTTTATGTCCTGGGAATTTATCTTCCCAGTGCTGGTCCTGCATGCCTGGGGTGCCTGGTGTGGGGTCTGCTCCTCTCTCCTCTCTTCTGTGCCCACCCTGTCCCTCTTACAGACGGTCCTGTGTTTGTTTGGCTCTCTACTATGTCTCCATCCTTCCTACCCTCTTCGGTGTGGCCTCTTCTCTACGTTTAGCTGTGAAAAAGTCTATTATGCCAGTCTTTGGGTCATTTTCTGGGTTACTTACACTGAGGTGGGTGTTATCTAGGTGTGTCCATGGGATGAGGTGAGCCTAGGATCCTCCTACTCTGCCATCTTCCATGCGTCTGGGTGCATCATTTTTACAGAAGTGTAACAGGAAACAAAGTATAAAAATTTTAAGTAATTATATAAAACACAAGAAGTAACATAATTCAAAATTGTTTTATGGTTCTAAATAAGACCTTAGGTCTGAAAGTAGTCAGCTGAAAATATTTATTGGCACTTTCTCCAACTTATAGGAGGAAGTTCTCCATACAGAGGCAAACTCCATCCCAGAGTCATGTATGCCTCCTGCAAGTCCCCATTTAAAGTGGCCATGAAAGCAAAATAGGGGACCCTGCAAGAGCTCATTGGAAGAATTGATCAAGTGCATTTTGGAAGATACAGTGCAGGTATACACATGAAGCAATAGCTAATGAGCTTTTGCAAAAAATAGCAAAACTTCAGAGATGTATTAAAACAGTATTATCTCAAAAGAACTATTTGAAAATAGACATTATCCAGGGGTGCCTGGGTGGCTTAGTTGGATAAGCATCTGACTTCAGCTCAGGTCATGATCTCAAGGTTCGTGGGTTCGAGCCCCATGTCGGGCTCTGTGCTGGCAGCTCAGAGCCTGGATCCTGCTTCCAATTCTGTGTATCCCTCTCTGTATCTCTGCCCCTCTCCCGCTCGTACTCTGTCTCTCTCTCAAAAATAAAGAAATGTTAAAAAAAAAAAAAGAAAAGAAAAGAAAATAGACATTATCCAGTGATACAACCTGTAAGGTTGCATATTCAGAGACTGTGAATTTGGATAAGAATCCAGAATCAGATAATAGGTTAGATGAAAGACTTTTGGAATTCTGAACCTTCTAACCCTTCAGAAAAAGCAAGTGAAAAAGTAGTTCATCACAAGATCATGATGAAGCTGTTTCTGAAAGCCCATAATGAGAAAAAAAGATGTTGCCCCCTTTCTCAAGCATTTGGGAAATGCACATAAGGGTGTTTTCTTTCCACTTTCAGCTAAAGAGTTGGGAGAAGCAAACAGGAAAAGGTATGCAGGCCTGGTCTGGACATGTTGATAAAGCTGTCTTGTCATTTCTGCTTCATTTCCAGGAAATATTTACTTTCAGGTCACTAGATGGTATGCAGGTCCAGTCAGGGTTTAGTGATATCTTTAGATGTGTCATGTGAATCCAGGATTCTATTCCTTGGAGTTTGGTGGCACGAGGGTTAGTTAGCAGTTTCTCATGCAGGTACGTACCTTCCCAGCAAGGTTGAAGAGAGTAGTTTTGGAGTTTGGAGAGTAGTTTTAGTCTTTTTCAGTAGATGAAATCTCCAGGTTGCAAAGTGTGATGCTTAAGGTTGCCATCTCCAGGGAGTGCATTGTGAAAAGATAGCTCTAACAAAGCATGGTTAGTTTTAATGGAAGTAATTGGGCCTTTACAATATTGATGTCTGTCTTCCTTCTATCAGCTCTGGGTCACAGGAGCCAGGGGCCAACTACAGTGGATGTTCTGTGACTATCTCATGGGATGAAAGCTTATGAATTTCAAAGGGGGTAGATTTGAGATTTAGAAAGACTAATAGCAGTGCTTTTGGCCAGGGTATTTGGAGGGTCTCTACAAATTTTGCCCAATTGAGTCTTTTTTTTTTTTTTCTCAACGTTTATTTATTTTTGGGACAGAGAGAGACAGAGCATGAACGGGGGAGGGGCAGAGAGAGAGGGAGACACAGCATCGGAAACAGGCTCCAGGCTCTGAGCCATCAGCCCAGAGCCCGACGCGGGGCTCGAACTCAAGGACCGCGAGATCGTGACCCGGCTGAAGTCGGACGCTTAACCGACTGCGCCACCCAGGCGCCCCGGATAATCTTTTTCTAACAGAATTTTAGCCACAGAAGAAGCATTAACCTATCTACAAGAGAAAGCTTTGGTGAGTGAGAAAACATACAAACCATGACTAAAACATATATACATCCATGAAACGGGGGAACTGTATGAAATTCATTTGTGTGAACAGGTTTCTTTGTATTGCATTTTGGTGGGACAAGGGAGGTAGGCACTGTTTGTTACCTTATTAACATTTCCCCACCAATATTGATTCATGAATGCTATCATGTGAATAGATACTGTTTATGCATATACAGTGGTAATTGGGAATTTTAGATTTTCTGGTAGGGCAGGATTGTTACTTGATCCAAACCAGAGTTCTCTCTTTCTTATGGAACAATTAATTAGATTTCCAATATTGTTATTCCCTCTCTGGGGCAATTGTTGGGTATTTCTGATCATTTTTTTTCCAAATTACTGTTTGGGAGAACATCCCTTTGGACCATGACAGAGGTTTGGCTCCTGGTTTTCTTGAGAGCAGCGTTTTAGGCAGAAATAACAGTGAGGTGGTTTCCTTTGGCCTCCAGGAAGTTAAGTCTGGAATCCCCTGGAATATTAATAATAGCCAGAGCTTTATATGTAAGTGATGAATCATTAAATTCTCTTTATTTAAAAAAAATTTTTTGGGGGGCGCCTGGGTGGCTTGGTTGGTTAAGCGTCCGACTTCAGCTCAGGTCATGATCTCACAGTCCGTGAGTTCGAGCCCCACGTCGGGCTCTGTGCTGACAACTCAGAGCCTGGAGCCTGTTTCAGATTCTGTGTCTCCCTCTCTCTCTGCCCCTCCTCTGTTCATGCTCTGTCTCTCTCTGCCTCAAAAATAAATAAACGTTAAAAAATTTTTTTTTTTAATTTTTTAACGTTTATTTATTTTTGAGAGAGAGAAAGAGAGACAGAGCACGAAGAGGAGAGGAGGAGAGGGAGACACAGAATCCAAAGCAGGCTCCAGGCTCTGAGCTGTCAGCATAGAGCCTGATGCAGGGCTTGAACTCACAAATTCAAAGTTGGTCACTTAACCGACTGAGCCAACCGGGGGGCCCTACTAAATTCTACTCTTGAAACCAAAAAAAAAGAAATAAATAATAGCCAGAACAGCCAGTATGAACAGCCAATGGCATATTGGGACGCCTGGGTGGCTCAGTCGGTTAAGTGTCCGTCTTCGGCTCAGGTCATGATCTCGCGGTTCGTGGGTTCAAGGCCACGTCAGGCTCTATGCCATTAGCTCAGAGCCTGGAGCCTGCTTCAGATTCTGTGTCTCCTCCTTTCTCTGCGCCTCCCATGCTCATGCTGTCTCTCTCTCTCAGTAATAAATAAACGTTAAAAAATTTTTTTTAAGTATGACATCTAGTAAATTTTGGACATAGGAGTCATTTTTAATTTTATCCCCATTAGATGTAAGGAAACCTTGTTTCCATAATATTCCAAACTCATCAGCTACTCTAAAGGCATACCAGCCATTGGCATAAATGTTTGTGGTTTTGTCCTTGGCCACAATACAAGGATGGTAAAGGGGATCCCATTACTATTTCTTTAGTGGTCTTAACTAAAAGGGTGGTGGCAGGAATGGCTCTGAGACAAGGGGGACTCCTGTGCCCCAGGGTGTAGTTGGTAGGTATAATGCCCTGTGTGTTGATGATGGTCCCCATGTTTTTGGGTGAGTACTCCCCCAAGGGCATTCCCTTCCCTCTTATCTAAGAGGAAAAAGGAAAGTTGATAATTAGCATTCCAGAGGGCAGGAGGCATTTATTAGGCTCTTCTTTAAAGTTCCCAAAGGCTATGTCTTCCCATCCTTTCCACATAATAAGGTCAGTCTTGTCATTTTTTAGTAAAGCATCTATAGAGTTAGAGCAGTAAGAAGTTTGGAATCTCATTTTCAACAGTAGCAAATAAATCCAAGGAAACCTCATAATTGGCGCTTAGTTGTAGGTTTGGGGAAGTTCAGGATGTCTTGAAGTCTACCTGAATCCAGATGTCCTTGTTCCAACATCAGGTGCCCTAAGTATCAAACCTAGTTTGAGCAAACTGCAATTTTTCTTTGGAGAGTTTATGTCCCTAAAGCCAAAACTTGTAACAGGTAGATGCTATTTTCCTGTGAAGAGTTTTGAGAAGGGAAGCAAGGAGGCAAATAATCTACATATTTTAATAAAGTAGAGCCTCCAGAAAACTCTGTCATCCACATCAGTTTTTAAGGTTTCTAAAAGTAAGGACTTTCTAGTCCTGGAGCATTATTGTCCAGGTGTATTTTCCATTCTTCCCAAGTGCAAATTTGGCTATCCTCATCAACTGAAATACTAAAATATGCACTGCATAGATCAGTTGTGGTGAAAATTTTGCTTTCAGTAGGATTGGGTGTCACTAACATGGGGGGAGGGGTTAGGAACAAGATGCCAAAGGATAACAATGTTATTTATTACTTGGAGGTCCTGGACAAACCTCCATCCTCAGCCATTGGGTTTTCTTATAGGTAAAATTAGAGGTATTACAGGGACTAGTGTAATCTTTTATTATGGGCTTGATGCCTTGCAAGGCTTCTTTATAGGATATTCATTAATTCTGGGGACAGGTTTTGAGGGATCTGTTTGAATCTTGATGGGAGATGAACTGTGGATTCTACCAATATCAGTTGGAGACCTCGCCCCTAAAGAGAACGGTAACTGATCCAATAGGGACAAATGATCAGTGTCCCCGGACTCCAGCTATAGTGCTGTTAGAGATGGAGCAAAAAAAGATGTCAAAGGGCTATTTTTTTAAATTAATTAATTTTTTTTTTTTTTTTTTTTTTTTTAGCGAGAGAGAGAGAGTGCAGTGAGCGAGGGGCAGAGAGAGGGAGAGAGAAGGGGTTCAAGGGTTCAACCGAAGCAGGGCTCATATTTTTACCCAAAGCAGGGCTTGAGCTCACCCAGTGTAGGGCTCAAACACACGAACCGTGAGATCATGGCCTGAGCCAAAGTCAGATGCTTAACCTACTGAGCCACCCAGGCACCCCAAAGAGCCATTTAATTTATCTGATTGGCTATTTTCATTACTGCTGTCAAATTCTAGAATTATTTCCCCATTTTGGAAGAAAGGAATTCTGGTATGGTATTTTTCTGAGAGATCTTCACCCAATAGGGGCAGAGGAACTGAGGAGAAAGAGTTCTGTCTCTCAAAGTGCCTAGACAAAAGAGGAGTTTCAGAGGCAGGAACCTGTTGAGGTCTGTTAAAGACCCCTAGTATTTGAACTGTTTTATTAGTACTCTGAGACAGAGGCTCCTTTATAGCAGTGGGAGATGGGATACACTTAACATTGTAGCTCTCATGTCAGTAGAGACAGAGTGAGATTCATTCCCAATCTGGACAGTGATTTCTCTGAGCTGATAGGGTTTGTTTGGAGTGTACTGTTTTTAAAATTGGGAAATTTAACACAAAAATAAGGATTTCTGGTTCCTCTTAAATAATTAGAAGTGCACTCTGGCAACACTGGACCTGCCTTCCTGCATTGTAACAACTAGCTGCTATATATAGCAACTGCCCCATCTAAATGGAGCCATACAGACCACTTTTTACCCATCTGTTCCTTCAGTGAGCCCACTTCACTTACAATTGTTTATCTGTCTAGGCAATGTAGTAGACATTTAAAGTTGTATCCCCTGATTTAAAGGTTATTTATCTTTCATGGCAGATTAAATAATTGTAAAATACTTATTAAAACCATTAATATTATTGGCTTACTCATGTGACAAAATAAGAAATATGTATTTGGTCTTTGTCTCCAATTCCTTGACACATAGCTCCTAAATCTCTTGGAATTTCCCAAGAGGAGTGTCTTGTTCTAATTCAGCAACTTCTAGTGGGTCCTTTGGTAGCTTCAGGACAGAGGCTAGTCGCCACAAAGACTTGAGGCATGATTGGAGGGTGGGGCTTTCAGCCTCATCACCACCCTCATCTCTGGTGAGAGGAGATGGACTGGGATTGACTTTAACCAGAATCATGATTTAGTCAATTGTGCTTATGTATGAAACCTCCATAAAAATCCCTGAATAACTGGGTTTGAAGAGCTTCTAAGTTGGTGAACACATGGAGGTGCTGTTAGGGTAACATACCCTGAAAAGGCAGGGACGCTATTCACCCCTTCCACACACCATGCTGTATGCATCTCTTCTGTTTGGCTGCTTCTGAGTTGTATCCTTTATAATAAACCAGTTCTATTAAATTATCAAACCAGAGGAGGAGGGGTCATTGGAAACCGAATTTATAGTTGTTAGTCAAATGTATGCGGGCTTTGGAACTTGCTATTGGCATGTGAAGTGGGGGGACAGTTTTGTGGGACTGTACCCTTCAATCTGTAATCTGGCACCACAGGTACTCAGTGTCAGAGTGCTGGAGAAGTGGTGTTGAAAAGTCAACGTCGGGGCGCCTGGGTGGCTCAGTCGGTTAAGTGGCTGACTTCGGCTCAGGTCACGATCTCACAGTCCGTGAGTTCGAGCCCCGCGTCGGGCTCTGTGCTGACCGCTCAGAGCCTGGAGCCTGTTTCCGATTCTGTGTCTCCCTCTCTCTCTGACCCTTCCCCGTTCATGCTCTGTCTCTCTCTGTCTCAAAAATAAATAAATGTTAAAAAAAATTAAAAAAAGAAGAGTCAACGTGTATTTGGCATCAGGATGGAAAAAAACATTTCATTTGGTGTCAGAAGTGTTATGTGTAGAACAGCACAGATTCATTGTAGAAAAATTAGTTGTATGAAAGCACTGTTACCGTGGGTTACTGGTGAAGGGATAGGGAGGGCTGTTCAGTATTCATCTTGGCTAAAACCTATTTATCTTCTGATTTTATCTCCTTCCCCAAAATTGTCTTCCTCCATAACTTAAAATACCCCAGTGCTTTTGTGTCATTTTCAGTGCCCTTGACATTTATTTCCTTTCCTTTCTTCCAGCTCTAATTCTCAAACATTTATTCACAAAACTTATCCCACTTTACCTTTGCCACTTTAGTACCTTTGGTTATGTTTGCTTTGGTTTCCTTTCCAGCCTAACAAAACCCATCTTTCTGAAGCTTGCTTTGATCATCCTGACTAGAAGAGATGTTCTCACCTCTCCCACATAAATCTTCCCTCTCTTGTCTGTACCACTCAGTTCACCACATCACACTACATTTTCTGAGGCAGCCTAGTGAAGTAGAAATAAAAAGAATATTGCACACAGGGAATCCAGATTATGAATCTTGAATTAGTTATGTGCCCCAGAATACCTTACTTCTGTCACCCTTACTTTCTTCTTTTACAAAGTAGAGGGGCGCCTGGGTAGCTCAGTTGGTTGAATGTTCAACTCTTGATTTTGGCTCAGGTCATGATGTCATGGTCATGGGATAGAGCCCCAAATTTGTCTCTGCGCTGAGCATGGAGCCTGCTTAAGATTCTCTCTCTTCCTCTCCCTCTGCCCTTCTCTCCAACCGCCTCTCTAAAATTAAAAAAAAAAAAAAAAAGTGGAAATAGTACCAACTCCAAAGGGTTGATGTGAGAATTAGATGAGGTGATATATATAAAGCACTTATTAGCACATTGCATGGCATGTAATAGGCAGTAAGTGAATGTTACCGTCCATCTTCTCTCTCCACTTGGAGTGTAGGGATTATTTTTTATATTTTATGTAACTCTCTTGGCACTTAATACAGTATGTGGCACATGGAAAATTTACTGAAACGATAATTCTTTGTAATGATGTCCTGTATATTGAGATTTCTAAAGGATTTTTGAGTACAGATCATTAGTTTTGATGTCAAAAACTATAGCCTTAATGTAATCATAGAATAGCATCACAAGCTTTGTGTTCTTTGATACAGGTATGTCCTACTGAAAGAAAGAAACATGCTCTTAACTTTAGAGCAGGAGGCCAAGCGGCAGAGGTTGCCAATGCCAAGTCCGGAGCGGTTAGAAAAGGTAACATTTGTGGAGGCTAGAGACTATTGTGTGGGATAAAGGCCAAAACATGTAAGTCTATGGTTCCTGTATTTCTTGGCAAGTAGATTTCTTTTTTAAAGTTTCTGCTTGATGTTTAGTAAATGTACAGAGTTGTGCAACATCACTTTTGTAGAATATCTCCATCACTCCAAAATGAAGTGTCATGCCAATCTGTAGTCCCTCCCCATTCCCATCTGCAACCCTCAACAGATGTGTGGACATGGGCTTTTATTTCTCTTGGGTACATAGATAGGAGTGAAATTGCTGGGTCATATGGTAAATCTATGTTTAACATTTTGGGAAACAGCCCAACTGTTCTTTAAAGTAGCTGCACCATTTAAAATTGCTGGTTTCAGTTTAGCCACTGCCCTACCAACCAGGTCAAAGTTTTGACTTCATTTTTTTTTTTTATTGTAGTAAAAAACACATAACATAAAACTTACCTTCTTAAATCATTTTTAACAGTATAGTTTAGTAGTATTAAGTACATTCACATTGTTGTGAAAAGGTCAACTATTGTTCAAATTAGGTTTTCTTCATCATTAAAAAAAAAATCCCCTTAGGTTCATGATTTCCACTCCTACAGGTAATTATTTGTATATGTTTCCTGTTTATCCAGCAGAATTTTTTTCTGCGTGTAGAAATGTGCCTAATTATTTTTATTTACATAATAAAATTATTACATAATTATTTAATACATAATTTATCTAATTTGGTTATAAACTCTTAAAAACTCTCCTGACATTTGTACTTTCACTTACCTAGTATATCCTGGGTACTTTTCCCTTTCAGTATATGTAGATCTGCCTTTTCTTTTTCAAGGCTGTACACATTTTTTTTTAAATGTTTGTTTGTTTATTTTGAGAGAGACAGTGCATGCGAGTGTGGGGGGAGAGGCACAGGGAGAGTATGAGAATCCCAAGCAAGCCAGATGTGGAGCTCAATCTCACGACCATGAGATGAGACCATGACTTGAGCCGAAATCAAGAGTTGGACACTTAACCAACTGAGCCACCCGGGCATCCCAATGGCTGTACATGTTTAAGCTATTTCTTCCATGTAGAAGTTTTGTGTTTTATTTAGTTGAATTTCTCAAGGTTTTTTTGCCTGGGTTGCTTACGAGGTTAATTCTTTGTTGATGTTTCTGTGCCATCGTAAATAGAACTCAGCTTTTTGCCTAACCTCAGCTGCTTCCCGTTCGTTCGTTTCCCCACGCTACTCACAGCCGTTATTGCCACACTGCCTCTGAGAGGGGCGGACCTAATATCCCTGCAGAGAGTCAAAGAATGTAGGGAGTAAAGTTTTAGTTATTTAGCCTCACTAGGAAGCAGTTATTCTGACTTAATGAAAATTGAATTCCATAGCATATTTATTTTTATTTGAAACTTTATTTTGACACAACATGAGATTGACAGAAAAGTTAAGAGAATAGTACAAAGGTACCTTTCACCCAGTTTCCCTAAGTGGATATTTTACCCATTTGCTTTATCCTTCTCTGCCTCCTTCTCTAAATAACACATTTTTTCGTCAGACGTTTAAGAGTCAGTTATATACATCCATAAATAATTAAGTATATGTTGTGAAAAAACAGGGATATTTCCTTACATAACCACTGTACAACTTTCAAAGTCAGGAAATTGATATAATACTATTATCTAATCAGCAGATCTATTTCATCAGTTATCCGGACGTTGTCCTCTAATTTATAGCAAAATAAAATTCTGGATCATTTTCCAGTTGTTATCTCGTTAGTCTTCTTTAATCTGGATACTCAGTCTTTCTTTGTGTATCAGAACATTGATTTTTTTGAAGAGTGTAGGCCAGTTTGGGTTTGTTTAATGTTTCGCATTATAATCATGATGATTGGCGGAAGTATCATAGAAGTGATACAGTTTTCTTCACAGTACATAATATTAGGAGGCACAGGATGTGGATTTGTTTTGTTACCGGTGTTCACATCAATAATTTTTTAGTGTGGGGTGCCTGGGTGGCTCAGTTGGTTAAGAATCCAACTTTGGCTCAAGTCACGATCTCGCGGTTTGTGAGTTTGAGCCCCACGTCAGGCTCTGTGCTGACAGCTCAGAGCCTGGAGCCTGCTTCAGATTCTGTGTCTCCCCCTCTCTGTGCCCCTCCCATGCTCACACTCTGTCTCTTTCTGTCTCAGTAATAAATAAACATTAAAAAATTTTTTGTTTAAATAATTTTTTAGTGTGATGTCTGCCAGGTTTCTCCATGGTGTATATAGTTACAATTTTTTCTTTGTATTGAGATCATATATAAACATCCTGTAATTTCTCAAACTTGCACTCACTGGGTTTAACATCTATTGGGCATTTTTTTCATCCCTTGGTTCATTCTACATTTATTGGTTAGCTTTCTTATGTAAGGAATGGCTTTCCCTTCACTTTCTTCTATCCTATCGCTGTGGACTCAGGGATTTCAGTTTTATTCAGTGAGTTATAATTCTTGAATACCTTCATCCCAGATTTAAGGACCAGTGTGGATTCCTTCAGGCTCGCCCCTGTGTTCTCATCACTTTTATGAGGCATAGCAAGTTGTTCTGGATTCATTTTGTACGTTTCCTGCCCCATCCCTGGAATCAGCCATTTTACAGAGGAATACCCTGATTCCTTTTAATGACGAATGATGTATTTAGAAACTAAGACCTGATGATTGCCACATAACATTTATAAAGCATTGAGATTTTATTTTCAGGATATTTGCTAGTTCTGCTATTAAGGAAAGTTATGGATAGCACATTGTTTATTTGTTGAATAAGCTTTTGTTAGAATGGTGCTGTTGTAAGACTTTTAAACTTCAGTAATAGATTACCCCATCTCCTTGCTATAAAAAAATACATTTTAGAAGTGAGCTTCATCCCCATAGGTCATATATATTGCACTTTCTGGATTAGTAAATTCCAAAAATAATGAAAGTTTTCTCCAGATAAACTGAACGTGATCGTAATTTTTTTTCAGTTTTTTTTTATGTTTATTTATTTATTTTTTTGATAGAGACAGACAGAACATGAGCAGGGTAGGGCAGACAGAGAGGGAGACAGAGAATTCAAATCAGGCTCCAGGATCTGAGCTGTCAGCACAGAGCCCAACGTGGGGCTTCAACTCACAGACTGCAAGATCATGACCTGAGCCAAAGTCAGATGCTTAACCAACTGAGCCACCCAGGCGCCCCAATCATGATTTTTTTTTTAAGCCTCAAATGTATGCATCTTCTCAGTTTTGTGACATACTACTAAGGAGAATTTATCAAGAAACAAAATTAAAAAGAATCCTTCTCAAGATATAAATTGAAGGTGTGGAAGTGTGTAAGGACATTCTTGGCTCTGGAAGAGTTAGGCTGAAAGGAAAGAAAGCTCTCCAAGGTTGGCTTGTTTTGAATAAAGTGCATCTAATTGATATTTCTGATTTTCCTTCTCATCTGGAGGCATGAGCATGAGTAATCGGGTATGATTTCCGTTAGGAGCCCCAGCATCAACCTTGCATGGGCAAACCCTAATGTAGTCGGTGAACAGCCAGGCTCACTAGGTTCCTAAGGGCTACACGGCACTTCACTCTTCTAAGTTTGTCTGTCTTCCAAATAGGATTCACCATTCTCACCCATCTTTTATTTCTCAGGGGTTTTGTAGAAATTCATTCAGTTAAGAGGAGGTACGTGTGGATTCAGCTGCTCAGTGTGGCTTTGATTGAAGTAGGGGAGAGCAGATACATAGAGTGTGAGCTGTGTATACAGGTTATGAGGTAGTCTATCTAAATTTGTGGCTTTCACATCTCTTTTGGATGCTGCAGCTACCTGGAAGTTTAGCTTTATAATCTAATCTGCCACCCTGTTTTTGAGGGCTCTTAAAAGAAACAAATGTGTGTATACAGTATTTCTATTTGTTATGATGCTCACAGGTAATACACATAACCGAAAAAATGCCTCAGTATTTAGAGCTATGAAAAAATTTAGCTCATCTGTCATTAGAGTCCCCAAAGATGAATATTTATTTATAAAGAATATATTTTGCCCTGCTAATATATTACTGTATACATTTTTAAACTTCAATAGAAATGTTAAAAGAAAGAGATAAAAATAAATAGGGGTTCCAGTAGGATCTTCTTGCATCTTGATGGATCATTGGAAAGTAGGATCAGGGTAGACTGATATTCCATTCTCCGTAATAGCAGCAGCTGCCAATCAAGTAGGAACATCTGTGTCGGGGCACCTGGGTGGCTCAGTTGGTTAAGTGTCCAACTCTTGATCTCAGCTCAGGTCATGATCTCACGGGTTCGTGGGATCGAGCCTTGTGTCAGGCTCTACACTGGTGGCATGGAGCCTGCTTGGGATTCTCTCCCTCTCTCTGCCTCTCTCTCTCTCTCTCTCTCTCTCTCTCTCTCTCCTGCTCACTGTCCCTCTCTCAAAAATAAAAAACATCCAAAAAGAATTTTTTTTAATGAATTTTAGTTTTTCCACACCACAAGGCATTTGTGCCAAGGTGGCTAATGTGGGTTGACATCAAGGAATCCCTCCTCCTGGAAGCCAGGAGGAAGTTTCTCAAAACTAGAAGGGAAGGGTGTTTTTCCCCTTGTATCAATCTAGCTTCGGAGATACTCTGTTAGTTACATATGCCCTCCCTCAAAACAACAATGAAGTGTTCTTTGTGCTAACAACATAGCTTAAAAAAAAAAAGTAAAACACAGGGCACCTGGGTGGCTCAGTTGGTTAAGCGTCCGACTTCCACTCAGGTCATGATCTCATGGTCTACAAGTTCAAGCCCCGCATTGGGTTCTGTGTTGACAGCTCAGAGCCTGGAGCCTGCTTCCGATTCCCTCTTTATCTGCCCCTCCCCTGCTCATGCTCTCTCTTTCTCTCAAAAATAAATAAATATTTAAAAAAAAAAATTTTTTTAAGTAGAAGACAATTCTGCATTTTTATAAAACTTGATAAATAGTATTTCAAACTGTACAGTCACCAGAAGTACACAGTTATCAAAAATCACACACTTCACTTGGCATCTCCAACACCCTCAGCTTTCCGTGCCTGGTCTGTTTTGGCATCTCTGTTTTCTGTAGGGCCATCCCCATCCTTGCCAGCATCAGCTTTCCCCTTTTTCCCTTTGGGTACCTTCTCTCCCTTTTGTGCAGGGGCCTTTTTAGGTTTGGGCTCTGGCTTTGGAGGAGCAGGTTTAGCAGGAAATCTTGCACATCTTCTCTGTGGCTCATCCTTCACCTTGGCTTTATGTCCTTTAGCATCCCCTTCATTCTTTCTCTTGGGCATGGTGGCGACTGTGGCAGGACATAGGCACTGGATGTGGGGATTCAGTGGAGCACAAACTTTGGTGGGGCCCGGGGTCCTTCTCCCCACCTTTCTGTTGTAGGTGATTGTTGAAATTGTATCTTCCTAATCTCTTACCAGGTAATAGATTCCATGGATGCCTTAGATAAAGTTGTCCAGGAAAGAGAGGATGCCCTAAGACTTCTTCAGACTGGTCAAGAAAAAGCTAGACCTGGTGCCTGGAGAAGAGACATCTTTGGAAGAATCATCTGGTACATAGTTTCCACTGTGGTTTTTCTAAGATGAGAGTGGAAATCTCATGCCCCATTCTCCTGTCTGGTATCTTTTACAAAAACTCTTATATGAAACTTATTACAGATGTATCTAATGTAAACAGAAGTCTCCAGACCCCTTTGGAACCCCAAGATATGAATGAAGGTAGCTTTATTTGGTAGCCCAGGCACCCCATTCTCATGATTCAATTATTTTTTAGTTTTTTTTTACTTTTTAATTTTTTTTATCTATTTATTTTTGAGTGAGAGACAGAGTACAACAGGGGAGGGACACAGAGAGAGGGAGGCATAGAATCTGAAGCAGGCTCCAGGCTCTGAGCTGTCAGCACAGAACCCAGTGTAGGGCTTGAACTCACAAGCTGTGAGATCATGACCTGAGCCAAAGTCAGACGCCCAACCGACTGAGCCACCCAGGTGCCCCTGTAGGTTCTTTATAACAGTGGTGCTTAATCTTCTGTCAATCATGTGACCTTTTGGGAATCTGGTGAAAGTTATAGATCTTTTACCCAGAGAAATGTACATATGCACATAGAATTATAGAGCATTAATAAACACCATGAAGCTAATTTTAGGACATGCACCTGCCCATTAAGAACTTGAGATTAGGGGTGCCTGGGTGGCTCAGTTGGTTAAGCTGCCGACTTCGGCTCAGGTCATAATCTCATGATTCGTGAATTTGAGCCCCGTGTCGGGCTCTGTGCTGACAGCTCAGAGCCTGGAGCCTACGTGGGATTCTGTGTCTCCCTCTCTCTCTGCCGTTCCCCAGCTCACGCTCTGTCTCTCTCTCAAAAATAAACAATAAAAAAATTTTTTTAATTAAAAAAAAGAACTTGAGATTAAAAAAAAGTTCTCAAAAAAAAAGAGTTTTCAGGGAATAAGGCCACATGAACCCTTTTCAAAAAAAGCATTGCTGCCATATCAGGATAAGCCCTAGTTCAAATTATGAAACTGTTTATTTTCATTAGTCTTTCCACCTTTTGTCCCGTGTCTAGCTCCCGAAGTCCTGTCAGACCCTGGGAAAGGATCTGATAATAAATATTCAAACTGAGGTATAAATAAATGAGGAAACCCAGTGTAGTCTCTGTCTTCAGGGCTTTATTTACATTTGGGTTGAGCTGCTAAAAGGAAGCATACTTAGTAGAATTTTTAATGTTGGTCAGCAAAAGAGGCATAGCAAAATAAGAGACCCTCCCTGTACTCTTGAAATTATACCACATAGTAGTGCTTATTCATTTGATAGGCTCTTTTTTTTTTTTTTTAAAGAGAGAGTGCACAAGTTGTGGGGAGGGGCAGAGAGAGAGAGAGAGAGAGAGAGAGAGAGAGAG
>NW_024412400.1:71971412-72027481 GCF_014898765.1 Herpailurus yagouaroundi | reverse complement strand
TGACCAGAGCCGAAATCAAGAGTTGGACGCTCATCTGACTGAATCACCCAGGTGTACCTGGTGGTCTTTTTTAATTGAGTTTGCAGTAATAGGGCTGCTTGGAGCAAACTGTAGGGGAGTAGGTGTATGTCTGTAATGGTATAATCCAGTACAGAAAAGAGAAATTACCAAAATGTCTAACTAGAAACTTTATTTTCTAATTTTTATTTGGATTAATACAATTGAGGTCAGTTAGGGAAGGGTGAGGATAGAGGAGAGAATCTGTATGAGTGCTAATCTCTTCTAGGTTTTTAAAATTTTGCTTTTTAACTTTTCCAGAGCTAAACAAAGTAGTAATTATATCATCTTTCCAACATAGCTTATTAACTCAAAACATTATTAATTCCAGTACCTTTTCCCTAATTTTTTATTCCATGTTATAATATTTAAGGTAGCCTTTTAAATACAGAGCTCCTTCTTAAAAACATTTCATCTAGGGGCGCCTGGGTGGCGCAGTCGGTTAAGCGTCCGACTTCAGCCAGGTCACGATCTCGCGGTCTGTGAGTTCGAGCCCCGCGTCAGGCTCTGGGCTGATGGCTCAGAGCCTGGAGCCTGTTTCCGATTCTGTGTCTCCCTCTCTCTCTGCCCCTCCCCCGTTCATGCTGTGTCTCTCTCTGTCCCAAAATTAAATAAAAAAAAAAAAAAAAACGTTGAAAAAAAATTAAAAAAAAAAAATTTCATCTAAATTTTTTTTTCTGTCAAAAGAACATGTGGCAGTAATATCGGGGATTACTTTTTGGACACGTCATGCCCTTGTCTATTGAGGAGTAGTAGATTGTCATCCTGATGAACTGAGGGAAATACAGTACCGTTATCTATCCTGCTTAAAGCAGTGGTCCAAATTTCTTGTGGCACTGTCACATTATATAGTAAAGGCTGAAATTTTTATAAAGAGATTGGAACTTTGGCTTCTAATATTACAGATTAATCCTGGATTTAACCAGTCAGAAAAGATTGGTTAAATGGCCTGAAATTAATCCTTTTGTTACTTTTTTCATTGAAGTACTTTCAAGTGAATGTTATATATAGTATGAATTCACAACTTTCTTTTTCCCGCTCAACATTATGATTTTTTAGGTTTCATTGTGTTGAGATAAATGTAGATACCTACATCAGTTGGTGCAATTTATTTATAATTTAAAAGCAAAAAACTGTACATACACTTGTATGTATTATGTATTGTGTATGTATGTATATACATGTGTATATAAAGTAAGTACATACATACATATGTATGGAGTAAAAGTATGAAATACATCTGGTAGTGATACACTCCAGTGTATGGCTCAGAGCTGCTGTGGAAATACAGAACTTAACCTGTGTCTTTAAGTTTCGATATATATTTTTTCAAAAGTGATCTGAAGCAGACATTGCAAAACATACGTACACTCATGAACTCAGTGGGTTCATGTCTGTACTTTTTTCTAAGTTTAGAGTATTTCATAATTTATAAAAATTGTAAAAATCTTTTAAAAGCCAATTACATCTCATTTTATTGAAAATATATTTAGCTCAAAGATGGCTAAAACTATTTGTAAAAAATGAAAAATGTATGAAATATCTTCTATTAAGGCAATATCTCTTTGCTTTCTTGGCAGGCACAAGTTCAAGCAGTGGCCTATACCTTGGTACCTAAATAAAAGATACAACAGGAAACGATTCTTTGCAATGCCCTATGTGGAACGTTTTATGAGGTGAGCACAACCCAAATACCCTTTAGTAACAAAACTTACCTTTATATCAGATAACACAAGTTAAGCTTTTACATAAGTAGTAAGTTAAGCTTTTACATAAGTAATACATGTGTATTGTGGAAAAAATAGAAAAATCGGGTAGAAAAGATGAAATTAAAATCTTACATAATCTCATCATCCAAAAATAACTTGTTAACATTCTAGTGTATATCCTTTCAAAAAGTTTTATTGCCTTTCTATTCATCAGTCTGTATGTAAGTACGTTACTAAGTCTTTCTGTAATGTGAAAAGGAAGGTCTAAATACTTCGGTTACATAAGATATGAGCTCATGTTACTGCAGGATTGATGAAATGAAAAGGGGTAGGGTGAGGAGACGAGCCTGCTGCATTATGTCTGCCGTCATGTTACCCTGCCGAATGGTGGTTTCCAAATATTTACTACAACAATTTTTTTTCTGCATAAGGTTTATTATAGGGCTTCTGTTATAGAGGAATGAAGTGGTCCCATGAGCCCCCAGCTAATAATTATAAAAATGAAAGATTTTAGAAAATGGCTATTTTAGAACACTGGATCCACATCCAAAAGCAGACAGAAACCAAATTGAAGTTGGAAGGGGAAAGAATTACAAGTTTGTGGTTTCAGGGCAAGCATGCTACTCAACTTCCATGGCTGTCTGTGGCTGCAGAGAGAAGCTGGGTGGGGAAAACTTCAAAGTTACTGGCTAAAGGTGCTAGAGGTCAGAATTCAAGCAGGAAAGCAGCTGGAAATTTAAGAAGGAAATTCTAGCAGCACAAAAACCACAGCTTGTAACAACTGCCTTAGATAATACAATCTACTTTCATCAAGAGTTCTTTAAAAACTGATGTTCTCTCCCAAGAGCTTGTTTCCATACCAAACAAATAAAAACACTTAAAAAAATAATTTAAACAGGAATGAAATATATCTTTAAACTGGCTTTAAGGTGTCTTGGTACATTTTAGAATCACAATTAAAAATTTTTATCTTGGGGCGCCTGGGTGGCTCAGTCGGTTAAACGGCCGACTTCGGCTCAGGTCATGATCTCACGGTCCGTGAGTTCGAGCCCCACATCAGGCTCTGTGCTGACAGCTCAGAGCCTGGAGCCTGTTTCCGATTCTGTGTCTCCCTCTCTCTGACCCTCCCCCGTTCATGCTCTGTCTCTCTCTGTCTCAAAAATAAATAAATGTTAAAAAAAAAAAAATTTTTTTTTTTATCTTCCCCATTAAACCAGCTCCCTCTCCTCATTTTCAGTTTTATCTTTGTGATGTGATTTATAATAAAAGGTACATATATTTGGTCTTCCTCCTTGTTCCTGACACAGGACTCCTAAAACCCTTGGAATTTTCTAGGTGGGGTGGTATCTTTTGTTATGTTAATGACATGGTTTTTGGGGAGCACCTAAGAATGGGGGCTAATTGCTAGAGGAACCAACTTGGAATAGATGGTTGAAACTTTCAGTCCCACAGCCTGACTTCTGGAGAGGGGAACAGGGCTGGAGGTGAATCGGTAGCCAATGGACAATGATTTGCTTTAATCAACTGTGCCTGTGTAATGAGGCCTCTGTAAAAAGGATAGGGTTCAGGGAGCTTTTCTGTTGGTGAGCATATGGAGACTGGAGAGTGGGGTGCCTAGAAGAGGGCATGGAAGCCTCATGCCCTCTCCCCACTCCTTGTCCTGTGTACCTCATGTCTGGCTACTCCTGAGTTCATATCCTTTTATAATAAATCCATAATAGTAAAGGGGTTTCCTGAGTTCTGTGAGTGACTCTAGCAAATTAATCGAACCCACGGAGGAGGTCTTGGTAGCCTCTGATTTAAAGTACAGGTAATAGGGGCGCCTGGGTGGCGCAGTCGGTTAAGCGTCCGACTTCAGCCAGGTCACGATCTCGCGGTCCGTGAGTTCGAGCCCCGCGTCAGGCTCTGGGCTGATGGCTCAGAGCCTGGAGCCTGTTTCCGATTCTGTGTCTCCCTCTCTCTCTGCCCCTCCCCCATTCATGCTCTGTCTCTCTCTGTCGCAAAAATAAATAAACGTTGAAAAAAAATAAAGTACAGGTAAGAGCCTGGACTTGTGACTGCTGTCTGAAGTCCAAAGAGGGAGTTGTGGGAACGTCTGATCTGTGGCAAGTCGTTGGTTAAGAAGCATGTGTGACAACCTCTGACACAATCTCCACGTAGTGTCAGAATGGAGTTGAACTGTTGCTCATTCTGCTGGTGTCTGAGAATTGCTTGATGGGAGGGTAGAGATGGGGGGACCACCACCAGTGGAATGAGGTCCAGCACCCCTTAAATAGTATATCCATTCTACATGGGCATTTTTCATCATCAGTGCCCTAGAAGCAATCAGTCTTTGATTTCATCCTTCCTGCAGAAGGTCTCCAGGATCTGTCCTTTGTGCTCCCACTGTCTCTGCCCTGGTGCCCTCCCTCTTCATCAAGATGAATTATTGAACCTCTTCCTCACTCCAGTCCATTCAAATACTGCTTCCTGGCTAATTCTCCTCAAACCTTTTTATCACATAATCTGTTCAGAAACCTATAGTTGCTTCTTGTCTACAGATAAATCCAAACTCCTTCCCATCCAGGGTTCCCACACTTTAAGTCTTACCTGCTTACCCTCATCAAAGTCAGACCTTTCTCCTTGTTTCCTAAACAGTCTTGCTCATTTTCCCCTCTTTTATGTACAGCTCTGAAATCCTTCTACCATTCACATTTAAAAAAAATTTTTTTTAATCTTTATTTTACAGATAGAGAACGCATGAGTGGGGGAGGAACAGAGAGAGGGAGATCTAGAATCTGAAGCAGGCTCCAGGCTCCAAGCTGTCAGCACAGAGCCCAACGTGGGGCTCGAACTCCTGAACAGTGAGATCATTACCTGAGCCAAAGTCAGGTGCTTAACTGACTGAGCCTCCCAAGTGTCCCGTCCACCATTCACATTTTAAGGCCCAGTTCAGATACTAAGCCGTTGAAGACATTTAACTGCATTTTTTTTTCCTCTACAACTTCTCTAGGCCTACCGTGCCATTGGTCCTTTTGTCCCTTAGTCATATAAGGTGAAGCTATAAACGACTATGTATGAGAATTTATGAATCCAGTGTTGCTTTTACAGGCCTAATACATGTCCTAATTGTTCTATTTTTGAACCTATCTTTTTTAGCCTTACCTTCAGGGCATGCATCATAATCTTCTGAATATTCTTAAGAATAGCAATCCTTGGGGCGCCAAGGTGGTTCAGTCAGTTAAACGTCTCCAACTTTGGCTCAGGTCATGGTCTCATGGTTCATGAGTTTGAGCCTTGCTTCCGGCTCGCTGCTGTCAGTATAGAGCCCGCTTCAGATCCTGTCTCCTTCTCTCTCTGCCCTCCTGCGCTCATGCATGCGGTCTCTCAAAAATTAACATCAAAAAAATCAGAATAGCAAACCTTTATTCTTTATTTTTATGGGCTTATTTTTTTTAACGGCCAAAATTTAGTTGGAGCAAAGACTGAGGACTATCATGAGTAATCTGATTTCAGCTTTGCTTGATCTTTATACTTAAATTACAAAATAGCTCATATTTTTAATTTTTTTTTTTCAACGTTTATTTTTGGGACAGAGAGAGACAGAGCATGAACGGGGGAGGGGCAGAGAGAGAGGGAGACACAGAATCGGAAACAGGCTCCAGGCTCCGAGCCATCAGCCCAGAGCCTGACATGGGGCTCGAACTCACGGAGCGCGAGATCGTGACCTGGCTGAAGTCGGACGCTTAACCGACTGCGCCACCCAGGCGCCCCACAAAATAGCTCATATTTTTAAAGTACACACCTATCTTGGTCTTCACCCAAATAGAATTCTTGGCTCAAATTTCTGTGACCATACTAAGTTACTATGATCTCTTATGTTGTTTTAAAATATACTCATGCCTAGTGATCAATAAAATATCCTGCAAAATCTTAAGTACAGTAGTGGCTTGGCATCTATGAATTTATCATTTGCAACTTTGTCTTAAGTGACCCTAGAGGTCAAAATAATTTAGCTGAGGCACAAATGCTTCCTGCTCTGGAATGCAAACTCACATAGGGACCAGTCTAGCACCTAACCGTCATCTCTTAGCATAGTTTTCTCTTTGTTGTAGGGAAAATGATATGGTAGACTGAGGTATTTGGAATTAAGGAATTCAAAAAAGTCTCAGGATGTATCACAGGATACAAAAACTATTGTATTCAATAAAACTGGTGTTTTTAAAAGAGGAGAAAAGGTAGCCCAGTTTGCTACAGGCTCATAAGATCTGTTCATTTCTTTCTATGTAGGAAATAGGAAGCATTGGTGTAGGGTTACAAATGCTTTTGATTGTAAGTTTATCTTTGACTTATGTAGGTTTACAGTGATTATTCAAGTTTAATAACATAAATGGGAACACCTGACTAGCCCAGTCAGTAGAGCATGCAACTCTTGATCTTGGGGTTGTGAGTCCCTTGTTGGGTAAAGACATTACTTAAAAATAAAGTCTTTAAAAAATAATAATAATATACATGACACACCTAATATGAAGACTAGCATTATTGAGGCTTTTAAGTAATTGATTTGGATATCCTTTGAGAACATTGAGTAACAGGGAAATATTTTTGTATAAATTGGTGTTATGCTTTTATTCTAGATTGAGAATTGAGAAACAAGCCCGCATTGAAGCAAGGAAGAAAAGTTTAGAGAAAAAGAAAGAAAAATTTCTTCAGGAAAAGTTTCCACGTCATTCTGAAGCCCAGAAGTCAAGTGTTGTCTAAGATGTCTGAATTCTGAAGTTACTATTTTGTTTTCCTTGGATAACAATCTATATACAAAAGTAAATATGTATTAAGTAATTTATAAAGAAATTGTGTTTTTAGTTAAATGACTATCTCAACTGGTTTAAGGGTTAATATGGCATGCTAACTCTGGAAGTTAGAAATTCTGACATCTAAGCAAACTTTAACATCACCTGTACCTTAGAGTGGGAAAGTGATGTCAACTGCAATAGCAAAGGCAGTAAGGTCATTTTTGGAATTCAGGTAACATTTCTACTATTATATTAATAGCATATGAAGGGGGTGTGGACATTACTTTTAATAAACAATGAGTACTTTCACTCAAAATAATATAAATACATTTAGTAGAACTTAAAGTAATTAAGTCACAACACAACAATAATTCAAAACATTTCTAATGGCTAATAACTTTTATTTAATTTTGCAAGCCTAAGGTAAAAAGCATAGGCAGTAAATTTTACTAGTCAATAAAAACCAATTCTACCAATCACTGGTAATTAATATACTAAACAGAGTTGAAAAGCATTTTACTGAAAGCAAAATATTTAGAGAAAATAGACATTTATACAAAATTATAAAATGCTTGTAATAAGAATAAGTGCATTTCAAGGAAAGCACAAACTTATCTTAATTTATAGAGCCAGTTAAAGCCTTAAAAAATTTAAGTGGAAATTGAAATATGCAAAAATGTATAAACATTCTACAAAAGATGGTCACTCTTTTCCTGAGTACACTAAAGCTGTGGAACTTAAGGTGACACGGGAAGGCAGAGGTCTGGGAACTCTCCTCAAGGGCATTTCCTTTCTACACACTGCTTCCCTCCTTCTTCATATTCTTGTTTGGAAATCCACATCTGTTGAAAGGTGCCCTGTAAAATGGAAAGAAAAATTATATATTGTGCCTTTTTGTTAGAACATACTTTTTAAATTATATTTTTCATAACTGATTTTGGGGCGCCTGGGTGGCTCGGTTAAGTATCCAGCTACGCCTCAGGTCATGATCTCACTGTTCGTGAGTTCAAGCCCCACGTCAGGCTCTCTGTTGATAGCTCAGAAACGAGCCTGCTCTGGATTTTGTAACTCCTTCTCTTTCTGCCCCTCCCCTGCTCACACTCTGTCTCTCAAAAAATAAACAACTGATCTTGCAGAATGCTTAAGCCCCTCCCCCAAATAGTACTCCCTTATTCCCTTATTTCTGCCCTCCTCTAGAACACCCAGAAACATGATTTAGAAAGAATAAGTCTTTCTATACCTATTAAACTGTCATGAGGATTTAGAAAATGGCTGTGAAAGGAAGATGGATGGTTTAGCTATGATGGCTTGGTGCCAACCTGAGGCAACAATAGAAACTATCGGAAGGTTTCCTCCCAGTGCAGAACTGATGTTCTAACACTTAACTAATGGCAGCATTTAGAACTCAGAAGTGCTTGGGGTGCCTGGGTGGTTCAGTCAATTAAGTGTCTGACTCTTGATTTCAACTCAGGTCATGAGCTCATGGTTCATGGGTTCGAGCCCTGTGTTAGGCTCTGCGCTGGCAGCAAGGAGCCTGCTTGGGATTCTGTCTCTGCCCCCTCCCTGGCTCATACTCTCTCAAAAATAAACATAAAACTTAAAAAAAACAAAAAAAAAAAACAAAAAAAAAAAACAACCCTCAAAAGTGCTCATCAGGAGTAGGATAAAGTTTTACAGGAACACACACAATAAATATAGTGCATAAGCACTATAAAAGATGGAAAGGAGGAAAATAACCAAAGAAGGAAGAAACCTAGGCTACATTAAAAATAAAACATATAAGCAGGAAAAATCCATTCTCTAAGATTAACTCTATTCAAGTGGACTTGCAGTGGTATCCAGCTTTGATCTAAGATCTATTAAAAGACTGGAAATAGAATACATACACTTATGTCTATAATACATTTATGTATAATAATACACTCATGTATTATTATAAACTTTTACTAGCTTAAAAAGGTTTAGGAGTGGGGCTCCTGGGTGGCTCAGTTGGCTAAATGTCCAACTTTGGCTTGGGTCATGATCTCAGGGTCTGTGGGTTCAAGCCCCACGTTGGGCTCTGTGCTGACAGCTCAGAGCCTGGAGCCTGCTTTGGATTCTGTATCTCCCTCTCTGCCCCTCTACTGCTCGTGCTCTCTCTCAAAAATAAATGTTAAAAAAGAATTTTTTTTTAATTGTTTAATAGAAATACTTCATGAAGGCACCTGGGTGGCTCAGTAGTTAAGCATCTGACTTTGGCTCAGGTCATGATCTCACAGTTCATGAGATCGAACCCCGCATCAGGTAAACACCAACCAGCCCTGCTTCCGGTAAAAAACAAAAACAAGCCCTGCTTCAGGCAAGCCCCATCTCTCTCTTCCCCTCCTGGGATTCTCTCTCTCTCTCTCTCTCTGCCCCTTCGCTCACTTGTGCCCTCTCTCTCTTGCTCTCAAAAAAGAAAAAAAAAAGTACTTCCTGACATTTACTTTGGCTGCTCTGAGGTGAAGGGGAAATTCCCCAAGTCTAGGGTGCAGATAAATACAAGGACTTTTCCTCCTGATTCAAGGCAGGCACCCATCTGAGCAATGTGAAGAACCCAACACCATGACTTCAACCATTTGCCCGAAGAACCAACTCCTGACTTCCTCAACCTCACCAGGAGGCCAGGGAACAACCAGAACCTGAGAAGGAATGATTTAAGTCCTGACCAGTTCCAATGGGAGTATGAAAGGGCACAAATATGTTAGTAGAATCCCCACCTTTGAGAAGGGAAACTGAAATTAGGCTGACAAATAGCAACTGATAAGGCACTAAAGCATTTTGTTAAATTAGAACATGTAATTCATTTGATAGTTATACAAAGATAAATGATGCACTGAAATTATTTTTAGTCTTTTTACTAAACTTAGTTTATATTCACTGGTACACTTAAATCATTCAATAAGACTATTTTTCAAAGTAGTTTACTAACCAAAGATGCTAGAATGGAGCCACCAATCCATGAACTAAACCTCCGTTCTACTGTTGTATTATTTGCAATCAACTTCAACCGCATACTCTAAAATAGAGAGGAAAGAATAAGTATTAGTACAATCAAGTAAAACAGGTGACTCAATTCAAAAAATTCAACTTTGAGGACTTCTTAACAATTGGTTCAAACACCAGTTACACGTGATTATTTTGCAAAAGCTAGGCTAATAGTAGGCATAGGTTGAATTACTATATAGAAAGTACTTTGATTATGGTTTTTAATGTATAATATTTAATAATTACATCAACCTTAGAAAACTGCGTACTAAAGAGTATGGCATTCACAACAATATCCTAGAATAACAGCAGATACATACTTAACACTTACCTATAAATCAGGTATCGTGCTAAGTGCTTCATGTGGTATTCCATTTCTTCCAATACCAAATACCATTACTGTCCCAACCTGCCACCCTTTCTATAGTCCTCACCTTTCTAACTACTTTTTTAGTATCTTATCCTAATTCCTCCTATCTTAGGTCACTCCCCCCACTCCACTTCCACATCAAAATGCAGACATTAGATCTCAGGTTTTTTATTCATAACTGCTTTCCTCCCAAATGAGTGTTTATGTTTTGAACTCACACTCTCTTGATAAACATGGTTTTGTGGCTCAGTACTATTGCTTCCTGTCTCCCTGCATCAAGAGATTTTCCCCCTACCTAGGACTTTGTTTCCAGGGATAGTTCTTAAATTGTTGATACTCTATTATTTTATATGAACACATAGTTTGTGTTCATACAACAGTGAAATAAATGTATATGTTTCAGGAGTAAAATAAGTGATATGGGAGGAGAGGGTGCTGGGAGCAGGAGGGATGAATATGGATTTTTGTAGATGAGGAACTGCTGGGTATCTGTTGCAATGGAATTTTTTCCTGTTATTTCATCTATTTTTAATTGTCTTCTAAATGAGATGGATAATACCTAACTGCTCTTGACCAAGACCTTGGACAGCCCAGGTCTGTATTTGTTATTCTGGGACTTATTATCAAATCTAATGATTAGTATTATAATTAAGTTCTATTCCAGATCAGACTATATCTCCAAGAATGTAGTAAATACAATTCAAGTGTCAATCTTGTGCCTGTATCAGTATTTACATAACAACTTAATAATTACAAAAATGTGCCATATGTAAAATGTTCCTTTGTATGAGAAACAAAAAGACTGCCAAATATACAAATTCTACAGATACTATTAGGACCCATGTAACCCCTAAGTTTCCTTTGATGTAATAACTAATACAAAGTACCATACAAAAAACTACTTGATAAAAGTTTTAAAATCTAAAGATTATGACTAGGGGAGCGTGTGTGGCTCAGTGGGTTGAGCATCTGATTCTTGATTTCGGCCCAGGTCATCTCATGATTTGTGAGATCGAGCCCCGTGTCAGGCTATGTGCTGACAGTGTGGAACCTACTTGGGATTCTCTCTCTCTCCCTTTCTCTCTGGCCCTGCCTGCTTGTGCATTCTCTCTCTCTCAAAATAAACATTTTTTTTTTTTTTAAATAAAGATTATGACTACTACTCTGTTATCAATGGGTACCAGACTTTCTCCCCAAACCACATTCTTCTAATCCTTTTAAAAGTTGTCACAATGCACCCAGTGATCTTTTTAAAACATAGGAGCTCTGCAGTCCCCTGCCAAATTTTATTCTGTAAGTTCCCTATTAATAAGCAACATGACATGATACCCAACTGTGTGGGTGGAACAGTGTCCTCCAAAGAGATATGTTGAAGTTCTAATCCCTGGTGCCTGTGAATGTGACATAATTTAGAAATAGGTTCTTTGCAGATGTAATTAGGATACAAGTTAAGATAAGGTCATATTGGTGGCGTACCTGGATGGCTCAGTTGGTTGAGTGTCTTGACTCTTGATTTTGGCTCAGGTCATGATCTCATGATTCATAGGATCAAGCCCTGCATTGGGCTCTCTGGCAGCAAGGAGCCTGCTTGGGATTCTCTCCCCGCCCCCCTCTCTGCCCCTCTCCCGCTTGCACTCTTTCTCTTGAAATAAATAAACATTAATTAAAAAAAGAAAAAAGAGGGGCGCCTGGGTGGCGCAGTCGGTTAAGCGTCCGACTTCAGCCAGGTCACGATCTCGCGGTCCATGAGTTCGAGCCCCGCATCAGGCTCTGGGCTGATGGCTCAGAGCCTGGAGCCTGTTTCCGATTCTGTGTCTCCCTCTCTCTCTGCCCCTCCCCCGTTCATGCTCTGTCTCTCTCTGTCCCAAAAATAAATAAACGTTGAAAAAAAAAAAATTAAAAAAAAAAAAAAGATAAGGTCATACTGGAGCAGAGTAGGTCCTTAATCCCGTATGACTGTGGAGTTTTGGGGTTTCTTTTAATGTTTATTTTTGAGAGAGAGAGAGAGAGAAAGGGAGCTAGTGGGAGAGGGACAGAGAGAGGGAGACACAGAATCTGAAGCAGGCTCCAGGCTCTGAGCTGTCAGCACAGAGCCCAACACGGGGCTCAAACACACGAACCATGAGATCATGACCTGAGCCACAGTCAAGATGCCTAACCAACCAAGCCACTCAGGCACCTCCCTGGAGTTTTTATAATAAAGAGAACAGATCTGTGAGAGAATGCCCTCTGACAATGGAGACAGACTGAAGTGTTGGAGCTGCAATCCAAGAAACAACAAAGGATTGCTGGCAAACCATCAGATGCTAAGAAGAGGGAAAAGAAGAATTCTCAGCTCTACATTTCAGAGCGAGCATGGCCCTGTGGACATGTGGATTTCAGACTTCTAGCTTCCAGAATGGAGAAAGGATAAATTATCTGTTGTTTGAAGCCACCTACTTTAGTTTGTGGTATTTCGTTACAGCAGCCCTAGGAAATCAATACATCATCCATCTTTCCAGCCATATCACTCTTCCCACTTCTGCAGACTACAAGCCAGCTACTTTGAAGTACTGGAATATGCCATCCTCCCTTCATATTCTGCACATGGTATAACTTCCACCTAGATGTTCTTTCATAAATTACCAACCAGTTGAACTCCTATTCCTTCAAACAGCTTCTTCATGAGGGAGTTAAGTGCTTGCTCCACAGTGTTCCCTAGGTGTCTCATTCATGTCTCATGAATGTGTCTCATTCATGACATACTGAACCACTTAGCACATTATTTTTACATTTCTATTCATCCTAGCAGACTGAGCCTTTAGTGGGCAGGGACTGTATTTACAGCCCTAGTGCGTAGCACACTATAGGTACTTAAGGATGGAATCAACGAATAAAAGATTCAAATAGTACAAGAGTAACTAAAAGATGTCATCTATGAAAATTTGGTTAACAAGGGATATTAACTTTATCTAAGTAACACTGTATCAAGCACACACAGAATATCAATCGACTACTGAAAAACAAACCTTATCTATAAGACTACACCAGCGATGAGGATACCTGTGACTGAAGAATACCACTAAAGAACAAACAACTTACTGGGGGAGTTTTCTGAGAGAGCTCTCTATTCAACCTGTCAGTAAAGCTCTGTATTAGCGTGTTTCCTCCAGCCACTATAACACTGCCATAGAGACCCTAAGATAAAAAACAGAAACAAATTAGTTCCAAATGTTTCCAAGTTTTAATCACAACTACAACTAAAATTGTCTTCCTCTACAGTTTACCCTTTCTTTTTTAATATTTTTACTTCTATACAGACCTAGTAGCTTAATCCAGTGGCTCTTAGTCTTGGCTGCACATTCAACTCATTTATGGGATTTATAAAACGTCAAATGCCTGGGGGCAATTAAATAAAAATCTGGGGATGGAGCCCAGATCAAGGTTTTGTTAGTTTGTTTAAAACTCAAGATGATTCTAATGTGCATTAAAGTTTAAGAACCACTAACTTAAAGCAATTATTCTAAAACCCAAGCATAATTTTTTGGCAGATAGCTGCCAATATTTAGAGGTATATTTTATATTGGCTTCATATTAGAAAGCTCATGCAGAAGTTGGCAGTATTTAAAATTAGACAATGAGATTATTTAATGATTATGATGGATAATGCATAATCTGATAACATCCCTAGCCAAAATGACCGTGACCTTTCTTTTTTGCAGGGTATTAGGCATCAGAACCACATGGGGAACTTTTTCAAAATCCACATGCTGATACCTCCCTAAAAAAAAATAAATCAATCTACTTATGAGTATATTTATCTGTAATTTACATGTATGGATCAGAAAGCTAAATGTCAGCCTTTTTTTTTTTTAAGTTCTTACTGAATTCCTCTTAGTCAATATACATGTCAGCCTGTATGCTTTTTTAGTGGCTAAGTTCATATTTTAAAAATGTATTCCAGATGTCTAAGTCATCTAACTTTTGAAAGAAAAATGGAAAACAAGCATCTCCTCTGCAATTAACATTAGTTAACGAGAGGAGAAATCGCACTAAAAACAAAGTTATCTATTACACACTTATACTTACTCCATACTTACTCCCTATCATCTTAGAAGCAGCAAGTGCCTGCTAGGTGGCTAGTTGAAACAAACATTTTGCATAGTCATCCAAAAGTCTTTTTTGAAACAACATGGTTTTTATACACCCCTAGCTATCAGTACTATGCTCTAAGCAAATGAATCAACTCCAACAATACCAAGGCAACATATGTTGGCTACAAATTGAATCTAGGGTTTAAATAACATATAATCAATCTAATAATTAATATGTGTATAATATGGAGTTAGTATTTAAAAGCTGGCAAAACACAAAAATTACGAAGGGGAAGAAGATCATCTAAACTCCATGTAAAAGTTACATAATTTAAACCCATACCTTCCTGAACAATAAAAACAGCAAAACTGCTACACAGAAAAAAAAATCAATAATATATATTTTGGCTTGTCACATTTTAGGAACTCTCTAGAACAGCACTGTCCAAAAGAACTTCCTGTGATGACAGAAATGTTCCCTATCTGCATGTCATACAGTAGCCATTGGTTACATTTATAATGTGGCTAGTGCAACTGAAGAACGGAATTTTAAATTTTTACTTCTTTTAATGTGAATTGCCACATGTGGCTGGTAGCTAGTACACTGGACACCGTAGCTCTAAAGTTTTACATTTTTCCTTTTCTAATACTTCATATTTTTACACATTCTAAAATGGACTTCAAAGTGAATGGCCAAAGTTGCCAACTTAAATAAGGATTCAGGGGCATTTCATTACCCTAAAAGATACCTTTATACCGTAAACAGGAGGCTGACACTTACTGGTCTGATGTCAATATCACACATTCCAACGCTTGTAGTGACAACGTGACTGACTCCCAGCATTGTATTTCCTGATAATCCCTACAACAAAATGAAAATGAGTAGTCACACAGAAGAACTTCAAACACAGCACACCCAAAAATCTCTACAGTCGGTCTTATGTAGGTTTTATATAATTACACAAGATGTGCACACACACAGGAAAAGCCAAGCTGATTATGAAATAGTGCTCACACCTTTACGTTGGAAGGGTCAAACAACCCTTCAGGAATCTTTAACCGCTCTGCTCCAAAGTCACAGTTGTACCCGTTGGGGAATTCATAATGAACAGTTGGCATCTGTGCAGCTACTCTGAAAACATATTAAACAACATTAAACAAAAGACCAAAAAAATTCTTCAAAATTATAAACTAAGAAATTATCAACTTGTAAGAAAGCAGAGTGAGAATCTTTCTTTTATGTTAATCAATATTTCTTAACTTTTTACGTTTAGACCAGTTAAGCATACTCCACAATTTTTAACAAAACGAATCAATTTCTTTCCTCATTTATAAGTATTTGGTGTTTAGAAGATTAGTATGAAAGTTTCAACGAGCTATTTTAAGTCTTGTAGACAAGAAGACATACTGTTCATCATAGGTTGAATCTGATACTTGAAGTACTGAAGCTTGAAAATCCTGGATAACACACTATGGATAAAAAAAAAAACAAAAACTTTAAGAAACAGGTTAGAAACAGGCAATCTATACTTTTGTAACATTGTAGAGCTGTTTTGTTTTTTTTTTAATGTTTTTATTTGTTTTTGAGACAGAGAGAGACAGAGCATGAGCAGGGAAGGGGCAGAGAGAGAGGGAGACACAGAATCCGAAGCAGGCTCCAGGCCGAGCTGTCAGCATAGAGCCCGACGTGGGGCTCGAACTCACAGACCACGAGATCATGACCTGAGCCGAAGTCAGTTGCTCAACCAACTGAGCCACCCAGGCGCCCCTATAATTTTGTAACATTGTATTTAAAATACTTTTCTTAATGAAACCGGATCACATTCCTGGATGGCTATGTCATTTCAAGGCTATAAATCTACTTAGCAAGGACTCTTGAGTATCAAGAAACCCAATTTTAAGCATTTGAACTAGAAGCTAAATTATATCATGTTTAAATTACAACAATTATGGAACACTGATGAGATAAAAACAATCTGAAACCCCCATACCTACCACAGTCCTGCATTACAAAACTGGTTTCAGAACATTGTTTTTTCCTTAAAAATAAGCCTAGACTTAAAGGCAAAATTTCATTTTCTGAATGTATATACATGTGCACATACATGGCATCATATGTAACTTTTAATGACTGCACATAGTTTAAAACAATTAAAAATTCTGCTGTGAAATACATGTGACCTCTGGGCTGCTAAAGAAAAATCCTGTCTAATAGCTAGGCCAAACTGTTAGTCAACTTCACAATTTTTCCTTCTACTGAACACCCACAAAAAATCTTTATCTTAGGTGCAAAAAAAATGTAAGATAGGATATATCCCTCACATAGTAAATTATGACTTTCAAATCCTTTTACTATTAGAAATGAATGTACATCTGTAGTGTGAGAGGTTTTACTCACCTGTCCTCCCGTCAGTAAGGTATATGTTCAGAGAGGAATTTTTTAGTAAAAGAAACTCTTACTGTCTCCTTGCTATGAATAAGGACACTTTTTTTATATGGCTGACTGATGTTAAAGCAAACATAACTGAGCCATACTACCAGATCTCTATAGACTAAAACCATTTTCTTAGACAAAAAAAGGTACAGAATAACATAATGCTTGTTTTTACTCCAAAACCAAAGTTCCTTCCAGGTCTCATCAGAATAATCCAAATGAATATATACTAGTTTGTTGAGATAATTAGTTTGACAAACACAAAAACAACTCTTTCTTCTCAAAATAATAATTTTGTTTGCAAAATATCATTAAAAATATGAAGTGCTCACATTCTATTCAAAAACTTACAGCCTAGGTGGTGCCTGGGTGGCTCAGTCAGTTAAGCATCTGACTCTTGATTTCAGCTCAGGTCATGATCTCACAGTTCATGCCCTCAAGCCCCTCATTGGGCTCTGCGCTTGACGGTGCAGAGCCTGCTTAGGATTCTCTCTCCCTCTTTCTCTGCCCCTCCTTTCCTCACACGCTTGCTTGCTCTCTCTCTCTCTCAAAATAGATTAAACACACACACACACACACACACACACACACACACACACACACACACAACTTAGAGCCTGTAATACTCCTGTAAAGAAAATAAGGGTACTTACATTACACATGTAGTTGTGCCAAGACCTTGTAACCTGTGGCAACTTCTCTTTTCTTTTCCAGTTTGCTGGAGATCCTTCACGAACAGCTTCCTGAGTACCAAGAGCATGTACTAGGTTAAGAGAGTTCATGACATGGGGCTGGGGAGCTGGAGATAAATTCCAAAATGAAAATTCAAGCATCACCTACTTTTGATGCAATCATATATGGAGGAATCAGTTCTATATTCATTTCTTGGAAGAGTTCTCTGCATTGCATAGTAATAAAGTCTCCAGCAAGAGGGGATTTCACGATGCCTATGAAAACAGATTAAACGAGGCTAAGACAGCATTAAAACTAAACTCCCTGGGACAAATTTCTTCTGTGTATTTATATATGAATAATCTTTTCAAGTAGAATCAACTGAACTATCTCTCTAAGCATGAATGAAGCCTTGCATCAGTTTTAAACATGCGTTATATACTAAAGGTTTTTTAAAACTCCTAAAAAAAGAGATACTATTTGGAAACTGATATGACTTGATAGTCCAATTCACTGCTCTATTTCATTGTCTATGTTGTCATGACAGCTAATATCATCTCCTGTTTAACTTGTGTACCCTAGTTAAATACATTACCTTGCTGAAGGACATAGCCATCATGGACTGGAATTGCAGTGGTATGAGTGGCTCCACTGTCCAAAATAAGACCCGTGGAACGACCATTAGCAAATCTAGTATAAAGCATTAAGGAAAAGAAAGTATCAAGGTTCCAAAATAATGTTTATTATAAAGGGAAAATTTCATTAAGGCATTTTAAAATGTGTATTATGGCTTAAAATGTGTTAATCTAGGGATAAATATTGGTGTGAAGAAACTCTGGCTTAAAGACAAATAACACAGGCAGGACTTCCGAAATGATGGTGAGAGGAAGTTAAAGAGAACTTTTATCCCAGAGAGACATCTGTTAAACTGGCCAAAATTAGCACAATTATTCAAACTCTCTGGAGCCAGAGTAAAGGACTTAAAACAAATTAATAAGCAATGAACAAAATCAACAGAAAGTGGGTAAAAACAGTGGGGGACTATGGCATTTGCACTAGGAACTAAAACCATTCTCCACATAGGATTAAAGAAAAACCATCTCAGCAGTTTGGCAGCTGAGTGGCAGTTCCCACAAGTCAATGGGAAAGCTATTCCAGGTGGATTCAACAGTCAGCAAATATTGGCAGATCCCATCTTCCACAGCTCTGAGCTGCAGAAGGCCCATACCACGTGAGCATCATAAGCCAGTATCAGCAGCAGGGCCATGCACTTGGTCACCAAATATTTACTGCGCATTATGTGCCTAGTGACAAGTCTGGTGCTTAATAAGGGAGGGTAGTCCGTCTGGCACTTGGCATTCCTGTGCACAGAAGGCACAAAAAAGTGACCCCAAACTGACTCTGCCCTGAAGGATATCCTGTTTAGTACAGATCAGGAAAGCTGTGAAAATAACAGCTCAGGGTGCCCCAGGGGTATACAGGAGAGGCCACCTAACCAATCCTGGGGAAATCCAAGTAAGCTAGGGAGAAGACAGGGAACACAGGAATATGTGGGAAGGCCAGGAAGCAAGGGTATGCTGAGGTCAGGAAAGTGTAAGTAGTTCGGCAGAGCCTGAAAGAATGTGGACGATGATTCTGGCTTAAAGCAGCTTGGCAATTAACAAAGATCATTAGCATGGCAGTGGGAAGAACAGGGAAGAGAGGAGGAAGGGTTGCAGTAATCCCGGAAAGAGCTTGCACGTAATGCAGTGGCAATGGAGAGAAATAAATGGATCTGAGAGGTAGTGGGGAGAAGAAAAATCGGTCTTGATGAAGGACTAAATTTGAAGGGTTAAAGAGAAAGATTTCTGGTCTGGGCAACTACACAGAAGAAGAAGGAATAAATTCGAGGGGAGAGATTAATTCCATTTTAGACATACTGAGTTTCAAGTGCTTAAACAAAGAACAGAAAAAGTTCTACTAGGGCAGCTGATTGTGGGCCTGCAGCGAACAAGAAAGGTCTGGGACAGAGAACAGATACAGATTTGGAATTTGTTAGTGTGTAACTGGGATCTGAAGCCAAGAAAATGGATAATTGAAACCAGAAAGAGCATGTCAAGAGAGATGAAGGGCTAACGGCAGAAAAGCAAGCAATGGGTAAGGATGATCAGAATCCATGAAATCAATGCCCAGAAAGACAGGTTGGTGAGTTATCTTTGCTATTACTGGTACTTTATTGACCTCTGGCCAACTATATACAAAACATTAATTTTATGCTCTGTAAGTACAATGTCAGATACAGTGATAACACACTAAAAAGTGGCATGAAGGTATGTGGACCTTCCTATAAATAACAATCATAAAATCTAGACAAATTATCTTAAATGATCATTTTAAGATTCTGGGAAGTGTTCAAAAGCAGTCAAAATCTACCCAAAATTTATTCTCATAAAACTGCAAATGGAAGGGGTAAGAAGTTTATAGCTAAAAATGCTCCCCAGCTCCATGGCTATGGCTTGGGAAAGCAGTGGTGGAAAACTGCAATTTTACCACCTTGAGGGAGCAGTAAAGGACTTCAGGGCTGAAAGAAAAGCTGGACACTTAAGGTAGAAATCCTAGAAGCCAGAGAACCACAGAATGGGTGAAAACCAAAATCAGAGTATAAAAGGTACCCAAATCTCTGACTGACTGCTATACTATTCAGGAGCAGGACTTCAGGGGGACCAACAAAAACATGGAGAACAGAGAGTAATCCACTCTTTTTTTTTTTTTTTTTTTAATTTTTTAAATGTTTATTCATTTTTGAGAAAGAAAGAGAGCACGAATGGAGGAGGGGCAGAGAGAGAAACACAGAATCCAAAGCAGGCTCCAGGCTCCGCACTGTCAGCACAGAGCCCGACAAGGGGCTTGAACTCATGAACCATGGGATCATGACCTGAGCCAAAGGCGGACACTTCACAGACTGAGCCACCCAGGTGCCCAGAGAGTAATCTATTCTTGAAAATCAGAGCAGCACCTAAGAGTTCTGTGATTTTGCTACATTTTTAGATAAATACATTCTCCAACAGTATGCAGCTTGGACAGCAGAAAACCTTCCTTACTAGCTTAACTTGTCAAGAGAACAGAGCCTGAGGTTGGCAGATATAAGAAACCAGCTATCAATGAAGTCAGATAAAACAATACTACTCTTCTCACTAATATTTTTGTTTTGGAAAATATAATTATCTTTTTCATTAAAATGTTATTTGTGTTAACCTTAAGGAGAGTTTTTTTTGTCATTATTAAGTGAATAAATAAATGTTAAACCAATTCTTAGTTTTCATTTCTCACAGTAATACTGACAGATATAACCAACATAAAGAAAATCTTTTTGGAGTCCTCAGTAATTTGTTAAAGTGTAAAGGAGTCCTGAGGGTCCTGAGGCCAATAATGTTTGAGAAGCCAAAAGACTTTTTAAAGTAAGACTAAGATGTTATTTGCCTTTTTCACGGTCACTCTCTCATGAGTGTATAGGGGAGTTTTCCAGAGACCATGTCATGTGTGATACGGTACAGAATGAATGCAAAAGACAGATATGAGAATCCAATGTTTCCTATTAAGACTGACCCTAAAGAGATTTTAAAAAAAAAAGTAAAATAATTCCACTCTTCTCATAACTTTTTTGGTTTTGGAAAACAAAACATGCCCCACCACATTTACTTCTAAAGAAAAGCTGAATGTTACTCTTTCAAGGATACGCTGTCAAAACTGCAGTTTTGCAAAGGAAGAATGCAGGGATGTTGTAGTGTTCAAACATTAACTCTGTCAGTTTCTCTCTCTTTGCTCTAGTATTCCACTTGAGAAGAGGGGAAAAGAAATGTAAGTTATTTACTGTTTAAAAACTAAAATGTTGATTTCTCTCAAGATTCAATACAGCACTATATTAAAAAAATATAAACATTAAAAACAGAATACCATAGAAAATAACCATAGAAAATACCATAGAAAATTGTGTATAGTTATATTTATTTGTAAATAAATTTAATAAATATAATTTAAAATTTATTATTTAATAAAAAGTAAAATTGTTGCTAGGAATTTTACAGGTTACAGACTTTCCACAGAACCAAAATCAGGATTCTTATAAAGTATTATTAAATCTTAAGAGTCAATCCAGTCATTTTAAACCACCAAATTCTCCTATTTAAGAGTTGCTACTCATAAAGGAAACTAGAGGTTAAAAACAGTAACAAAATATTGATAATTTATAATCATTATGCTAGCCTTCTGGGCTCTTTGTGGACTCTGTACCAAATGTATTTCACAAGAGACCTCGATCTAGTAATTTCTAGCCCTAGTTCCATATTTGACTCCTCTCCTGGAGAGGAGAATATAAAAGTGGATACACTCTGCCTTTGGGGCACAAGGGACAATTCATAAACCCAAATGGGAAGTGGCCCAAGGAATTCAAATGTTAAATAAATCCCTGGAAAAAATAAATAACCGAACCCCATTTAGGGTGCTTTGTTATTGTTCTTTGAATATTTTAATTATTAAAAAAATAAAAACTTTATTTTTTTTTTTAAACATTTATTTATTTATTTTTGAGACAGAGAGACAGAGCATGAACGGGGGAGGGTCAGAAAGAGAGAGGGAGACACAGAATCGGAAACAGGCTCCAGGCTCTGAGTTGTCAGCACAGAGCCTGACGCGGGGCTGGAACTCACAGACCGCGAGATCATGACCTGAGCCGAAGTCGGCCACTCAACCGACTGAGCCACCCAGGCGCCCCATAAAAACTTTAATAGTATATAAAAATTAATCCCCCTTCCCCTAATTTTCAAAATTCAAAACATGAACTTCTATGCCTTTTTAAAGAAAAGGAAAACATTCTTCAAATCAGTTAAAAACAACAACAACAACAACAACTAGAGAAATTCAGAAAAGAAAGTCTTTGTCTTACCGGTGCTTCTGACATGAGAACAGGATGAAGGCTGGCTTCTGACTTGACATGCATTTTGTAGGTATGATCCAAAATAGCCTGGAAACTATCCCAATCTTCAACTACAATATAAGATTAATACCTTCAAAACAACGCTTAGTTGAAGATGAATACAGAATCTTTTAAGAGACTGTTTCTATGTTTTAGAATACTTTAATATATAGAACCTATTTATTTTACAGATTTATTTCATAAGATAGCACTTTATATAAACATCATCTTTGTCTTCTATAAAATATGGAACCTCTTTTTTGTTCATCCAACCCCAACAGTATCACAACACCTAAGACCTGTCCTAAATGTAATCAGTGCATCTAATAGACCTAAAATACCAAATAAATATTATTCACTAAGTACTTACTAGAGGCACAGTATACAATTCGAATGGCAAGAGGAAATACAAAAGAATGGTAGGATCTAAACCTGATATTTAGAAAGTTTACAGTCTACCTGAAAAAAGATTAAAAGATATAGATACAGATATAGATATAAACCCTCAGAGAATATAACATGCCTTCAATTTGGCTTCCACTTAAACATTCCATTGAAAGTGCTTGCATTTCGCTATGACCTTTTTTTTTAAATTTTTTTTTAACATTTTTATTTATTTTTGAAAGACAGAGCATGAGTGGGGGAGGGGCAGAGAGAGAGGGCGACACAGAATCCGAAGCAGGCTCCAAGCTCCGAGCTGTCAGCACAGAGCCCGACACGGTGCTCGAACCCACTAACCATGAGATCGTGACCTGAGCTGAAGCCAGACACTCAACTGAATGAGCCGCCAAGGCGCCCCTTGATATGACCTTCTAACAGACAAATCCAGTGGAAACTTCACTTGTAATATAGCTTGACCTCTTTACATTATCTGACACTATTGACTGCTCAAAAGTTTGCAAACCAGTTCTGCCACAATCCAAAGAAGAAATGTCATTACTTGTACAACAGTCCTCCCACAGTCCTATGAGGCTTTGGGGGAGGGGGTGGGGGGGCAGGTGTCAATGAACTGCGTTAGTCATTCTAACTTTTCTCTTCCCTTCTTAGTGTAACTCTCAATGTCACAGCTGAGAACAATGAGAATCACTGGACTTCTATGCTTCCAAAACTTTTTCTTCTCTTGGCCTTCTGAATATTCTATATCCCTAACTGTTCTTTCTCATTCTCCTTCATGGGCACCCTTTCTTCTCTTTGGTTAAACAGAGAACAGGCTTTCACATGGAAACCCATCCTCAACCTTTTTCTCATATTCCACACTCTTTCTGGCTAATAAATAATGCAACTCCATGTCTTAAAATCTTCTCACCTGCTGAATAGAACAGCACCTATATTCAAATACTTTGAACTCAAAAACAAACTCATTTACTTGCTGTACAGAAAAAGGCCTGCTTATAAGGCTGACCTTTTGCTGCCATCTGAGAACTTGACTGATAACCAGTTCCCTACAGTGATATAAAACTTTCCCTAAATGATAACAGTAGTTCACTGCACCTAAACCGTTTGTACAATGTGGTTTGTGCTGAACAACTTCTTTCCCTCTGGGAGTCTTGAATTTTAGTAAATTCTAGACACGTGGTACCTACATGACCTCCCCCAGTAAAAATGGTCTCTAATGAGCTCCCCTGGTAGACAACATACACGTTGTCACAACTCATCGCTGGAGGAATTAAGTACATCCCATATGACTCCACTGTGAGAAGACCCTGCAAAGTTTGCCCTAGATTCCTCTGGACTTCACTCCATACCTTTTTTTTCCTTTGTCAATTTTGCTTTGTATCCTCTCAGTGTAATAAACCTTAGCCATGAGTACAACTATATGCTGAGTCCTGTGAGTCCTTCTAATGAATAAATGAACCTAACAGGGACCGCAGATATTACCAATACATTTGCCTTTGAAGACCGTAAAACTTGCTCCTTCCCATTCTATTCCTAGTTCAATGTGTGGTACCCTCTATTCAATTACCCCAGTCAAAAATCTAGGAAACTCAATTATTCTCCTTTCACCTCTTTGATATCACTCAAAGTCATCTCAAGATCTTGGCCATCAGTGATAAAATTCAAACCCTCTTCATTTCTCATCTGAATTCTCACCTCCCTAACTGATCCTCCTATCTCCAGTATCTCTCCCCAATCTAGCCTATGTACTGCTCTCAGAATAATCTCTCCAGCTGGCAAACACCCAACTGTTTAAATTCCTTTAGGGTTGGGATGCCTGGGTGGCTCAGTTGGTTGAGCAGCCAACTCTTGATTTTGGCTCAAGCCATGATCCCAGGATCATGGGATTGAGCCCCACATTGGGCTCCACACTGAGCGTGGAGCCTGCTTAGGAGTCAGTCAGTCTCTCTCTCTCTCTCTCTCTCTCTCTCTCTCTCTCTCTCTCTCTCCACCCCTCTCTCCCTGCATCGCACTCTCTCTCTCAAATTAGAAAAAAAATTTCTTTTTAGTTTTTTAATTAAAAAAAATTCCTTTGGGGTTATCTTTCAGTTGCCAGCTTAATACACCCCTGGCATGGTTTACAAGCCCTATGATGATTGCTCTCTGTCCACCACTCCTGCAACTGATGCTAATGCACCCCACTGTTAATAGCCATACTTAATTGATGATCTTTCTAATAAACATGTAAGCCGCTTCCACAGCTCCCCCTCTTCACACATGCTGGCTGCTCTCCTTTACCGAGCCTTGTTAGTCATGCTAATCCTTATTTATTCGTCAAGATTCAGTGCAAAAATTACCTTCTTTATGAAAACCACCACTGATCCCCAATGATGGGAGTTAAATACCTCTCCTCTCCAATCCCACTGCTTATCAAACACAACATTTATCCTACATATTTGGATATCTACATCTACCTCCCTATGAGTTTCTTGAGGAAGAGGAACATGTTTGATGCATCTTTGTATTCTCAGTGCCTGGACTATCAATTTGTGGAATTAAAAACAAAATACCTGATATTCAACTTATAAGAAGCCATTGTCTTATGTCTAAAATGTACCATATATACTCTATAAATCAAATCCATACAAGCAAACATCATACCCATCCCATTTTTTAGTGGTGAAATGGCCTCCGTATTCTCCCTGGGAACACGCAAGGCATTAGTATCTATGTAATAGGTGGGGCCGCCTTGTTTGCCTTTATCACCATCTATTTCCATCAGTGTGCTTCCATCATCTCTTTCTACCACCATACCAATAGCTGTGGGGAAATCCACCTGGAAGAGTCAAAAACATAATACAAGTTTTACCTGCTTTATCAAGTAGTCATTTTTTCCCAACTAAAATCTTTTACCATAATTGAGTGAGAATTTCTGCATGAATTTAATTCTACTCAAGTAAATGATCCTTTCATATCCAATTAACTAACGCTACACTTACCTTGGGACAGTCCTCACCAGCATAACCAGCTCTCACAGTATAGGATCCAATGTCAAAAACAAGAGCTCCAACCTCATCTGAAAAAACAAAGGACAATTAACATTAACAACTTACAGGTCTCATATGAAAATTAAGAGTACTTAATGTGCTGGGGCACCTGGGTGGCTCAGTTGTTTGAGCATCCGACTTTGGCTCAGGTCATGATCTCACAGTACATGGGTTTGAGCCCCGTGTCGGGCTCTGTGCTGACAGTTCAGAGCCTGGAGCCTGCTTTGGATTCTGTGTCTCCTTCTCTCTCTGCCCCTACCCCACTCGTGTGCTCTCTCTCTGTCTCTCTTAAAAATAAACAAACATTAAAAAAATTTTTAATAAAAAAGAGCACTTAATGTGGTTAATATGAGAATGTAAAAAAGTTCTATTAAAAATTAAAACAGGTATTACATTCTTATTATTATAAGCTTGAACTTAGTTTTAAATACACCTTAAAATAAAGATTCATTCAGTTAAAATATAACAAGTCATACCTTGTGTATCAGTAGAGGCTCAATCAGAAAAGAGATGGTACACTAACACTGGGTAATTTGCAAGAGTTTACTTATTAAAGGGACTATTCATAAAGATATAGGCACAACACAGGAAAACCAAAAGGGATAGTATGCTACCCTAGCACTAATAACAGATCTGTTGCCACCCTTAGAACGGAAGAAACACGGAGAAAGAATGGTTAGCAGAACCTGGAGAGAGTTGTGTTGGGAGGGCTACCTGATAGGAGCCGTGACCTTCAGTTGAGGGATGCAGTAAGCCATGGCTGACCCTGAGGGGAAGGAACCAGACTAATAAATATGTCAACCTCTCTCTTCCTCCTCTCTACTGGCTAGGGTAATCTTACAATTTCTCACCCAAACTGGGCCACTTCTGAATGCAAAAAGGGTTCCCTATTCATAGTTATACAAGGACAAGAGGCATAAGGCAGGAAACATGGTTGCCCTACCACTGGCCAAACCACAGGTTAACAGACCCACTGAGACAGTCAGTAAGGGTCACTCTTCAAGGGCACAAAGAGGGTGGAAATGGTGGAAAGTGGAGAGGCAAATGGAAGATATCCAGTACACTTAGTTGCCATTTTTTCATGTTAATAGAAATTATATTCCATGCAATTACGATAGAAACTTAGCAAAACCCCAAAAAAAAGAGGAACCCTGAAGAGTAAGAGTTTAAAACATAATTACATAGGCCAAGTAAAAAGTTATCAAAGTTTGCACGTTTCAAAGATTTGTAGTAAAGTTTATTTAATGCTGCAAAGAAAGCTGATTTTTTTTCACGTTCAAATTCAGAGAAAAGCCTCTAATTACACTTTGAAAATATTTCCCCCAAAACAGCAATCGTCCAAAAACAAAACACTGGGTTTTCCAGGCACTAATTTTTCATTTTTTTCAATCATTAAAAATAATAAAGAGCTATTATTTATCTCCATTAAATTGGCAAAATCCATCTGATAAGACAAAGTATTGTCAAAGACACAGGGAAAGAGGAGCTCCTACACATTTACTAATAAAAGCTATAAACTGATACAACCCTAACGCTCAATTTAGTCATACACATTAAAGTTGAAAATGTTCATACACATGGTAATGCAAACTAGTGTAGCCATTCTGGAAAACAGTATGGAAGTTACTCAAAAAATTAAAAATAGAACTATCCTACAACCCAGCAATTTATCCAAAGGATACGGTATTTATCCAAAGGATACAGGTATGCTGTTTTGAAGGGGCACATGCACCCCAACGTTTATGGCAGCACTATTGACAATAGCCAAAGTATGGAAAGAGCCCAAATGTCCATGGACAGATGAATGGATAAAGAAAATGTGGTATATATATGTATGTGTACACACACACACACTGGAGTATTACTTGGCAATCAAAAAGAATCAAATCTTGCTATTTGCAACTACGTGGATGGAACTAGAGGGTATTATGCTAAGTGAAATTAATCAGCTGGAGAAAGACAAATATCATATAACTTCACTCATATGAGGATTTTAAGATACTAAACAAATGAACATAAGGGAAGGGAAACAAAAATAATATAAAAACAGGGAGCGGGACAAAACATGAGACTCTTAAATATAGAGAACAGAGGGTTGCTGGAGGGGTTGTGGTAGGCAGGATGGGCTAAGAGGCATTAAGGAATCTATTCCTGAAATCATTGTTGTACCATATGCTAACAAACTTGGATATGAATTTAAAAATAAATACGGGCGCCTGGGTGGCTCTGTTGGGCGTTTGACTTTGGCTCAGGTCATGACCTCGTGGTTTATGAGTTTGAGCCCCACATCGGGCTCTGTGCTGACAGCTCAGAGCCTCGAGCCTGCTTCAGATTCTGTCTTTATCTCTCTGCACCTCCGCTTGCTCATTCTGTCTCTGTCTCTCTCTCAAACATAAAAAAAAATATATTTTTAAAAAATTAAAAAATAAAAAATAAATTATTTTAAAAAGGAAGAACAGGGGCGCCTGGGTGGCGCAGTCGGTTAAGCGTCCGACTTCAGCCAGGTCACGATCTCGCGGTCTGTGAGTTCGAGCCCCGCGTCAGGCTCTGGGCTGATGGCTCAGAGCCTGGAGCCTGTTTCCGATTCTGTGTCTCCCTCTCTCTCTCTGCCCCTCCCCCGTTCATGCTCTGTCTCTCTCTGTCCCAAAAATAAATAAACGTTGAAAAAAAAAAATTAAAAAAAAAAAAAAAAGGAAGAACAAAAGTGGGAAACTCACAGTACCTTATTTATAGACTTAAAGTTACAGTAATCAAAACACTATGTTACTGGCATACTATGATGTAGATCAGCGGACATATAAGCCAACAAAATAGAGAATTCAGACACACACGCACACACACACAAAGAAAATGTACACACACAGAAATTACACTTTTTATTTTCTCTACAGAAACTCTCTCACACACATCACAAGGAAACACGTTTAAGAATGTTCATTAGCTATGTGACCTTCGGTGATTTCTAACCTCTCTGCCTCAGTTTTCTCGTATGTAAACGTGCATAATAGTTTCTAACACATAGGATGTTATAATAAATAAATGTGTTAAATGTTTTAATGCACATAAGCACTTACAACAGGAACAGCACATAATAATCACAATAAGTGGGAGCTGCCATTATCATTATTATCACCACACTACTTGTCACAGGAAAAGATAAAAATAATCTAATGGCCTCTCAGTAGGGAAATAGATAAACTATAAATTATTCATACCATGAAATACTGTACAGCAGTTAAAATGAATGATCTAGATTTACATATCAATATGGATAAATCTAAAAAAAAAAAAATGACTAGTTTGAAAAGCTAGCTACTATGGGCGCCTGGGTAGCTCAGAAGGTTAAATGTTTGGCTCTGGTCATGATCTCACAGTTTGTGAGTTCGAGGCCCATGGTGGGCCGTGTGATGACCGTGTGGAGGCTGCTTGGGTTTTTCTCTCTTTCTCAAAATAAATAAATAAACTGAAAGAAAGAAAGAAAGAAAGAAAGAAAGAAAGAGAAAGAAAGAAAGAGAAAGAAAGATAAAAGGCTAGTTACTATACATACATACACATTGCGATACTATTTAATTCATTATGGATACACACACACTTAGTATTAAAAATATGCACGGGGCCTGGTAATGCTGCATACCCAACTTCGGTTCTGTGGTTACCTCTAAGGAGGGAGAAAAGGGAACTCTATATGAATAACATTCTATCTCTTAAAATATCTCAGGCAAATATGGTGAAATATTACATCTATCACATACAAACTTACATATATGTTTCATTATTAGTATATTTGAAGTACTAAAAATTGAGTTTTAAAATAAAGAAAAACCAATGATTATACAGATATTCATAGTGAAGAGATGGTATCTTTACAGAATAATAATCTCATTTTTATTTAAATAAAGAGCCACCTATTTTTATTCCTAATTTGAAAAGAAGTTTCTTCATTTATTATACTTCCCATTCTTGATATAATTCTCTGATCCAAATTATTTTGTCTGAAAATAGGGGTCGTTAAAAGCAGAACACTGCATTTGTTTTCACCATAGCACATATACTCAAGTACAAACAGTAAAGTTAACAAATGACTATAAATTAATAAACTTTAACACTGACTAATTACAATGTTGGGTAAAAAAATACCTTAACTAAATGAATTAATTGCCAGGTTAACCAAAATATTCAACTCTCATTCTCAAGGATCAAGGCTCTTAACCTTTTCTGTATCATGGACCCCTTTCACAAAGCTCTGGGCTGAAGTGTTTCCCCCTAAAATCCGTACATTGAAGTCTTCACCCCTAGTACCTTAAAATATGACTGTATTTGGAGATAAGGTCTTTAAAGAGGTGATTAAATTAAAATGAGATCATTAGGATATGCCCTAACCCAATATGACTGGTGTCCTTATAAAAAGAGGAAATTTAGACACAGATATGTACAGAGGGAAGACCATGTGAAGACACAGGGGGAGGATGGCCATTCCAAATCAAGGAGAAAAACCTCCGAGGAAAACAACCCTGCCAGCACCTTGATATCAGACTTCTTGACTCCAGAACTGTGAGAAAATTAATTTCTGTTATTTAAGCTACCCAGTCTGTGGTACTTTGTTACAGCAGCTCTGGAAAACTAATACAGATACATTAGGAAATTTAGGACTCCCTTCTTAGAATGTTCTAAAGTAGATTATAAAAGAAGCCAATTATACCAAAACATAATTCTACCTGTGGATTCCTTGGGCCCCACACTGGAACCCCTCCCTTAATTTACCCTCCCGTAGGTAATCTGCTCCACTCCTATGGCATCAACTTCTACTAATAATTTCAAGCCAAATCTTTCTCTCAAGCCCTCACCTTTATCTAGATCCATGTCTCAAACTTTTTTAAAAAACCATCACAAATAAGATTTTTTATTTGTTACCATTAAATGTCTGGATTTTAAGAGATTCTTAGACTGATGGCTCATATCCATCAGCTCGTTCAACTTTAGCAATGGTCTCTAGGGGTGCCTGGGTGGCTCAGTTGGTTAAGTGTCTGACTTCAGCTCAGGTCATGACCTTATGGTTCGGGAGTTTGAGCTCCATGTCGGGCTGTGCTCACATCTCAGAGCCTGGAGCCTGCTTTAGATTCTCTCTCTCTCTCTCTCTCTCTCTCTCTCTCTCTCTCTCTCATTCTCTCTCTGTCCCTTCCCCTCTCTTTCTCTCAAAAATAAACAAACATTAAAAAAAATTTTTTAAAAACAAACAAAAACTTTAGCACTGGTCTCATTTTCAGTAGCTTTTCCTTTTAAAAGAAAAGTGAATTACTACCTTCACCATGAAGCTCCATGAGCTCCCAATTCAAACTTGGGCTTCTTCAGCATTTTTACTTTTCTAACAAAGACATCATAGAGTGGAAAAATAGATCGGCAAACCTTGTTTAGATCTTTTCTGATGGTGTCTGGAATCAATTTATTTACCACTTCTTTCAAGTCATTTGTCTGCACACCTCAGGTCATAATCTCCATCATTATTTTCTGGATTTGGTGGACCTGTTGGTACTGAGCATAAGAGGTCTTCCGAATTGGATTGTTGCCTGTTTTGGTAAAACCAACACAAACTAAATGAAGCAAATAACCATCGGCAACCTTGACCTCAACAGGAGTTTCAATCATGGTTTGCCGTTTTTCTGACCATGAAGCACATTTTGTCATGGGTAAAATCCATGGCATGGAAATTAGGCAGTTTTTGCCCTGAACATCCTCAGTATTAGCTTAAATTTTCTAAATGCCAACTTCATCACTCTGCAGAAGGCTCACTTCAAAAACATGACCCTTAGACAATCAGATACAATTTTGATTCCTTGAGTTCTTGTGACTAATGTTTTTCCAATATTTCTTATACTGAACACAGGTGGTGCTTTTACATCATACCAATTTTTCTTAGAAAACAGATCAGGAGCGTCTGACTGCAGCTCAGGTCATGATCTCACAGTCCATGAGTTTGAGCCCAGCGCCAGGCTCTGTGCTGACAGTTCGGAGCCTGGAGCCTGCTTTGGATTCTGTGTCTCCCTCTCTCTCTGCCCCTCCCCTGCTCATGCTCTGTCTCTCTCTGTCTCAAAAATAAATAAAAACATTTTAAACATTTTTTAAAAAGAAAAAGAAAAAGAAAAACAAAACAGATCAACCACTTTCTTCTTGACTCCCTTTCTGCCACCTTTCATAAGGCACTTGCTCTTGATGACCGCCATGATGCTACTCAGAGAGCCAAAAGGCCATATGACAAACTTCTTAGTGTACAACACTGATTCCTCCTGATGTCCCATGGTTACCTCATATTCAACCTATCTGAAGCACTGTCTTCCTTTCCCCATCTTACTTAACCTAATCTTAGCAGTGCTATCACAGTTAGTGGCCTAATCAGCAGAGACAAAAAACGAAGAATTGCGAATTCCTTCATATTTTCATACCCCTCACCAAGTTCTGCCAAACATTCTGCTAAATATTTCTCAATTCCCTTCCTCTTTACTACCACTGCCCCTGTCTTGAGTCAAGCTCTTATCTCAACAGGGAATTACTACAATTCCCTGTAAGTATTGTATTTCCCATCTCTTCATTTTTTCCATCCACCTTACAAACTACTGCACTGTGATCTTTCAAAATTACAACTCAACATATTGGTACATAAATCCTTCAATGAAAAGAGAATCATCTGGTGGTTTCCCATCATCTACAAAATAAAATTCAAGTCATTTCACCCAGTTGATATTCAAGACCTAGCAAAATCTGGCAGTAATCTCATTTCCCACTTTACACACTAGTATGACTGGATAATGTTGTCTCCTAAACACACCACATACTCTCACTCAGCTAATTTTTGCATATGCTGTCCTCCACTCTTCTTCCATCATCCCTACAACCTCTCTTATAAAGTCCTCTGACTCCCCAACAATGAGTTAGTAACTTTCTTCGCTGTTCTACCTTTGTACCTTCGACATATCGTCATTACTGAACACACTTTGTTGAATTATCCTTTCTCATCAATATAAAATTTTATAAATGATAAGATACACCATCTCTTCATGCACCAAGAAAAAAAGCATGCTGCCAATTAAACTCTGCCACACCATCAAGAAATATTCCATGTCGGGGTGCCTGGGTGGCTCAGTCGGTTAACTGCAGACTTCAGATCAGGTCACGATCTCACAGTGTATGGGTTCCAGCCCTGCATCTGGCTCTGTGCTGACAGCTAGGAGCCTGGAGCCTGTCTCGGATTCTGGGTCTCCCAGTCTCTCTGCCCCTCCCCTGCTCATGCTCTGTCTCTCAAAAATAAACAAACATTAAAAAAAATTTTTTTAAAGAAATATTCCATATTAATTATACTTGAATTAAAATTTAAAAAAAATTAAATATGTAAAATAGAAAAACTTCAAAAAGAAAAGAAATATTCCAACTTCAGCTCTTTAAATATGGGGAGGAGGGAATGTACAACTGAAGTAAGTAAAATGCAGTGTCTATTTATTTGACTGCCTCACCTGTAAGACTGAGCTTCTTGGAGACAGAAGCTATACCTACCTGGTAAATTTTTTTATGAAATGAAAATCTAGGGGTACCTGGGTGGCTCAGTCGGTTGAGCACCCACTTTGGCTCAGGTCATGATCTCACGGTTCATGAGTTCAGGCCCTGCATCGGGCTCTATCTGACAGCTCAGAGCTGGAGTCTGTTTCAGATTCTGTGTCTCCCCCTCTCTCTCTGCCCCTCCCCAGCTCACACGGTCTCTCTCTCTTCTCAAAACTAAACATTAAAAAACAAATAAAAAAATAAAAATCTAATAAATCAATTATGTTCCTATCTTAATGAGAGGCAAACTAGACACAGAATTTTAATGTAAGACTCCTGATGCTTAGAATTTTGCATCTGCTTTTTTTTCCTTTTTCAAAGGTATAGGTCTATCTCCTGTACCTCGTGTTGTTAACAACTAGAACCAGTGAACACAAAATAGAATGGCAAAGGGACATAGGAGACTTAAACCATAACCACAGAGGTCTGGATATTTAAAAACCAGGATACAATTTCTAATGGATAAAAGTCCTCAAGAGTTGGATCCCTTTGCTACTAAAAACACAGTTTTCACCTTTCTGAAGATATTGATGCTTTTCTGGAGTAAATGGCTTCCAAGTTTAAAGGTGTGGTGGTTTTTCTGGGAAAACATGAAACAATGGTAGCAATTTTCTAACCTGGTCTTAAAACATTCCAAGATAATACTGAAGGCTAATAACTTTGGGAGAAAGTGGGAAGATCATTTTTGTTTGTTTGTTTGGACAGGGTACACCAACTCATGGGGATGGAGATTTTGAGAAAATTTTAAGGTTAGAGATCTGGGGGTCAGGAGTGCGGGAATGATGAAACAATTTATCAAAGATGGCCTGTTTATTTTTATAATGCAGAGTTTGAAGTAAAGGAGCACCATGAGAGATAGTCACAGGAACAATGGGTAGGTCCAGAAACCAGTTAGAAAGTATAGAAATCTGGGTAAATTATGCATTATACCTAACGCTAAAGATCAATGTCAGATCTAGTCAGAAATCATTATTAGAATAAGACAGCCATAAATTTTAAAATTTAAACTTCAAAGATCTTTTCAATAAGCAAGTCAGTTAAAAATACAGCTTCTTAAGTTAATTATACAAAACCTAGGAGAGAAGAAGTTTGGTTTCTTCTCACAATACACCCTTTGGAAAATGTCACCCAATATAAATACTGACCATAAAGTGGTAGCACAAACACAAAATCATACACTTATTTTTGTAAGTTTTAAATATTTTGTATGTGGAATAGGCTTTATGACATATTCCCCTCCTAAGCAAATGAGAAAAAGGACGTTTATTCTGAATACCTAAACCATACCAGAATATGCTGTGGCTATACAACTAACTGAAAAATGACTTATGGAGAAACAACCAAGAAACTTTTTATTTTTAAAATAGGAAAGGGTTTTACTGAAATGCCATCTTCTTCAACCCAGAGATTCTTGTTCCCCATTTCTTTTTTTTTTTTTTCAACTTTTTTATTTATTTTTGGGACAGAGAGAGACAGAGCATGAACGGGGGAGGGGCAGAGAGAGAGGGAGACACAGAATCGGAAACAGGCTCCAGGCTCTGAGCCATCAGCCCAGAGCCCGACGCGGGCTCGAACCCACGGACCGCGAGATCGTGACCTGGCTGAAGTCGGACGCTTAACCGACTGCGCCACCCAGGCGCCCCTCTTGTTCCCCATTTCTTAGGAAGTTCGATAACTCTTGGCCAGTTCATCTTTTCCATATTACTTTCTTATTCCGTAATACAGGGACAGCATTACCATCCCCTATATGGTTGTTATAGATTGGACTAATGCATGTATTAAATGCAACACATGAAAAGTCTCTGGGAACAGTTCTTAGTACACACTATGCACTCAATAAATGTTTGCTGCTGGTATCATTAATATCCATTTCTGCCTCAGTCATATTAAACAATGCCTTCAAAGGAAATACTCCCAGACAGCCTCTAAGTCCTTGGATCAGTGAACCTAAAGGTCAGAATAGAGTCAACAGCCTCCGTAAGGCAAAGGCACAAAGATCCAGGACTGCATCTTCAGATGAGGAAGAGGTAATTCATGAAGATCCACTAGGCTTTCTCCAAAGTAAAAAATGGGAAACTACGGACGCTCACATGTGAGAAATCAAAACCAAGAACATAAACGGGAAAGAAGGGGCTGAGGGTCAGCATATTACTTCAAAGAGACTCTAGCTACACTCCAAAAACTCCTAAGAACTTTGAAAACTCAATTTCTATCCCCTACCTGTAAAATGCCATCCTCTTCAGAAACAGTATCCATCCTTACTAGACACAGTAACAAAAGCAACACTTCAAATCTGTCTCCTTGTTCTGGAAACTCCTCAAACACAACACAAACCAGAATCATATACATCAGTGCTTCCTCTACCTGTCTAGCAAGAATGGAAGCTCTGATTCAGTATATGTAGACTGGAGCTTGAGAGTCTGCATTTCTAAAAAGCTTGCAGGTGATGCTGACTCTGCTGATCATGGACCACACGTTGCGGAGCCACGTATAGCATCATCTCATTGAATCTTCACAACCACACCACTGGGCAGGAATTGTCTTTCCCAAAATGAGCCCGAAGTTGAGAAAAGTTAAGTAACTTGCCCAAGGCTAAAGCGCTCAATACATGGTGGGGCTGAAAGTACAAGCCGGGTCTGCGTAACTCCCAGACCCGTGTCAATCTTTCCACCACACTACAGCCTGCCCAAGAAAAGCATCTGTTACAGGTGTTCCCATGGGTAACTCTGGAGAACCCAGTCAACAGGCAGAAATTACGGAAAGGTGTGAGGCTGCTGAGCACGGAACGAGGAGACTGCGTCGGGAGTGGCCGCCACTCCTCCAGGCAGTGGTACCTCTCTCGGCTCGCTTTACCCTCCAAGGGACTTTGCGGAAACCTTCCGTCCACGCTTGCAAACTGCTGGAACCTCCCAAGTTTAAACACGCGCGCGCGCCGCGACGTCGCAGACTTGTGGAGACACCGGGGGAGATGCGACCCTGCGGCTGGCCACTCAAGCCGGGGTTCTGCGGGCCGACCCCCTTGGATGAAGTGCCCGCCCAGCCCGAGGCCAGAAAGCACCCCCAAAACCCTGTTCCTCCGGGGGGCCAAGGCTGGAAGGAACCGCAGGGGGCGGCGACTCCGGGCGCCCAAGGCTCTCAAAAGAGCCGGGTGGGCTCCGGGGGCGGGCAGAGCGCGGGGCGGGGATGGGGCGGGGAGGCCGGGGTCCAGAGCGGGGGAGACCGGAAGGGGCCGCCGTGGAGGGGAGGGCTGGGGGCGGCGGTGACAAAACCCACACGCTAAAAAGGCGCGCTCTCTCGTCCGGCCGCACTCACTCACCTCCCCCGTACACCCCGCCGCTCATGGCTGCTGTCCGCGCGACTCCTACGCTAAAGGCCACCGGGCGAAGTGACTGCGACGGCCGCGAGTGTGGGTCCCGAGAAGCACTAACCCCCTACCCCCTTAACTTCCACCGCCACCCCCCTCGGGCAACAAAGCCGCGTCCACACACCCCGGAGCTCAGTCACACTTGCTGTCTGCTCTTATCAGCCAATCACAAGAGGCCCGGGCACCCTTTAGCCAATCAGAAAGAGGTTGTGCTGCATCCCTGCCGCGGCACAGCCAGTTTAGCCAATCGAGGGCAGCCATGGAGGCGGGGAAAGGGTAAAGCGACGGAAGGAGGGAAGGAGTTGGGTTGCGGAACTGGCCCCAGGCGGGAGGGGTAGCTGGGGGCGGAGCTTCCTGAGTGGGCGGAGCTTCCTGAGTGGGCGGGAGAGTGCGGCAGAGGGAGCAGCAGAGGGAGGAGAGTCCGAGGGGAAGTGTCCCGGCGGGTCCAGGGGTGTGGCTGTGCGCCGAGCTGCGGTGGGACTCTGGTAGAAGAAAGTAAAACCCTGGAAAAGAGTCTGGAAATAACAGTGTCTCCACGCAGCGACTCCCAGTTTTGGGTTGTGGGGGATGCATAATTTTTTTTTTCCAGAAAACGTATGTTCAGCTAACTTTTATGTTAAAAAGATTTTCAACTAACTTTTATGTTAAAAGCTGAACTTTGGGGTAGGGGAACAGTAAATCAAATAAACCTATAGGATCCTGCAATTTTTTAAATGGCTATTAATAATTAGAAGAAGAAAGAGATGACATATTTTCCCAACTAAATTTAGGTAGCACTTTAAAAAATATTTTTTTCTTTATTCCTTAAAATATTTGTTTATTTAGGGGCGCCTGGGTGGCTCAGTCGGTCCATCGTCCGACTTCTGCTCGGGTCATGATCTAGCAGTCTGTGAGTTCGAGCCCCGCGTCAGGCTCTGTGCTGACAGAGCCTGGAGCCTGCTTCTGATTCTGTGTCTCCCTCTCTCCCTGCCCTTCTCCCCCTCATGCTCTGTCTCGCTGTCAAAAATAAACATTAAAAAAAATTTTTTTTTAATGTTTGTTTGTTTGTTTGTTTACTTATTTATTTATTTATGTGACAGAGAGAGTGTGTGGTCCCTGAACAAGGTAAGGGCAGAGAGAGAGGCAGACAGAGAATCCCAAGCAGGCTCTTCGCTGTCAGTGCAGAGTTGGAGGCAGGGCTTGAATTCACAAACCATGAAGATCATGACCTGAGCTGAAATCAAGAGTCACACCCTTAAACAACTGAGCCACCTAGGCGCCCCTAAAATTATTTTTTAAAGTATCATTGATTTTTTTAATGTTTATTTATTTTTGAGAGAGAGGGAGGGAGACAGAGCATGAGTGGAGGAGGGGCAGAGAGAGAAAGACACAATGGAGAGCAGGCTGTAGGCTCTGAGCTGTCAGCACAGAGCCCGATATACACCCCATAAAAGTATCATCGCTTTCGATATACACCCCATAAAAGTATCATCGCTTTTTTTTATACTGTGAGACAGGTGTCAAACAATCCTCATCCAAGCAAGTACCTGATTCTAAATATATACCTAGCCTGTCTATTGTTCTTAGTCCTCTGTTTTTACCAGCCCAGTCCAGGTCACTGATATCTCTCCCTGGAATTGGTCTATCTAAAGTCTAGACATATAGGCTGCTCTTAGCCCTAGGAATAATGGAATAAAGTCCCGTAAGTCTCAGTGCCAGCAGCGCGGCAGAGTGGTAGTAGGGTGAGGAACAAAGCTAGTGAGAAAACAGTCCCATTCACTTAATAGTGTAATCTCAGTGTATCTGATCATTTAGGAAATTCCCATTAACCCAATGAGATAAAGCAGAGGTCAGCAAATTATAGCCCCATGGCCAAACCCAAGCTGCTTTCTGTTTTTGTATGGCCTATGAGCTAACAATGTTTATTCCATTTTTAAATGGTTTTTAAAATTATTTTTAGGAATAATATTTTATGACATGTGAAAATTATATGAAATTCATATTTCAATGACCATAAACTAAGCTTTGCTAGAGCACAGCCAAGCTTATTCATTTATGGCTGCTTTTGGGGTATAAGGCCAAGTTGAGTAGTTATGACAGACACTAAGCTGGAGAACATGTTTCCTATCAGACCCCTTGTAGAAAGAGTTTACTGACCCCTGAGGTAATGCATGTAACACATCTAGCACAGTGCAGTAAGTACTCTATGTTAATTGTTGCCCCCATGATTATAGCTTTCAGTATATAGATACCTATCAAATCCTCAAAATATTCCCATGTCCACTCTGTGGTTTTATGCTGTTTGACTAATAGCTTTCATTGTATAAATACCTATCAAATCCTCAAAATATTTCCATTTCCACTCTGTGGTTTTATGCTGTTTGACTAATAAAGCCAATGAGCTATAAAACATGTGGTACTTTGGTAATAATTAAATGTTGAAGCAATACTATTTGTGTTGAAAATACACAGTAATTCATTTAAATCAGTTTACAGTTTAAATGCATAGTAATTCAATATACCAACTTAAATGGATTATGTATCTTGATATCTCTCATCAGTATTATCTACAACCTCTCCCATCCATGGAGAAATAGAGTTGGGTTGAAGAAGTTGGGACGCTGGGGTGGCTCAGTTGCTTAAGCATCTGACTCTTGATTTCGGCTCCAGTCATGATCTCACAGTGTACTAACAGTGTGGAGCCTGTCTCTCGTTCTTTCTACCCCTCCCCTGCTCTCTCTCTCTCTCTCTCTCAAAATAAATAAACAAAAATAAATAAATAAATAAATAAATAAATAAATAAATAAATAAAAGTAAAAGTAAAATATTTGTCCTACAACTTCAGTGTTTGTCAGAAAACAAAACAGTTCAGTAGGGTTAATGAGGACCATACTGCTAGCCTTCAGGGAGGCCTGAGATGCTGTGAATGTCTCCACCCATAAAGAACACACTGGAGTGCAGGAGAATCTTTAGTATGACAACACAAAGAACACAGCTTGAGAAAATGCTAGAAAGTCATGCTTAGTTGTTTTTGTTTATAATAAGGGCTTGGCTTTATTTGATAATTCAAAAAGATATTAGAAAACAGATCATTCGGGGCGCCTGGGTGGCGCAGTCAGTTAAGCGTCCGGCTTCAGCCAGGTCACGATCTCGTGGTCCGTGAGTTCGAGCCCCGCGTCGGGCTCTGGGCTGATGGCTCGGAGCCTGGAGCCTGTTTCCGATTCTGTGTCTCCCTCTCTCTCTGCCCCTCCCCCGTTCATGCTCTGTCTCTCTCTGTCCCAAAAATAAATAAACGCTGAAAAAAAAAAATTAAAAAAAAGAAAACAGATCATTCATTCATAATTTCAGGTCAGCTTGTTCTCTTGATGTATCACGGGACACATTACTTTATATGATAATAAACCATTGTAATGAACTTCAAATGAACTGAACTTCAGAGTCATCTGGTATGTCAGGACTAATGACATGTTAATGCAGATAAAAGTGCACACTTAAGTCTCATTAATTTTAATCAGCAAAATCGTAATAGGGCACTAAGATTGTTGGCCCTAAAGTATTGAATTGCTGGAGGGACTGTTGAGAAAGGAAACCTATTCAGTATCCCAAGAGAACAATGTCAGAGAACTGTACATGCTTGGTAATAATGACATTGTTTCTTTCGTGCTAAGACTTATACTGTGGCAACTTGTTTTCTTCCATTCTTCATAATTAGGAAAGCTGGTAGAAAATACATTAAAAGGAAAATACTGACCCAACAGAATCTACTTTGTGAAATATAAAATATGTGAGTGTTTGTGTGTGTGTGTGTTAATATTTCTCCTCTCCAGCCTAACATGTTTTCCCTAAAGTCTTGGCTGAGCCTACATTAACATTACTGAGAGCTAGTTGGATTAAAAAGCTACAACAACAGCAACTCAAGATTATTGTCTGTGCCAATTTTCAAGGGCATAATGTACCAAAACAACCAATGCTTACAATTTTCCCACCTGAGCCAGCATTCTCCTTCTATCAACCTAAAAATAAAAGATATTGAAGTAACATGTATGTAAACTTATTAGCCTTTAGTAGATGCTCAGTGGTTGCTTCTGAATCCAGATCAATAAAAATAAGCGCCCTTTTAGAAATCCTTTGTAATCTCCAAGCAGCAAGAATGTCTTCTGAGTACCCAGTGTAACACTTGATTTTGCCTCACTGGGTCGCTGGTCTTCCACTCTTGTAATGCTGCATCAGCCTGCCCAAGACGCTGTACCTCACGCCTTTTTTCACCAGCTCTGGCAGAATTCAGACTATGGAATTACAGCACTCATTACAAAATATCACCGATCTCATCCCATCTCCGCCTTTATCAGTCTTAGAGTTGAAAAAAACTTCAACTTACAAATGCAAGCTAGGAAACAAATTCAGGAGATTACCATTTGTTATGAATAATGACACAACTTATGTCCATTTAGAGTTATTTTATTCATGCAGCAAAATATATGACATTAGTAATTATCAAAAACTGGGGCACCTGGGTGTCTCAGTTGGTTAAGCATCCAGACTTCGGCTCAGGTCATGATCTCGTGTTTGTGGGTTCAAGCCCTGTGTCGGGCACTGTGCTGACAGTTCAGAGCCTAGAACCTGCTTCAGATTCTGTCTCCATCTCTCTTCCCCTTCCCTGTTATGCACTGTGTCTCTCGCTTCCTCTTTCAAATGTAAATAAACATTAAAACATTATTTAAGTAATTATCAAAAACTAATTTCACTGTAAGCAATTTTGTGTGGATGGATCTGTGTGTGCGTAAAGAGTACCACTGTTTAGTGAAATTCTGTGTGTGCGTAAAGAGTACCACTCTCTGTTTAGTGAAATTCCAAAAATGTGACATGAATGCAAGCACTACTGAGATAAAGGATAAATATCTGGAGCCTAGAGCTTTTCACCAATAGAAATATGATCAGTCAGGGGCGCCTGGGTAGCTCAGTCGGTTAGGCGGCCAACTTCGGCTCAGGTCGTGATTTCGCGGTCCATGAGTTCAAGCCCCGCATCGGGCTCTGTGCTGACAGCTCAGAGCCTGGAGCCTGTTTCAGATTCTGTGTCTCCCTCTCTCTGACCCTCCCCCGTTCATGCTCTGTCTCTCTCTGTCCCAAAAATAAATAAACGTTAAAAAAAAATTAAAAAAAAAGAAATATGATCAGTTAGACTGATACATCTGTTTTCCATTAGAATAGTAAGAGATCTGCTAACCATTTCAGATAATATGACCTAGCTAGACAAAGAAGCAAATGAAAATATATGTGGTTATAGCTTGTACCTTTGTAACACATCAACAGGTTTATTATGATATTCACAATGTGATCCTGAAAAGACAAGTAAGGAAAGAAAAGAAGATGAAGTGCTAGATACTCTGTGGATTTCATATGTGTTTATTATTTCATAATCGCTTTTAAAATCTCTTTGCTCACTTGATATGGCTCTTTTCAGAAATCACAACACAAGCAAACATTGTCCACATTTAATCAATTGGTGGTATAAAGTGGCACTACGCCACCTGGGGTCACTTCAGGGCCAATCATGGATTTCCCACTGATCTAGGTCAGCGCCAGAGCCATGTGATGGGGCTGTTACCTCCGCCACGTAGCAACACTCAAATGAGTCCAAAGTTCTTGTTCTGTATTGTTTCTTTAAGATCCTTGAAACTATTTTTGGAATACACAGAAGAAATGCCTCTGCCATATGGTAACAACGACTACAAATTACTGACCTCCTAATAAGTGCTATCATAGGAAACACGCTTTATATTTTCTGTGTAATCCATACAACTTCCCATGTGGGTTTTTTCATAAGAGGCCCAGAGATTTCAGCAAGTTGCCCAACATCACACAGCTATTGAAAGAGTCAGAGGGTGCCTGGGTGGCTCAGTTGAGCGTGGAACTCTTGATTTCCTCTCAGGTCATGATCTTGCAGTTGGTGAGATAGAGCCCCATGTGGAGATATGCACTGATAGCACAGAGCTTGCTTGGGATTTTCTCTCTCCCTGTCTCTCTGCCCCTCTCCTGCTCGCTTGCCATCTCTCAAAATAAATAAACTGAAAAAAAAAAAAAGTCAGGATTTGAAACTATGATTGCCTGATCCTACCAAGCATGCTGTTCCTACTTCCCAAGACACCTTTTCCTTTCTACTTCTTCTACGTGTCTGGTAAACTTTAAAAACAAAAACAATTTTAATTTTTATTATATATACCTATGCTTTTAAAATTAAAAGGTACAAAAAATTATACAGGAATGTCTTCCTTCCACCTGGATACCTAGCTGCCCCATTCTCTTCTTCAGAGATGTTCTATGCTTCTATGAGTAATTATGTAGATATATCTCTCCCCTCCTTACAGTTTTCCTGATATAAATGGTAACTCACACTATGATGAGTTCTAAAAGGCATTCTCTTGGGAAACTAATTCTGAGATGTTTACTTCTGAGCACTTTTGTTTGAAATAGTAGTCTATATACACAGCTTCAATTGAATACAAAAGAGTGAAAAAAACAAATCTCTCTCCCTCTAATCCTTGAAATTCCTTGTTTCTCCATCCAGATTGACCCACTCTTACCAGTTTCTTTTGTAACCTTCCAGAGACAGTTTTTTTAAATGAAAGCATATCTTTGTATCCTTTCCCCTACTCTTTTTGCTTATTTACACACGCAGTAGCATACTGAACACGTTGTTTCGCACCTGACTTTTTTCACTCAACCATGATACCTTGGAGATAATTCCATGTCAGTATGTATAATTCTATCGTATTCATTTTAACATCAGAAAGAATTCCATGATATGTATATACCATAATTTATTTCACCGGTTCTCTACATACGGACATTAAGTTGGTTCTAGTCTTTTGCTGGTATAAAGAATGCTTCGAGACTATTCTTTACTGTATGCGTATGTGAGAGAGTTTTTATGCAGGATGAATTCCCCGAAGTGGAATTGCTGGGTCACAGAGTATATACCTTTTTTTCAATGGTCATTGCCAAATTACTCAGAGATTGCACAATTTACGTTCATCCATTAACATGTTTGGGAATATACTTTTCCCCCAAACCTCACCAGCGCAGAACTTTATCAAACTTCTGTCACAGTGGAGTTTCTATGTTTCATTCATTCATTCGTTAGAAGTTTAGGCAGAGCCCCTAATTATACCAACTGTATCATTAATGGTATACCAGATCCAGCAGTACATTTGGGGGGCTCTAGACTCTGGATGCCAAAAGCAAGCTGAATCTTTGATCACCTAACTTATTGAATACCTGCCCTAGGCCAGGCACTGAGGATACAAGGAGAAATGAGCAATGGCTGCACTCAAGGACTATAACAGTTCCCACAGTGTATGAAAATGGCTGCTAACACATTCCAGTTACTACTTGGAGAATGGATCCCAAATGTTCACTTAGGCTTAGGCTTAGGCTTCCACCAGAGCTTGCAAAGATGTGGGTGGTGGTTGTGCAATCCTTCCATTTAAAGTCTTTTATCTCCACTCTAGCATATGAATAAGACAGTTGCAAAGAAAAGAGAAAGCATTTGGCACACCTAATGGGAGGTACTCACATTTAATTGCAGTATGCACTCTGGCTCTAGCCGGGGAACAGCTTATAGAGTCTATTTTGTTGGTAGGTGTGAGAAGGTGTTTCTTTTGTTCTGTTTTTCTGTGTGTGGAAGGGAGGGCTTAAAGTTTTCTAGAAAAAAATGTATGAGAAACAGAGGAATTGTTAATTACAATACCATCAGTCTAGGGGCGCCTGGGTGGCTCAGTCGGTTAAGCGGCCGACTTCAGCTCAGGTCATGATCTCACGGTCCGTGAGTTCGAGCCCCGCGTCGGGCTCTGTGCTGACAGCTCAGAGCCTGGAGCCTGTTTCGGATTCTGTGTCTCCCTCTCTCTGACCCTCCCCCGTTCATGCTCTGTCTCTCTCTATCTCAAAAATAAATTTAAAAACGTTAAAAAAAAATCAAAACCATCAGTCTTTGCAGATAATTCAAATAACTGCTGTCTTCCGGCTCTACCTAAACTGACTATAAGAAAACCTGTATTTAAGCTTACCATTATGTTTGTTGATTTCTGATAAAAATGTCAAAAGTGCCCATATGCAGATGGAAAAACCCAGTGAAGAATTTGAGCATTAAACTCGGTCATAATTAGCCTATTGTACCTAATCAGTATGATGAGTTCTGAGCCTTGAGTCCAGCCTCTCTTTCCCACCCTCCCTTTTCCTCAGATATAGCTTATACAGAATCACATTATGCTACTCTGAGATTACTCACCTTATCAACTGTCAGACGTTGATAAAGTCACACAGGGATTAAAAAGCCTCTGATTTCACTGCGTGTACCATCAGTGGTGCACCAAATCCGGGAGTACATTTTTGGGACTCTAGACTCTGGATAACACAAGCAAGCAAAATAATTCACAAGCTAAACCTTTGATCATCTTGTATCATTCTGTCAGCTGTTAGAAGCATCAAAGTTATTCCTACTGTGCCAACTGGGCTATAGTAAGAAACACGGAGATAGCAATCCTCTGGGAAACTTTTTGGTGTCTATTCCCTGGGACACCTGAACGAAGAGATTCTGAAGGATTTTAGAATCCTTCTGAAAGGTTACTGAGTAACACTTGACACTAACCTTTGTGAATGTGGTTGCTAGTTTTTCCCAAGAAGTCTTATTAAAAACTTAACCTAAAAATGGTCTATTTCACATCATTATCACTATGATCATAATCACAACTATTAACTAACATTTATTTTTTTATGTTTATTTTTGAAAGAGAGAGAGAGAGACAGAGTGTGAGCAGGGGAGGGGCAGAGAGAGAGGGAGACACAGAACCCAAAGCAGGCTCCAGACTCTGAGCTGTCAGCACAGAGCTAAATGCGGGGCTCGAACTCATGAACTGCAAGATCATGACCTGAGCTGAAGTCAGACACTTAACTGACTAAACCACCCAGGTGTCCCTTAACTAACATTTATTGAACTGTGTTTGTTGGAAACTGCTGACCCTGAAGATATAACGGGAATAAGGCAAAGAAAATCAGGGGGCACCTGGGTGGCTCAGTCAGCTAAGCATCCAACTTTGACTCAGGTCATGATCCCGCAGCTTGTGAGCTCAAGCCCCATTGTGGGCTCTGTGCTAACAGCCTGGAGCCTGCTTCAATTCTGTGTCTCCTCCTGTCTCTGCCCCTACCCTGCTTATGTTCTCTGCCTCTCATAAATGAATAAATATTTTTAAAAGAATAAAAAAAAAGAAAATCAGGAAAAAAATATACACCTTGAGAAAGCATATAGTGCAGATAAAGATTGAAAGAGAACACAGAGAAATAAAAATGGCTGTACATAGCTAATAGAGTTATATGTACATTTTTAATGTTTTGTTTTGCATCATAAATTGCTTTTTTTAATTTTTTTAATGTTTATTTTTGAGAGAGAGAGAGAGAATGAGTGAGGGAGGGACAGAGAGAGAGGGAGACGGAGAATCCAAAGCAGGCTCCAGGCTCTGATCTGTCAGGACAGACTCTGACCCAGGGCTCAAACTGGTGCACCTAGAGATCATGACCTGAGCTGAAGTCCAATGCTTATCCAACTGAGCAACCCAGGCGCTCGAGCATCATAAATTGTTTTAAGCGTTATTTAAAAAAAAAATTTTTTTTTAATATTTTATTTATTCTTGAGAGAGTGAGAGTGAGAGCGAGAACGAGAGCAAGAGAGAGAGAGAGAAAAAAAATGCGAGTGGGGGAGGGGCAGAGAGAGAGGGAAACAGAGAATCCAAAGCAGGCTCCAGGCTTTAAGCTGTCAGCACAGAGCCTGACACAGGGCTCAAACTCACAGACCATGAGCTCATGACTGAGCCACCCAGGCACCCCTAAGCATTATTATTTTTAAAAAGTCATTTAAAATCTTACACTAGGAAAATCATTTTACAATCCTAAATTGGGATACTAGTCTCCAGGTTAACATTTTGGTACATATTATTTCAGGCTTTTTTCCTTTGTACTATCTCTTTATCTATATAAGGGTATATATATATGTAATTACAATATTTTAATATTAATTACTGTTCTGAAACATGTATTTTTTGCTTAATGTAATTTAAACAGGCTTCCACTGTATTATATATAGATTTACCTAATTTTTATAAAAATTATTGTTTAGAAAAGGGATCAGCAAACTATAACCTGTAGATGGACCACATGTTTTTATAAATAAAGTTTTGTTGGAACACCCCATGCTCTTTTGTTTCCTTATTGTCTATGGCAAGTTTTGTGCTACAATTGTAGAATTGAGTAGTTGCAAAAAGGACTTCATGGCCCACAAGCCTAAGATATTTATCTGACATCTTAAAAAAAAAGAAAGTCTTCAAGTTTCACTGTCGGGATATTTCATAATTTAAGCAATTGTCTTTTGATTGACATTTCAATCATTTCTAATTTTCTGTAGTTATAAACATACATAAAACAATAGTTTTATGTTGAGTTGTAAATATCTTGGAAGTCTGTCTTTGCATATTTGTGAATATTTACTGACATACAGAAGTTTAAAAATGTCTTACATTGACATTGATATTAGTCCATCAGTCTTTTCCTTTATGATTTTCGCCTTTAGTATCATGCATAGAAAGGTGGGTAGTTTACTTTTGTTAAAATAGTCAACCCAGAACTACTAGGAATGGGGATGTGTGTGTTTTTGTTTGTTTTTTTCAGAATGTCTAACCCTCAGCTGCATTCTTCAATACTTGGATGGGTCTGTTTTTCCTCTTTCCATTTACATCAGGAAAACCACTCAAAAGCAAAGCAAGCAGAGGATAGCTGCTGCCCAGGGCTCAGCTGCCCTGTCCTGATTGTGCTCCAACTACTGGCAAGTGAGTTGATGTTTCCAGGCTCTGGCTGAACTCCTTTATCTCCCTGCTAACTCTGAAATCTGACTGGCACACGGAAGTACCCTGACTGGGGGCCTGCCTGGCCTAGCTGTCTCACACTTGGCTTCCCCGTTACTCTGTCTGTGCTCCTGGCTAGCCAGGCATAGCTCAGCTCTCAGTGTGCAACCTCTGGGACTCCATACTTGCTCATGCCTTCCAATTTGTCTCATACCCTTAACTGCAACTTTTTTTTTTTTTTTTTTTTTTTAATTTGCGGGAGAGAGAAAGAGAGAGAGAAGGAGCATGCAAGTAGGGGAGAGGGGCACAGGGAGGCGGGGGAGAATCTTAAGCAGGCTTCACAATCAGCAGACTCCATGCTGAGGGCAGAGACAGATGTGGGGTTCGATCCCATGACCCTGGGATCATGACCTGAGCCAAAATCAAGAGTCCGAGGCTCGACAAACTGAGCCACCTAGCACCCTTAATTGCAACTGTTTAACTCCTGGCTTGCCTTCTTTGTTGTGTGGTCACCAACTTGGAAAGGCTAACAGAATCATTGCCAAATTAAATTCCTCTTCAAATAGCTCTCAGTATATGGGGTTTGTATACATGTGTTATTTGTTACTCAAGAAAAAAAATCCATTATGTAAGGAAAATCCAATTAGCCCTCTGAAGTAAAGCCTCACATGTACTTCAAAATCCTGAATTAAATGACAGCAAACCTCAAATACCATCCAAAAAAGATCGGGGAGCACCAGTGAGAAAGGTGAGAAGGACACGTCTTTATTAATAAAATTAACTCTTAAAATTAGCTGGTTTAAAAAAATTTTTTTAATGTTTTATTTATTTTTGAGACAGAGAGAGACAGAGCATGAGCAGGGGAGGGGCAGAGACAGAGGGAGACACAGAATCTGAAGCAGGCTCCAGGCTCTGAGCTGTCAGCACAGAGCCCTATAAGGGGCTCGAACTCACAAACCTCAGCATCATGACCTGAGCCAAAGTCAGACGCTTAACCGACTGAGCCATCCAGGCACCCCCAATTAGCTGTTTTTTAAAAAGTAATCTCTACAGCCGATGTGGGGCTCAAACTCATAACCCTGAGATCAAGAATCAGATGCTCTCCTAAGTTAGTTAGGCGCCCCTACAATGAACTCATTTTTAGGGAAAGTTAACTGATTCTGAAGACCTAGAAGGGCTACAGCATAATAATTTATAGTACAAAAATGGTATTTTCAATAAATTTTTTTAAAAACCTTTCTTGAAAGTTTATGAGAACTTACAGCCACAAGTTTTCCTGGTCTCCCAAGAATCCATTTCCCCCCAAACTGCACAGGATATCTTGCAAAAACATAAATGCATGGAAGAGCTATTTCTAAAGGGCAGTATTTATTTGTTTTAACTTCTATTTTACCATTTACAACTCTCTTGCATTGAATCTTTTCAGAAAGATTTTCCAATTTCCTTTGCAAACTGACAAACATAACTTCAAAACACCTTGAAATTTGCGTACAAGCATAGAGCCATTACACTAGTTCTGGATTGAATTTAGCTTTTAGAATTTTATTTTATTTATTTATTTTTTTTTAATTTTTTTTTCAACGTTTTTATTTATTTTTGGGACAGAGAGAGACAGAGCATGAACGGGGGAGGGGCAGAGAGAGAGAGGGAGACACAGAATCGGAAACAGGCTCCAGGCTCCGAGCCATCAGCCCAGAGCCTGACGCGGGGCTCGAACTCACGGACCATGAGATCGTGACCTGGCTGAAGTCGGACGCTTAACCGACTGCGCCACCCAGGCGCCCCTAGCTTTTAGAATTTTAGCTTATTAGATTTTAAAGACGAAGAATAGCAAACAACTATTCCACACTATTTTCTCACCTAACTCCAGCCCTCAGTTTCTTGCCTTTTCCTAACATTGGGAAGTCAAAACCTGGATTCTCCTCATTCTCTCCTTAGATGTTGTGTTCATTTTCTATTGGTGCTGTGACAAAGTATCACAAAATCAATGGTTTAAAACAGCACAAATTTTTTTCTCTTACGTTTCTGAAGGTCAGAAGTCCAAAATCAGGTCTTAAGGGAATGAAGCAAAGTGTCTGCAGGGCTGTGTTTGTTCTGGAGGGTCAAGGGGACAGTCCACTTCTTGTCCTTTGCAGTTTTTAGAGGCTGCATATGCATTCCTTGCTCATGGTCCCATATCACTCTGTCCTCTGCTTCTCTCAACACATCCCATTCTCTAACTCTGACCCTGCTGTCTGTTTTATAAGGTTTCTTGTGCCCACCCAGGTTCATCTCCCAATCTTTACCTTAATCACATCTGCAAAGTCCATTTCACCATGGCAGGTAATGTATTCACAGGCTTCAGGGATTAGGATATATGGACATCTTTGGGGGGACCATTATTCTATCTATTATAGATAGAGTTCTAATGTAGTCAGATACTTGATCTGCTCTATAATTTTTCCCAGACTAACACACTAACAGAAAAACACCATTAATATTTTCTGCCTTTAAAACTGAAGTATAGGGGCACCCGGGTTGTTCAGTCAGTTAAGCGTCCAACTCTTGATTTTAGTTCAGGTCATGATCTCAAGGTTCATTAGATAGAGCCCTGCGCCAGGCTCTGCATGGACAGCGTGGAGCCTTCTTGGGATTGTCTCTCTCTGCCTCTCCCCTGTTCGTGCATACACCGTCTCTCTCTCTCCAAATAAATAAACATTAAAAAAAAAAAAGTATAAAGACAATAGCTACGCCCATGAAAAGAGACAAAAGGAGAGATTAGGGCAAATACACTTCTGTAATGACCTATTTCTGTAATTACACAACCACATGCCCTCTCTGCTAGCTCCCCCCTTTCATACCTTGGCTCCATCCACTCTCATATCTCCTATGACTGGCCTTTAACTAGGATCTCCTTTTTGGGCAGTAGGAACTCCCTATCCTAGGGTCAACAAGCTCCCCTACATCCTTGAACACAGTTTCCTTTAAATATAGTTCCTACTTCACTCTGATTGGGTTTTCCCCCAATACACTGTCACTTTCAAAGGAGTCCACTTCCCATCATGTTTCCTACCGTCTCTCCACTGCCCTCTCCTCTCAGCACTGTACCTTTTTTTGGAAGGAAACCCAAACCACTCACTTAAACTCCTCTTCCCCCACTTTCCCTATCATCATCTATGGAACTCCAGAATATTCTCCACTTTTGTTGATCATTTCAGGATCTCAGTCCTTCTCTCTACCTGAAGCACTGCCATCAATCTCAACAGCCACATGCCAACTTTCCAACAGTCTGGCCTCACAAATCTTATTAGGACCAACACGTTCCCTAGCCTTCACATGCCTCCCCTCCATGACAACTGGGTCCACCTAACCCTCACTCAGTGATTCAGCCCCAACTTTCCTTGGTCAAAGGCTTTAAGAAGCTCTGCATCATCATTTGGAAAGTTCAAAATCAAATAGATTTCCTTATAATTGAACTCTTATTTTTCAGTTCTAGGAACTAGGCTTTGACTTGATATCAAGAATTTACCAAGGAATAAAGATGTATTTGTTTAAGATTTTATTTTTAAATAATCTCTACACACAATATGGGGCCTGAACTCACAAACCCGAGATCAAGAGTCACATGTTCTTCCAACTGATCCAGCCAGGTGCTCCCCCCATTTTTTTAAGTTTATTTATTTTTTTTTTAGTAATTGACCCTTCTCCCTTAAAACTGTGGTCCAGCAAAGGGCTAGTATCCAAAATCTATAAAGAGCTCACCAAATTCCACACCCGAAAAACAAATAACCCAGTGAAGAAATGGGCAGAAAACATGAATAGACACTTCTCTAAAGAAGACATCCAGATGGCCAACAGGCACATGAGAAGATGCTCAACATCACTCCTCATCAGGGAAATAAATACAAGTCAAAACCACACTGAGATACCACCTCACGCCAGTGAGAGTAGCTAAAATGAACAAATCAGGAGACTATAGATGCTAGAGAGGATGTGGAGAAACGGGAACCCTCTTGCACTGTTGGTGGGAATGCAAACTGGTGCAGCCACTCTGGAAAACAGTGTGGAGGTTCCTCAGAAAACTAAAAATAGACCTATCCTATGACCCAGCAATAGTACTGCTAGGAATTTACCCAAGGGATACAGGAGTACTGATGCATAGGGGCACTTGTACCCCAATGTTTATAGCAGCACTCTCAACAATAGCCAAATTATGGAAAGAGCCTAAATGTCCATCAACTGATGAATGGATAAAGAAATTGTGGTTTATATACACAATGGAGTACTACATGGCAATGAGAAAGAATGAAATATGGCCCTTTGTAGCAATGTGGATGGAACTAGACAGTGTGATGCTAAGTGAAATAAGCCATACAGAGAAAGGCAGATACCATATGTTTTCACTCTTATGTGGATCCTGAGAAACTTAACACAAACCCATGGGGGAGGGGAAGGGAAAAGAAAAAAAAAAAAAAAGAGGTTAGAGTGGGAGAGAGCCAAAGCATAAGCATAAGAGACTCTTAAAAACTGAGAACAAACTGAGGGTTGATGGGGGGTGAGAGGGAGGGGAGGGTGGGTGATGGGTATTGAGGAGAGCACCTTTTGGGGTGAGCACTGTGTGTTGTATGGAAACCAATTTGACAATAAGTTTCATATATTGAAAAATAAAATAAAATAAAATAAAATAAAATAAAATACTGAATTATTATGCAAAAAAAAAAAAAAAAAAAACACACCAAAACTGTGGTCCAGGGGTGCCTGGTTGGCTTAGTCAGTTAAGCGTCTGACTCTTGATTTTTCAGCTCAGATCATGATCTCATTTTTGTGAGATTGAGCTCCACGCTGGGCATGGAGTCTTCTTAAGATTCTCCCTTGCCCTCGCCCTCTGTCCTTTCTCCGCTTGTATGGGCATGGGCTCTTCCTCTCTCCCTTCCTCCCTCCTTCTCCCAAAACAAAACAAAACAAAACAAAACAAAACTTGCAGTCCAAGGCTGGGGCTTCATCTGTGGCCAACTTTCCTAGTACCAAAACCTGTCTCTTTGTATTGTCTCAACTCTATGAATGTTACCTGGGTCTAGATCCCGGCAGCCGAGTTCACCCCAAGACTGACCATTCATCACTGGGCTCTCAATTTTATAGGTTCAACTATTCCCTAACACTGTGTTCTGCCTGCTTGACAAGATTTTCTTTTGGTACCAACAGCTGGATCTTTATTCCTGGCACCTGCTCACCAAAGCAGACTGGTCCAACTTCAATTCAGTCTAGCTCACCAAGCTGCAGTGAACTTTTCTGTGACCAGCTATGGAAAGGAGATACAATAATACCCACCCCCACAGCTTTCTACCACTCTTTCACTCCTTTCAAACTAGATTTTCCATCTCCCTTTGTTCTCTAGTCTCTTAATATCTACTTTGCCCCACAGACTCTCTACTTCTTTATTGCACCGCTCCCTCACTGCTCCAGGACATTTCAACCATTTTAGATTCTCTCATGTCTTGATTTCTCTGCCATATTCTCTCTGCCAGTATTCCAAACCTGGCTAGTCCCTGGGATAATCATTAAGACCATTTATAAAACTTTCAGTTCTCTTCCCTCCAGGTACCTGGTAGTGTCTTACTTCTCCATTCCTCTACTTTGGCCAATGAAATGTCAATAATTTTGAGAAGACATATCTCCAAGTAGAAGCTTTAAGAGATAGTGCTTCCTGGGGTTCCTGGGTGGCTCAGTCAGTTGAATTTCTGTCTTCGGCTCAGGTCGTGATCTCACGGTTCATGAGTTTGAGCCCCACATCGGACTCTGTGCTGACAGCTCAGAGCCTGGAGCCTGCTTCGGATTCTGTGTCTCCCTCTTTCTCTGCCCCTCCCCTGCTCGCCCCCTGTCTCTCTCTGTCTCTCAAAAATATAAACGTTTAAAGAGATAATGCTTCCTTTGTCATGATCTCTTTCCTTTTGTCTATAAGAAACACGCTCTAAAGTGGGGAAAGTGGTCCCAACAGACCTACAATGCAAGTAACAACAGAAGAAATAAATCTCTGCTGTTTTAAGCCTTTGAGATTACAGGTGTGTCTGTTATTATAGCATAACCTAACCTGTCCTGAAAGATACTGGTCCTACCACCTGTTTTTTCCACTCCTGTTCTCAGTCTGTAGTGGACCTGGTTGTTTTGCCTGACTGGCATTCCTCTGAAAAACCACCCCTCCCTCACTTTGGGTCCATGTTATTCATGACTTCAGGGGTGATTCAGGCAATCCAACTGTCCCAGCCCCTTAGCCCCAGGGATTAGTTCAATGTTGGGCACCTTATCCAAGCTGGGCCAATTATAGTCTCTACTAGGTTTTGGCTGGAAATATTGGGAAAGAAGTGCTCTTTCTGTGTGGGCTTTTGCTAAAGCAGCGAGACTATGTTTTTGGAGCTGCCAGTGGCTATCTAGGAAAGCAGAGCCAAACAATGGAGAGAAATGTACTTTTGATGACAATTATTTGAGGCCTTGGATTTAGCCTTGTCTTAAGACTTTCTTTAGACTTTTCCTGTTATATATGCCAATAGATTACCTTTAGACTCTAGTTTGAGTTGGGATTTCCTTCAATTGCAACTGAAAAAGTGCTGACTAAAATAGCTTGAGGCATTAATGGAAACATCAGAGCACTGTAGAATTTTTCCTTGTACTTTTATGCTATAGACTATCTACTGAATTCTCACGGGGATGAGCAGTCTTTTGTTCAGCTTTGTTTACTTCCTATTATATTCTCATGGTGCCTATCTACCGAACACTTCCTATTCTCCTTAATTCCTTTCTTACTCTCCAAGATGAGCTGGCTTTTCACTTCTCTGAAATCAAGTTCATCTGTCTTAAACTTCCTCCACTTTAACCCCATTCCTATGTATTTTCATCTATTCATCTTTTTTCCAAAGATAACCACATCACTGGTTCCTCCGCTGGTGGCTTTTGTGTCATGGCTTTCCTCTTCTATCTCTGACCACTCCTGTGCCTTCACTTCCTTCGACTGCAGCCTGGTAAGAGCTATTCAGAGCCTCTATCTTTCTTTTCTTGCAGTGCAGATTCCCAGATAGCGTTGGCTCTATCTGTCACCCACAAGCAAACAGCTCTCAAATCTATGTATTCCAGTCCAGTCCTGCTAGACTTTTGCATTCACAAGTCCCAGTTGGAAACGCACGTTGTACTCAACATGTCCAAAAGTGAAATTACTCTGCTGTCCCAAAATTCAAACTCTAAGTTATTCTGAGGCAATCATTGCCTCAGTTTCCCTTAAATGATCAAACTCCAGAAGGCAAGAAACAAAATGATGGAGAAAAATACACATTAAAGTAAGTTTTAAGTTGCTGCTTCTTGTCCAGGCACATATATCAGCTCAGGACTCTGTTGAATGCCTGCCAGAGATCTGTTATTCATGACTTGGGTCTCAGTATTTCCTATCCCCAATGATATCCTTGGCACACGTGGAAATAGTATATCTTAAGCTCAGTGACCATTGCTACACAATTCCTTTGTAGTCCTCATAGCCCCACTGGAAATTTCAAACATGCTGTTGTGAAAGTTTTCCAGAAACCTGTTTTCAGTTTCACTGTTTTCTTAGAGCATTCTCCCAGCCTTGTCCCAGACTCTATGACCTTGTTCCACTACTATCCTTTTGTATCAGGGCCTAACAATGTACAACATTATGTGAGCCTCAAATACAGATACATAAACCTAGAAGAATAATCCTCAACAGCAATAATCTACCCAGCCTCCCACCTTCTTTTTAGCTCGTTCTCTTCAGCTGTTTCCGGTTCCCTTCCTGAAGGGCAGCATGGATCACATTACCCCTCTTTAAAAAGTTTAGTTATGTGGGCACCTGGGTGGCTGAGTTGGTTAAGTATCCAACTTTGGCTTACATGATATCACAGTTTGTGAGTTTGAGCCCTACATCGGGCTCTCTGTATGGCATCGGGCTGCCAGTATGGATCCTGCTTGGGATCTTCTGTCCCCTCTCTCTGCCCCTTACTGTCACACACACACACTCTGTCTCTCTCCCCAAAATAAATGAACATTAAAAAGAAAGTTAAAACATTTCGTTGTTCAAACTACAGGGTCCAAATCCCAACTCATTTACCTGGCATCTCAGACCATTTGGGCTTCCATAGCAAAATACCATAAACTAGATAGCTTATAAACAACAGAGATTTATTTCTCATGGTTCTGGAGGCTGAGAAGTTTAAAATCAAGGTACCAACAGGATTGGTATCTTTTGAGACCTCTCTTCTTGACTTGTAGATAACCATCTTCTACCTCTGTCTTCACATGGTCTTTCCTCTGTGTTCGGGCGTGTCTGTGTCCAAATTTCCTCTTCTTGTAAGGACATTAATCATGTTGGATTAGGGTCCACCTTAAAGACTTCATTTTAACTTAATTACCTCTTTGATGAGCATTCATCAATATGCTGGTTTTTAAAAGGTAGCTTTGACTTAAACAGGCAGAGATAAAGAATGCTGTAGGGATGCAATATTGTGAGCAAAGCCCAGAAACAAGAAAACTTCAGGGGATGCTGAGTGGCCAGTTTGGCTGGCTAGAGAACCAGGTGTGGGAAATGAGGACGGATAGGATGTGCTATGGGTTGAATTGGGTCCCCTCCAAAATTTGTATGTTGAAGTCCTAATCCCAGTACCTCAGAATGTAACTGTATTTAAAGACAAATTCTTTAAAGAGGTAATTAAGTTAGGGGTGCCTGGGTGGCTCAGTCGATTAAGCGCCTGACTTTGGCTCAGGTCATGAACTCACAGTTTGTGAGTTTGAGCCCTGCGTCAGGCTCTG
>NW_024412400.1:71921460-71971012 GCF_014898765.1 Herpailurus yagouaroundi | reverse complement strand
AAATTGAAGGAGATACAGGATTAGGTTCCCACAAACCTCCGGTCACAGTATCATCAACTGATTAATATGTAATATTTTATGTGTGTTTCTGTTTAAAGATGTCTTATTTAAAATATATTGTTGGGGCGCCTGGGTGGCTGAGTCAGTTGGGCGGACGACTTCGCTCAGGTCATGATCTCGTGGTCCGTGAGTTCGAGTCCCGCGTCGGGCTCTGTGCTGACAGCTCAGAGCCTGGAGCCTGTTTCGGATTCTGTGTCTCCCTCTCTCTGACCCTCCCCCATTCATGCTCTGTCTCTCTCTCTCTCTCAAAAATGAATAAACGTTAAAAAAAATAAAATAAAATAAAATATATTGTTGATTCATTATCATTGAACTAACAGTCAACAGAACTAGAACACATGCCTGAACAAAGATTTTGTAGCACATGTATTTTTTTCTGTAAGGTACATCACAGCCTTCTTGTGCTTAGGAATACTGGGCAGCATTTCAGCACTATGCTCAGGAGCCATTTTAAAGAGCAAAATCACTGAGAAAAATCACAAAAATTGGAAAATGTGGCCCAAAATAGATCTAAAAGGATTACTTGTTTATAGTATGAGCTGAAGCAAGAAGACAAAGTATCACCTTGTTAAAACTCATCTGGGAACATGTCTGTCAGGTGACTCAGATTTTTCATTGCACTGCACATGTTGACCAATGACTGCAAAAGTGCTGTGACCATTGATTTGGGGATTACCAACAAATTCTAGCAAGTAGATGAATTTGCAAATAAGGGATCCATAAATGAGAATCAACTGTACTATTAATTTCATTTTATAGATGGGGTGCCTGTGTGGCTCAGTCGATTAACCATCTGACCTGGTTTTGGCTCAGGTCATGATCTTATAGTTCATGGGTTCAAGCCCAGCATCATGCTCTGCCCTGACAGTGTGGAGCCTGCTTGGGATTCTCTCTCTCCTTCTCTCTCTCTCTTTCTCTCAAATGAGAAAGGTCTCTTTCTCTCAAAATGAATAAATAAACTTAAAAAAAAGGAAATATTTTATAGATAAAGAAACTAAGACTCAAACAGTTAAAATCTTAGACAAAGTTACAGTGTGTAAAATTGGCACAGCCAGGATTCAAACTCCATTTTGTAGAAGAGGGAGTTGTTTTCACTTATACTGAGTCAGGATACGATAAAGGGACTTGAGGAAATCAGTAAAGCACATTAACACAGAGGCTGCAAGCAGCTAACAGTCTCTGCAAAAACTTGCCAGTTACACAAAGCACACTTTCTGGGAGTGGCAAAAGATACTACTGAAGAGCAATTTCACACTTTAAACAAAGACGATAGTTGTTAGAAGTACATTAGTAATACATTTATCTGATGGCCCCAGAGCCCAAGTGACCAAAATCCATAGCCTTTGTTTCTGCAGAGTTTATGTTGTCATCTTCTCAATACAATTCTGTTTTAAAAAAAGAAAAGAACATTCACACCCAGGCATTATGGGGTATACAAAAGAATAATCAGGGGGCATATTATAATAGCGCAATTCAAGGAATTAGTTGTCAAGTCTATAAAGGAGGTTTCATGCACCAAGAGCAAGCATTTATTCATCCAAAAAATCTACTGAGCTGCCACTGTGTACTGAATGTTAGGTTAGATACTCAACATCTGTGGTGAATATGAAACAGCTTCTGCTTTGGCCATAGTACTTGAGACGTGTACAGAATTTTGTGCACCCATGTGTGTGAACTCCTTGGCAATTACTATCCATTTCCCTCTCCCTCCCATACCTAATGCATCTGTAGATTTGCGCTGCTGCTGAGAGCCTCCAAGGAGAACTCAAACCATTTCCACTAGGGCTGAGGTACATACATACAACAAATCGGCTGATCTGGGGATGTCAGGAGTTAATTACTAAGCAATTTCAAGACCCCTGAGAGGTACAAAGGAGTCAGGGATGATAAGCTAGGGATCCTGAGAGTCCCAGGGAAATGATGGCTTGGGCCACTTTAGGAGGATTCTTTCTCAAACCTGTCTTCGCTGAGCCACTACCCAGATACTCCGTGTTCCTGATTGTCTTCCCCTGTCACTGACTTCCTCCTCGTGGAACTCACCTCCTCTTTCCAACCTCTAAATAAGAGTCAGTCTTCAAATCTCTTTTCTTTTCTATCTCTTTGTACTCCTTAAGTAATCTCATCCAATCTCTGGTTTTAAATTCAGTCAAGGTACCAGCAGGAAATAGACAGCAAACTCAAACTTAGGTCATTCAAGCAGAGTCCACTTAAAGGACTGTTTACAAAAGTGTAAGAATATCAGTACTCTGCGACTAGTCAGGGGAGGAGCTGTCTCCATCCATGGGGGTGAAGGGAGCAAGCAACTATTGCATCTGAAGAGAGACAGCTGTGTGGAGACCTGCCTGACAAGGGCCGTGGATTTTCATGGAGGGACTCAGACAACTGAGGGGGAAGTTCAGGGAGGGAGCAGGGCGAGTAAACTACCCCATCCTACTCTCCTCCCTTCTGATCTGTTGCTAGTCTGGCTGAATCCAGCTAGAAACCAGAGGGTTGGAGTCCATCCACTTAATTGATACTGGTATGGAGGCAGAGAGAAAGGTGGAGAGGCACACAGAGAGAATTTGGAAGGCCTACAAAGATATCGGAAGACCCCCAAGTTTGTATAGCTCTAACCCTAACATTTCAAGTTGAATCACAATGGCCTACTTGAACATCTTCACCTGAATTTTCACTTGATTTTCCCCTGCCTGGCCTGGTCCCCACCTATCCTATTCCTTCCCCAATCCCTTCCAGTTTTATCACCATTCACTTGGTTGCTGAGGCCCAAACCTCACTTTCATTCCCAAATTGTTTATTTCTCTTACACCCAATCTATGAGCAAGTTACGTCAGCTGCACTTTTAACAAGTGTCCAGAATCTGGATACTTCTCACCACCTCCACTACTTCTACCCCAGCACATACACACATCATGTCTTGCTTGTATGAGAGCAATGGACTACTAACTGGTTTCCTACCCCACTCTTACCCCCACTAGGGTCTATTCTACTTTTGGCCCCACTAGGTCTACCTAGTCAGTGTCTATCCCTTTACCCCACTTATATTTTCTTCCCAGCAACTATCTTCACTTAAATGCCTGATATATGTCTATTCCTTGTCTGTTTTTTTCCTTTTCTCCATTAAAGTGTAGGCTTCACGAAGGCAGAGATCTTCTCATCTACTGAGTTATCCCCTCAGTTGAATAGACTATTTCTTGAATGAGAAAATGGATAATGCTTCCGTGGAAGGCACTGCTAAGAGAATGAGAAGACACATTGCAGACTGGGAGAAAATGTTTACAAAAGACACATCTGATAAAACAAAAAAAAACTATTGTCAAAAATAAATGTAGAATCTTTAAAATTTCAACAATAAGGAAAACAAACTGCTTGATTTAAAAAATAGGCAAAAGTCCTGAACAGACTATATCACTAGAGAAAATATACAGATGCTTTTCCCATTCTCCATCATGGCACAGATCAGGAAAAAGAGAACCCCATGTGGGAACTTTGCATCCACAAACTGCCGCAACGTCTGTGTTTGAGAGAGTGGAGACAGACTGATCCTGACAACCAAGGTGCTGGAGCAGCTCAAAGCCAGACCACTGCATTCTCCAAAGCTAGATATACCATCAGATCCTTTGGCATCAGAAGAAATGAAAAGATTGCTGTCTACTGCACAGTCCATGGGGCCAACGCAGAAGAAATTCCGGAGAAAGGTGTAAAGGCATGAGTGTATGAATTAAGAAAAATAACTTCTCAGATGCTGGAAACTTTGGTTTGGGATCCAAGAACACATTGATCTGGGAATCAAATATGACCCAAGCACTGGTATCGGCAGCCTGGGCTCCTATGTGGTGCTGGGTAGGCCGGGTGTCAACACTGCAGACAAGAAGTAGGGGACAAGCTGCCAATCACAGAATTAGAAAAGACAGAGTTATGTGCTGGGGCTCCTGGGTAGTTTGGTTAGTTAAGCATCTGATTCTTGATTTTGGCTCAGGTCATGATTGCAGGGCTGTGAGATCAAGCCCCTGAGCATGGAGCCTGCTTGGGATTTTCTCTCTCCCTCTTTCTCTGCCACTCCCTCCCTCTATCTCCACTCCCTCTCGTGCACTCTCTTTCCCTCTATCTCTCTATCTCTTTATCTCAAAATAAATAAATAAACATTAAAAAAAAAAAAAGAGGAGGGCCATATGCTGATTCCAATAGAAATATGATGGGATCACCCTTCCTGGCAAATAAATTCCTATTTCTATCCAAAAGGCCCATAACATTTTTTCAATGAAAAAAAAAGAAGATATGCAGATGGAAGATAAGCACATGAATATTATATTATAAGCATACTAAATATTATATGTCATTAAGGAATTGCAAACCACTAAATACCCATTAGCATGGCCAAAATCCAAAACACTGCCAACACCAAATGTGGACAGGGATGTAGTGTAACTGGAACTCTCATTATTGCTGGTAGGAATGCAGAATGTTACAGCCACTTTGGGAGACAGTTTAATGGTTTCTAACAAAACTGAATACACTCTTACCATACGATCCATCAATTGCACTCCTTCAAATTTACCCAGATAAGATGAAACTTAAGTCCACACAAAACTTGCACACAGATGCTTATGGCGGTTTTATTCGTAACTGCCAAAACCTGAAAGCAACCAAGATGTCCTTCAGTAGGTAAATGCATAAACTACCATACACTTAGACAGTGGAGTATTATCCAGTACTAAAAAGAAATCAGCTACATCAAGCCACAAAAAAAAAAAAAAAAATATGGAGAAAACTTAAATGCATATTACTAAATGAAAGAAGACAGTTTGAAAAGACAACATACTGTATGATTCCAGCTGTATGACATTCTGGAAAAGGCTAAACTATGGAGATAATGAAAGGATCAGTGGTTGCCAGGGGGTAGGGGTGAGGGAGAGGAATGAGTAGCATAGAGAAGATTTTTAGGGCAGTGAAACTATTCTGCATTACACTATAGTGGTGGGTATGTACCAATATACTACATTTGTCAGCACTCAGAGAACATAGAACAATACTAAGAGTGAACCCTAGTGTAAATTACGGGCTTTGGGTGATAATGTAGTTTCAATGACTCCAACAAATTTACCATTCTAGTTTGTGATGTCAGTAGTGGGGGAGATTGTGCATGTGGAGAGGGCGAGAGTATATGGGAATTCTCTGTACACACGTTCTGCTCAATTCTGCTAAGAACCTAAAAATACTCTAAAAATAAAGTCTACTTAAAAAAAGAGGAAGAGTATGTAGAGAGACCCTGGAGAAAAGGGGACCATAAATCTAGAAAAAACTGTTCCACTAAACTCGGAAAGTAATCAGAACCCTGAAAAAAAAATCCTGGTTTCGTACTCTTGTAAGAATGCAGTACATATGGGGATGCAGAAGGGGGAGAGGGGAAGGTATTGTATTGTTTCTGTAGCTTAAAACAGAAAAATCATAGCTGATTGGTCCAGATTGCATTACAAACCTACTTCATGACTTACTCAGGGGAGTGGATGACAAGAAAGGCTAAGTCAGATTCACTTGCCACAGACTGGGCTGATCAGTCATGGACACCAGTAGGGCCATCCTTAAGGCTGATATCCTGATACATCCATATATATTGTTATAGAACCACTGCTGGACTCCCCAAGTACCTGTCTGCTGCCAGTTATGTTTACCCATGCCATGTTCCCTGGACCACCCTTCATCATCCAGCTACTCAAAGAGAAGTTTTTAGCACCCAGCTTGGCTGCTATGGCTGACTTGCAATTTGATCAACTCGGCTACACTGTTAACAGTTGTATTTTGACCAGGGTCAGCTTCATGAGTATGCAACCTGTGCAACCAAATGGACCCTGCACTTAGAAGGGCCCTACCCTTAGTTTAATACTTGACTGCCACCATCTTGGAATTCTTAATCAATTTTGAACAAGGGCCTTGTGTTTCAGCCTCAAAAATTATGCAGCCTGGGGGCACTTGGGTGGCTCAGTTTGCTAATCATTCCACTCTTGCTTTTGATTCAGGTCATGATCTTCCGGTTCGTGGGTTCAAGCCCCTTGTCTGGCTTTACTCTCACAGCACAGATCCTGCTTGGGATTCTCTCTTTCCCTCTGTCTCTGCCCCTCTCCTGCTCATGTGTGTGTGCATGTGCTATTTCTCTCTCTCAAAATAAGTAAACTTTAAAAAAATTATGCAGTCTGTTTTGATTTTGCCTTTCATCCCCAGAAATGGAGTATTATGATTACATGTTTGAAGTAGGGGAAAGCTAGAACAGAGCAGAAGTAAATGCTAGACATACTAATATTAAATGTCACTGAACATGTGTACTTATAATTTGAAAGATGAATGAAGTCCTTGGGACAGTTCAGGGGAGGATGCTCTTAGAAGTAATAAACCCTAATACAAAGATCTAAAAAATACTTTCAGAAATCAGAAGAGTGGTTGCCTAGGGAAGGTGGTTGGGGTGGGATTGAATGGGAAAGGTATATGGGCCCTGAATGGGTTGATAGTAATGTTTTATATCTTGATAGAAATTTGTATGTGTTTTTCAAAATTCAGCAGATGTACATTTAATGTTTGTGCATTTCATTGTTTATAAATGTTATATCAAAAGAAATGTTGAACTGTAGTTAATGATATGCATATTGAGATATTTAAGGGGAAGTATACTCATGTCTGCAATTTTGATGTGGAATGCCTCAAAAAATAGATGGCTTGGGGGCACCTGGGTGGCTTAGTCAGTTGAGCAATCAGCTTTGGCTCAGGTCATGATCTGGTGGTTCATGAGTTCAAGGCCCACATAGGGCTCACTGTGTCAGCCTGTCAGCACAGAGCCCACTTCAGATCCTCTGTCTCCTTCTCTCTGCCACTTCCCCACTTGGGCTCTGCCCGAAATAAATAAATATTTTAAAAAATACATGGCTTAAGGTATGGATAAGGGGATGGATATATGGATGGATGGAGAGAGAGAGAGATAGATAGATAAAAGGAATATGTATGTAATAAGGCCAGAAGAGTAGAATGGTGATGACTCTGGGTAATCAGGTGATGAATATACAGGTGTTCACTGTAAAATTCTTCCAACTTCCTATGCCTGAACCTTTTCATATTAAAATGTTGAGGAAAATACTTTCAGAAGAAAAGATCAGCTTCCTTTTTTTTTTTTTTTTTTTTTTTTGAGATTTGCTAGTGCCATTTTTATGGACTTGTCAGTTATTGTGAGACCTAACATCTAAGCTAATAGCTGAATTGTATTTTGCTTAAATTAAAAACTCAAAGATGCTCTTTTCAGATCTCACAATCTTAATAAGTTTATGAAGAATGTTTGTAAATGGAAGATTTCTTGTACTCATCTTAAAGCCATTTAGTGTATGAGCTTAAGAATTCGAAGTCCTCAGAATGATCTATAATGCATAGAGTGTATGCTCTCAGCAGTGTTTTTCCTCTTTTCTTGACGTCAGTTGCCATTTGTAAGGGTTGCCAAGGTAATGACCAGACACATCTAAAGACAAGCCTACAAGAAAGGACAGCATACTTATTTTTTCCCTTTTAGCATCAAATATATTTAAAATTCATAACACATTCAGTTTGATGAAATTCTACTTCACAGAGAACCAAACTTCACAGTACAGAAAAGAGTTCCCCCTCCCTTGTCTTTTCAGCTCTGCCTTAAAAGACTGGATTTTCTCAAAAACTGCACATATAGGCTTTTATATATGCCACGGTTTTCTTTTTTTTTCTTCCTGGGAAAAAATGTGAGGAGGTACAGTTGTATTTCATAAAATCATTTTGGCAAAGTCAATAGAAAGATCTAGCATACCTCAATGGCAGGCATGGGAAAAAATTGGGATCTGTTAACAAAAAAAGGAATATTTCATGTTCTCTGGAAAGTAGTTGATTTTTAAAAAATAAATTAAGAAATAATACTTGGGATTATCAGTCAACATGTTTAATATGTTTCTAATGGGACAGACCTGTCATAGCACACTAAGTTTTATGTCAAGACAAGTGTAAGATTTACAACTTTACACATTAATAAATATGTTTTTATTTTGTGGCTGCAATAAATAAACCATTCTGGGTTGAGGAGAAACCCCATCACAGTTAAGGTGAAATTCATTCTGTTTTGAAATGAACGCAATCTAATATTAGAAAATTAAGTTCTAGCTTGCCCATCGATACTCTATTTCTGTTGGTGACTCATTTCAAAGTAAGTTCTTATTATTGTACACTCTTAAGTAAGTATGCTTTGGTGTTATTGAAATTCGTTTATTTACATTTCAAATGAAATCTGAAAACATTAAGCAAAAGTTGTTTTCTGAGGAAATCTTTTGGAAAATACAGAAGTCGTTTTGTGTTTGAACGAATATTTAAGAAATGTTTATATGAAGGGCACCTGGGTGGCTCAGTCCAGTAACTGTCTGACTTTGGCTCAGGTCATGATCTCATGGTTTGTGGTTTGAACCCTGTGCCAGACTCTCAGCTCTCAGTGCAGAGCCTGCTTGGGATCCTGTGTCTCCCTGTCTCTCTCTTTCTCTGCCCCTCCTCCATTCTCTCTCTCTCTCGCTCACTCCCTCGCTCACTCTCGCTCTCTGTCAAAAATAAATACTAAAAAAATTTTTTTTAATAAAAAAATAAAAATTATTTATATGAGATACAGAGACTCTTTGTTCTTGAGTTTGCTTGCCTCTAGGATGTGAACCATAGAGGATCAGAAATATACCTGTCCTCAAACACCCTAAGATTCTCTTAAGAGCCCATTATGAATTTCATGATCAAATATATTTACCTTTTTTTGAGACAATTTCTATTTTCAGCCTGAGCCATTTCCTGGGCAGAAGATTCCATAGACTTAGTACCAAGTGTGTAAGATTATAGCATACCTCTTTTCAAGCTTCAAATCATGTGCCCTTTGGATATAGAGTTTGATGGAAAATTCTGTCTCCATTGACACGCGCCACTGCTTTCCTCACTTCATAGGACTGAATCATACCACTTTCCTGAGTCTCTACCACAGGCCCACGACTCAGAGTCCAAACCCCTGGAGGTCATTCTCTATCCTTTGGTCATTTTGGAATTTCTGCTTTGGATCTTCCCCAGCTCCATGATGTCTTCCTTGAGAGTAATCACTATTTCATGGCGTGTAAAATGGATTTCAGGCTGATCCTTAAAACAAATGAGTGGATTAATAAATGTCGAATGGTAAAGTCTCCATGGGGTGCAAGCAGCCGGTGTGGGAAATGGGTGGGGAGGAGAGAGTTACAATTCGAAATACCCACTGGATTATGTTACCTTTCTCAAATTTTCTGAACCTCTGTTTTGCTCGAATTTTAAGGGTAAGAAACATCTGCAAATGAATCCCTTATGGGCAACTCTATGACAGGTAATCAGTCAATGACTATTAACTGAGTCCCTGCTTTGGTGCCTGGCACCACACTGGGATATTACAGTATCTGTGCCCTCCTGTGATTTCCCCAAGTATCAAGCTTCACTCTTTAATGCAGGCACAATCCGCCCCTCCCTAAGTTCCTATCCCTCACAAATTCTCCCCAGCTTTGTGTTCTTTTTTCTAACTCTCCTTGCAGTGATCTGCTCAGACCTCCTGCCTTGTTTCACCAGCACCAGCACCAGCTCTGCACTTCCCGCAGCACGCCTGCCCTATTTGCTTAATTCTGGCACTTAATTCTGGCTATTCCCACTAACAGAGCCACTTCCTACTTGCCCGAGCCTCAGGGACCAACCCTGCCTCACCTTCCTCCTCCATCCCAGCTTTCTCCCCAGAGGAAAAGATTACAGTTGTTAGCTTATGCCAGATAGACTTAAAAAGTAGAGGGGGAGTTACTGAGCAGAACTCATAGAGCATTAATACTGGAGGCAGAATTAATTAATTGTGTGAACTTGGGCAAATTACTTAACAATTCTGAACATGTTTTCTCTTCAGTAAAATAGAGGTTATAATGCTCACTTCCCTGGCTTACTGGAGGGATTAAATAAGATAATATATAGAAAACCTTACACAAAACAGGCATTTATTTATTTATTTATTTATCACAACAGGCTTTTAAAAAGATGGTAGCAGACCCATTCAGTAACACGTATGAAATGCTTTCTATTTGCCAGGCATTGTGCTGGCAGTTGATAGCTGAGTAGATGTCCTCTCCTCCAGGGACTTGCAATCTAGTCAAGAAGACAAACATGTATATAACCATTTAGCGGTATGTAACAAATATTGAAAGGGTCATATATCTGTGAGAAGTCCTTGACTCTGCCTGGAAAGGTCTGGAAACACCAAATCCTTGTTTTTAATACCTTGTAGGAACAGTGAGGCAAAGAGAAAAGTTTTTACACTGTAGATCTAGCCAGGGTTGAAAACTGGTGGTCTATGGGTTATATTAGGACTACAAATTTGTTTTGGTTCATCCATACATGGTTTTAAAAATCAAGATGATCTCACAGAAAAGTCCAGAATTATGAATTTTCTGAAAAATTACAAGATCTGGAAATTCTGGACCCAAATCAACTGGATCGAAACTAGCTGCTTTCAGTTTGTTTTATAACCAAACCACTTGACCCATCTGTTTGACCTACTTAGCCTCTGTAGGCATTTGAGATTTCAACCCTTCAACCAGGCAGACTTGGGTCCAAGTCCCACTTTTACCACTGACTAATTGTATTGCCTTCAGCAGCTGACTCTCCATTATCTGTCCCTTTAATGGGATCATCAACACCTTTTCCTCTTATAGAAAGTGGATTCTAGAAGAGCATGTATTTGAGCAGTGTTTGTCAAAATGTGGTCAACAAACAATGTTTGTCAGTATCGCCTATAACAGTGCTTCTAAAAATTTACCTGGGGGCACCTCAGTGGCTCAGTTGGTTAAGTGCCCGACTCTTGATTTTGGCTCAGGTAATAATCTCACAGTTTGTGGGATGGAGCCCCTCAACAGATTCAGCATGACAGCATGGAGCCTACTTGGGATTCTCTCTCTCCCTCTCTCTCTGTCCCTCCTCCACTCTCTGTCTCAAAATAAATAAATAAACATTAAAAAAAATAAAAATATACCTGCATATTCTGCAGACGGTGGACTTCCAAAGTCATAGAGCTGTGTCATCTACCACATCCAATACAGTAGTCACTCATCATACATGACTCTAAATTTAAATGAATCAAAACTTAGTTCCTCAGTCACACTAGTCAGATTTCAAGTGCTGAATAGCCATATGTGGCTTGTGGCCACTTTGCTGGACAGTGCGGCTGTAGAACATTTTCATCATCATGGAAAGTTCTATTAGTGCTGTAGACAACATTGTCTAATAAGTCCACCTGAGATCTCCTGGTGGGGATGTAATTTTGTTTGATCTGTTCTGTTTTGTTAGTTAGGGTTCCAAGCCTTTAAAAGTGGATGTTAATGGAGAGCGAACTGATGGTTGCCAGAGCAGAGGTGAGGGGATGGGCAAAATGGGTGAAGGAGTGTGGGAGGTAAAGGCTTCCAGTGACAAAAAGAATAAATCATGAGGATAAAAGGTACAGCATGAAGAACGTAGTGAATGGTATTGAAATAGTGTTGTATGGCACTGGAAAAACAAATAATGCAGTTAAGAAAATGGGCAGAAGACATGAATAGACATTTTTCCAAAGAAGACATACATATGGCTAACAGGCACATGAAAAGATGCTCAACATCACTCACCATCAGGGAAATACAAATCAAAACCACGATGAGATACCACTTCACATCTGTCAGAATGGCTAAAATTAACAACACAGGAAACCATAGATGTTGGCAAAGATGCAGAAAAAAAGGAACACTTTTGTACTGCTGGTGGGAATGCACCTAAGAGTTTATAGCAGCATTATCAACAATAGTTAAACTATGGAAAGAGCCCAAACGTCCATTTACTGATGAATGGATAAAGAAGATGTGGCATATGTATCACACACACACACACACACACACACACACACACACACTGGAATATTACTCAACCATCAAAAAGAATGAAATCTTGCCATTTGCAACGATGTCGATGGAGCTAGAGTATATATTACGCTAAGCGAAATAGTCAGAGAAAGACAAATACCATATGATTTCACTCATGTGTGGAACTTAAGAAACAAAACAGATGAACATATGGGAAGGGGAAAAAAAGATAGAGGGAAGCAAACCATTAAAAACTCTTAATGATAGAGAACAACCTGAGGGTTAATGGAGGGAGGTAGGTGGGGGATGGGTTAAATGGGTGATCGCATTTATGATGAGCACTGGGTGTTTTGTGTAAGTGATGAATTGCTAAATTTTACTCCTGAAACCAATATTACACTATATGTTAACTAACTAGAATTTAAATAAAAGATTTGAAAAAAAATAGTGTTGTATGGTGACAGATGGTAGCTACACTTGTGGTGAACATAGCGTAATGTATGGACTTGTCAAATCACTATGCTGTATACCTGAAATTAATGTAACATTGTGTATCAACTACATTTTTTAAAAAACCCTCAAAAAGTAGATAATGTCTAGAAGTTGTTAAGTTGCAAGTTATTTTTGTCCTCTAGAGATAAAAATGATTTATATATGATAGAAAATAACCCTAAATGTTTTAGTTTTATTGCTCTGTAGAACATTAGTCAGCTCTCTATTCTCTATCTTTTCAATCTTGTCCAGCATTCTTTTCTTCCATTGATCACACACACACACACATACACACACACACACAATCTTGTATCCTCTCCATTGAACCCGCTAGTTCCCTCCTAAATGAGGCAAGTAAATGTTGGACATTATATGTTTGTATAAAGATCATTTTTCTAGTTTTAAAAATGTGTACTTTGACAGGGTCAAACTTTAAATTTATACTTCAGGCAAATGATTTAACGTGAAAAGTTTCAGTTTGCTCACTTATAAAATGAGGAATAACTTCTAAAACAGGGACTTTCCACATTGGGTTCTTGAGACTTAAATGGGATGACAAATACTAAACAATTATTATAGTTCTTGGCATGTAAGAACGGCTAAATAAATGTTAGGTATTATGATTATTATTTAAGAAGACTTCATCAACAGTATTTCTAGATGTCTAAGCATCTCAATTTCTACTTTCATGTAGTTCCATTCAAATGCTGGAAGTTGCAAATGTATTCTGGTCACAATGCCTGTATCTCCCAACTCTGGCTTCACTCCATGTGCACTCAGCACCTTTTCATCTTTTGTGCAGGAACAGAAGTTTTCTGGCCAATATCTGGCTTCAAATTGTGAAAGAAAGTCTTCCAGGCTGAGAGCAACTAAAAATTCGGTGCCCTGCTCAGCTCTCCCTCCGCCTTCTCTACTCCTTCCTGCCAGCAGAAGTCACTGACTCCCGGCTTCCTGCTTTGCACTATAAACACTCTCTCCAGCTGCTGCCTGCATTCACTCAAGGTTTAACTATTTAATTGCTAATGACCCTTTTTCCAGAGCAATGCACATACAACATTCTTATTCTCTGGTTGGAGAATTATTCACAGAACTTCTTTTCCTCTTTCCCTTAAGCCTCCTTATGCATTCTATCATGACCATTTGTACTGGTCATATATAAAAGCAAATTTTGTTGTTGTTAATTCTGGGAATGATGCCAAAAATAGTTTTTCTATAGTTCGGTTTATTGAGGATCATCTATGTGTATAACACTGTAATTTATCTATCCTGTAAGGAACTACGCAATAAGGAAAAGAGAGAGGAAGATTTTGTTCTCTGTTTTTCAAAGTTTACACAATCAGACTAAGAAAACTCAATCTAGAATATAACTTGACAGGGTCTTGGCACAGAAGCACAGTTCAGATTTGCAATAAGGATAAAAAAGACAGTGTCGAGTTAGGGATGGAATAAAATAGAGATGTCCAGGAGAGAGATGGGCAGACCATGTTAACAGAGCTTTATAGAGCGGCCCTCCAGGGTTCAAAGGGTAGCTTTCAGCTTTATAGACCCAGAAACTCCATTTTTGGTTTAGCCATTACACTCTTATGAGGAAGTTTGCTCAGATATCTGCAAATTGGAATGTAATGTGTTTTTATCTTCAGTGATATTGGAGTGAATAGAGGTAAAGAAAGCTTGACTTCAGCTTGAAGCCAAATACTCACAGGACCACAGGTAACACTTAGTTTCATCACAGAACTTATATTCTACTTACATTCTGAGTTGCGCCTGAAAATAAACAAATTGTCCTCAACACATTGTCAAATGGCAATACTTCCTATTAGAATGTTAATAATATGGACATGTATTAGGTATTAAGTAATTCCACTTGTATCAATTTCAGTTCTGCATTTCTGAGCTATAAAACCCGGGGCAAGTTACTGAACCTCCCTGTGCTTGGCTTCCTCATCTGTGAAATGGGCATAGTAATAGTAACTACCTGATAAGACTGTTGTGGGGGTTAAATAAATCAATACATGAAGAGCATCTAGAGTATCTGCTACATTGCAAGCAGTTGGCTTTAACAGCTGCCTTAATTTTATTGTTGCTATTTTTATTATTAAATCATTTTACCTGAAATCACTCATTGTGCTGAGATTGTGACTTTTGAATGTTTGTATAGAAGCTAGCATACTGTTGACGTGAATGGGGATATTCAATACGAGGCTGTCATACTGAGTAAAAGCAATGGAGTCCGTCTCTCGTGTTTCAGTGGAGAAGCAAAGTGTGAAGGCTTAAGAACAATTCCATTATTTTAAAATATGATTATTCTAAGTCTGTTGTTTAGTAAGAACCAAGAAATGTTCTAAACCAAATGCTAAACTCTATGTATGAGTCTGCTAAGGCTGCCTCAACAGAATGCTACAGACTGGGAGCTTAAACAAAAGAAATTTTGGGTTTTTCCACAGTTCAGAAGAGTGGAAGTTCAAGATCAAAATGTTGGCAGTGCTGGTTTCTTACTGACTTATAGATGGCCACCTCCTTGCTATTTCCTCAGCTAACCTTTTCCCTGTGCACAAACACTCCTGTTGTCTCTTTACCTTCTTTTTTTTTTTTTTACGTTTTATTTTTTTTATTTTTGGGACAGAGAGAGACAGAGCATGAACGGGGGAGGGGCAGAGAGAGAGGGAGACACAGAATCGGAAACAGGCTCCAGGCTCCGAGCCATCAGCCCAGAGCCTGACGCGGGGCTCGAACTGACGGACCGCGAGATCGTGACCTGGCTGAAGTCGGACGCTTAACCGACTGCGCCACCCAGGCGCCCCTGTCTCTTTACCTTCTTACAAGGACACCAGTCTTATTGGATTAGGGTCCCACTCTTATAACCTCATTTAGCCTTAATTACTTCCTTGAAGGTCCTGTCTCCAAATATAGTCTCCTGGGGTTTAGGGCTTCAACCTGTGAATGGCGGGGAAGGTGGTGATGTCACAATTCACTCCATAACACTCTGCCTCATTCCCTTGCTTTGAAACTTTTAAGGTCTCCTTACTGGCTTCAGAGTAGATCCAACCTAAATCATGGTGCCTAAGGGTTACTTCCCACCACACTTCCCCATAGGCTCCTTCAATGCCTTAAGCAAAATGCATTATACATTGTTTTGCTTGAGGTATATTCCTTTTTGTCTGTACTCATGCTGTTCCCTGCTCCTAGAATGCCTTTCTCCATCTCTGTATGTCCATGTCATACCTACATCTCAGAAACCAGCCTAGATGCATTTCCACCAGGAAGCTTTTTCCAATCCTCCCTGATGGAAATCCTCCTTTCTCAGCTCTCAAAGCCTGGTGTCTCTCTTTCATAACTTTACATTTTCTCCATTTTATATCAGTGCATGCCTCAGATCCTCTATGAGTTCCTTGGAAGCCAAGTGGTTCTGGCTCTTCTGTCATAATCCTTTCCCAGTACAGAGCCTTATTCTACATAGATGCTACAAAAGAATGTGTTGAATTAAATGTCAGTTGCATGCCAATGACAACCAGATAATTGTAGACAGAGCATGAAGGATCAGGAAGAGTAAACACCAAACTTGAGCTATGGTTATCCATAAACGAGTAGAATTTCAGAGGTCTTTCATTTTATATTTTCTTTATTTCTGAATCGTTTGAATTTTTATGCTATATACAAGTACATTATTATTTTTAATAAGAAAAAGTATAAAAAAATTCAGTCATTTTTTAAAAAGAGGTAGGTGGGAAAGGAAAGATTGATGTCAGGAAACATGGCTATTATATTTACAACTCAGTAGGAGGAGGGCTTTGGGGGCACCTGACAGAGGTATGTACATGTACAAAGTGTCCATTCTAAAAAATAATCCACAAGGTTTGCAGAATTATTTGATTACCTAAAATACGTGCATGTACCACTGACAATAAATGCCTTAAACTTACTTTCTGGGGCATTGAAAAATTTTAAGTATGTGTAATACAATCCATTTTGAAATGTAATTCCTACCACAAATTGAACCTGCATCTTATCATTTCTTATTTTTCTCTTCTGGTCCTCACTGCCACATAGGAAGCTATACCAGCATTCCAGAGAAAAAAACCCAGAGATTGTTTTTGAAATTAAAAAGGATAAATATTTCAGTGATAACTGGTGAAGACACATTTGTAGGGTCAATAATAACATGTTTGGAAAAAAAGAAAGTAAAATCTATTTCAGAACATACCTTCAGGCTCTTACACATACCTTTAGGGTTATCTACATGAAACTGAATTACACACACACACACACACACACACACACACACACACCTCCTACTAAGAAAAGCTCTAGATATTTATGTTCATTATATTTGACAACGCATATGTGTAGAACCTAAAACTATGGTTGGTTACTTTTACTCTGCTTTGAACACAACATAGAAATGAGTCCAGAGAAAACATGAAGTGTGTTTTCCCAGAGTCCAATCCTGCCATCAGACACAGTGAATGTTGTCCTCTGGGAGAGAAGTAAGCCATTTAAATTCAGAGGACAGATCCTCAACACTGGCAAGCTATTTATAGCTCAAGCTGTAGCTTAATTTGGAATCCAACCAGTTGAGGTCTTGCCTTTTCCTTGGATTGATTTTTTTTTTTTTTAATGGCAGGAGATATCTATACATATGGAAGAGGAGTTCTCCAAAAGTAGAATGTTAAATGTTCTTGAAGAATATGTATTTTAAAACTGGTTTTAAAAATGTTCATGTTAGATCTTTGAAAGTTTTTGTTTATCTGTATGCTGTTGTTGCTTCTAAATTCATGGTGTATGGCCTTAAAAAAAAGAAAAAGGCTCTTATTTGGCTTATTCAACCACAGGTCTGGGGGGATGTGCTGACCTGCATGGCTACCTGACAGGATAGCAACACTGCCTTGATCAGGTGCCTGGCCGGGGTGGGCTGACCAAAATAAAAATGTGGGGGAGTTTATTGGCTTCCAGGAGACTGTGCTACTCATGCTCAAAAGGATGTCTCTGGGCTTAAAGGGTAGCCAGATTCTGTCAGCCATGACGATTTGGCTGCTGTAAGAATTCCTGCTCCTGACTGTCCGTCGGGTAGTCTAACTTCGAATTCTAATTAACTCAAATTAAATCAAATTAAAAATGAATTTCCTCAGTCACACTAGCCACATTTCAAGTGCTCAGTAGCCACATGTGGCTAGTAGGCTATTATATTGGACAGTGTGGAGCCTTTCCGTCATGACAGAAAATTCTATTGGACAACACTGGTCTACCCCAATGACAAAATAACATTAGTCAGTTTTGTGAAAACACTAGATAGGGAATCAAGAAACCCAGAATTTGGTCCTATTCCAGCTTCTACCCAGCATATATGTAATGCTTACTATGTAGCAAGGATTTTAAGCACTTTATAAATATTATTTAATCCCTATGATAACTTTGTGAGCTGATACAATTATCCCTATTTTCCAGATAAGGAGACTGAGGCACAGAGACATTAAATAACTCACTGAGCCAGTAAATGGTAAAGCCTGGATATGAACCCAAGCATTCTGCCTTCAGAGTCTGTGGTCTTAACCACTACTTAATGCTGCCTTTCTGAAAATTCATGTGATTTGGGGAAATTGCTTTACCTCCTTCATCACATAAGGAAAGCGGAATGAATGCCTTCTAAGCTTCTTTCCACTGCCAAATGGTCTGGGATTCACTTAAGCAGTTGTTGTTGAGTGACTACTCTGGGTAGGGACTATATTAGATGCTGGATACACATGGACACACAAAGCTCACGTGGTTCCTGCTCTCATGGTGAGAGAAGCAGACATTAATCGAACAATAAATACATGGACGATTGCAATGGGGAGCCATGTGACAAAGGATTGGCTTTTGGTACTGAGAGTGTTTATTGAGATTTGACCCAGTCAGAGAGGCCAGATGTGGCTCTTTTAAGCAGGTGGAACTTGGGCACTGCAGCCCACACCGAGAAGGGGAAATCAGGGAGCCTCCACCGTCCTGGCGACTGCCAACCAATGAGGGTCAGTTGTGCCCACGTTTCCCTGCAGTGGCATGGGTCTCTGTGGTTGGGGGACAGGAGTGAGAGGGTGAGGTTGGAGGCTGTGGGTGAGCAAGACCACAGAGAAACAAAATTTGCCCTCCCTCAGGGCACTTTTCTCCGTGGTTTGCCCAGATTCGTGTCTCCTGGGCAACCAGTGCATGTGCCTACGTCAGAGTTAAAAATGGAACACAGGCTAACATCTGTAATGGGGACCAAAAATAATTTGGATTTCAGCCTGTGCCCAGCTTACACCCAGTAGATAGTCGAGTTCATGCCTATGTCATCAATGTCAGTGTGTGCAAATGTACACAGAAACTCAGAAACTTGGTTTTTTTTTTTTTGAAGTTTATTTATTTCTAATGCAAGAGAGAGGGAGAGAGAGAACGAGCAGGGGAGGGGCAGAGAGAGAGAGAGAGAACGAGAATCCCAAGCAGCCTCTGCACTGTCAGCACAGAGCCCCACGCGGGGCTCAAACTCATGAACTACAAGATCATGACCTGAGCTGAAACCAAAAGTTGGACACTTAACCAACTGAGCCACCCAGGTACCCCAGAAACTCAGAAACTTCTATTAGAGATTCACTTCAGGGCTTCTGACTATAGAGGCTTTGCTTCAGAAAGCATACTGATTCTCAACTCCATAAGTGGGAAGTTCTGTTAAAGAAAAAAAATTAGGGGCACCTGGATGGCTCAGTCGGTTGAGTGTCCGATTTCAGCTCAGGTCATGATCTCATGGTTTGTGGGTTTGAGCCCAGCGTCAGGCTCTGTGCTGACAGCTCAGAGCCTGCAGCCTGCTTCAGATTCTGTCTCCAGCTCTGTCTGCCCCTCCCCCACTTGTGCTCTGTCTCTCTGTCTCTAAAATAAACATTAAAAAAAAAATTTTTTTAAAGAAAAAAAAGAAAAGAAATTAAAGGGGCACCTGGATGGCTCAGTCAGTTAAGCGTCCGACATCGGTTAGCTCAGGTCATGATCTCGGTTCGTGGGTTTGAACTCCACTTCAGGCTCTGCACTGACAGCTCAGAGCCTGGAGCCTGCTTTGGATTCTGCCCCTCCCCTACTCACGATCTCTGCCTCTCTCTGTCTCTCTCTCTCAAAAATAAATAAACATAAAAAAATTTTTAACTAAAAAAAGAAAAAAATTAAGGGGTGCCTGGGTGGCTTAGTCAGTTAAGCATCCGACTTTGGCTCAGGTCGTGATCTCACTGTTCGTGAGTTGAGCCTTGTGTCGGGCTCTGTGCTGACAGCTCAGAACCTGGAGCCTGCTTCGGACTCTGTGTCTCTGTCTCTCTCTCTGTCCTTCTCCCTCTCGTACTGTCTCTTTCTGCCTCTCAAAAAAATGAATAAATGTTAAATTTAAAAGAAGAAAGAAAAAAAATGAAAAAGAGGGAAAGAAGCAAATAGGAGCCCCATTGTGAAGAGGTTGCTTTTCTTCCTCTCACTTTTCTACTGTGGGTTTTCCCCAAGGCCTGGGCCTCCATTTCCTTCTCTTCAGCAAATTTGTTCTATTTTGTGGTGAGAGCCGGCTTGTCAGTAGCTGGTGCAAATGTAGACAGGAGGTCAACAGAAGAAATCATGCTCTGGCCTGGAACCTGGATAATAGGAAGAAAGATTGCCTTCTGAGAGTTAACTACCTGACAAAGGCAGTGGCTCAGCAGAGTGCGTGGTCCTGCAGAGATGACTTAATAGCATGGTTGCAAACTCAGTACTTGCAAGGCTGGTTAAGACAGGGGACGTGATCTCACGGTTTGTGAGTTTGAGCCCCGAGTCAGGTCCTGTGCTGACAGCTCAGAGCCTGGAGCCTGCTTCGGATTCTGTGTCTCCCTCTCTCTCTGCCCCTCCCCTACTCACACTCTGTCTCTTCTCTCAAAAATGAATAAATGCTAAAAAAAATTTTTTTTTAAATAAAGGGGGGGACAGAAACTAGTGAACCAACTACTCAGAGTCCATGGTGAACTGGGGATTCTATGCTACTCCAGTTAATTGTTGTGCAATTCCTTATATTTTTCTGGTCTTTTCTTTTTTTAAAGGAGAAGTCAGAAATCTGTATTTTTATGTGAAATGTGGGCAACTAATGTTGTACATTAAATGGTACAACAACACATTTGCAGGGACAGATGTGGTCTTTTGCTCTTAAGACTTGATAGTCTCATCGTGTAGAAAGAAAGAGACTGCTCGCCGGGAGGGGAGTGGCCAGAACAAAAACATCGTGAGGAGGTGAACAGAGAGTGAACGGAGGCCAAGGGGCTATACTCCTGCAATACCAGATCAGAAGAGTGAAAGAATCCTCTCCACATAGCAGATACATACCGAGTTGAGTCACCTGTGTGGAAACGTCTGATCAGATGATCATGGCTTGATAACATCAGCCACTAGGATTATCCAGCAAACTCTATTCACTCTGGCTTGCTGCTCACCAGGCTAATTTTGCTTATAATTTGCTTTCCTCAGATCTGTCCACAGATAGAGAATGCAAATATAAATAGCCAGTTTATTTAGTAGTTTAACTTCACCTTCTAAAGTAATAGTCATTCTGATTTTACAAATTGACCTCTTTTGGTTAAACCAAGTGTGTTCCCCGGGGCCTTATCGCTTAAGACATGCTGGATAATTAAACTTCTATATGATGAATTAGTATATATATATATATATACACACACACACATGCATCTCAGGTCCTAGATCTGGAATCACTCATTTCTGCATGGAGCCTTGGCTTCTTGAGTGGGAAATGGTATTTAAAGGCCACAATCTGTGCTGTCATTACATCTAGGCCTTTTCAGTGGTCAGAGCTATAAAATACATATTTCTGGAAATTAAAAAAAATCACAGGCTCCTACTGATATTTCCAATTCAAATTTAACATTACAGGGGAGATATATATACTACTGTGGGAAATCTTGATTCCTAACAACATTAACATAGTTAACATTTGCTTTATCCTGCAATGTAAAAAATAGTTTCAAAATAATACTAATGTGACTGTTAACACAACTATTTAATGCATGCCGTTCATAATTTCTTTGCAGCTCTATTTGTTCTTAGAATACATCGCACTGAACATATGTATTAAAACTACAGCATTAATAACTTGAATTGTTTTCTCTGTGTAATTCTATCACCAACTTGTTCTAGAGCTAAAAATAATGAAACATTCATTTCAATTTTTAAAAACTTTTGGGGTGCTTGGGTGGCTCAGTTGGTTAAGCAACCAACTCTTGATCTGCTCAGGTCATGATCTTATGGTTTGTGAGTTCAAGCTCCAGATCGGGCTCTGCGCTGACAGTGTGGAGCCTGCTTGGGATTCTCCCTCTCCCTCTCTCTCTGCCCATCCCCTGCTCACTCTTGCTGTCTCTCTCTCAAAATAAATAAATAAAAACTTGAAAAGTATTTACAAAAACCTTTTTAGGGATTGCTTTTTTAGCTATCTTTTGCATATATAAAATACTAACAAGATACCAAATCCAAAACTATGTATCTTTGCAGTGTTTATTTTTACAGTGCTTTGCTTTATTTTATTTTATTTCAAATATAAGCAGGTAGGTATCTATTTTAACCCAGTCCCCTTGCATGATACTGCGGGAGGGAGCCTCACATTACTCGGGATGTTGCCATGCCAGTAAGAGGTCAGCTGTGCCAATGTGTCCCCTATAATGATGCATTTGCCATGGGTCTGTATGAGTGGGAGCATGCCAGTTATATAAGAAAATGTCTTTAAACAATCTGATTTAAAAATTGGCAGAGGACTTGAATAGACTTTTTTTTTTCCAAAGAAGACATACAGATGGCAAACAGACACATGAAAAGATGCTCAACATCACTGATCACCAGGGAAATGCAAATCAAAAACCTAATGAGATATCACCTCACACCAGTCAGACTAGCTGTTATCAGGAAGACAAGAAATAACAAGTATTGGTGAGGATGTGGAGAAAAGGGAATCCTTATATACTGTCAGTGGGAATGCAAAGTGGTGCAGCCACTATGGAAAACAGTATGGAGGTTCCTCAAAATATTACATAGAGCTTTCATGATTCAGCAATTCATTTCTGGGTATTTATTCAAAGAAAACAAAAACCCCAATTTGAAGAGATACATGCACCCCTATGTGCATAGCAGCATTACAACAGCCAAGATATGGAAGGAACCTAAGTGTCCATTGACGGGTAAATGGATTTAAACAACAACAACAACAAAAAAGTGGTATATAAGCACAATGGAATACTATTCAGCCATTAAAATGAGTGAAATCTTGTCACTTGCAACAACATGGAGGGACCTAGAGGATATTATGCAAAATGAAATAAGTCAGATGGAGAAAGACAAATACCATATGATTCACTTATATCTGGAATCTAAAAAACAAAACGAATGAGCAAACAAAACAAAACAGAAACAGGCTCATAGATAATCTAACAAACTGTTGGTTACCAGAGCAGGGAGAGGATGGGGCTGGGGAGGGGCAAAATAGGTGAAAAGGATTAACAGGTAAAAACTTCTAGTTATACAGAGAGAGAGGCAAACTATAAGAGACTCTTAAATACAGAGAACAAGCTGAGGGTTCCTGGAGGGGAGGTTGGTGGAGGGATAGGTTAAATGGGTGATGGGTATTAAGGAGGATACTTTTTGGGATGAGCACTGGGTGTTATATGTAAGAGATGAATCACTGGGTTCTATTCCTGAAGCCAAGACTATACTGTATGTTAACTAACTCGAATTTAAATTTAAAAACAAACAAACAAAACTTACCTCCTTAAAAAAAAAAAAAACTTCCAGTTATTAAATAAATAGACCATGAAGATACAATGCACAGCATAGGGTATCCAGTCAACAATATTGTTATAAGCTTGTATGGTGACAAATGGTGACTAGACTCATCATGGAAATCTATAAAAATATCAAATCACTATTATGTATACCTGAAAAAAAAAAAAAAAGAAAATGCCCATATTTCTCTTTTCCATTTGGATACTGTCGGTTAAAATTCAGCATATATAAAGCCAAAGCAGCAGCCTTCTCAAACTAACTCTGCCTCCACAGTTCCCTGTATCTGTTCTCAGCTCCTAATCACCCAATATCAAAATTTTGGTTACCTTGGATTTCTCCATTCTGTTTGGTCATCATATTCTATCAACCACCAAGACATCTAATATCCACATTTTTTGAGCATGGACTCTATGCCTAGCATGTGATGAATCAGACACAACTGGTGACCCCAAGGAGCTTACACTGCAGTGGGAAGACACCGAATAACTAACCAATCCTAGGGTGGTGGGAAGTGCTGTAATCAAAGTAGGCAGGAGATGGTTTGGGAAGACAAAGGGAGCATAGAAAACGCTAACTAAGAAGGACTTCACAGAGGAGGTGATGCCTGAGCTGAGTTTTTGGGGAAAGTGGAAGTGGGATTTTAATCATGAGAAGGGGAGGAAGATGGGAGAAAGAACAGTCCAGTAGGGAGAGGCCGGAGGTAAATGAGAGTAAGATGTATTCAAAGAACCACATATTTTTCAACATGCATGGAGTGTCATAGTTTGGTGGAAGAAGAAAGATAATTAGAGACCTGATAGTGAAGCATTTTGTCCCCTCACTATGTTACGGATTTTGCTGTTTTTATCTGAAGTCTGAGTTTAAAATTGTGCAATGTAATGTAATCAGAATTGCAGAATGTGCAGATGTAATCAGAATTGTATTTTAAAAAGATCACCATTGGGGTGCCTGTGTGGCTCAGTTGGTTAAGTGTCAGACTCTTGATTTTGGCTCATGTCATGATCTCAGAGTTTGTGGGCTTGAACCCCATGTAGGGCGCTGCGCTGACAATGCAGAGCCGGGTTGAGATTCTCTTTCTCTCTCTCTCTCTCTCTCTGCCCCTCACCACTCACATGCACATGTGTGCATGCTCTCTCTCTCTCAAAATAAATAAACAAACTTAAAAAACTAAGTAAAGATCACCACGGATATTCGTCAGAAAATGAAAACAGAATGAAGGAGGGAAAATCTGTAAGCAAGACTAACACAGTAATTCAGGGGAGAAATGATGAAGGGCTGAACTAAGAGCGGTGGAAAAGATGGTAGGAAGGAAAGTAACTTGGAGACATAAAGGAGACAGAACTGTTATGGGTTGACAAGTGGATGATGACTCCAGGACATTCTCAGACTTCTGGTTTGGCCACCTACATGGATGGTGGCACCACTGACTTAGAACAGGAGCCCAACAGGAGAAGCCACAGGTTGGAGGGTAGAGAGCAATCATGAGGGTATCCACATTATTGGAATAACACTAGGAAAAAAGTATTTATTTAACAAATCTCTATTAAGCATCTACAACATGAAAGACACCATGTTTTCTGGGAAGTGAGCAACAGATTGTAAGGTAAGGACAAGGATGTGTAGTTTATTTAAAAGAGAGAGAGGATTGGGGCGCCTGGGTGGCGCAGTCGGTTAAGCGTCCGACTTCAGCCAGGTCACGATCTCGCGGTCCGTGAGTTCGAGCCCCGCGTCGGGCTCTGGGCTGATGGCTCAGAGCCTGGAGCCTGTTTCCGTTTCTGTGTCTCCCTCTCTCTCTGCCCCTCCCCCGTTCATGCTCTGTCTCTCTCTGTCCCAAAAATAAATAAACGTTGAAAAAAAAATTAAAAAAAAAATAAATAAAAGAGAGAGAGGATTAGAGAGGGTGACCTAGACAAGAAGAGATGGGAAAGAGAAGAGGAATGAGTAGTATTGGGGATGAGGGTAGGGAGCTCACATTTGGAAAGTCTGAAGGATGGGGCACCTGGGTGGTGGCTCTGTCAGTTAAGCGTCCAACTTCAGCTCAGGTCATGATCTCGGTTTGTGGGTTTGAGCCCCGCGTCTGGCTCTGTGCTGACAGCTCGAGCCTGGAGCCTTCTTCAGATTCTGTGTCTCCTTCTCTCTGCCCCTCCCCTGCTCATGCTCTGCCTTGCTCTCTCAAAAATAAATAAAACATTTTTTAAAAAATGTGAAAAGTCTAAAGGAAGTAAGCCATCTCAAGAATCCAAATAGTGCAGTGACCTAAAATTGCTTCAATATGAATGAATGCTGAAGCCCCAGAGAGTGTTACAGGCTGGTCAACTAAGGTCTTGTCAATTTTGTTTTTACAAAACTTCCTGCATCTTCCTTTTCCTTCTCATTGCTATCATCAGAGCTTAGACACTTTCCTCCTATTCCTTTAAATTATACATTTCTCCTTCTTTTTGTTTGTGTTTTTTTATTTTGCTTGAAAGTGTTTTACATCACTCCGACTCATACTTTATTGGCCAAAGCAAACAACATGGTCAAGTCTGATGTCAGTGAGTAGGGATGTATCACCCTGTCACATGGAGAGACAATAAATCACTGGAGACAATAATAAAGTCCACCTCAGCTCTAAATTCTTATAGATACATGTATTTTGTTTGTTCCTTATGTATCATCTTTATGAACTAGCTGGATTTTGTGGGACAAAATTATTAAATAGCTTTTTTCCCCCCTTAATGTCTTTTAAATATACCTGAATGTCATCTCCTTCCCTGACTATGGACATTATCTGAAGGAAGTCCGAAAGCTTTTCTTAAAACTTTAAGGTATTAGCACACAGGCTTGTCTTCATGAATTAAAAAGCTCAATTTGATCAAAGTAAGAACTTTAATCTCTCATTCAGCGTAAAGCTCCTTCTCTCTTCCATGGCTTTTAACCAGACCCAGGTTTGGACACGTTTAATGAGAGGGTCTGCCTTTCACTACTCGTTTTGCCTCACCCCCTAGTCATTTAGCTTCACTGGTGCCACATTGGTATAGGCCCTTTGTCTGACGGATACAGAATTGCTGGCCATTTCTTTCAGGGGATGTTTATGTGAGTTGTTTGAAGACTCTTTTCTGGAGCTACCTGCTGTGCTGTTCCCTGATATGGGCAAGCATCTTCCTGCTGACCCTGCAACTGTTCCCATAGTGCCTGCTTCTGGCTTTCCATTCCAGGACCACCCTTTCTCCTAGAGCCATCTTGTCAGGCAGACAGACCTCTAGACCTCTAGAGTGGCTTTAAGGCCACTCATGCTGGCCTTCTACTGCAGTGTCCACTCTGGTTCATGGCAATACTCACATTTTTGCTCGACCAAATTCTGAAAGTGCTGACTATTCCCACTAATTCTGAAAGTGCTAGAATGAGAGCATTCACCCTTCACTCTGTTATCAGGGACAGCTCTAGTTAGCCCTGAATTTAGACTTTTCCAGGTGCAAGTCAGCCTCTGGGTCCTCTAAACATCTGAAGACACATGGCAAGCTCTCTGAGATGTTCTCCTACTGCTCCTAAGGCCGGGATGGAATGGGGAGTCTGCAATGCATAGTGTTCCAATAACTGTTTCCAAAAGTGACTCTTAACCTCCAACGGTCCTCATCTCATCAATAGGCTGGAGGTGGGAGATAGGCTTACAGTCACAAAGTGACTTTTACAACCTCTTTGCAGGTCCTAAAAGCTAGGTCAACACCTCCTTTTGTTTACTGTTTTGGGGCAAAAGCCAAAACCAAGACAAAAAGATATCGTATATATTTAGAATATATATTTTCCACCTGTCACATATTTTATACCTAACCTGATTAGCATCAGGCCTGAGTGAGAGATGGGAAAAGATGATATCTAGTTATTTTTATAAAATTTTGCCTCTTTCTTACATCTAAGATAGCTGCATGAAAGAAAGTCACTATTTTTTAAAGTTTATTTGTTTATTTTGGAAGAGAGAGAGGGGGAGAGAGAATACCAAGCAGGCTCAAGTCGGCACAGAGCCTGATGAGGGGCTCGATCTCACAAACCGTGAGGTCACGACCTGAACTGAAATCAAGAGCTGGATGCCTAACCAACTGAGCCACCCAGGCACCCCACCATTATTATTATTGTTTTAAAAAGCACAGACTTGTGAAACCTCCAGCTAGGTGGAAAGTTCAGAATTATAATTAATGAAAATGATTATGATGTCAGAGGAAAACTTACCTGTCCCATCCATCCCCGGAGACTATGATGAAAAGGGAAAAAACAGTACACTTAGAAAGATCTGGGAGTTTGGAACTCACAACCATTCCCCTGTTTAATTCAACTTAGTTTCATCTGTTATGAATCTTACAACTGAAAGAAAGCAGTGCAGAGACCTGACAGTAATGTTTCAAATCTTGGATACTAGCAAATGAAAAGCAGATTGAACATGTTAGGCTTGTGATTCATCCCACAATTGAAAGCCACTGCCCTTTAATTTAATCTTTTGAATGCAACTATAGTAGGTTTGCATCCTTGTATTCAGATAATAAGCCAACCCACCATGAATGCTGAAGGCTGTGTCTGGGACTGCTTGCCGGCACCAGATAACACTGAATGCTATGACATTATGCCTCCAACAGTGTTAATTATAAGGGCCTTAGAATAGAAACACAGAACAGAAAATCAAAGATGTTCTTACTTCACCACTAGTAAATAAATGGCAGGCCGCATATGGCAGAGGCTCCCTTTGTTGGAGGTAAAACCGCTGAGATATTGACCAGCTATTAAGGCCAGAATACTGTAATGAACTGTGTAGTTGATAATAGGAATTTTTTTCTGGACATTTTATTATGAAAATTTTCAGACACACCAAAAAGTTGATAAAATTGTAACCTCTCACATATTTACCACCTAGATTCTATAATTAACATTTTGCTATATTGGCCTTATTAGATAGATATCTACTGATATATTCATTTTTTTGTCTGTCTATGCACCAATCCATCTCATTTTTTAAATCACTTCAAAATAAGTTGCAGACATCAGTACGCTTCACCTCTAAACACTTCAGCATGCCTATTATTATCTAGAATTGAATATTTGTTTATGGGTTATTTTGGTGGTAAAATTTACACATGGCAAAATACACAAATCTTAAGTGTCCCATTTGATAAGTTTTAACAAATGCATACACCGGGAACATCGAGTTTTAATCTCCAATTAAAATGGCTATATTTGGGGGCTCCTGGGGGCTCCTGGGTGGCTCAGTTGGCTCAGTGTCTGACTCGATTTCAGTTCAGCTCATGATCTCATGTTTTGTGGGATCCATCCCCATCTCTCTCCCTCTCTCTCTGCCCCTCCCCCATTTGCACTCTTTGTCTCTCTGTCTCTCAAAATAAATAAATAAACATTTTTTAAAAATAGAATGGCTATATTTTTCTCTCTGGGCTGCATATTTCATCTTATCAAATTATTGAAGTTCAGGGTTTTTTTTTCAAAACCTTGAATTTCAAAGACCAAGAAGAATAAACCTCAGGCTACCACGACCTACTCATTATTCTCTCCATTTGTTAAACAAATATACTGGCAATAGCAGACTAGAAATTACAGTAAGAACAATGCCATTCCCAATGGCATCCAAAATACAAAAATGTCTACCTCACAATAAGTTTATAAGAGAAGTGTGTGACATAAATACAGGACACTATAAATCTACTGAAAGATAGGAGCGCCTGGGTGGCTCAGTAGGTTAACCATATAACTTCGGCTCAGGTCATGACCTTACAGTTCATGGGTTCGAGCCCCCCCCCCCCCCCCGGCACCCCGTCGGGCTCTGTGCTGACAGCTCAGAGCCTGGAGCCTGCTTCAGATTCTGTGTCTCTCCCTCTCTGCCCCACTCACACTCTCTCTCAAAAGTAAATAAACATTAAAAAAAATTAAATCTACTGAAAGATAAAAGGTTTTGAATAATACAAAAAAAAATGCTATATTCCTGAGTGAAGGCATTAAACATTGTAACAATGTCAGTTCTCCCCAACTTAGTTCATAGGCTTAAGATCATTGAAATTGAGCTATCAGTGGACATTTCCGTGTATAATATAATAAAATTATCATGAATTTTTATGACAGTAAAGTTTAAAATAGAAGAGTAAGAGGGGATCTAATTCTATTAAATAAATACATGTGCTATAATTACAGCAGAAGATGATGGTGCTTGGAATAAAAAGGTAATAATGGAAGTGGTGAGAAGTGGTCAGATTCTGGACACTTTATAGGTAGAGAAAACAGAGTTTGATGATGAATACACAGCATGAGAAAAAGAAATAACTCGGTGAAAGGGTTAAAATGTACAAACTTCCAGTTAGAAAGGGAGGAAGAAAGAGAGAAAGAAAGAGAGAGAAAGAGTAAAAAAGGAAGGAAGGAACTCAAGGGTGATGCCTAGTTTTTTATGTGCGTTATTCTTAGAAATGGGGAAGACATCTCAGTAAATATTAGAAGGGAGAGGGAGGGAATCAGAAGTTTGACTTTAAGTTTTCAGTGTTAAGCTTTAGATGCTCATTATACTTCCAAGAGGAAACATGAAGTAGGCAATTGGATATTTGGGTCTGAAGTTTGGAGGAGTGAAGAAGTCCATGTTTCAGGCTGGAGTTATAAATACAAGATAAGATCACCTATGGAGTAACCGTAAAGGAAGAAGAGAAGGGTCTGAGTACTAACAGCTTGGAAGACAAAGATAGGCATTGCCAGATTCCCCTTCCGGGAAAGACTTGCAACCCTACTCCTGGGAGAGCAGTCAGCAGGAGCTGTTAGCTCCTTCAGGAGCTTCCTCAGCTGAGAGAGCCACCTCGTACTAGGTCCCAGCCTTTCTAAATTCATGAAAGCACAACCATTTTTGTCCAATTGCAGGACAACTCTGACCAGTAATATTTGTTCCAGGCATCCCACTGGGTAGATAGACCACAGCCTTTTGGGTCTGCATTGACCCATTTCTGCTTTCCCTTTCTTCCTTTCAGAGGTATTGACCCCTATAATATACCTCACACACTAATCTCAGTATCTGCTTTCAGAGAACTTAACCTATAACAGAAAAACAAGGAGAGACCAGATAAGAGAGGCCTTTGAAGCTGGAGAATAACCAAGAGAGAAAGGGGTGAATTAGAGGCCAAAAGTTCAAATGGTTACTCCGTGTAGCCTACATCAGAGATCTCTGGGTGTCCTTCAATATCTGTTCTTCTTTCTCTGTTTTACAACTCCCAGATTTCAGATGGCCAACCTGGCTGTCCAAAATAAAGACAAAATTTTGCAATTTCCCTTAAAGCTAGGTGTGATGATGCAATTAAGTTCTGGCCAATGATATGTCAGTGGCTGCTTCAGGGAAACTTCCTTATTAAAACAAAAACAAAAACAAAACAAACAGCTGGGCAAAATCTTTGCCCTTCTCTGTCCCTTCCTTCCTGTTGCTTGGAACCTGTCTCGGATGACTGCAACTCAATCTGCACAGGGACAACAAGGGCCATACTTAGGAATGGTGAAACAGAGGTGGCAGTCGGTCTAGGATCAGATGATGGTAAAATCTCTACGCCAGCACTGGAACGCCTTCATCCAGACCTTTATAAGAGCAAAAATAATGATTTTTAAAATTTTTTAATTTTTTGGTCTCTGTCACTCTTGGGCTAATCTAATCCTAATATGTCTACCCTAATCCTTCTCTATCCCTTCACCCACCAGGTTGATCACTCCTTCTTTCTGGCCCTGCTTCTCTTTGTTCGTACCCCTATCACAGCACTTTCCATAATGTTATTGTTACGATTTAGGTATTTTAGCAGGTGATCTGGTTTTATTGAAATCTATGAATGGATTTCAATTTGTCGATTTGGATCTTTATTCTCTTTTGTATTACTGTAATTTAAAATTTTCTTATCCTTCCAGTTAGATTCCATAGACTTTGAACACACGGACTTTTTCTTACCCATCTTTATAAAATTTCCGTTTGGCTCTTCTCTATATTTTCTATTTCTTTGTTCATAATTTCCATCTTTCTATTTACCCTTTTTCAGGAGTGTTTACCCTTACTTCTTAGAGCATTTTTATAATAGTTGCTTCAAATACTTTATCATATAATTTTAATTACATGTCATTTTGGTGCTGGCACCTAATGATTATCTTTTCCCACCTGGATTGAGACTTTACTGGTTCTTTTGATGCTGAGTAATTTTGGATTGTGTCTTGGACATTTTGGTTATTATAGGGTCTTATTGAAATCTTATTGAAATCTTAGGGAGGACGGTGATATTTTCGTTTTAGCAGCAAATTGACCTAGTTGGGTTCAGGCTATAAGTTTTGACTACACTTCTGGGTGTGAGGCTAACTTCATATCAGACAAGGGAATACTGGAAGGGTAAAAATCAGAAAGTCACTGCCGGTTCAATGATACTTCAAATTCTGGACTTCTCTAATCCTTCTTCTACTACTTGCTTTTTTAGAGTACTAAAATAGCTGTTTCATGCATTTTCATTTTATTATTATTTCAGAGAGCAAGTGAGAGAGAGAGAGCATGTGTGCACACCTGTTTGTAGAGTGGGAGGGAGAGGGGCAGGGAGTGGAACAGAGAGCAAGAATCTTAAGCAGGCTCCACACTCAGGGCAGAGACCAACATGGGACTTGATCCCACAACCCTGGGATCACGACCTGAACCAATTTCAAGCGTTGGACACTTAACCAACTGAGCCACCCAAGTATTCTGTTCCATGCATTCTATCTAGATCTTAGAGTTATATTCAGTGGGTGAAACAAAGTGAATTGTTATCTTACCCAGAACAGAACCTTACTAAGTCATTTTTGAAATTTATGTCCTCAATTTCTACAGAGGTTAAATAGAAGTTATCATAAGAATGGTTCTCATTTAAAAAAAACAAAGGGGGGGGGTGGGTGCCTTGGTGGCTCAGTCAGTTAAGCATCCGACTTCCGCTGGGGTCATGATCTCACGGTTCAGAAGTTTGAGCCCTGTGTCAGGTTCTGTGCTGACAGCTCAGGGCCTGGAACCTGCCTCAGATTCTGTGTCTCCCTCTCTTTCTGCCCCTCCCCTGCTCGCGCTCTGTCTCTCTGTCTCTCTCTCTGTCTCTGTCTCTCTCTCAAAAATAAATTAAACAAAATAGAATGGTTTTAAAAAAACCATTCTAAAAAAAACATTAAAAAAAATAGAATGGTTCTGACGAAGCTGCTTGGTGGCTCAGTCAGTTGGGCATCCAACTTCGGCTGGGGTCATGATCTCCAAGTTTGTGGGTTCAAGCCCTACATTGGCTTGCTGCTGTCAGGATGGAGCCTGCTTCAGATTCTCTGTCTCCCTCTCTCTTTGTTCCTCCCCAGTGGCACTCTCTCTCTCAAAAATAAATAAACATTAAAAAAAAAAAAAAAAAGATGGTTCTGAGAATTGTTCTGAGTTTCCAGTAAAGTCCTTAAGATGTATCCTGGTCCTTTACAGGGTTTAAAGCATTCTGTGCAATAAATAAATACTAAAATAATTAATTAAGTGTTCTGTACAAAGTGGTTGGGAAATGTGGAAAAAGCATAAACCTTGGAATTAAGCAGCCCTAGATTTGAATCTATATCTCATAGAATGCAAAATGGGTTAATTTGACACTCACTGAGATGATTAAACCATATTGTATATGTAAATACCCCACCATACATAAAATAAAAAATAAACATTAATTCCACATCCTTTTAGAATTTAGTATCAGAAAAAGAGTGCTTGAAGAAATAATATGCTTCTTTTGGTCACGGTAAGAATTATGTAAGTTGCATTTTCTTTTATTCTTTGGCTGACAGGGGACTCAGAGCTAAGTGTAATAAGCAATCAGTATGTTCATTTGTGGAATTAGGATATCCGCCTTGGTAGAATGGCATGGTAACATGGCATTTTACTTTCCATTTTTTATTGAAATAGCCAAATTGTATAATGTGACTTTTATGGTAAAATATTTTAAGCTTTTTGGATGTAGATAGAACATAGCCAGAAGAAGCTAGTGTATACTGTTCCTTGCCTTTTAATTTACATGGTATTACTGTATGTTTTATATTCCTTAACTGAAAGTTTGCAGTTGTTTCCTTATGAAATAAATTGCTTTGAATTAAAATAGTTATTTTAGAGGCATGAGCACTTCATCGCAGAAAAATCACATCTTATAACTGAAATTCATGTTTTACAATTTAAGCTATCATTTTTTTGAGCTATCATTTTATTTTATTTTATTTTTTATTAAAAAAAATTTTTTTTAACATTTATTTATTTTTGAGACAGAGAGAGACAGAGCATGAGCAGGGGAGGGTCAGAGAGAGAGGGAGATACAGAATCTGAAACAGGCTCCAGGCTCTGAGCTGTCAGCCCAGAGCCCGATGCAGGGCTCGAACTCACAGACAGCGAGATCATGACCTGAGCCGAAGTCGGATGCCCAACCAACTGAGCCACCCAGGCGCCCTTTTTATTTAAAAAAAAATTTTTTTTTTTACATTTATTTATTTTTGAGAGACAGAGAGACAGACCACAAGTGGGGGAGGGGCAGAGAGAGAGGGAGACACAGAATATGAAGCAGGCTCCAGGCTCTGAGCCATCAGCACAGAGCCCGACGTGGGGCTCGAACCCACGAACTGTGAGATCATGACCCTAGCTGAAGTCGGATGCTCAACCGACTGAGCCACCCAGGCACCCCTGAGCTATCATTTTAGATCTCAAAACTGGCTTTGTTCCTATATATGATCCCCCCCCCTTTTTTTTTGAGAGAGGGAGAGAGAGATCAGGAGGGAAGGAAGAGGGAAAGAGAGAATACCAAGCAGGCTCCATGCTCAGCACAGAGCCCAACACAGGGCTCAATCTCACAACCCTGGGATGAACATCTGAGCCAAAATCAAGAGCAGAACACTGGGGTGACTGAGCTACCCAAGCACCCCTGTATGTGACCCGTTTTTAAAACATTTTATATAAGATACTGATAACACGTGAAGAATATTTTTCTAACAAAATAAGATGTTGTGATAAGATGCAGTTGTATAATCTTCCTTCAGCTGTGATTAGCATATTCATCACAGTTAACAGTATGTTAACTTTGCTAAACACTGTGGGAATTGGTTTGTAGTCTAAAGACATTCATAGTAAGCACATGTTGCATTAAATGACTCTTATTTAAAATAGGTTTGGTTAGATTTTGAAACAGTAAAGTGTCTCATGATTCTAATGAAAGCTTTCTCTTTTTGTGTTCAGATTTTTCTTAGAAGGAGCCATTTTTACACAGAATGCTTTCTGATATCAGGCCCAGTATCTCAAGCTTGATTTATGCCAGTATGTTTTTAAAAGTGTTGTATGATTATGTCGTGAGGCCAGATGTTTAAACAGTTTTGTTTTGTTTTGAATTCGCAGGCTCACCTTTCACAAGACAACACAATTTCCTAATTGTTGATTGAAAGCTATTTCTGAAGGCTTAGAGTTTCCCTAGTAATTCAGTTCATGGCAGTGCAGCAGTAAACTTATGTACCCACGTTACTGAATTTGAGGCAAAACTTTGCTTATTAAAATGAGTTAGCCACTTAAACAAAACAAACAAACAAAACAAAACAGAAACAGACTCATAAATACAGAGAACAAACTGGTGGTTGCCGGAGGCATGGGGGATGGGTGAAAGAGGTGAACAGGGTTAAGAGGCATAAAGGAAATAAGTGGATGGTTAGATGGATGGATGGTTGGATGGATGGATGGATGGATGGAAGGGTGGGTGGATAAGTTGGCCAGCTTCAACCTACTCAGATCTCTTTTTTTTTTTTTTTCAACGTTTATTTATTTTTGGGACAGAGAGAGACAGAGCATGAACGGGGGAGGGGCAGAGAGAGAGGGAGACACAGAATCGGAAACAGGCTCCAGGCTCCGAGCCATCAGCCCAGAGCCCGACGTGGGGCTCGAACTCACGGACCGTGAGATCGTGACCTGACTGAAGTCAGACGCTTAACCGACTGCGCCACCCAGGCGCCCCTCAGATCTCTTTTGAACTTAAATGTGCTTTTAATTTGCTACCTCAAGTGAAATAGGATCAAAACCTTCCCTGTGTCATAGGAAATTCTTGAAATTCGAATCTTCTTGAAATTAGAATCCTATGACAGCTCATTGACTTTTTGCAGAAGATGTCAGGAATATACTTGTTTTCTTTTTACATATTCTTACTCGTTTGACTGAAAAATACAAATACTCGTCAACTTAAAGCAAAATTGATGACTGTAGATGGGAATTGGAAAAGCTAGATTAAGAGCTTCTCAAATTAATATCACAATTTTAAGATGGAGAACCATGCAAAAGAAGCTGGGAAAGTTCACATAGTAGGGGATTTATTGGGTAAATAAACCTGTGAGTATTTTACATTGTTCAACAGAAGAATGGATTGAAGAATATTCACAACTAGTAGAAAGAAGGTGGTACAGAACCTACATCCCAATCCAGCCTCACCCCAGGTTTGCAGTTCCCCAAACCCAACACATTGCCTACCAGAAGAGCCTTTTCCCAAGCTACTCCTCTCCCCTTATTTTCTTCAAGTTTCAGCTTAAACATTACTTCCTGACCTCTGGAACTAGGATGGACCTTGTTTGCTTTACGCACTTCAAGTTGGCTGCTAAAACAATAGTGGGAGGTAGGAAGGCTGGGTAGTTATTAACTTTATTTAGAGAGGAGAGAGATGAGGACACTGAGGCACAGAGCAATTTGATGATTTACCTGTGATCACACATCTACTAGAGTGAGTGACACATCTTGATGAAACCTCTTCGGTGCTACTACAGCAATGGCTCTTTTCATTAGTAGTACTTCCTAAATTAGATCCTCAAAACTTCTAAAAACAAACAAATCTAGGGACATTATCATAGTTTGAATCACCACTTTACATTTGGGCTAGGAGCAAAGTAATGATATCATAACTGTATAACTGAAATAAAAGCCTTCCCAAAAGTACGGATAGCAGGAAAGGATTTAAGAGTGAGTAACAGCTTAACATGTATTTAAAGGGATGACAATAAATAAATAAATAAATAAATAAATAAATAAATGTAAACAGAAATAAAAAAATAAAGGCATGACATTTAATAGCACAGGAAACTTAGTTATGAATGTTGGAATGCAATTCTGGAGTTAGAACGAGGGAAAAATACACTCCACACGGCACTGGTCAAAATGTAAGCAGGGAAGTATATCTTGCTTTTTGTTTTGCAACTTAAGGGGAAAGCAGAGAACTTTGGTGGGGCCAAGACATTTTACAAAGCTAACTAAATATTACTAGAAATGCCTGAAATTTAGAAATACGCAGAAGGGTAACAGGTGTTCTGGTGGTGCAGTGCTAGGCTTGACTTGTTATTTACAGGTCTATTTTATAACTCCTCAGGGCAGAGATTTATTTGTGGATATAATCAGCTCTTATTATTCCCAGTAGTGATATTCTATAAAGTCACCATGAACACTGACTGTATATATAGTTAATTCATTAACATTGAACTCTCGGCCAGTAGCACCATAACGCACATCTGAACAAAACACACACACGTAAGGCATATCACAGCTTTCTTGTGCTAGGAACACTAGACAGCACTTCAGCACTATGCCTGAGGGTCATTTTAAACAGAGGAATCAAAAAAATAAATAAATGGAGGAATCACCAACCAAAAAGCACAAACATGAACAAAAAAATACATGGCACTAAATAAACCACAAAAAGTACACCTGTTTACAATGTGAGAGCTGAAACAAGAAGGCAGAGTGTCACTTTGCTTGACCTCAGCTGGGAATGTGCACATCAGACAACTCAAATTTTTTTCTGCTCTGTGCATGTCCTTGAATGACCATGAAAACAGGGTGAATATTGATTTAAAAAATCCAAATAAATTTTCATGAGTAGGCGAATTTGCAGATACAGAATCTACAAATAACAAGGAATGACTTTTTGTCTAGTAGAAAGGCAAATGATTTCTATCCAATGAAACAGAACCCCATAGGCTATGATATGTGGTCCTGCCAGAGGGTTAGACAATTTTATACTTAAGAAAGACATCAATTAGATTGCCTATATAAATCTAGTTTATCAATTGCTCTTATCGGTTTTAATATCCTACTGGTTCCCTCACTAATTACCAAGTTAAATACAATTTTTGACCTGTGTTCATTTTCTTATTTATCTGAGAGTCATGTTTTTTTTTTTTTACCATTTGAAAATTGTACTATATCCATTTTCGGAAACTGAGACACAGAGAAAATATACCCATAACTGCTAAATGAGGAGACTGAATGACAAAAGTTCTAAGGTCCTTTCTTTCAGGTCTAGATTCTGCAGTTTTAAGGGATTTAATTTTTTTTTTCAACGTTTTTATTTATTTTTGGGACAGAGAGAGACAGAGCGTGAACGGGGGAGGGGCAGAGAGAGAGGGAAACACAGAATCGGAAGCAGGCTCCAGGCTCTGAGCCATCAGCCCAGAGCCCGACGCGGGGCTCGAACTCACGGACCGCGAGATCGTGACCTGGCTGAAGTCGGACGCTTAACCGACTGCGCCACCCAGGCGCCCCTAGATTCTGCAGTTTTAAAGGAATAAACAGCTTTGAGAAGAAACAGGTGAGGGATAATTCAGAAATATGTAAACTATATTCATTGCAGTAATATTTGTTAGATATTTTCACTTTAATTAACATTTTCTAACCCTTATCTTTATGAGTACACTATCAGAAAAGAAAAAAATTCTTTTGAAGTCAAAAATGGAAATCTAAATAAATCCACATCTAACTACAGAGGTAGCAGAGGGTAAGTTAAATCATTGTCTGGTCAAAGGTAACACTTTCTCAGGCTTAATAGTAGAGGTTGTGTTTAGTAGCATGAGAAATAATTGCCTGTTTGTCATAGGTTTTCTGCCAGTTGTGATTTGATTTGATTTGATTTGATTTATTTTTTGAAAAAGAGACAGAGACAAAGCATGTGAGCAGGGGAGGGGGTGAGGGGAAGAGAGAGAGAAAGAGAGAGAGAGAGAGAGAGAGAGAGAGAGAATATCTCAAGCAGGCTCCACGCTTAGCACAGAGCCAGATACAAGGCTCAATCCCACGAACCTGGAATCATGACCTGAGCTGAAATCAAGAAGTGAGCACTCAACCAACTGAACCACCCAGGCGCCCTGCCATTTGTGATTTTAATAATAGTTTCATCATATATATCTACCATATAGTCCCCCACTGAATTAATGAAGGAAAGTGAACTTACGCTGATTGTTTCTTTCTTTTAGCTTTAATTGCCAGGCAGTTTAGAGTGAAATTTGAAGGTCAACTATAACAACTATATAGTTTCTCAAGACCTGTGCCTTTGTAAGCCTTTTTCTATCCCTAATTTTATTGCTAATTTATACCACTTATAAATTGACTCACATAAATGTACTTACAATATAGTATATATTAATTCATCACAAAGTTACTACTATTTGTTTATAATTTTCCCTGACCTTTAGCTCTCATTTCTATTTTATTCTTTCATTTACATGTCTTTTGTTGTCAGCCATACAATTCTGGAATTAGAAGGGAAAACATCTTCATCTCCTTTGTGGAAGGGGGCAGAATGTGCACAGGAAAATAGAGAAATAAAGGAAATAAATATATAAAGAAAAATGTTAAATTGGCTTTTGGATAGAAAGAGAACAAGCCATTGTTTTCCTGCAGGCAGAACTATGTCTATGGTTCTTACATATGGGGGCATCACGGTTTTATTATCATAAACCGGGGTGGCCCCAATAGATAACTGGCTCACTAGCCAATTATAGCCAGAAAAAAAGCTTCAGACCAATGACTTCTCGTACTTGACATGGTAAAGAATAGAAATCATAAAAATGCTCACCAGTTTTTAGGGGGAGGAAGATAAGATGCTTTGTTTCTCAGGACAACTTCATATGCTGAGGCCGGAAAAGTCAAACCTCCAATACGCTTTCTACCTGTCTGATGTTATCCACGCTATCTCCCTTGCCTCAAGAACGAGGTTCATAAAAAGCCTCAGAATAAGGCCAAAATTACTCAGAAATATAAAACAGAGTAATTAGTGTCTTTGTAGAGAGAAGAACTGCAGCCTCAATGTCTCAGGCTCTTGGTGGAAGTGAGGATTATGAAGAGATGAAGTACGAGGAGAATTCTGTCTTTTATTTTATTTTATTTATTTTATTATTTTTTTAAATGGGCTTCATGCCCAGCGCAGAGCTCAACGTGGGGCTCAAACTCACAACCCTGAGATCAAGACCTAAGTTGAGATCAAGAGGCAGACGCAACTGAGCCATCCAGGCAACCCTTAAAAGTAAATATTTTTGCATTTCAAAATATACAATATACTTATTTTTAGAACATTTTGAAAAGCTTAGAAAAGTTCTCGGAAGAAAATGATTATTTGCCACACTACCAGTGAAGAGATAACCTATCGTAACATCTGACTCTCTGTCCTAGTCTTCTGATCTTTGCTCATGTATGCACATGTTCTCTGTCTGAGGATCTGTGGCATTACAGAAAGATCACTTAAAGAGAGAACCATAATTTTACCGTAAATGATAAGTAAATGTTTGATTGAAACTTGATCTTTTGAAGAAGGAACTTATGAAAGTAAGTTCACTTTATCTAATGTTGAACAAAACTCAGGTCGTGGTGGAAATGATGCATGAAGTCTGAGAATGAATTGAGTCTTGACTTTGTTTTGGAGCAATTGATGGAACAAAATATACATGATCCTTGCAGCATAATTTTAAAAGATGGTTCATCAATTTATTAATTAAAGCATTCTTTTAAAAATGCCTCTTGTGTTATGGTTCTCCTCTCGTTTCTTTAATTAACAAGTACAATCTTAAACTTTGTCAGATCTTTCTTATCAGAGGGATGTTAGAGGGAGGGAAGTAATAATCTTTATTTCTCAGGACTTATTTTACAGCAACGGACCTCATAGGATCCTGTCATGTTTACCAGGATTTACAACTTCAGTTTGCAATCGGTTGGCATTGTATTTCCATTACTTCAGCAGATGTTTAGCATATCTGGAAATCAGGCAGAGATGACTACCCAAGCCGAGGATGCCAGGGGCAAGGAAAAGCCATCATGTTAACCATGTGGGATTTTGAGCAGTCATTTCATTAGTGAATATCTTCGTGTAACATTAAATTTTGCTTCTTCACACAGTATCTTATCTGTGTGGATGTGGATAATAAACACAAACCCTTCTGTAGTTGAAGATCAAGTGGGTGGGGATATGCATGCTATGAGACAAGAGCTGTGCAGGAGACGACTCTTTCTCAGGCTCCTTCTAGAGGAAGCTAAGTCTGTGGGAATGACTGGTTTATAATGGAGAGAAGGAAAAATAAAGAACAAGAGTGAAAGAGAGACAGCATATGAAAAAGTGCTCAGAGCTACGTACCTGAAAATCAGTACTGTGGTTATAATAGGGAGTCAGAATAGCTGAGTTCAGCAACCAGATGTATCCAATACCTTTAAGCAAGTACTTCCATTGGGGGCACTTACTATTCTTTTGTGAAATGACAGGTTGGGCTGCATAATCCTTAGGATTTCTTCTGTTGCTCAATTCTGCAATTCTATGACCCAAGAATATGCAATATTTCTAAGGGATGCTGGAGCACGTCAGAACATTTGAGAACTGTATTAATCCTGATATTTCCTATTTAAGAAGAGATTGTAGCTGAGTTTTGTTTTGTTTTTTTTTTTCTCTCTCTCTCTCTCTCTAATATGTACTCATACACTGGGCACTTAACTGTTTCTTCTGCTTTTAATTGAACTAATCAGTTAACTCAGAGGATGCCTTTATGTGGATTAGGAAAATGCTCCTCCCTCACCATGGCAAAAATAATGGGAATTTTTTTGCAGCATAGACACTCCTTCCATTGGATAGCCAAAGCCAAATTATTCCTGTCCTGGGCTCTCGACCTGAAAAGTGGTAGCCCTATGGTCAATAATCTCACTTGATTTTCTCCCAAATATTTTTTTCAACATCTGCGTGAAGTGAACATAAAAATATTAAGATGTCTGAATAGTTATGGGAGACAAACACAAGTATTAGGCAGGAAATTAGGTCAGCTGGGCACTTGGATATGTGTGTTGTAAGAAGAGGATTCCAGGGTGCCTGGGTGGCTCACTCAGTTAAGCGTCTGACTTCAGCTCAGGTCATGATCTCATGGTTCATGGGTTTGAGACCCATGTTGGGCTCTGTGCTGATTTTTTCAATCCTCAGTGTTTTAAGTTATGCTGAAACCTTAACACCTTACAAACGACAGAGAAGTTTTTATCAATTAAGGCGCTCTTTTCTGCCCTGTGTCCTCCTGCCTTATATCAGCTAAGCTGAGCAGAGGAATTGCCGGTACCTGGTAAGGCAGACCCCCAGCACAGATGCACTCTTGAACCGAAACTGTATCTCACAGGTTACATTTACTTGTCCATACGATAGAAGAAAGTATATACGATAGAAGAAAGTATACAACATAACAGGCTGAGATTTCTTTTCTTGCATCTGACTCAGGGTTAACCATGGGTAATTAGGGGAAAAAATATTACACTATTTTCAAAATAGAGAAACCAAAGGGACTGGAATTGCCTTTACAACGTACAACACTGCTGCTCAGCATGAATCTCAGACTGTTGGAATAAAGAAATTAAATCCATCAAATAATTCATGTTTAAAAGTTGCTTCAAGAAGAAATTGGGTGAAGGGCACAACGGATCTCTCTGTATTATCTTTGCAACTTCCTGCAAAGCTGTAATTATTCCAAAATAAATTTTTTTTAAGTTCCTTCAGTATGGGAAATGGACTTTTAACCTTGGAAAGAATTACTGTTAATTCTTGAATTTAGCAGAAGAATAAGGAAAGGGATGTCTGTAGTCAGACCTTTGTCATTTTTCACAAGTATTTGGTGTCCGTCATTGGAGGGTCCCTTCTTCCAAATCTGTGGCAGCAATTAAAAAAAGGGATAGAGGGGCACCTGGGTGGCTCAGTCTGTTGGGCGTCCAACTTCAGCTCAGGTCATGATCTCACAGTCCGTGGGTTCGAGCCCCGCGTCGGGCTCTGTGCTGACAACTCAGAGCCTGGAGCCTGCTTCGGCTTCTGTGTCTCCCTCTGTCTCTACCCCTCCCCTGCTCATGCTCTGTCTCTCTCTGTCTCAAAAATAAATAATTTAAAAAATTATTTTAAAAAAGGGATAAAATGTTCCATCAAAAACCCTTGCCAACTTTCCTCCCTTTTCCAACTCAAGACTTGAAGTCAGAAGCAGTAATCAAAGAGTAGCAACTACATATTTTGTTTTAATTTATGTTTTTCCTAATGATAGAAATAATACATGTTCATTACAAAAAGATGATAAATATTAAGAGTCATAAATTAATTAATTAAAATCTCCCGCAATTTAAAAATTAAAAATACTGTTGATACTTTTATATATTTCTTTACCTTTTTTCCTTTCCTACGTAAATAGTTTTTTATAAAATTTGGATCATACTTCATTTTTATTTGGAGAGTTTATCTTTACATTTAGCATGCTATGAACTTCTCCCAAGTCAAAAATAAGATTTTACTGGCTGCGTACTATTCTGTTATGCGGCCACATCATAATCTAGCTCATCATTTCATTATTATGTGGAATATCTAAGTTATTTGTAAGTTTTCACTAATATAGCTAATGGCACATAAAAATTTTTCATTCCTGGGGCGCCTGCATGGTGCAGTCAGTTAAGCGTCTGACTTTTGATCTCAGCTCAGGTCATGATATCACAGGTTGTGAGTTCGAGCCCCATATCGGGCTCTGCACTGATGGCATGGAGCCTGTTTGGGATTCTGTCTCTCTTTCTGCCCCTCCCCAGCTTGTGCTCTCTCTCTCTCTCTCTCAAAATAAAAAAATAAACTTAAAAAAATTTTTTTAAATTTTCATTCATTAATCTTTCTGTGCATCTTTGATTATGTATTTTACATAAATTCTCGGAATGGGCATCATTGAGTCAAAGAAGTTTAGTGTTCTTAAACATATTGCCAGATTGCCCTGCAGAAAGGGTATACTAACAAACATCCACCTGAATTTGAAATTCTGCTAGCAATGGTCTCTCCATTTGACTTCCTCACAGTCTATTTCATCTATCCAACCGACAGCTCTTTCATGTGAGACTAATACAAGCTCACCCAAAGGCCAGGTATAGTGACTAGGAAAGAACTTCCAGTTAATAGGCTGCCATTCCTCAGCCTCAGCATAGTGCAAGTGAAAAAGAAGCCATCACTTATAGAACCTTCTTGCAATCATATTACATTAGTATGTTTTTGCATTTTACAAGCCCATGTTAGTCTAAATTGTTAATGGACACTAAAGAATCTCAAATGACTCAGACTGAGGTGGAAAAAGAGGGAAAAAATGATTTCCTAGTGTTAAGGATCTTAGAATCCTTAACATGAACAAAAGACTTTATTCATCAGTGCTTCTCAAACTTTAATGTACTTATAAAATACCAGGATCTTTTTTTAAACCGAGGTACAATGGACATACATTACATTAGTTTCAGGTATACAACATAATGATTCAATATTTGTATATAAGTCTAGTTACCATCCATCACCATACATAGTTACATAATTGCTTTTCTTGTGATGAGAACTTTTAATATCTATTCTTTTAGCAACTTTCAAATATGCAACATGGTATTATTGACTACAATTGCCACGCTATACATTATACCTGCATGACTTATTTATTTTGTAACTGGAAGCTTGTAACTTTTAATCCGTTTCTCCAACCACCTACCCCTTTCTCTGCCAATTTGTTCTATCTATGAGGTTGGTTTATTTGTTTGTTTGTTTCTCTTTTAAGATTCTACATATAGGTGAGACTATGAAGTATCTGTCTTTCTCCGTCTGATTCATTTCACTTAGCATAGGGTCCTCAGGGTCCACTCATATTGTTGCAAATGGCAAAATCTCGTTCCTTTTTATGGCTGAATAATATTCCATTGTGTATATATACACCACATCTTCTTTAACCATTCATCTATTGATAGACACTTAGGTTGTTTCCACATCTTGGCTATTGTAAATAATGCTGCAATAAACACAGAGGTGCATATATCTTCTCAAGTTATTGTTTTCATTTTCTTTCAACAAATACCCAGAAGTAGAATTGCTGGTAGTTCTATTTTTAATTTTTTGAGGAACCTCCATACTGTTTTCCATTGTGGCTGCATCAATTTACATTCCCACCAACAGTACACAAGTGGTTCCTTTTTTCCACATCCTCGTCAACACTTACTATTTCTTGTCTTTTTGATAGTCATTCTAACAGATGTGAGATGATTTCTCATTGTGGTTTTGATTTACATTTCCCTGATGATTAGTGACGTTGAATACATTTTTTGAAAGTTTATTTATTTATTTTGAGAGTGAGAGTGAGAGGGAGCATGCACAGGGTGGGGGTAGAGAGAGAGAGGGAGAAAGAGAATCCCAAGCAGGCTCCACACTCAGCATGGAGCTCCATGAGGGGCTCATTCTCACAACCGTGAGATCATGACCTGAGCTGAAATCAAGAGTCTGATGCTTCACCAACTCAGGCGCCCCAAGTACATTTTCATTTACCTGTTGGCCATCTATATATCTTCTCTGGAAAAACGTGTATTCAGATCTGTTGCCCATTTTTCAATCAAGTAGTTTGGAGGGTTTTTTGTATTAGGTTTTGTGATTACTTTATGTATTTTGTATATTAACCCCTTATCAGATATATGATTTGTAAATATTTTCTCCTATCAGTAAGTTGCCTTTTCATTTTATTTATGGTTTCTTAATATCTTTTTGCTTATTTTCATAATATTTATTTAAGTAATCTCTAATTGCCCCACCCAATGTGGGGCTTGACTCCAAGATCAAGAGTCCCATGCTCTTCTGACTGAGCCAATAAGGTGCCCCACTAGGTATCTCTTTAAAATGTAGATTCTACTCTGTAAGTTGCCGGTCAGGGTCTGTGATTCTGAATGTATAACAAACTCCACAGACCACTTTGAGTAACAATATTACTAATGTGCACATTAATTCTTTTCCCCTTCTGCAGAAGCAATGGCAAATTTATTTCAGGAAATTGTCCTTGAAAAATATGATAAATTTCTTCTGTTTTGGAAGGCAAAATAGCCAATCTCCCACCATATGCTGGGATGACACTGTTTCTTTTCAATGTTTTATTTCTGAAAGACGTAGTACAGGATGGACAGCTTTAGAGAGAAGTGAGCTTGACTTCTATTTGATTTCAAGGGGCTTTGTTGCTTTGAGTGACGAGAGATATTGCTCCCTGACTCGATGAATATACTATCCACTAATAAAACTCCTTCAAGAAACTGAAGGAAAAAAAAAATCTCTTCTTCTGCTCTTTCTTTTCTCAGTTAAACTCCTTTAACTCATCATTTTTTGGCAATTCTTACACTTTCAGTACAAGCTTTCTGTCTCTTTTTATTCATTGGCCTCTGTTTACTCCGTTCCAACTTGATTACTTTTTTGCTACTTACAAGTGAGATTGGGTTAGGTAGAAAGAATCTTCTTTTTACTTATAATAACTCAATGCATGAGAAAGGGGAAGTGAATCAATTATTTTATATAGATTAAAAAAAATAATAAAAAAGCTCAGAAAGGTAGGTTACTTGTCCAAAGTCACACAGCCCATAAATGAGAGGCATTATCTGAACTTAGAGTTTTCCAACCTCATAGCTCACGTTCTTTCAAGCATACCAGGCTTACTCTCAAATCAGAGAGATAAAACAATTCCACAGGTTATTATAATTTAACCCAAAGTGGGCAGTAGTGATGTAAGTACCCAAGAGTGGTATAAACAAGGTGCTGCAAAGATCAGAATCAAGGAAAGATTTTTTTCAATTGGGAGGATCAGGCATGGCTTTGTGCATGGGTCTCTGTATGAGGTGAGGCATTCTAGTTGGTGAGAAAGCACGAGAAAAATGGGAAATCCCAGGACCTATTCTCAGAAGTAGGAAGAGCCACGTTTCAATGGAAAATACCATAGAGACAAAGCTGGAAAGGACAGGTTAGGGCCAGATAATGGAAGGTTACACATACCAGGTGAGGCAGGAGCATATAATTCAGTAAACAACCTGAAATTGTTGTAGATTCTTATCCAAGAAGTTACTTAAGCAGAGCTGAACTTTAGGAAAATAAATTTGACAATAGGATATTAGATGGATTAGGGCAGTAAAAGTCAGAAAACTCTGGTTCCACAAAGGATACAAAGGTGGTTCAGGCTTGGTTTATATAAGACTCTATATAAGACTCTTCTCACACAATCACTTTTTATACAATCAAACAACTTCAAAAGGGGCAGAATTTAAGAACTGCCATTAGAATGTACAAAATGCTATGGTATCTGTAGGATGAGGAAGAAAAAGATGTGGAAAGTTATTATGTTTTCAGTCGGTCCAGGGTAGATTTTTAGGCAATCATTGTCGATGAGGAAAACAAAACAAAACAAATAGGTCTGATTTCTTGGAAAACATTTCAATTGGGGACATTTAAAACTTCCTTGAAATGTATATTCCAGCTGATATGTGGACCTAACGAATTAGCACACCATTCCCAAACCAAGCAGTTTCTTCCAACTACTAATACTTAAAGTCATTTTAAAAAATTGTATATTATTTAGATGTGCAGAAAGGCAAAGTTAAAGAGTTTGGTTTTTAACATAAAAGAGAAAAGAACAAATCTACAGTAAGTTTTATTTTTAGAGCTACTGCTTTATCAACTAAACCAAGATGAAACAGTTACTCATTAGATGACAAAGTTCTTTTTTTTTTTTCTCCTTAAATTCATTTCTGAGTTAATACAAATCTGACTCATTGTCACCAAAGAAGAGGAACCTTCTTGCAGAGATTTGCGCAGCTGCCCCACTGGTCAGTCTCTACAGAAAATATACTTACCTTTGAGCAATGCTAATCATGTAAATGCTAGTTAATTGAATTCTGGGTTTGATTGTAACGAAATCAGATTTTTTTAAAAAAATTTTTTAATGTTTATTTATTTCTGAGACAGAGCAAGACAGAGCATAAGCGGGGGAGGGGCAGAGAGAGAGGGAGACACAGAATGAGAAGCAGACTCTGGGCTCCAAGCTGTCAGCACAGAGCCCGACACGGGGCTCGAACTCACAAACCATGAGATCATGACCTGAGCCCAAGTCGGTCGCTCAACCGACTGAGCCACCCAGGCGCCCCCGAAATCAGATTTTTTTTTTTTTTAATTAGTAAGTTGGACTAGACTTTTCTTTGAAAAAAATGAAATTTAAAAAATGAGGCAATCAATCTTGTTACCTGAGGAGATGCCAATTCCAAAACACTGACTCGTCTGCAGTGAGAAAGTCCATGAAATTCTCAAAAGTAATATGGAGCAGTACAAACATCAGTAATAAGCAGTAATGCCACTTTGCAGGAAAGGTAGGATCAATGTCATTCTTATTCAAAGCTTTTAAGCTAGGAAATCTATCTGACGGGTGGGATAAGAGCTCAAGTTTATTTCAGTTGAAGCAAAACAGGAAGAGCAGTAAGTAGCTAATCCTGATAAGGGAGGGCCAAAAAGGAGTAGCAAAGAAGTTGATGTTCCCAAATTGAAAGAATTTGTGAAGTCTCTGGGATTTGGGTAAGTGTTGGGGCAAGGTGGATGAGGGTGGAGTGGTTAAATTCTTCACCTGCCAGGTTTTTATCTATGAGCTACAACTGAAGGGAGAGAAAAACTTCTGAGGCATTCATTAGCCAGAAGTTTTGCTCTGATTTATTCAGAAGGAAATGGAATATTCAAAATGAAACCTAAGTGAAAGCAGTTGTGTTGCTGCTTGGAGGGGAGGCTCCTAAAAGCAGGGACAGGAACACACCCAAGAATTAAGCCAGAAAGTTCTGGCCCCTATGTCAACGCCTGCCATTTATTAGATGTTTGATTGGCTACAGGAGGGTCTCAGAGGCTAGGGTATTGCAGAAGGAGGGGCATGTTTAGAAGCTACATTTCCATAACATCTGCATAAACCTTTTGTTTTAGATTGTAAAGTTACCAGAGTAGCTTTAAGGGCTGTTGGAGATGGGGATAAGGGAGGGGTAAGAAGCATGGCCACCCTCTGGTGCTGCCTCAGGACCTTGGGGAAGATTCTACTCTCTGAGCCTCCTTTGCAAGAGGAGAATAACATTTCCTCATAAATAGGTTATGATAGTAAATAAGGTAAACAATGTGAAGTGCTAGCTCCTGAATACTCAGTAAATGTATATAAACCTAAAAGATATCAAAGAGGAAATACTGCATTATGTCTGTTCCAAAGACAATTGTTTCTACTGGGAAAAGTCTTACCTCTGCCTTTTTCCTAGAGCACTTTAGACATTTATTTTCAATATTTTGTTCCAGTTGTTGCTATTCCCCCCCCCCCCATAGGTAAAGAGGAGAAAAGCAATTTTGTTTAAACCATCAGTACCCTGCTAATATTCTGTCTCAAATCAAAGGGCTGGGCTTTCCCACAGAGCACTTAGAAACAGGTAATGATATCACACCATTAGTGCACTCACCACATGCTATGAGAACAGAAGCTGGCTTTTGCCCAGTAACTTTCTCCCATGCTTGGTCCCTGAGGAGAGAGAATTGCTCCAGAAGCCCTTATTAGCAGCAGTCATTAGGATGACAAAATGTTAGAGCAGCCCCCTTGCCCTTCCCCACATTAAGAACTAAAATGAGGGGTGCCTGGGTGGCTCAGTCAGTTGAGCGTCCGACCAGCTCAGGTCATGATCTGACACTCTGTGAGTTTGAGCCCCACGTTGGACTCTGTGCTGACAGCTAAGAGCCTGGAACCCACTTCAGATTCTGTGTCTCCCCCCTCTCTCTGCCCCTCCCCTTCTCATGTTCGGTCTCTCTCTGTCTCAAAAATAAATAAAAACATTTGAAAAAATTTTTGAAGAACCAAAATGACATCAGAAAGAAAAGTAAGCTGTAAAGGTAGTTTAGTGTTCATATGTTAGCTCCGAGTGGAGGGGAAGTGTAAAAACTATTCCAAGCCTTAGAACTTGTGCCTGACTTCCACCCCCCGCCACTTGACCACCTCGCCTGCCAGGAGAAGAGTGCAGCTTCTAGAAGCATTGATGTTGACTGAAGCATGTTGTTAGCCTGATTCTATTCATTCCCAAATAGCTATGGAGATAGCTTTTCGTCTGATAACTCATTACTCACAAATGAATGAATGAATGATGCTCCCAGTGCCCTCCCCTTAGCACTCTCCTTCCTTCCTTCCTTCCTTCCTTCCTTCCTTCCTTCCTTCCTTCCTTC
>NW_024412400.1:71913880-71921450 GCF_014898765.1 Herpailurus yagouaroundi | reverse complement strand
TTCCTTCCTTCCTTCCTTCCTTCCTTCCTTCCTTCCTTCCTTCCTTCATTGCAAAACAATAATGGATTCCTACTATGTGCAGGTGCTGGGCTAAGACTGTGGATATAGTGATAAGATCTGAGTCCTCTAAGAATGAGATTTTTGGCATAAAATAGTCATGCAATTGCAAACCTCTAGATCATACAAAATAATATGTTATGTTCTAGACACAGTAATTATGGGCATAATTATACAAGAAGGAAGCTATGTAAATGTGACTTGAATACATCACACACTTGACCTGAACTGAATTTGCTATCATTAACAGTTTCACTTGATTTCCTTAGAATTTATAAGCGCTGGTGGAAACATGGTTTGGATATCCTGGTCTACTTAGAGAAGACGGGTAAGGAAGTTTGAACTCATAACTCCACTCCTTTTTTCTCTTAAATATTCCTTGAAGCAAGCAAGCAAGTTCAAAGTCATTCCCTTACTCTTAGAGATTTGTTCTAAAGTACAGGTTCATTAATGTTTGTTGTTACTGATACTAGGAATGATGTTTCTACCACTAACTAAAAATGTTTAGAGCAATAATTGATTTATGGAATTTCTTTTCAACTTTTTTTTTTTTAACCTCCTAAAGTCCAGGCAAAGTGACTTAGTATCAAACCAAAGCAATTGTTTCCAACAGAATATTATTAATGTTGTTAAATTATTCTTTCTCAGCTTCCAGTGTTAAAGGGAAGTGACATATTGTTGACAGCTATCAGAACTCTTCATGCTTTAGCAGAAAGTCACTTGAAAAATTACCATATCATTAAACTCATATCTCAAAAATGTTTCAAAAATCTCCCCGAGAACTTCTAAGACAGACAGAGTATCGTTACTATATATTCATTCTTTGCCTTCCAGTGTTCAGACATTGGTTAAAGGCGGAATGGGTTTGGGGAAGGAAATGTCCTGAGGCAAATGCAGCATCAGGAAGAGAGATTAACCCCCTCTCTACTTTGGTTTCTCTCCCCTTTCCAAGGGAGGGGCATCCAATAGAATCTTTTGGAAAGTTGTTGGTCTCTATGAGTAAAGGAGCCCCATTCCGCAGCCAGATACCTGTCCACTCCTGGCTTTGCTGACCTTCCCAGGCAGGAGGGTCCTCTAAGAGCCTGGGAAGAGTGTCTGAGACAGAGTGCATAGCATTGCATAGTGGTACCCCAGGCACAGAAGGGCAAGGACAGTCTCCTTCTATTTTTGGTTCTTGAAAGATACTGAAGGAAGGATGGAAGACTCAGTCTGGGGAATAGCACTGAGAAAGATAAAAAGGCAAAGAACCTACTCTCTGAAGAGCAAAAGGACTGGATGGAGTGAAAAATAGAGTAGAGTAGTAAAAGATGGGCCTGGAGAGGTAGGTTGGAGCCAGATTAAGTAAGGCCTTGCATGCCAGGGCAAGGAAGGTATATTCCATTCAGTGAAAAATTGGAACCATTGTACAGTCTTTGAGCCAAAAAGGGATCTAATCAGTGTTGTGTTTCAGGAACATTAATTTGACAGAAATGCATGGAATGGATCAGGACAGAAAAAGGCAGGAGATAGCATGCATGTGTGACGCTGAAGAAGATACAAAACAAACCACTATCAGGAGATACCACTCCACACTTATTTGAATGGCAACATTTAAAAGGAATATAAACTGACAATATCAAGTGCTGGCAAACACTCAAGAGCATCTGGAATTCCCATACATGGCTGGTGAGAATGAAAAATGAACGATCCACTCTGGAAAATGATTTTGCAGTCTAAGGTTAAGCATATACCAACCATATAACCCAACAATCCCACTCACAGTTACCTAGAGAAATGAAAACATGTTAATATAAAAGCCTGCACATTAATGTTTATAGACACTATTCATAATTGCCCCAAACTGGAAAACATCCTGAATATCCTTGAGTAGGTGAATGGATAAACAAAGTGTTGTACCTTCATACCATGGAATACTATTCAGCAACGAGGAAGAACAACGCATTATAGTGAAATAAGTCAGTCTCAAAGTTTTCATACTGTATGATTCCATTTACATTATATAATGTATATATATATTATATAATGTATGTATATGTGTGTGTGTGTGTGTATATATATATATATATTTTTTTTTTTTTTTTTAAAGTAGGTTTACACTCAACATGGAGCCCAATGCAGGGCTTGAATTCATGACCCTGAGGTCAAGACCTGACCTGAGATCAAGAGTAGGATGTTTAACTGACTGAGCCACTCAGGCACCCCTACATAATACTCCTGAAAAGACAAAACTGTAGGCATGGAGGACAGATCAAAGATTGCTGGGAGTTAGGGGAGGGAGGTGAGCCACAAATAATAGTAATAACAACAACAACAATGGAAGTTTTTTGAGGGTGATGGAACTATTTTGCATACTGATTGTAGAGGTGGTTACATGAATCTGTACTTGTGTTTAAAATCAGAGGGGCACCTGGGTGGCTCAGTCGGTTAAGCGTCTGACTTCGGCCCAGGTCATGATCTCACAGTTTGTGAGCTCGAGCCCTGCATCGGGCTCTGTGCTGACAGTGTGGAGCTTGTAGCCGCTTCAGATTCTGTGTCTCCCTCTTTCTCTGCCCCTCCCCAGCTCATGGTTGCACTCTGTCTCTGCCAAAAGTAGATAAACTTAAAAAAAAATAAAATAAAATCATAGAACTGTATACCAAAAGAAAGAGGCCAATTTTATAGTGTGATAATTTTAAAAATTAAAATTAAAACAAGAAAGCAATGCTAAACAAATTAACAAGAAAAGCAAGGTATTTTCCCTTGTTTGAAATATCTATCAGGCAGAGTATATTAGCATAAATAAACAAAGTCAATGCTAAATAGGAAGAAGGAATGGAAAAATAGATTCTTAGACTGTGAGACTCATAGATTAATCCAGGGTTAGCAAATATGCTTGTTTGTGGCAGACTATATTTCCAAAAATGGCTGCAACAATATGTGTCAGCCTACGTGCTTTTCTAGAACCTTGCTACTCCTCCATCAAGAGGTCTGTGTCCCTATCACTTCAATTTGAGATTGTGTACATCAAGAGAGTATTGAGAAAGCTGCAGTGTGTGCTTCCTGAAGCTAAGTCATAGAAATGCTATGCTCTTTCTCCTGTTCCCTTGGAACACTTGCTCTTAGAACCCAGCCAGTGTATTGTGAGGACTTCCCAGTACGCCATGGAAAAGCTTATGTGAGAAGAACGGAGGTCTTTGTCCACAGCACAGGCTCATCTTCCAACCAGTAGTCAGTACCAACTTGCCAGCCTTATGAGAGCCATCTTGAAAATAAAATCAAACTAGGTAAACGGTCTAGAGCAGAGAAGAGTGTGTCAGCCAAGTCCTAAATTGGCTATTCATGAGCAAAGTAAATGATTGTTGTTGTTCTAATCCGCTAAATTTTGGGGTGGATTTTTACATGGTAATAGATAGCTAATAGAATGTTATTAATCAACATCAACAGATGAGAATGCCTTCCTGGCATTCCTGGGATGGGATGAGGCTTAGAGGAAAAGAATGCATGACTGATCAGTGAGGTTATATACATGCTCATCTTACATTTGAATAAGAGAGTGAAGGCGGGTTGTGATCTGCTCAAGGTCACACAGATATTTTGTACCAGAGCCAAAACTCTGAATCAAGTCTTCTGACATGCAGTTTAGTGTTCTTTTCACACTGCCTGTCCCTTCCCAATAACAGATTCCAGAGACCTGAACCACAGGATCTGCTTCTCTTTGCCCCTCTCATGCGTGTGACAGACATCATTAATTAAGTACAGCGCTCTCCTAAGGTCACCGATGAGCATGCAGATTGTGGACTCCAACTACCATTAAAGAATCCAAGCAGAAAGATGCAAGAACTGGGGCACCTGGGTGGCTCAGTCGGTTGAAGATCCGATTTCAGCTCAGGTCATGATCTTGCGGTTTCTGAGTTGGAGCCTCACATCAGGCTCTCTGTTGTCAGCACAGAGCCCACTTTTGGGTTCTCTGTCCCCCTCTCGCTACCCCTCCCCCCGCCAAAAGTAAATAAACTTAGCAAGAGCTATAACTGATTTATATCGGGAGTGTCAGAAGAATACAGCAAACTCAATCTCAAAATATAAACTGTAAAAAGAGCTGAGATGGAAATGTACATGAGAGAAAGGGAAGTATTTAGACATAACCATTTGGGATCAAGGATGTGTGAAATAACACATAAACTTCTTGTAGAATAGACTACAGAATAACTTTTCATATCCTTGAGGAAATCTATTGTGGATCCTGTTAGACAATTTTCATTTAATATTTTAAAACCCATTTGGTTGTTGTTGGAAGAAAACCTGTTACTTTAGTTCTATAAAGGATAGTGCATGAATAAAATTTGGCCTCATCTTGAATACCAAAGGATTGAAATGCATACAACCCATACAACAAAGCAGTACTGGAATATTTTACACTTTGATGGCTCTGTTCTTCATAATGCACTTGTCATTGAGAACAAAGTAGGTTCAGAAAAAAAAAAACAGATGATTTCTAAGGTATCATTTAAAAGTGTAGGTTGTAAAGCCAGGGCACTGTGAATTTTAGGGTGGTTCGCTGAGAGCCAGATTCAGATTCATTCAACATAGGACCAAGAGCAGAGCTTCTCTGAATTTGATAACAGAAGAGAAAAACGCCCTGCAGAAGTAACTGAAATTCAACTCCCAGAAAAATAATGATCACTGTCTCCCTTTCTACGATTCTGAATAGGGCAGGGGGCTGGGGTTAGGTATGAAGGTTATTTGAGTAAACCAAAGTGATCAAGTTCCTTCATTCATTTGTTCCCTGAGTACCAACTACATGTAAGGTATTCTATTAAACACTACTCAGAATACAAGGATGTTGGGTGCCTGGGTGGCTCAGTCGGTTAAGCATCAGACTTTGGCTCAGGTCATGATCTCACAGCTTGTGGGTTTGAGCCCCGTGTGGGGCTCTGTGCTGACAGCTCAGAGCCTGGAGCCTGCTTTGGATTCTGGGTCTCCCTTTCTCTCTGCCCCTCCCCTGCTTGTACTGTCTTTCTCTCAGGAAATGAATAAACATAATTTTTTTTTTTTTTTTTTTTTTTAAAGAATACAAGGATGAAACGGGTTTTATCTTCAAAGGTTCTCTAGCCGGGACCCCATCATCCTCTTTTAATAGAGTAAAATTTGAGAACATGAGCCTAATACGTTAGAAATCTAAATATCACCCAGTGGCACCTAAACACAAGAGTACTGGGTTTAAGCATTACAAGCAGGATATATCACTGCAATTGTCTAAACAAATCAGCAGTCTTCAAAAGTATCAACACGACCTTCCCTATTTTCTGTTCGTTCGTTCTTTTCTTTTTTTCTTCTTTCCCTTCTCTCTCTCTCTCTCTCTCCTCCTCCCCAACTCTCTCTTGCTTTCTACATGGATTACATTATCATTTGCAATATTACCAATTGCTAGGCCACTTAGATGCTTTAGTGTACTCTTAGGAAATTATTCCTGGTAATGAAATTCTTTTCATCAGTTCCACTTTCAGATTTGCAATACAGGCTCGTCCTTTAACAATTAAGTGTTCTTTTCAAAAAAATATGCAGCAGATGTGGCAAAACAGAAATGTAATATTCTTGGAAGTGGGCTAGTTTGGGTAACAATTCAACTTTCCTTTTTCGTACTTGGACTTTATTCTTCTAGTAATTTCTCTGTCCATATCAAATTTTCAAAAAGGTCAAAGTCATCATTTTGTGTAATTAATTCTCAAATCTTCAAACAAAGGTCAGTTAAATTCTTGTTATATCTTTTCAGGTTTTTGTAGTTAGGACTTATTGTACTTGTTGATTGTTGTAGTTGTTGATTTATGTTTCCCCTAATCTTTTCTGGAATAGAGTATCTCAGTACTTTCCATCAGGTTTTCCTAAACACCAGCAACTTGTTTTTCAATGAATAAATTTAACTCAATGCCCTCTCAAAGGTCTAGAATGTCTCTTAAGTTCCAGTGCACAAGAACAAGACAGAAAATATCTGAGGAAAGTGGACTTCGAAGTCAATCCAATCTGGGTTCCATGTAGGCTCTGCCCCTTCTCCTGGGACTCTAGGTAAATTCCTTAACCTCACTGAGCCTTAGTTTCCTTATCTGTAAAATGGGGATAAAGTGCACATTGCCAGGTCACTATGAGAACTAAGCACAATACAAGAAAGCAGAGAGACTGGTGTATAACAGAGCTCCTTAAATAATTTCCCTTTGTTTTCTTCTAAAAATGACCACAATAAAGCTCAGGATTTAATCATTAAAGCAAACTGTGAGAGATGCAAACCATTCAGGTCTCCATCAATTTTTCTGACATTTTGATATGTAGAATATTTGATACTTCTCCTCTTCTAAGTGGAAAAAGCACCCCACGTAAGGGAAAATGAAAATCGGGGTGGGGGGGGACACCAATAATTTCATAATCCCAGCACTTATGACAGTTTCCATTTTTGTCATCGTCTGGGTTTTATACCAAACGGCCACATTTTCTCCAGAGTTGCACTCGGCCTGTGCTTAGAATGGCATCATGTCTTTTAAGGTACTGAAAGATTTATTCCAGGTGATAGTGGGAAGCTGCCCTGGAGGAAGGAATGGAAGGCTGCGGAGGTGTTAAAGTTCTTTTACATTGTTCAAGCCTTTCTCCAGCACAGAAACTCCACAAAGAACTCCTCTGCAGTGTTCGTTACCCAGGGCGGTTTCTTTAAATTGTTTGACGTCAGAGAAGGAATGCTATAGCAACAGTCTGTCAAACTGGAATTAACTCAGAAGAAAGATGGGGGTGGGGAGAGGAAAACTGCTCCCGGGCGGTACTGACTTCAGAGGAAGCAAATTGGATAGTTGCATTCATTTTATGACATTTTAAACCTAAAACACCCGGAGAAATGGGGGGGGGGGGGGGCCGGTTGAGATGCTTTGTGTGATGTTTTAACTCACGCCGAGATGAGCGACTTGCCAGGGTTATCTGAAAGGCCTACTTTCATCAGTGACGATAGTAACAATAACTTCCAAGTATTGATCATTTATTTGGAGGCAGGCTCTGTGCAAACGGTGCCTCATTTAGTATGTCAGCACCTTTATGAGGCAGGTATCACTATCCCTATTTTGCCAATGACCAAGCTGACTACCTGAGATGTACACGATCAACCGCCCAGCGACGGTAGAGCTGGGCTTGCAATGCAATTTTGTAGGACTCTGGACTCCAGTTGACTTTCTTACACGGAGAATTCCAGACTGTTAAACCTAACGGGGACTTGGGGTCTTCTAAGTCAGCGCCCCCCCGCCCCCCATCCTGCCAAGAGCAAAGTGAGGCTTCTATGGTGCCAGGAAGGAAACCGGCCACACCACTCGGGCGCAACTCAGAAGTGTGCTCCGGCGTCCAGGCGCCACAACGACAAGAAAACGAAACTGCCTGGGAATTAATGTTTTTCTTCTTCTTCTAGCAGGAAACGAGAGAGAAAATAGGAAGCAGAAGCTGCGCGCGGCACCCCCCGCCTTCGCCCCCCGTCCCCCGCCCGGGCGGCGCGCGCTCCTGGGTGTGCGCG
>NW_024412400.1:71767333-71913480 GCF_014898765.1 Herpailurus yagouaroundi | reverse complement strand
CCGGGCTGCCGGAGCCTGCCCGGGAGGGACGGGGCGGGCGCGCCTTGGTCGCGCTCTGCTGCCGCGCGGGGGCCAGCCCCTCGGCCGCCGCCTCGGGCACTTCCTGGGGGGCTCGTACCGCTCGCTCTGGGAAGCGAGGGAGCGGCCCATTAGTCCCTGGCCTCCAGACCCCCAGACCCCCCAGCTCCCTCCCTACGCCCCGAGGCCCCTCAGGGGGACTCAGAGCGCGAGCTCGTGGTTGCCCCGAAAATAGCGGTTATGCGGGACTGCCCAGAAGGGTTATTGGGTGGAGAGCTCTGGGAAAGCTCATAAAAGTTTTCCGCTTAGTGCTAAAAATGAGACTAGTGGTTTCGTGTTAAATTTATTTTGGAAATGATTTGTCCATTATTGGGGAGGGGGTAGTGGATAGGAATTCTTGTAAATTCTGAACATGGTAAAATGTTTTTCTTTTCTCTCCACATTCTTTTTCTGCTTCAAAACATAAATGATTGCCTTCTACTTTGATATTTATTGCTCTACGGTAAGGCAAGACTGAATTTCCAAAAGTTTAAAAACAGACTTGAATTTGTTTATAGAAGCGATGCTTTGTTATCTTGCCTCTCTCTCTTTCACTCCTTCCCTTTCTCTTAGTAGAGGATGTGGATACATCTTTCTTTCGGCCACGGACTGAATAGCTCGGCGGCGTTTGGATAAAGCACCCTACTGGGAAGTTTTCTTAAGACATTCGAGATTTAATTGTTGGTCAGAACGCTTTATTATCATTCCTTCTTAGCGTTGCAAACTGAGATTGTGACCTTAGAGTACATTTTCCTAGAACCCCGAGCACACACTGCTTATTTAAGATGAAAGGGAAGTCATTTCTAGACGTGGAGGAAAAGGACGGTTTGGATACATAAAATTGTATGCTTTGAGTGTCTTTTCCATTGTACATTTTAAGACTTTAGTGTGGGGCTTTTTGTTTATTACTGATCCTGGGCTCTGAAGGTTTATTGTGTATTTCAGTATTTGGCTAAAGATCATTTTAAGATTTTCCTTGTTGCATTTTGGTTTGCAGATGAATTTGAAACTGAAATGGAAACTTTTAAAATACCGTTTTATTGAACGTGGTTAACCCTCTTGTGCATACACATTTATAAAATTATAAAATTGGTTAATGTGGCTTGCAGTACATTCAGGTTCATCTCTTTGTGAGCCATAGGCATTATTTTGGTGGTTATTCTGAGTCATCGGTCTTTGTTAATCTGTAGAATTACTTTTATTATTTTTTCCAGCTTTACTGAGATATAATTGACATCTAACATGGTATAAGTTTAAGATATTCAGCGTGTTGACTTGATACTCATGTATTGCAAAATGGTGACCATAGTAAGGTTAGTTAACACATCCATCACCTTCCATAATTACCTATGTGTGTATGTGTGTGTGTTTAGCAACTTTCAAGTATAGAATACAGTGTTAACCATAGTAATCATGCGGTACCATGCATCCCCAGAACTTTCTTATAACTGGAAGTTTGTACCATTTGATCAACATCTCCCCAGAATTGTTTCTTTAAAGTCATTGGCGCTTTAGTATGTCAGCACATATTTTTACACTTTAAAAATAGATTCTGGGACATTTTGAAAATTGAGAATTGGAACAAAGTATCGGACATTTTTCTGCCCTTAGCAAGTACTGCCTGAGATGGTGTGATTTCTGATTTTTTTCAGGCATGTTACTAAATGCACTGTGTCACTAGTTTCTTTACCTTGCTGACTGGTTTTGCCTGTATTTATTATAGGAACTATTTATTTGACATTTCTTCTGGTCCAGGGGGTGATGCTGTACATTTTTCTCTTTATGTCTTACATGAACTTGGCAAAGGGGGCATTATTCAGTTCTAAAGGTAAGGAAACTGTGCCCCTGAGATGTTAAGTAACCGCTGATGGTCGATGTAGCTGTTAAGTAACTCATCTGGGATACAAGGCCAGACCTCTCTGAATCTGAAGTCCACGTTCTTTCCTCTGTGCCACATTGACTTAGTGCCAGGACATGAGGAATGACCCTCAATTACTCGTTAGCATATTTGTAAATTTTCCAAGACATGCCAGAGATACAGATTTGTTTTTCTAGCATTATCATTACTATCCGTCTGTGTTGTTATACAGATTCTCATGTCAACCATTCTCTTCTCACTTCTTTATTCCTGGTTAAATGTCTGGCTCAGGGTTCAAGACCTCCCTCTTGCGAGGGCAGATTTTCTCCTGTCAACATTAATAGGTGGTGAAAGCTTGATGATTCTTCCAAAATAATAACCCCCTATTAATGTGGGGTTTCTAGAGCTGTAGATACAACTATTTTGGAAGGTTATAAACAGTATGGCAATCTGTTTTGGACTATGGGAACCCTCTGAGATTCCTCAAATTAAGCCAGATGATATTTTGATAGATGTTTACCCCTGCAGTTATCCTGTCTCTACTACAATTTCAATTCAGTTTCTGCAGAATCATTTATATCATTATACAAACATTCTGTTATGTCTCTCATCTTAAAATTATTTTCTTGATCCAGTATTCTGCCCCACTTCTCTGGCTCCACTTTGAGAAGGCATAATTTTTTTTTTTTTTTGAGAAAGCATAATTTTTTGATAGAACAAAAATAAATACAGGCAAGGATAACCAGAACGTAATTAGTCATCTACAGGGGGTGGGTAGGAACTGAGTAGAAGGCAGTGGAGGGAACAGCACTGTGGCAATTATATCTTTTTGTATAGTTTTGAGTTTTGGAAACTTGTTTATGTTTTATATGTTCAAAAATAAAATTAACAAGGTTGAAAGCAAAAACCTCCAAAATTGAATATAAACAGCAACAAATGAACCAGCTATATTTCAGTGAATAACATGAACTCTGTGAAGAAAAATCCAAGTAAGTCTTTAACACAACACTTGGACTATCTACCCTTAATCTAAAGATAGAAGGGACTGCAAAACAACAACAACAAAACCAACTTGAACCTGGTATAGCAAACTGGTTTTTTATGGTGGTAGGAAAAAAAGCAGTTCTTGAACTATTTTGTATGTGCTGTAGGAATGAGCAAATGAGTAAATTCATTGATGTTTTTTGAGGTAGGGTTTACACTGTGGGAGAAGGGAAATAAAGATATGGAGTGGAAGAAGACAGTGAAACACTCTCTGGTGTTGGGTTGGAATTAGAGTTATCATATATTTCCTAGCTCTGCCTGATGAACAGGTGTAGACAGTAGCAGTGAGCACAAGTAGTGCCCATATCTAAGTGGCTGGTTCCAGGGCTGGGGCAGGGAAAGTAGAAGACAAGCCTAGAACACAAAGTAAGGAATTGTTCTCCAAAATGGTGGTGGCATATCAAAAGGACATAGGAACTAGCTTGAACGGCTAAATCTGGGAAAATTTGAGCCTCGAAATGAATAATGATAGTAATGGATTGTAACCTATGGAATAAAATAAGAACCCACAAGTTCATAATAAATAAGGGAAAGGGGAAAGCACTCTCAAGTAGACTGCCAATAAAAATGTAGAAGGAGCAAGAGAATTCATAAAGTGACTGGCTTGTAACCACCATGGTCACGTTGATTCAGGCAAATGTTACTAATGGAGAAAGTTTGATGGGGAAAGGATATTAATACAGTTTCTAGTGGTCTCTCCAGAGGTTCATGACCAAGGGGAAAAGCAATAACTTCACAGTACAGAAGTCTGGCAGACCATCTCAGTGAAGCGATCAGTGTTAATATCACCAATAGTGGGATAAACAGATTCTTCCTGGTGTGCTTGGACTGGGGACATCAGTATTTTTCTAAAGTGCATAATCAAAATCTATGTAGAGGAAACAATTGAGGGACCTTAATTGAGGGCCATTCTACAGAGTTACTAGCTTGTGCTTTTCCAATATGTTAATATCATAAAAGACAAAGGCAAAGGAACTGTTGCAGATTAAAGGAAGTTTAAGAGACCTGACAGTAAAATCCAGTGCATAATCCTGGATTGGATCTTGGATTGGAAAATCCAGTTGATCTAAGACTATTATCAGGACATTGGCAAAATTTGAATATGTACCAAATATTAAATAATAGTATTGCATCACTGTTAAGTTTCCTGAATATGATAATTGTGCTGTGGTTATGTAAGACAGTGTCCTTGTTCTTAGAAGATACACAGTGAATTATTTAGGACTAAATGGCCAAAGTATCTTCAATTTACTCTCAAACGGATGAGCAGTAAGAATTATTATATATGAAGAAGGAACTTGATAAAGCAAACATGGCAAATATTAACAATTACTGAATCTAGGTGAAGAGTCTAAGAGTATTCACTATATTACTTTTTTCTTTTTCTTTTTTTTTAATTTTATTTTTTCTTTGTTAAAATTTACCTCCAAATTAGCATATAGTAAAACAATGATTTCAGGAGTAGATTCCTTAGTGCCCCTTTACCCATTTAGCCCCCCCCCCCAAACCCCTCCAGTAACCTTCAGTTTGTTCTCCATATTTATGAGTCTCTTCTGTTTTGTCCCCCTCCCTGTTTTTATATTATTTTTCTTTCCCTTCCCTTAATGTTCGTCTGTTTTTTCTCTTTACTTTTTTCAACTTTATATTTTAAATTTAAAAAAATGGAATGTTAAAAATAAAACTTCAAAAAATAATAAAGTTACTTTGTGTCCCAAAACGACAAAAACATTTTTGAAGGAGTCCATGTAAGCTGTATCTGCTCCTCAACTCCCCTCTTGTTCTGAATTCGTTCCAGAGAGACTTTATCCTTCCTGTGCTGAGAAGAGGCCATTCTTCTCAAGGTCACCAGCAATGTCAGTCCTTCCACATTAGATCTCTTGGCTGCATTTAACTCAGGTGATAGATAACTTCTTCCTATTGAAGCATTTTTCCCTTGGCTTCTGGGACACTGATTTTCATCCTGCTTCACTGGCTATGTAATCTCCTCAGTAACTGGTGTCATCATCTACCCAGCCACTTAGGCTAACAATCCTAAGAGTTCTCTTTAATGCTCCTGTTTCACTCATCCTACATCTATTCCTCCATTGGCAACTATAATGGGTTGTGACTTAAATATTATTTCAAATTTGGCTGTATTTTATTTCTACTGCCACTACCCTTGCCTCAAACCACCATCTTCCCTCGCCTGGACTACAGCAGTAGCCCCTAACTGGTCTTTCTGCTTCCAATCTCAGTCAGCAGAACCAATTGCTATTAGATAAAGTCTGAAGTTTTACTGTGGTCTGGAGGCCTACATGATTACATGCCCACCCACCTAATCTCTTCTGCTTTGTGTACTCCCCTCTAGCCTATCATCTCTCCTGTTGATTCAGCATGCCAGGTTAGTTTCTGCCTCAGGACCTTTGCATTTACTGTATATTCTTCCTGGAATGCTGTTCTCCCATTTAAGGCATGGCTCATTTGATCATTTTATTCAGGCTTTACAGATTAATTTATTTAAAAATAGCCTTCCTTGTCACTAACTTCTTGCAGTTTCTTTTCTCTTGCATAGTACTTATCTGTACTTGAAATTGTTGTTTATTTATGTGCTTTATTATCTGTTTCCTAGACAGATATAGAATAAAGCTCCATGACAACAGGGCCTTTTGTTTGTTTTGTTGACTGCTAAATCCCTAGAGCCTGGAATGTGCCTGGCATGTGGTTAGAACTCAGATATTTGTTGAATGAATGAATAAATGCATAGATTAATATTTGCCAACTTTTTTTTTTTTATTTAATACTATTTCAAATGGAGAAGACTGTCTCAGAGAATCCTGTAATGTTAGTGCTGTTTGAAGTTTCTTGGTGATACTGCTTAGCTTCTCTGGAAGTTATCAAGTTGTCAATTTTGTTTCTCAGCTTCACCTTCCTTTTGTCTGCCCTCTGGTGGAGGTAATGCAGATAACCAGCAGAGGAGAACAATAGGTTACTAGGAAGAAACAAAAAGTGAAGAACCTTGACTACCAACTGGATAATTAACTTCTAAATTACAAAGATGTAAAAAATTTTAATTTTTGATAAGCCTCTCAGTTCACCTATTAATATTGGAAAGATTGACAAGAAACAGCAATATTTGGATTTCAAGAGATATCTAGGATGAAGAAAAAAACCTATTTATCTCCAAAATGTTTTGATTACTTAACATAATCCCTGTTTAAATATACTTCGTTCTATTAAAATATTTTTAATATTTTTCCACTTTTAGTAATATTAATATTAATTTCAGTTCATCTTTTGACTTTTCTGTATGTCAGTAACATATACCAATGGAGAAGCCAGTATTCAAACCCCAACACTAGAGGGACTAGAAGCAGTCTAGACTAGAGGCAGCACTCTTAATATTTATGCTTCACCACAGCCTTCCTGTTGTGCTGTGATGAACAATATATGTTCCTCAATACCATTTTTCCAGTATGCATTGTGGAGAGCCTTCTAGAATTGCTGAAAATTATATCTTATTTAATTTGTTTTGAAGTAGCAATCACATTAAATGATTTTAACACCCATGTGCTACTGACTTGCTAAAATAATGTAAATTTAAAGTTTCTCTTAATGTCCATCTTTAATATTTAAGGCAATACACAGCTTAAATTACTGCCCCCTTTCCCATTTTGGCTTTGCAGGGTTGTTTCCTGGGCTGTATAGTTTTTACCAAGGAAACTTAACATATTAATATATTAAGGGCAAACACCCACTGAAACGCTTATCTTACAGTTGGAACCCCAGAAGGGAGCATTTGTTCAGGGGTGTCGTTAGTACTGGCATCTTTGCAAGTGTTTTGAGCTCTGATGTTCTCATCTTAAACAGCTACATAATATTTCATCATATGGTTATGCCACATCTGCTTTGCTGTTTGTTTGTTATTTTTTTTGCAATTTTTTGTTATATAAACAATTGGATAGTGACTGTCCTTAAACATTCATTCTTACTTATTCAGAAATACTGTGTTTTTAGAAGTCTTACTGTTTCTTCTTCATCATCTAGTTTTTTAGCTATGGAGAAATTGATAGAATCTGTACCACATAGAATGAGAACACTACTTTGGAATAGACAAAGATGAAGACAGTGGTTCCTGTGCTCAAAGAGCTCTTTGTCTCTTGGCTTGTGTATAAGAATTTCTGATACTTTTGTTATGGTAACATTTAGCAATGGCTTGACTCATTTTTTCCCCTTCAATTTTTATGAGTTCCCCACCTACACACCATTACCCTGGAATTGCTTAACGAATGAAAATTGGGCCTTAACTATTTGGTTATGTGAAATTAAAAATCCAGTAATGCAGCTTAAGCAGAATGAGACTTTGTTGTCTAACTGGCGTAGATTATACATTGTATGGAGGATAGTTAACAAGGCTTATAGTGACCAGGTTTTTATAAGGAAGTAATTTATTTGCTAGACTTCTGTAAATTAAATTATGTGCTTAATGGAAAAATGGTAGACATTGAAATTGAAATTCATCAACAAGGGATCTTCATTATGTGCATTACTTATGAATTGGGTCTCTGGGGAAGCTGTTGTGGGGGAAGGAATAAAATTTTTGAGAAAATGTGGTCTTGGAGTGCCTGACTGGCTCAGTTGGAAGAGCATGTGATTCTTGATGTTGGGGTTGTGAGTTCGAGCCCCTCATTGGATGTAGAGATTACTTAAATAAGTAAATATTTTTTTAAAAAATGTGGTCTTGGGGCGCCTGGGTGGCGCAGTCGGTTAAGCGTCCGACTTCAGCCAGGTCACGATCTCGCGGTCCGTGAGTTCGAGCCCCGCGTCAGACTCTGGGCTGATGGCTCAGAGCCTGGAGCCTGCTTCCGATTCTGTGTCTCCCTCTTTCTCTGCCCCTCCCCCGTTCATGCTCTGTCTCTCTGTCCCAAAAAAATAAATAAACGTTAAAAAAAAAAAATAAAAAAAAAATAAATAAAAAATAAAAAAATGTGGTCTTGTGTCCATGATATGAAAAGCAAAAACAGTTGATATTTAAAATTTTTAAACCTTAGATATTAATTTTTATGGTTATATGTTAACCTTTATGGGAACTAAAATTTATCAACAAGGGATTTCATTATTTCATTAATTAATGTGCCACTAGGGAAGCTTTTGGGGAAAAATACTTAAAAACAGAGAAATGCTCCTCTGTGACTTAGGATATAAAGAAGGGGAGACATGTTCATACGTAAATTTCACCCATGGTTTTGTGCTAACTTTCAGTGAGGAAACAATCCTTGTAAAGTTTTTAGAGATGATGGTGAGACATGTTGTGAAGGGATGATGAAACATCAGGAGTAATGCGTGTTTCCTTAATGCTGCTGAAGAGTGAGCTATATTGGTATATGTGATAGTGAGTGTTGCAGGATGAAAACATCAGTAGGAGAATCAGAGCAATAGAATAAAACTAAATGTGTCTAAATGTAAAAAAAAAAAAAAAAAAAAAAGGAAACACTGTTCAAGCCTCTTGGGAGAGATAAGATGTATTGATGGATTTTGAGAACATTAGTGGTCCTGGAGGGAGTTGAGGATGGAGTGGAATCACGAATAGCTAGTGTGGGTTATTAGCTGTTAGTCTAAACCCAGGAAAGCAATCATATGATGTTTTTGTAAATAAAGTGTGATCCTGAAGTAGCATTCGTGGATATCTGTTCCTCTCAGACCAATACCACATAGGTGTATTTGCTTTTTAATTATTAAAAAAAAAAGTTTTACTTTGTGCCTAGGCATTATGGTTTTGTGTTAGAAAGAATGAAAACTGTACTGAAAGAAAGACATTGAGTGTTGTACTCTATTTCCACTTATTGGTAACTTTAAGATAATTTTACTTTTTAATTTTTTATCAAAAAAAATTTTTTTAATTAAGTTTATTTATTTTTGACAGACTAGTGAGAGCATGCACTGGGGAGGGGCAGAGAGAGAGAGGGAGACACAGAATCCGAAGCAGGCTCCAGGCTCCAAGCTGTCAGCACAGAGCCTGATGCGAGGCTCAAACTCATGAACCATGAGATCATGACCTGGGCTGAAGTCGGATGCTTAACCGACTGAGCCACCCAGGTGCCCCAGTTTAAAAAATTTTTTTTAATATTTACTTATATTTAAGAGAGAGAGAGGGGGACAGAGTGCAAATGGGGGAGGGGCAGAGAGAGGGAGACACAGAACCCGAAGCAGGCTCCAGGCTGAGCTGTCAGCACAGAGCCTAATGTGGGGCTTGAACCTGTGAAATGCAAGATAGTAACCTGAACTGAAGTTGGACACTCAACCCACTGAGCCACCCAGGTGCCCCTAATTTTGCTTTTTTAAAAAACATATTTTACTTTTACTAAAGCTGTGAACACATAGAATTATAGCTATCTTTCCATGAATATGTTAGTTGCACATCACATTTTGTCCTGTGAAGCCAAATTAGCAAATAAGCTAGATCATGATGCCTGTTGGGCACTTACATTTGTTGGATGAAATGCTGATCACCGCAGTTGTCATATTTATTTTAAATCAATTTGATTTGCAAAGTCAGTCAAAGTTTTTTTATTATTTTTAGAGGGATAGAGAAAGAGCCTGCACGGGCCACTGTGCAGGGGAAGGGCAGAGGGGGAGAGAGAATCTCAAGCAGGTTCCATGCTTAGCACTGAGCCCAACATGGGGCTCTATCCCATGGCCCGGGGATCATGACCTGAGCTGAAATCAAGAGTCAGATGCTCAACAGACTGAGCCACCCAGGTGCCCCCACAGTTGTCATATTTCCATCCTTTAGTGGTAGGATTCATTTAAACATTTTTTAGATATAACCAAGAGTAATACGTAACCAATTCTGGTAAATATAAGGGGTTTCTGGTCTAAGACTGTGTGATGTAGTGATACGGAGATGAACCATACATGGTCCTATAAAAAAAATCCAAGAGGTAATAATACTTGAGTGAAGTCATAAGAGAAAAGATAGTCTGAAAAAGTTATGATTTACATAATTTATTTTCCTAATGTTTGGTTCAGAATCTTAAAAATACTAAAACCAGAGGTGTCTCAACTTAGAAATGGTAGGACTTAGAGAAGTCCTTTTAGACTAAGTAAAAGGAAATTCCCTGCCATTTTACATAGCTGCCAGTGAATTTATAGAACTTGTTGCTTTAAGAGGTAGTACAGCTAAAAATATAAGCATACTAAAAACGGTTTCAGTTTAAGGGAACTTAGTGTGGTGAGTTCAGCCATATTCTCAGGAAACATTCAATTTTGGTGACATAACATCCTAAATATGTGCTGTTTCCACCCTTACATCCTAATATAATGATTATTACTTACCTTTCTCATGAGAAGATGAACTTTTCTGATTGCGGTGGGTCAGTGCCTGTACCTAATGTAAGTAGGTGTTAAATACATGTTTCTTGAGTAGAAGAATGAATCACATGAGTTGGATTGACAGTAGGTCGGGACAGTGTTCATTTCTTATGTGTTTTAGAATTATAGCTAAAGATAATAGGAATAATGCAGGAAGAAAAACCTTTTGAAAGGTTTTCCCCAAATGTTGACTGGAAAAAAGCTAAACTTATTCACTTAAAGCTTCCGTTTTCTTTCTGTATATGAATGTAGGATACACTAAAAGAATGGAAAAATATCCACTCTATATTTAAAACATACACTCTACATTAGGTTTTCATGTAATAGCTGATATTATTATAAGCTGTTACTACCTTTGTCTCAAAGACTCCTTCCCTTTTCCTTGATTTAAAGGATACTTTGTATAATTTGTAATTTAAAAATTAAACCCAAGGGATTTATGATTAAACACTCAGCTTTTATAAATGGCAAATAGTCTAAAACACTACAGGTGTCACACGTATTTAATTTATAACACAAATGTAAAAATGTATGGGAATGAAACAAAGTCTGGTTTTAATTCCATGAATTCCTATCCATTTTTTTTCCTTTTATTCATGACATTTTATTGGGTCATGGAATTTACTACTTCAGTTTAGATTTCTACCAAGATGACAAATCCTGTTCAATGACAGACCCCCTGATTTTTATCCAAAGTGTTCACCTCAGTGCATCTGTTTATGATACTTGGATGAAGAATTTGTTTTCTTGTTGATTGATTTATGACTAGGTGTGGCCTGATCTTGTGACTTAAGAAAATTTAATCACAAGTTCTTAAAACAAACAAACAAACAAACAAAAAGCCATAAAAGCTTCGTTTGGCATTTGAGCATCTAAGGCCCTTTTTAAATTAATTCCAGAGGTACATGAAACACAGGGGGTCTTTTTCACATACTTTGTTACTTTAACGAAGATTAAAAACTTTTCGGGGCACCTGGGTGGCTTGGTCGGTTAAGCGTCCGACTTCGGCTCCGGTCATGATCTCACGGTCCGTGGGTTCAAGCCCCGCATCGGGCTCTGTGCTGACAGCTTGGAGCCTGGAGCCTGTTTCAGATTCTGTGTCTCCCTCTCTCTGTGACCCTCCCCCACTCATGCTCTGTCTCTCTCTGTCTCAAAAATAAATAAACGTTAAAAAAAATTAAAAAATAAATAAATAAAAAAAATAAAAACTTTTCAAGTATCTCTTTTTTCAGGTGTTATGGGTATTTCCTGATAGAAGATCGCTGGTTCCTAAGCCATCCTTCCAACTCTTGAGTTTATTTCATTCTTCTATTTCTTAAAGAGTAAAGCAAGACCAACTACAGGTGGATTGTTTTAAAGAAGGCAGTGGCTGCCAAAATAAAAAAAAATCAGGTTATTGCTAGATACATTATTTCCCTTGAGGAAAGGGAAGCTAACACTTGAAATACATCAAGGAATCGTTAACGATTTCTTTGTAAAGGCATGGTTAAGTTGTATTTGAAAAATAGGAAATTTTTTTTTTTTAATTTTTTTTTCAACGTTTTTTATTTATTTTTGGGACAGAGAGAGACAGAGCATGAACGAGGGAGGGGCAGAGAGAGAGGGAGACACAGAATCGGAAACAGGCTCCAGGCTCCGAGCCATCAGCCCAGAGCCTGACGCGGGGCTCGAACTCGCGGACCGCGAGATCGTGACCTGGCTGAAGTCGGACGCTCAACCGACTGCGCCACCCAGGCGCCCCTGAAAAATAGGAAATTTATATGGGACCTTGTCTCTCTTTTTTCTCTCTTCCCATTCTTAAGCCATTCCTCAGAAAAAAAAAATTCAAAAAATTTTCACCATTCAGATATGGGAAATAAGCCTGCTCTATTTAAAAACCGATAAGAGGGGCGCCTGGGTGGCGCAGTCGGTTAAGCGTCCGACTTCAGCCAGGTCACGATCTCGCGGTCCGTTCGAGCCCCGCGTCAGACTCTGGGCTGATGGCTCAGAGCCTGGAGCCTGTTTCCGATTCTGTGTCTCCCTCTCTCTCTGCCCCTCCCGTTCATGCTCTGTCTCTCTCTGTCCCAAAAATAAATAAACGTTGAAAAAAAAAATTAAAAAAAAAACTGATAAGAATGGGAATGATTTTTTTTCTATAATTATGTATTCCAACAAATATATTTTTTTAAAGCATTTAGATGTTGTGTTTGACCAGGAAGATAGTATAAATGCCATTTAGCATTTTTAGGAACTTCTTAATGCATGAACAAACACATTCTTGAACTTTCATCCAATCAAATGGTTTTAGATTTGTTTCCTAGGTAAACAAGAGTTTAAACTTGTGGCTCTCAAACTCTAGGAGGCACCAGAAACACCTGGAGTGCTTGTCGAGCACTGAATACCAAGCTCCACCCTCAGAGTGGGAAAGGACCTAAAAATTTGTGTTTCTAGCAAGTTCCCCAGTGCTGCTGATGCTTCTGGTCCCCACACTTTGAGAACCACGGCTTAGGCTATTTAGTTAATTAGTGGTTATTAACCACGTTTCTTCCCTCATGCACCTGAAAGGTATATATAACATTAACAGCTTCAGTCTAAGAATCAAGGCATTAGGGTGGGGGTAGGCAGTGTGCTGGGGTGTGCCAGGAATTGATGTCTTCACAAGGTGGGTGTAGTTTGAGAAAGGCCTTCATGTGAATGGATGTTTTCTCTCTTACCCTGTTTCCCACCTTGAAGCTTTTTTCTCTCCTCCGCACTCATTAGAGTGTCTTGGTGTATATAGTAGGGGATAGGGATAATGTTTTCTCCTGGCAGACTATATAGAGAATAGAGTTTCCAGGGAGGAATCTTCAGTGCTTCTCAAGGAGTTACGGAGAGAACAAAGTGGTTATGTTGCAGCATAACTGAGATGCTGAGCCTATGACAAAAATTCTTTCTGGTAATAATTGTATTTTTCTCTTTTGTTTCAAGTATTTTGTGTTATATCTGTTGATCCAGATAAAGATATGGGTCTGAGTAGTGTTTCTGGTTAGAGTGTCTTTGTATATTTCCCTTGCTGGGCAACTTAGCCCTTACTTAAATATCCAAGGGCATTTTGTGAATGTGTATATTTAATTCCCAAAACAATCCCATGGGGTATCTCCACTGTACCGAAGAGGAAATCGAGACTCAGAGCTGTTAAGCAATTTCTGGGATCACACAGTAAGTATAATGTGAGTGAGTCAGCAAGCTCTATTAGGTTGTATGAACTTGGGTAAGCGCCGTAACCTCTATAACATGTAGTTTCCTCATCTGTAGGATGGGGATGATATTAACCGCTACCTACTGAGGTCAATTTGAAGTGCTCAAATGAGTTACTATGAAGAGTTTTGAACAGTGCATGGCACATAGTGCTCAGTAAATGCCATCTCTTGGTTGGCTAACTCCTACTAACTCCTCAGTTCTGGGGTTGTCCTAACTTTGTGCCAGGTAATCTTCCTCTTATATACTATAGTCTCTTATCCATAATTTGGAGATCCAAAATGCTTTGAAAACTGCAGTGTTTCTTTGTTTTGTTTTTTCATAAATTGTTTAGTGGCAAAATTTTATGTGAGTTGGACTCATTTTGTGCCACAACATGGCCTGAACATGAAACTTGCTAGTCTATTTTTCCCCCCTAGTTGTGAGTGTGCTTATTTTTTTTTTAATTTTTAAAAATGTTTTATTTATTTTTTGAGAGCGAGAGACAGAGACAGAGCATGAGCGGGTTGGGGCAGAGAGAGAGGGAGAGGGAGACACAGAATCTGAAGCAGGCTCCTGGCTCTGAGCTGTCAGTGCATAGCCAGACATGGGGCTCAAACTCACAAACTGTGAGATCATGACCTGAGCTGAAGTTGTACACTTAACCATCAGAGCCACCCAGGCGCCCCGTGAATGTGTGTGTTTTGTTGCAGAAATACTCCTTGATTATCTGGGGTGCTGCCTCAGAGTCCCATTGGTATGTTATGCAGTATATGGACACACCTTTTTAAAATCTGAAAACTTCCAAATCTGAAACACCTGGTGCTTCAGCTTAGGGTAATGGGTTACGGACCCATGTAAGCATGCGCATAAATGTCTTTTTCCTGCTTAACTGTGAACTGGGGAACTGTCCTACTCATGTGTACTCATTGTACATGATAGGCATTCAGTAAACGTTTGGTGAAAGAAGGAGCTGTGCCACAACATACCGTTAGGTGAAGGAAAACAGACTGAAGAGTGGCATCTTATTTTCTGGAACATAGACAAAACAGACCGCCTTCAGTTCTCAAGAGGTGGAATTTTTTACTTTGGGGGCACTTAATCGTGATGAGAAATTTGCTAGCAAAAAAACAAAGCAAAACAAAACCTTGATGCCCGTGCTACAGTTTCAGCAGCTCTAACGTTAGCTCTCACTTCAGTTTTTCTGTTGTATCCATCCATTTGCCCCATGCAGCTCCAGGTTTTTGGCTAACTTCTTGTAAAAGCCACATGGAAAGATCTGTATTTGGAATACTTGGGGTGGATAGGCAAGTATGTTTTGTTGTTGTTGTTGTTTATTTTGAGAGAGCGAGGGGCAGAGAGAGGGAGAGACAGAATCCCAAACGGGCTCCGCACTGTCAATGCAGAGGTTGAAGCAGGGCTTGAACTCATGAACCACAAGATCATGACCTGAGCCAAATCAAGAGTGGTCCGCTTACCCAACTAAGCCACCCAGGTGCCCTGCAAGTGTGTTTTTAAATTCCATGGTAAGAATGATCATAAAAGCTTTGAATACCTTACCTAATTGATTATGGGCTTAGGGTTGGGTTTTGTTGTTGTAGTTGTTTTTTAGCTTTACAAAGTATAGGAATTATAAAGACTACAAAGAGAAAAGTAGAACATTAGAGAATTATAATAGCAGCCTTGAATTTTTCTAACGAATAGACATAGTAAGCAAAAGTATTTTTATGCTTAAATTTAAGTACAATTTAAAATATTCTTTCATGCCTTATGAGCTTTCATGTTTAGTATGAAAAATATTAGTAGCTAAAAAATACTCCTATTTCCTTGTCTCATAGAGATGAAGATGGTTGTTCACCAGTGTAGCAATATAATTGTACAGGCTACATAATGCCTTGCTTTAGTAAAAATTCTGTGAACATTTTAAGAAGTGGAGAGGGAAGGTTGTTTGAATTATACAACTGTATTTTTTTCGATTTATTTAATAAATTGGCTTGGATACAGTGACTCATTGGTATTTTTTGAGTATGTGTAACTGGCACAGCTGAACTTTTAAAAAGATAACCAATATGCTGCTTTCTTCTCAACATACAATGCTTTCACTATATAATAATTTCAATTGTGTTAAATGAATCCGTTGTTCATGTTGAAAAGAACTTGGTCAAGAAGTTATGGTAACTGAAAGACACTGTGCTTATATTAAACTAATTTCGATTGAATTATTAGTTTAAAATTGCTTTAGTCTGCAGTTTCAGTACTACTTCAGAGATTGTAATGAATAGCTCCAGTGTGACCTAGCGTAAAAAAATCCCCATTGGTGAAATTGAGAATTACATTCTACCCTTCTGATGTTTTTTGTTTGTGTGTTTTGTTCTTGGTGTGTGTGTGTGTTGTGTTGTGTTGTGTTGTTTGTTTGTTTTGTGAAGGAATGTAGTTGGCTCATAGATTATCTCCTATTCCTCTATCTTTCCTTCCTCCCAGGAGGGAAATTTCTTGACCAGTTGGCTAAACATAGACCCTGGGAAACCAAAGTATTGAAGAAGGTGAATGGGGGTGGAAGGAGTCCACAAAAAGACAGAAAAACAATAGTGAGTGAAGTATAAGGAGGATCTAGGAAGTTGGGGTGATGAAAGCCGTAGTAGTAAAGTGCATAAAAAGGGAGTGTCATCAGTCATATTCAGCAGAGAAGTCTAATGAGAAGCCCTTTGAAAAGAGGCAGTGTGGTAGGGTAGTTGAGATCCTGGGTTCCATGCTTGGATTCAGTTCCCAGCGGTGCCTCTAATCTTAATAAGCAAGTTATTTAACCTGTCTGAGCCTCAGTTTATCTTTGGCTTTAAAAAAAAAAAAAAAAATTAGGTAAGGTCTATGCCCCATATGGGGCTCAAACTCATGACCCTGATCAAGAGTCACACACTTTTATGACTGAGCCAGCCACGTGCCCCTCTTTTTGTCTTTATGTCATTCCACTTATACTATGGTTGCCATTGGACTTGAGGTATGTTAAAAGATAAACTGAGGCATATTAAATATTTTAAGACTTTTTTAAAATTTTTTTTTCTTTTTCAACGTTTTTATTTATTTTTGGAACAGAGAGAGACAGAGCATGAACGGGGGAGGGGCAGAGAGAGAGGGAGACACAGAATCGGAAACAGGCTCCAGGCTCCGAGCCATCAGCCCAGAGCCTGACGTGGGGCTTGAACTCACGGACCGTGAGATTGTGACCTGGCTGAAGTCGGACGCTCAACTGACTGTGCCACCCAGGCGCCCCTTAAGACTTTTTTAAAGCAAAAATCGATTTAGTTTGGGCAGTGGTAGGGCAAGATTTTTATAGAGCTGGAAGCAAAACAAGAAAATTATTTGAATAGTTGATTAGCTTCTGTGGTTTCCCTCTTTGGAAGGCCTAGTTGGCTGCGATTGGTTGTCCTTAGGTTTTGACTTAACCTTGACAATTACAGGCTTAGTTTTGGTTTGCTTACATAGTATTCTACTGTATCAGAACCACCTCAGTCTAATAGCCTCCTTGTTTAATTAGTGCAAGAGTTCTATTAACTATAAAATATTTATTGTGGATCCATGTGTGACTTACTTTTATATATTTAAATTTGGTTGCTTATTGATAAACATAAATACCTGTAAAGCAAATACCCAAATCAGGAATTCAAAAATTAACAATCACTTGTAACTGCTGTACTTGTGTGCTTCTCCCTTGTACTGTTTTATCATTACCTTGAAAAACTTTTATTACATATGTATGCATTCCTAAACAATGTATTTCTTAGTTTTAGTTTTTGAGTTTTATAAAAAGTATAATGCTGGCATGTGTCTTCTGGAACTTGCTTCCCCCTACCCCCATGATATTGTTCAGATTAATCTATATTGTATACAACTGTAGTTCATTTGTTTTCATTGCAATAGAATTCAACATAAAAACACTATAATTGTCCATTCTCCTGTTGGTTGGCATTAGTGTTTTAGTTTATTGCTATTACCAGTAGTACTGTATGAACCCAACTCTTGAGCAACATGAGCACATGTACTTGAGTTTCTTTTAGGGCTTCTATACCCAGAAGTGGAATTAAATCTTTTTTTTTTTTTTTTTTTTTCCTTTAAGTAAACTCCATACCCAGTGTGGGGCTCGAACTCACCACTCCAGATCAGGAGTGGCGTATTCTACCAACTGAGCTAGCCAGGTGCCCTCAGAAATGGAATGGTCAGATTGAAAGATAGACATCACCTTTGCTAGATATTGGCCAAATTGCTTCCTGAGAGTTTTCCCACCTGAATTGAGTTAGCATTTTCCCCCAACCTTGCCAATTCTGGGTTGAGATAAAATTTTATCAATTTGATAGATACGAAATAGTTTTTTATATGCATTGCCCTGATTACTGAGGTTGAATATCTTTTCATTTGTATATTGGCTTCCACAGTTTTTCCTGTTGTGATTTGCTGATTCGTATCTTTGTACATTTTTCAATTGGATCATTGATCTTTTGTTCTTAGTTTGGAGAATTGCCTTTAAACTCCAGATGCTAATCCTTTATCTTAATTTTAGCTTGTAATTATCTTTTCCCTATCTGTGGCTTGGTTCCCCCTCTCCTCCTGCCCCCCTCCTCCGTAGACGAGAAACTCTTCTCATCATGAATACACTGTCCTTACACAACAGAAGATGCTAACCCTTCTAGCTGACCTTTTCTCCTCTTCTCAGCCTTCTTGTATGCATGGATCATTGTAAGAATTATGGTCAACAGTTGTGTTGTGGGTAGTGGTGGTGTGCCGCAGACCGTTGGGCTATTCAGTAAGCCTTGAGGTTGATTCTGCTCTCATATGTTAGAAGCTTTAAAAAACAGCATAGAGGCGCCTGGGTGGCTTAGTCGGTTACGCGTCAGACTTTGGCTCACGTCGTGATCTCACGGTTCAGTTCGTGAGTCTGAGCCTCACATCGGGCTCTGGCTCTGTGGTGACACTGCGGAGTCTGTCTGTCTCTCTCTCTCTACCTCTCCCCTACTCTATCTCCAAAAAGAAAATGTAGCATAATTGTTGTCTCTGCCTTCAGCTTTGGAGCTGTTCACTACATCTGAGTCCTCAGAAGTCCTACTCGGTTTTCTGTTAGGCACATGACCAGCGTAGATGAAAACCTTAATTTCTGTCTATAATCACTTCCATTTTTTGGTCATTAATTCATGTAAGGTCTGATCAGTGAAAGAGTATGTTTTGGTTTACTTCTCAGGTTGGATTCTTGATTACTTTAAACTTTAAGGAAGATTTGGAGTTAATTTATGTGGCAGTTGGCCTGGCCATCCCAGTGGAGAATTTTAGTGGTGTGTGACTGTTTTATTTTACTGGTTTTCTTTCCTCTGCCATTACTTTTCATATCCCCTTCCCCCAACCCTCAGGTTGAATTCACAATTAAAAAAAAAATTTTGCCATTTCCTTGATTTGTTATTAACTGTGGCTGTAAAGTAACTGCAGGAGTGCCAGCAAGTGGTTGGATGACTGTTGTTATAGTCAAATATGTGCCCTTGAAGACTTACTTGGCTTTAGATCTATAGTTTGAGGGAGCTACTTACTAAATTGTACCTGATGCAACAGTATTGTTCTCAAGAATTCAGAACTTTTATAGCCATAATCAATACACAGACCGACCACTTAGGTTGTCCTTTAGCCTTTCAAAACATAATGTAGTAGGATTTGGGGGTGTCTTATTGATTCATTTTTAACCCCAGTCAGCCTCTAGGCTTGTATGGAAGTAGTTTATAATCTAGTTTATGCTAGATCTTCCCTTTATTGGTATTCTCAGGAATCCAGCAATTGTCATGTGAGAAGAAAAGATCAACAGAAAGCTTGTGTAATCAAAATAATCCTTTCTCCTTAGTGACAGAACTAATAAGTTGGCTTTAAAGAGTGAAAAATTATGGGGCACCTGGGTGGCTCAGTGGTTAGGCGTCCCACTTCGGCTCAGGTGGTGGGTTCAAGCCTGCCCCTCCCCCGCTCGCACTGTCTCTGTGTCTGTCTCTGTCTCTCTCTCTCAAAAATAAATAAAAATGTTAAAAAAAACAAAGAGTGAAAAATTAGTTCCTCCTTTTAGCAGCAGATGTGCAAGAGGGGGGAAGGCAACTTGAACATTTCTTTTTAGGCATCCAGAAAAAATTTATGGTCTTCTCTGTAGGGGAGGAAGAATAATTTTCCCTTTACCCTTCTGAGTTCTTGACCGAGACCCCCTGCAGTAAAAGATAAATGAGAAAAACAAGTTTGTGAACACGTATTTCTCTGGTATACGAGGGAGATTCCCAGGGAAAAACTCCCTTAGATAGCCCAAGGCACCAGCTTAAATACCATCTTCAGCTAACGACCAAAGAAAGTGTACCAAGAGTACCGGTGGAGTGGATGGGGAGGGGCCGAATCCTGGAGGTTATCAGGAAAAGCAAGGGTAAACAAGGGTAAGATTTGTTGTGCAGATTTAAGCTGGTATGTTCTCCGTTGGTTAAGATTTTCTGGTGATAGAGTCCTCTTTTTCTTCCTAGTAGGAGAGGGAGACACCCTTACAAATGGAAATTTTCTTTATAAATGTACATTTCCATTTCAGAGGGGTGACTTCTCTTTTGTTTTCAGTTTCTCCTTAGTTTGCTGTTTCTGAGAATAATCCTATGCCACATCCTTAGGCCATATTTGGGGTGGCATATTCTGCTAGCTTTCATTTGGTACAAACATCACAAGGACTCTGATTTTGCCTCTTAGAAACCTTTCCAACACAGTCCCTTGCCTTATAACTGCCCCTGCCTTTTCCATGATGACTGCTTAATCTTACCTGAAGTTGGCTGGGCATGAGTGAGGCTGGAGAATTTATATTTCCTGTGAAGAAATGGGGTTATGTATAGGCAGCTCTCTTTGAGAGTTCATAATGAAGGACAGGAAGAGGAGTATGAGTGATAGTGAAATGTCAATCAAGGTGTTTTGTCTTTCTCTCCTCCCTCCCTCCCCCCCCCTTTTTTTAAGGGAGAGACTTGGGCATGTTTAACCCTGATAGAAAGGATCCAATTGAAAGTGAAAGGTTACCCACAGGTGGCAGTTTGCTAGGTAAAAGTGAGGAATTACAACTTTACAATAAACTAAGCTGTTAACGCCTAAATATACTGACTAATCTTAGCTTTCATTAAGTTCATTCTGATATAATATGAAGTCTGCAGTGTTACCTGGAAGTATTCCTGCCAGACACATTGAACTTGAGTATCATCTAGCATGTAGCTCTAACTTCCAGTCGATTGGCAGGATAGAGGATAGAGAAACAAGTTACACAATAACATAAGGAAGTAAACAGAATGTGAGTCACTCCAGTAAGTATTCTAGGGGAAAAAAAGAAAGCAGGTGGTGGATACTTTTAGATGGGAGAGACTTGAGACGTAGCCAAATGTACTACATAGTCCTTAGTTGGATCCTGTTTTGAATAAATCAGATGTAAGATAGTGGTGGAATAATTGGGGAGATTTGAAAGGACTAGATATTAGCTCCTAATTAATTACTATTAATTTTGGTAGATTGATTAAAGTTATTATGGTTAAATAGAAAACTGTCCTAATATTTTTGGAGATATATGCTGACGTATTTCAGAGTGAAATGTCTTGATGTTTGTACTACTTCAGCAAAAATAAGGTAAATATAACAATATTAGCAACTTGTAAATCACGTGGTGGGTATTATGGGTGTCCATTATAACTAATATCTTTACCTTTTTCTGTGTTTAAAAATCATCCTAAAAGACTAAGACAACGGAGGAAAAATGAGAGCATGAATATTCTAGAAGAGATCATCAGAAGTGTAACATTACTGAAAAGATGATAGATAGGATTTAAATCATAGGTGGAAGAATTGGACCAAATGACCGAAAAGTCAATTGCTCTGTCTTAATAGAGGGGAAAGAGAATGTGATGAGTCAGTTATGTTCGTGTGGTTTTATATATTTAGTAGTAGAAAATTGAAAGAGTTCATGTCTGATGGCTTCTGCTTTCTCTGTGATGTAGAAGGCAGTCATCTGCAAGAGGGGGTATGAAAGGTCAAAAGCTTAAAGAGTTCAAAGGAACTGAAATAGTTGATAGTAAGAGTGGAAGTGATAAAAAGCTGCATAGGCTGTTGGGTGGTTTTGAGGGCCCATTTGAGATGGGTAAAATGAATTTGTAGTGTCACTAATATGCCGTTTGACTTTTTCGATCAATGTTTGGCCACTTCAGTACTGGCTGAAAGAAAGTAGGTAGTTGGGTTTATGAAGGTTGTGATTTTTGTCTGTTGAGTATGACAGAATAAAAGGGTGGGGAAACTAGGGTGCTAGCAAGATTGTTGATCAATGCTGGATCTGGAACCTAATCCGTATAAGGAGGAAAATGCAGTTTGCAAGTAGCAGATGAATAAGCTCTGGGGGTCTAATGCACAGCCTAGTGACTACAGTCAACTGCACTGTGTCATATACTTCAAAGTTGCTAAGAGTCTCGATCTCACATGTTGTCTTTACAAAGAAAAGATGGTAATTGTGTGATAGGGTAGTTAACTCCTTGGTAATCATATTGCAATGTAGAAATCACATTCTTTAAAACTTCTACAGTAACTACATAATATTATATGTCAATATATCTCAAGAGGTACCACAAACTCACTGTGTTTCACACTGGACTCCTTATCTCTCTTATGAACTTCTCCTTCGAGGAGTCAAGGACTTGAAAGTGTCTGGGATTTTAAGTACTTGCAGGACGGTCAGTTAGCCTATTCCTGTTTCATGGATGCTAGCTGACCACAGAGACTCCTTGGTCAGAGACCAAGGACCACCTTACTCACAGCACAGCAAGTAGCATATCCTGGTGTTGGTTTGTGTTAATTTCCCCATGCTCTTCAGTTTCTATGAGGTTAACACAGGTGGGGGTAGATGGATGCCACACATACAGTGAGTGGGGTTTGTGTCACAGCCCAGAAACACTGAGCTTGCGGAATTGACTGATTTTACAGTTAGGTGGAAGCAAGCCTGCTGTGTCTTGGGGTTGAGGAGACATTGTGTCATCCCTCAAGGTTGCTCGCCCCGAATACATCCCTGAGAAATGGCCCAATTGAAAGTGACTAGGGCCTTACATTTTGGCTCACCCAGGAGAAATGTGTAGGGACGTCCAGGGACCATGGCCTCTCCCAAAAGTAACCCATCCACAGAGTGGTGGTGATGAGGGAACTGCTTTTTGTCATTCCTGTTCATGGTACCTCCATCCTTTTGGACACCCAGGCTAGAAAATCTCATTCATTTGGTACATACCATAGTGTGTTCTGAGTAGCCCTTGCCACATGCTACTAGCCTTGTTACCTGAAACTGGATTTGCCTCTTGATGAATGTTGAGCCAAAACACACAACCAAAGAACAGGAAAAGGAAGGGTTTTACTTGTCATAAGTAAAGGAGAATACCTTTGTTTGTTTCTTCCCCAAAGCAGTGTCTCCCTGACTGACAAAATTGAGGACATTTTAAGCTGAGGGTGAGTACATATTCATGAAGGGGTTTAGGCAATGGGAAATACAGCATGGAGTTGGGGCAAATGTCATCTTAAGGTAACTAGGTCCAGGTCAAAGTCACAAGGAATGGTAGTGCTGACCTCTGCTTCTATCAGTTCTCTGGCTCCAGTTGGACTGATATCTAAGTGCTCAAAGGGGTGTAGATCTTGCAAAGTTAACTCTAGAATGTGGGTCGGGTCACCTGGCCTGATAGTGGCTGTTCTCACATTCTTTCCTGAGATGTCTGGGGGCCTCAAATGACTTTTTAAGAAAGCTATGTCTGTTGGTCTTTTTCTGGGGACCCCTAACTCTTTGTGTTTACAGTTGGAGATAAGCTCTTCTGTAAAGGGTCATTTGTGTGTGGGTGGCTTTGGGTGGAAAGGCAGTAGTGAGTGGGTAAAAAGTGGCTTTGAATACCCTGTAACTAATGAGATCTGTTAGAGCTCCTTGGTACTCCTTTTGAGTACATTAGCAACTCAGTAAGCAAGATTTACACCAATTTTACTTGCTTAGGAGTTTCTGGAACTCAGGAAATGAAGAAGCATCAGAACCAGAGTTTTTAGGATTTGGGGGCCAGTGATATCTTCGGTATGATCCAGCACGGGCAGTTAAGGTTGTGAATTTAAAGAATCTGTGAATGCTACTTACCTTCAGTTAGGCAGAATGATATTCCAGATTGGCTGTAATCCAGTCAGTCTGGTAGTCTCTGAGGAACATACTAAATTATTAAACAGTAGGATTTTGTCATGAAATGGTTAAGACTTACAAAGAAAGTTACCCAAATTTGCTGAAAATTTAGATAATGGAGAAGTATATTACAAAAGTAAATTGGAAATGGAATATTAGAAGGATGTCAGCTCTTCTCAAATGTATTTACAGTTTAATGCTATTCCAGTCAATCCCAATAGATTACTTTGTTAGTTTGACAAAATAAACTGAAAATTAACCCTGAAAAATAAACAGATACTTATACTACAGTTGAAGTGAATGAAGGGTAGACACCAGAAACAAATTTTCTCTTATGGGAGAGTCTCTCTTATGGGAGTTTGGGGTTGGGATAGTCTTTTGGGGCTCTAATTTTGACCTGAGGAAACACAAACTGGATCTTGCGCTTGGAGAAACAGAAAAAAGTTATTTTGTAGAAAGAAGAAAAACAAAAATATGAAGAGAAAAACAGGACAGGTAGAGAAATAATACTATCAGTTTTCAGCTTCTAGTTTTGTGCTGAGGTAGTAATATTCTTGCCTTGTGGTTCTGTGATTCATCCTAAATACTTAGCTTAATAAATAAAGGAAAATTTTTTCTATTTCAACTTAATTTACCGGAGGAGTGTCTTGCGTGCTAGGGATGTAGACAAAAAATAAAGCGAACAAGGTTCCTGCCTCAAAGGAGCTTTCATTCTACCACGAGGAAATGGACGACAAATAAGCAAATACATGCAGGGTGGCAGCGTTAAGTGATGTTATAGGATAAGGCGCGTACATATGTGCTGTCAGTAAAGATCCCTCTGAGGGGGTAACGTTTGAACAAAAATCCAAGAGCAAGCAATGAAAATACCAGGAATAAGAGCATTTCAGACCCAGGAAAGAGCAAATATAAAGACACTGAGGCTGGGGCCCCTGGGTGGCTCAGTTGGTTAAGTGTCTGACGTCGGCTCAGATCATGGTCTCATGGTTCATGAGTTGGAGCCCCACATCAGGCTCTTTCCTTACAGTGCAGAGCCTGCTTTGGATAGTCTGTCTCCCTCTCTCTCTGCCCTCCACCCCCCTACCTCAAAAACAAACTTAAACAAAAAGCAAAAAACACTGAGGCCAGATCCTAGTTAGTGTGTTCAAAGGACGTCAAGAAATCTTCAGAGTGGCTGGAGCAGAGTGAGGGGATGGTGTGATTGATAAGGTCAGAGGGATGTGTGTGAGAGGTTGTCTAGAGCTTTGTAGGTTAAGGTAGAGAGTTAGGTTTTCCTCAGAATGGGAATGGAAAAACCATTATAAGACTTAAAGCAGAAGAGAGACTTGTGGGTTTTTCTTTTTTTAAGTTTATTTTGATTTTTTAAAAAGTTTGTTTTGAGAGAGAATGGGGGAGGGGCAGAGAGAAGAGGATCCCAGGCAGGCTCTGCACTCTCAGAGCCTGATGTGGGGCTTGAACTCACAAACCATGAGATTATAACCTGAGCCGAAGTTGGATGCTTAACCTGCTGAGCCACCCAGGCACCCCGGGAGACTTGTGTTTTAAAGGATCACTTGGGGGGCACCTGGGTGGCTCAGGCAGTTAAGCGTCTGACTTCGGCTCAGGTCATGATCTCATGGTTCGTGAGTTCGAGCCTCTCATCTGGCTCTGTGCTGACAGTTCGGAGCCTGGAGCCTGTTTTGGATTCTGTGTCTCCTATCTCTGCCCCTCCCCCACTTGTGCTCTGTCTCTCAAAAATAAATAAATGTAAAAAAAAAAGAAAAAAAGGATCACTTGGTTGCTGTATTTAGAATAGATTGGGAAGTGGTCATCCACAGTAGAAAGGAGACCAAGTTAGATGGTGGTGGCTTAGACTGAGGTAGTCAAGGTGGAGGTAATCAGAGTTGGTCAGATCCTAAATATTCTTTTCTGAAGGAAGAACTGGCATGCTTTGCTGATGGATTACATATAGGGTGTGAAAGAAACAGAAGTTAAGGATGGCTCCCAGGTTTTTGGCTGAAACAGTTGGAAGGACTGAACTTTCATTCATGGAGACAGGGAAGACCTGGGGTAGAGTGGGGTTCAGCTTTGAAGTATGAACTTTGAGGTGCTGATTAGACATGTATGTGGGGATAACTATTGGTGCCCTCTGACGTATTGTAAAGTACTTCTTACTGGTCTGTATTCTAGTACTAATGATCTGTAATTTAGTCTTTTTATTTTTATTTTTATAATTACCTTTTTTTTTTTTAAGTTATTTATTTTGGGAGAGAGTATGCATGCTCTAGCAGGGGAGGGGGAGAGAGAAAGGGAGAGAGAGAATCCCAAGAGGCTCTGTGCTAACAGTTCTATCCCAGGAACCCCTGAGATCATGACCTGAGCTGAAATCAAGAGTCTGAGCTTAACCAACTGAGCCACCCAGGCACCCCTGAAAGTAGATTAATATGTAAATGGACAACTAAATCAGTCTCTGTCACTGTTTTTGTTTTGTTTTGACAGTTGCTTTCACTTCTTAATTTCTGAGGTAAACAAGTTAAAGGATGAGTGAACTGGAACAGTTGAGGCAGGAAGCTGAACAACTTCGGAATCAGATCCAGGTAAGAACAAAGTTTCTCGTTTTAAAATTTTAACACTTTTATTCAGTACCAGCAATGAATAAAATTTGTTCATTATTTCATCAGTCTACATATATTAAATCTATAAGGCTTGAAATGGTCAATTTGTTTTTATCCTACCTCTGAAGTATTCTATAAAAATTATTCCTGAAAAATATCTCTGTGGACCTATGGCCTCTGTGTCCCTAAGAAGTTAATATTATATATGGAATTCCTGCTGAAAGTCAAACATCATTTTCTTCTTAGTTACATACCTGGAATTGTAGTTTAATTTTTGATGCAATACGATGAGGCAGGTATTATCACATTGCAATTGTAATACACTAGAAAAATAGGAAACTCTAAAACATTACAGAAAAACATTAAAAATTATTAGTGGCATAATAAAGACGTGTCTGTCATCTTTCACTCTTGGAAATCAACTCAAAACAGCAAAGATCTTAATAAAGTTCTATCTTAAAACAAAATTAAAAGACACTTAGGAATTCACACCAAGAGTCAAACGGAGTGATGCATCAGGGTGTGAGAAGCCTCCAGAAAAAGGGTTTCTGCAAAGTGGGGAGCACTCCTCAGCAACAACACCAGTAATCCTCTTGGGAACAGTGGAAACAGATGTTTCCTGGACAGAGGAGTATCAAGGAGCAGAGATAAACGATGGCGTGTCTATATTCCTTCATGTTTAGGAAGCCTCTTAGTGAGCAGGGTGGAGGAAAGAGACTGAGCTGTAGCCTGGCGCTGCCTACTTTTTGCAGGGAAAGCAAAGGCTGAAACAGATACGAATGAAGAACTTCAGCGCGAAGTGAGGAGAATCCCTAATAACTTGGAACACTGCTGACTGCTCACCTCCACCCTGCTGCCCCTGCTCTGAACCTTTTGCAATGGCTGTTTCAGAAGAAGTCTTCTGGTTTGAAAGTGAAGAGTAAGAAGAAAGGAACAAGCACAGGATCTATAGAAGGATATTAACAAGAGAAGAGAGGAAAGGAGCAGGAAAAACAGGGGTGGCTGAAGAACATGCGCCAAGAAAACATTGTTTCTGATTGGATTGAAATTATAACCAAATGTTACTGCCAGGAATTCAAGGAAGTGAATTTGGATGTGAATAAGAACTCTTGAGTTTGATAGTGTAGATGTTTGAATAAAGCTGTCCAAACAAAGAAGGGATGTATTTTGCCTGTGATGATGAACGAAGGCTTCATAGAATAATCTGTAAATTAGATGATGTTGCCAACACCAGAATGAATTCTCAGTGATCTCTACTTGGTATCACTTGCTCCACATGCTGAACAGGACTAACTCCTTGGCTAAGTACATGGTCACATGACCAACTATGTCATTTAAAAAATTCTATTCTCTGTATATGAACTTGGCTTTTTTTTTTTTTTTTAATTTTTATTAAATGTAAGGGAGATCGTATGGTATTTGTTTTTTGTCAGATTTGTTTCACTTAGCATAATGCCGACAGGGTCTACTCATGTAGTTGGAAATGGCAAGATCTCTCTCTGTCTCTCTCCCTCTCTCTTTTAAGTAAGCTTCAGTCCCAGTGCAGAGCCCGACACAGGGCTTGAACTCCTGACCCTGAGACCAAGAGTCGGATGCTTCACTGATTGAGCGCCCCAGGCGCCCAAGATTTTTTTTTTAATGGCTGAATACTATTCCTGTGCATATGTACATACATTTTCTTTATTTACTCTTTTATTGATGGACACTTAACGTTGTTTCCATGTCCTAGCTATGTAAATAGTGCTGCAATGAACATGGGTGTGCATATATCTTTCTGAGTTAGTATTTTTGTTCTGATAAATACCAGAAGTTGAATTGCTGGATCATATGGTAATTTTATTTTTAATTTTGTTGAGGAACCTCCCTATTGTTTTCCATAGTGGCTGCACCAATTCACATTCCCATCAGCTGTGCACAAGGGTTCCCTTTTCTCCATATCCTTGCCAATGCTTGTTATTTCTTGTCTTTTTGATACTTGCCATTCTAACAGGTGTGAGGCAATATTTCATGGGGGTTTTGATTTGCATTTCCATGATGATTAGTTATGTTGAACACCTTTTTGTGTGTCTTTTGGCCATCTTGTAGGTCTTCTCTGGAAAAATGTCTATCCAGGTCAGCTGCCCTTTTTTTTTTTTTTTTTTTTTAAATCATTTATTGTCAAGTTGGCTAACATCCGTGTATAGTATACAGTGTGCTCTTGGCTTCCGGGAGTAGATTCCCATGATTCATCGCTTACATACAACACCCAGTGCTCGTCCCAACAAGTGCCCTCCTCGATGTCCATAACCCATTTTCCCCTCTTCTCTGTTCATCCCCCATTACCTTCAGTTTGTTCTGTTTAAGAGTCTCTTATAGTTTGCCTCCCTCGCTGTTTGAAGCTATTTTTTCCCCTTCCCATTCCCCATGGTCTTCTGTTAAGTTTCTCAAATTCCACATATGAGTGAAAACCTATAATATTTGTGTTTCTCTTATTTTACTTGGCATAATACCCTCCAGTTCCATCCACGTTGTAGTGAATCTCTGCCCATTTTTTGATCAGATTGTGTTTTTTCTGGTGTTGAGTTATATCAATTCTTTATATAGTTTGGACATTAACCCCTTATGGGACAGATCATTTGCAGATATCTTCTCTTATTTAGTAGGTTGCCTTACTGTTTTGTTGATGGTTTCTTTTACTGTGCAAAAGCTTTTTATTTTAGTGTAGTTACAATAGTTTATTTTGCTTTTGTTTCCCTTGCCTGAGGAGACCTATTCAAAAATATGTTGCTAAGGTTTTGTGTTTGAGAGAGAGAGAGAGAGAGAGAGAGAGAGAGAGCGCGAGCACGAGGCGGGGAGGGGAAGAGACAGGGAGACACAGAATCTGAAGCAGGCCCCAGGCTCTGAGCTGTCAGCACACAGCCAAACATGGGGCTCAGACTCCCCACAAGACCATGACCTGAGCCAAAGTTGAGTGCTTAACCAACTGAACCACCCAGGCACCCCTGGTTATTCTTTTGTTTTGTTTTGTTTTTTAAGGTGTTTTATGTTTTATGGTTTCAGGTCTCACGTTTAGGTCTTTACTCCATTTTGAGTTTATTTTTGTTTGTGGTGTAAAGTGGTCCAGTTTCATTCTTTTGCATGTAAATGTCCAGTTTTCCTAACTCCATTTATTTAAGGAGTGTCACCCCCCTCCCCCATTGCATCCTTTGTCATAGACTAATTGGCCGTATAAACATACATTTATTTCAGGGCTCTGTCCTGTTCTGTTGATCTGTGTGTCTATTGTTGTGTCAGTACCATACTGTTTTGATTACTGTGGCTTAGTAGTATGGTTTGAAATCTGGAATTGTGATACCTCCAGCTTTGTTCTTTCTCAGATTGGCTATTCAGCTTTGGCTATTCAGGGTCATTTGTGGTTCCATACGGATTTTAGGATAATTTGTTGTGGTTCTGTGAAAAATGCTATTAGTGTTTGCCTGGGGATTGCATTGCATTGAACCTGTAGATCGCTTTGGGTAGTATGGACATTTTAAATAATAGTATTCTTTCAATCATGGGCGTGGTATATTTTTCCATTTTTTTTTAAATTGGATTGTTTTGCTTTTGAGTTGTCCAGGTTCTTTGTTTTGTATCTTAACCCCTTATCAGATACAGGATATACAAATATTCTCTCCCTTCCAGTAGGTTGCTTTTTCATTTTATTGATGGTTTCCTTTGCTGTGCAGAAGCTTTTTGGTTTGATATAGACCCACTTGTTTATTTTGCTTTTGTTGTCATTGCTTTGGGTGTCCAATCCAAAAAATCATCACCAAGACAGATGTCAAGGAGCTTACCACCTATGTTTTCTTCTAGGGCTTTTATGGTTTCAGGTATTCAAGGGTTTAATCGTCTTGAATTTATTTTTGTGTATGGTGTAAGATAGTGGTACAGTTTCATTCTTCTGCTTGGGGCTCTCCAGTTTTTCCAACACTATTGAAGAGACCATCTTTCGTTGTCATAAATTGACCACATATGCATGGGTATATTCCTGGTTTCTCTGTTCTATCGATCCATATGTTCATTTTTATGCCAATACCATACTGTTTGGTTACTGTGGCTTTGTAATGTAATTTGAAATAAGAGAGCATGATGCCTCCAGTTTTGTTCTTTTGTCTCAAATTTTCTTTGAAACCACAAAAGACCCTAAATAGCCATACAGATTTTAGGATTATTTGTATTTTTGTGGAAAATGTATTTTGTGGAATTTTGATAGGGATTGCATTGCATCTATAGCTTGTTTTGAGTAGTATGGGCATTTTAACAATATTCCTTCAATCCACTAGAATAGAATGGCTTTCCATTGATTTGTGTCTTTAGTTTCTTTCATTTTTTCTATTTTCAATACACAGGTCTTTCACCTCCTTGGTTAAATTTATCCCTAGGTATTTTATTCCTTTTGATGCAGTTGTAAGTGGGATTGTTCCCTTGATATCTTTCTGACAGTTAATTATATGTGTATAGGAACACAATAGATTCTTGTATGTTTTGTATGTGTTGCAGCTTTACTGAATTTATTTCTAACGGTTTATTAGTAAAGTCTTTAGGGTTTCCTATATATAATATATCATCTGCAGAGAGTGACAGCTTTATTTCTTCCTTTCCAATTTGGATGCCTTTATTTCCTTTTTCTTGCCTAATTGCTCCGGCAAGGATTTCCAGTAACATTAAAGTGGGAAGTGTGGGCATCCTTGTCTTGTTCCTGATGTCAGAGGAAAAGCTTTCAGCTTTTCATTGTTGAGTATGATGTTATCAGCTTGTCCTTTATGACCTTTATTATGTTGAGGTACATTTCCTTTATACCCACCTTTGTTGAGGGTTTTTATCATAAATGGATGCTGCATTTTGTCAAATGCCTTTTCTTCATCTACTGTGATGATCATACAGGTTTTATCTTTCATTTTGTTAATGTACTATGTCACATTGATTTGTGGATGTTGAGCCATCCTTGCATCCCTGATATAAGTCCGACTTGATTATGGTGTGTGATTGCTTTAATGTATTGTTGAATTTGGTTTGCTAATATTTTATTGAGGTTTTACATCTGTGTTCATCAGAGATAGTGACCTGTAATTTTCTTGTGGTGTCCTTGTCTGGAATGATTGGCCAGGCACACGGTCACATGTTGATCTCACTGAATCCTCATAGCAACCCTGTGAGGTAGATGGTGTTGCTTTGTTTTACAGCTGAGGAAACTGATCCTCAGTGAGATTAAATAACTTGCCAAGGTAACATAACTGCTCGTCCAGATTTTTTGAAGTCCAGATTCAGGATTCAGTTCAGGTATATTTTGGTGCCAGAGCCTGTGCCCCAACACCACTGCTACACTGCCTCCCAGCTCTGCAGTCTGTACCAACATCCTGCTCTACATCCTGTGTTGTAGCCATATATTTCTGGTGGCCAGTTTCTGAACGTGCATTGCTCTTTCCCAGTTTATCGCTCTTTTACAAGTTGTTTCCTTTGCCTAGAATTATGCTATCTTTGCTCCAGTTTTGCTCCTATGACTCCAGTTCATTGAGTCCCCATCATCTGAAAAGACTCACCAGAGTCCTCCAGTTGGATTTATTCTCCCATTTATTGGAAGGCCTCATGGCATGGTAGAAAGTGCGTGGGTTCACATTTTAATTATTCTGTGGCCTTGAGCAAGTTTAACTTCTTTGATGCTTGGTAGCTTTGCTGTAAAGCAAAGATTGGTGGAGACGATTAAATGGAATGACATGGAAAGAACTTACTAATAAGTGGGAAGGCCTTACTCCTGTAGCACTTTGGACTTGTGTTATAGGGCTGATCACAGCTGGCCTTGTTTTATATAGCTCCTTGTGCACATTTGCCTCTGCTACTTGTACTTGGTTGGAGAATTCTGTGCTTTAATCCCCTTTATATCTCACCAGCCTCCCAAACACAATTGCATGGGTGCAGGTGCTCACTGAATCATCTCCTGTGATTTCAAGTAACCACATGTATGTAAAGTGACAAAATCATGACATGTTATATTTAAAGACCTTCCCTCTTTCTTTCCCCCTCACTTCTAGAAATATTAGCTAACAGTATACTTAAGTATGGTATAAACACATGACACAATAGAAATGTATGCAATTTTATGCAATATGATTCATTTTAAATTAAAAACCGATTAAAAAACAGAAAAACAGATTTTCCTTTGTTACTTGGAGTGGGAAATATATCGCTTTTCTCTTGTACAAAGATGTCTTGTATTATGGTAGACAATATGAATTTCAGCCTTTATTTGGAGTAATTTTATATTCAGTTTTATAATGGATAAGTGTTCATAAGAGTAAGTTCTCTGAATGTGAATAGAGTCTTCGCGTGATTGGCAAGTAACTGTTATTTGTAGTATGCTTATATTCCAACATTTTGATTTTTACTGATTTGCACTATTTAGTAATTTTCATGTGCAGTTTAATTGTGCTGTTAATATTACAAGCCCTGTAGGAGGGCCAGGATTTTTGTTTTGTCTGCTGCTGTAACTGTGGTGCCCAGAATAGTACCTGACACAATGTTCAATGGATTTTTTTTTTTTTTTTTTTTACTGAATGACTGAATTAAGAAAGACAACCTAAGCAAGGATTTTCATAAAGCTTAAAATCAGAGAACCCTGTTTTTAGAATATAGTCTTGGACTCTACCATTTTTGGAACATGGCTCAGGCCATCACTATCCTTTCTGGAAATTCTTTTCATTGTCGGAAAATGGACTAAATTATTCCTTGCCAAATGAAGTTTCTCAGCCCACAATTTGACTACGAATGAGAGAATCAAATCATGTGTTTGTGTAACTGCTTAAGAACATCCTTACATAGAGATATTCTAAGTGTTATAAATAGGTTGAAAGGGCAGCTAAAAGGATCCTGTGTTCCATCTGGTCTTTGCTGCAAGCAGAGGCAGGCATTTTCCCCTTGGCTGACTGGAACGAGTTGTCCATTTGGGGCATTTATTCAGCAAATACCATGTGCTGCCTCTTTGCACAGGAGTCGACTAAGCTCAGTAGGGAAAAGCAGTTGAAAGAGGATACTACCCTAATTTTTGAGAGGAAAAAACAGTTTCAAGTCTAGTAGGAAGAATTGTGCTTCTGATTTTCCCATGTATATGAATCCTCTAAATTTGTTGGGAAACTCCTTTGAAAACATTTTGTTGCTTAGTAAATGTTATTTTGTCATATTGATTCCTGTTTCACCATCTTCTTTTTGATAATTTCCTTCAGATTTAAGGTCATTTTGAAATGCTATCATATAATGCTTAAGCATAAACATCTGCTTACATAGAAGGGCCTTGCTATTAATATAAAAATATAGATGTGACTCAGTATCAGCTGTTCCTTATTAACATAAATTATTTTCTTGATGTATCCTATCTTCATATTGGAGCTAAAATATTTTATTCCTAATTGCAAGTATGCTGTATATAGATACTAAGCATTTTAAAGATGTGTTGTAGACATTAAAAAATACTTCTGAAATGACCTGGGTTATGCTATAAATATCCTTCCCATCACCTCAACTTCTAAATGCCAGAACAAACCAAAAGGGAACCCTGAACCTTTTTGCTGAAGCTTAGTAATAAATATAACTCAGGATACTATGGGCTTATTAAACCAACCTAGTTCATTTTTACTCATGGGGATACAATTTAAAATCTTTTAATCATAAACCAAAAGTATATTTGCACAATGGAATAGAATTGAGAGTCCTTAAATGAACCCATTTATCTAGGGCCGATTGATTTTCAACGAGGATAACAAGGCCATTTGAGAGAGAAAGAATAGTCTTTCCAACAGATGGTGCTGGAACAACTGGGTATCCACATGCAGAAGAATGAATTTGGACTACTACCTCAAACCATTTACAAAAATTAACTGAAAATGGTACCTAAATATAAACGCTAAAAGTATAAAATTCTTAGAACTAAGTATAGCTGTCAATCTTTGTGACCTTGGATTAGGCAATAGTTTAAATTTTAATGTTTTTGTTATTTATTTTGAGACAGCGAGCGTGCATGAGTGGAGGAGGGGCAGAGAGGGAGACACAGAATCTGAAGCAGGCTCCAGGCTTTGAGCTGTCAGCACAGAGCCTGATGCAGGGCTTGAACTCACAAACCATGAGGTCATGACCTGAGCCAAAGTCAGACGTTTAACCAACTGAGACACCCAGGTGCCCCTGGCAGCAGTTGAATATGACACTGAAAGCCTAAGCAACGGAAGAAATCAATAAATCAGACTTCATCAAAATGAAAAACTTGTATGTAAGGACAGTAATGAAGAAAATGAAAAGACAGTCTACAGAATGTGAGAATAATTTATAGTATAGAATACTATATTCTGTAGAATAGTTGCAAATCCTATATCTGATAAAGGTCTAGTACCCAGAATGTATATAAAGAACTCCTACAACTCAACAATAACATAATTGAAAAATGGGCAAAGGGGGGATGCCTGGGTGGCTCAGTCAGTTAAACGTCTGACTTCGGCTCAGGTCATGATCTCGCGGTTTGTGGGTTTGAGCCCCGTGTCGGGCTCTGTGCTGACAGCTCGGAGCCTAGAGCCTGCTTCATATTCTGTGTCTCCCTCTCTCTCTGCCTCTCCCCTGCTCATGCTCTGACTCTGTCTTTCAATAATAAATAAACGTTAAAAAAATTAAAAAAAAAATGGGCAAAGGATTTGAATAGACATTTGTCCAAAGATCTACAAATGGCCAATGAGCATATGTGCAGATGCTCACCATTACTAATCATTAGGGAAATGCAAATAAAAACTATAGTAAGATACTACTACTTCACAACCATGAAAATGTCTATAATAATAAAGAGAACAGTATTGGTGAGGATGTGAAGAAATTGGAAAGCTCCTAATACATTCCTGGTTGGAATGTAAAATGGTACAGCTGCTGTGATAAAAACAATTTGACATTTGGTTAAAAAATTAGAGTTAGCGTATCACCTGCCATTCCTAGGTATATACCCAGAAGAATTGAAAACGTGTACACACAACTTGTATGTGAATGTCCACAGCATCGTTATTCATTAAAAACCAAAAAATGGAAACGTAAATGTCCATCAGTTAATGGATAAACAGTGGGATAAATCCATACAGTGGAATATTACTCAGCCATAAAAAGAAATTAAGTACTGATGCACCACAATATGGAGGTACCCTGAAAACCTACATTAAGTGAAAGAAGCCAGACAAAAGGTCATATTCTAGGATTCCATTTATACGAAATGTCCAGAATAGGCAGTCCATAGAGATAGAAAGTAAACTAGTGATTATCAAGGGATGAGGGAATTGGGAAGCACGGGTTTTTTTTGTTTGTTTTAATGATAAATGTTCTGGAATTGATGGTGGCAGTTGCACAGCATTGTGAATGTACTGACCACTGAATTTTAAGTAAAGATCATGTGGTACAGTAAAAGGTATATTTGTAAGTCTACATTTTCAATGAAAAATAGCATTTTAAATCCTATTCAGAGATTTCTATGTTTAAATGTATTATAATCATCTTTCAGGATGCCAGGAAAGCATGTAATGATGCAACACTTATTCAGGTAAAGTTATTTTTTTTCTTCATTTTAGTAATTCACATGAAATAGCTTAACACTGATACAAATGACATGTAGATGGTATTTGTGAGTATTTAATTGAAAAAATGAGATCTCTATTTAAAAACACTTTGTAATTTGTCAGATGCTGTATATATGCTATTTAAAGCATACTTGTTAAAATAGAAGACTGTGGAAAAATAAATAGTATAAAAACATGTAGATTCATATGTATGTTTTAGGTTAGCTTCTGACTCGTTTTGATATGCCCTGATTAACTTTTTTTTTTTTTTTTTTTTTACATAAACTCTTAGGAAGGTTTCATTAGCTTAACTAATACTGATAATTTTTATTAAGGAAATGTATGCTAAAGCTTGCTTTCCTATAGACAGTTAAAATTATACATGTTTCATTTGATCATTTGATTTTTATTTGTTGCTGTTTTTTTTACTAAAGTTGGGAGGTATGTCTATTCTTTTTAAAAGTTGATAGTCTGTAGTAGATATTCTCACTGGAAGGTGTGTCAATAGGATAATTTCAAATCATACTTTTTCTTCAATTTACTGATCCTATATCTATAATGACTCTGGAATTATTTAAACTACCTTCAGTTGCTATCAGTTTGTTTTATGTCTTATGCTTATTGTTTCTACCTTATTTTCTGAGCTACATCTAAGGTAGAGAATAACATTCTTGGTGCTTTCTAAAGATCACATCAAATATGGATTCCGTGGGTCGAATACAGATGCGAACGAGACGTACGCTGAGGGGTCACCTAGCTAAAATCTATGCGATGCATTGGGGATACGATTCAAGGTTTGTACCTGGCATCATCCAACTATTGGAATTATTTTCATTAAGATTCCTCATTTGCATTTTCTTTGTTTTAAAACAAGCAATATTATGAGGTGTTTATAGAAAATGCTTCAAATATGAACATTTGGCTTTTACTAAAAATCATTCATTGACACTTTAAATGTTTTGAAGCCTTTAATATGGAAAATAAGTTTACCTCTGAAAAGTCTCCTTTATCAGATGATCCATGTAAAATGGTTAGGATTTCTTTTCTTTGCAGTGTATTATTATTACTGTTTTTCTTAATGTGCCAAAGGCAGCTTCACTGTATATTGATCTTAATTTCAGTTAATAGGCAATATTTGAATATTATTGCTATGTACAAGTTACTGTATATTGCTATAATTACTACCTAAAAATCACAAAAGATGGAATTACATAATACAAGTACACTCATACATCTTCTGTTTCCCTAGCCCCAGTATGCAAGTGCATGTGTATGTGTGCACACATACATGGCTGCTGTCTGGTTTGCATTGGATGGTTGGTCATAGACTTACAGAATAACTACAATTGCAGATCGGCCTGCTGTCATAGTGGTTGACTTGTTTCTTTGATTTGATCAATCTCATTGGGAAAAGTCCCAACTAAAAAATTATTTTCTTAAGTTTACTTATTTTGAGAGAGCATGCGTGAGCAGAGGAGGGGCAGAGAGAGAGGGAGAGAGCGAATCCCAAGCAGGCTCCATGCTGTTAGTGCGAGCCTGATGCAGGGCTGGATCTCACAAACCATGGGATCATGACCTGAGCTGAAATCAAGAGTTAGGCGCTTAGCTAACTGAGCCACCCAGGTGCCCCAAGAAATTATTTTTTAATAGAAGCTGCACATTTATGCTTTCCCAGGAGAAACTAAAAAGGTTGTGCCTACTTCAGGTGTCTTCCTGTTTCTTGGCATATCTCAGTGTAAATGGGATACTTGGGTACAGTATTATATTTATTATTATTTTTTTAATGTTTTTATTTTTGAGACAGAGACAGAGCATGAGCAGGGGAGGGGCAGAGAGAGAGGGAGACACAAAATCCGAAGCAGGCTCCGGGATCTGAGCTGCCAGCACAGAGCCCGATGTGGGGCTCGAACCCACGGACTGTGAGATCATGACCCAAGCTGAAGTCAGACACCCAACTGACTGAGCCACCCAGGCGCCCCTGGGTACAGTATTATAGAAATGTGCCTCCTATGGGGTGACTGGATGACTCAGTTGGTTAAACAATCGCCTCTCAATTCCAGCCCAGGTCGTGATCTCAGAGTCGTGAGATCAAGCCGCACATCAGGCTCTGGGCTCTGTGCTGAGTGTGGAGCCTGCTTAAGATTCTCTGTGTTGTATCTCTGTCACTCTGTCACTCTCTCTACAAAAAAAAAAAAAAAAAAAAAAATTGCCTCCTAGGAGGGGGAAAAATAAATAATGGACAGGTGGCATAAAGTTAGGCCGAATGTTTTACTGTTTTTCTTAAAGAAGTTTAAGATAAAAAAAAAAAGTTTGCCCATTGCTGCAGCGAACTTTTCACTCAAAATATAATCACTTGAAATAATTACTTGAATAAATTACTTTCCTCAGAATTTCTCAAGACTATTACTCTTCATAGAAAAACATCAAGGAACCTGTCTTTAGCAGTTCATCACTTAATAGTTCTTCTCACCACGATGCTGATGATGCCAATTGATTTTTTTTTTTTTAAGTTTATTTAGAGAGAGAGAAAAATGAGAATGAATCCCAAGCAGGTTCCCTGCTGTCAGTGCAGAGCCTGATGCAGGGCTCAATGTCATAAACCATGAGATCATGACCAGAGCTGAAATCAAGAGTTGGATGCTTAACCTTCTGAGCCACCCAGGTGCTCCAGATGCCAATTGATTTTTACAGAATCTATTTCTGGTTCTGTCTTGCGTCCTAAAGTTAGATCTTCCCTTTCATAAAGAATTTGCTGCAGTTGCTACATAAAATCCTGCTAATGTTATATACCTGTGGGGAAGGAGGGATCTGGGTGGGTTGGTGACAGGGATAGGAAGGTGACTTTTTGTCACTGGATTTTTTTTTTTGTATCTTTTAAATTTTATACCATAGTGACAAATTTCCAAAGGAAAACAAGAAGTTCAATAACTAATAGTTACTTAGAGTTCTTATTTAGCCAGCAAACAAAGCCTTCTGCAGTTGAAGCCCAGTCTGCTTTTCTTACCTGTTATACCCATTTCTCACACATTCTCTGCAACTGGAAAATTCACAGTTCTTGAAACACTGTATTTTTCTACCTTTTGTCATTGAACATAGCCTCCTCACAGAATATAGACTTTTCTCTGCCTTTAGCTCTCAGAATTCCATTTTTCATCGTGCATTTTTAGCAAGACTACTTGATTAACTCAACCAGCACTTATTTGGCCCTCTTCTGTTTTTCTGTGGCGTTGATTATATACCACCCCTCTGACAATTTTCACTTAATTTATTGTGAACATGTGTAAGTATCTTCTTCTCTGCTAGATGCTAGAGACCTCAAGGGCAGGTGGCATATCCTGCACCACACCTGTAATTCTGTGTTGCATTCACAGGCTCTCAGTTGAGATTTTTATATGAAGTGAAATATGGTTGTTAGGCTTATATCTACTCTGTTGTCTTTAAAGTCTGTAAATAATCAGTAAGCTAATATCTTCAGAATCTTGAATAGGAACTAGAATGTTGCAATAAAAAAGTTGAATCATTAAAAAAAGTTTAATCGTAACCAGAGACATTTTTAAAATGTTTAAATTTTACTCAATTGTATTTATTGAAAACTTTGGCATGCAGAATAAATTTGACAGGATATTTTCTGGTATCAAGTTTTTAACTAGAAAAATTGTATTTTTCTTTTCTGAAGTGTTCTACATTAATGCAGTGCATGACTAAACTATTTTTTTCTTCTAAGTGTCAAATTATTTTTGTGTTTGTTCCTATAGGTTACTCGTCAGTGCTTCTCAAGATGGAAAATTAATTATTTGGGATAGCTATACAACAAATAAGGTAGGATTTCTTAAGAGAGTGATTAAATAACCTTTTATTTGGCGTGGTGTCCAACAGTTTTTGCCTTTATTTGTTACTTCAGACTTTAATTTCCTTCAAAGATAAGTTTATTTTCTCTATTTTAATCTAGTTCCTCTCTTTGGGCTTAGAGCCCTTTTATGTTCCCAAGGACAACCGCAGGAATATTGTTCAGTGTGTTTTACTTGAGTCTCTTATTTTGTATTTGAATATTAGAAAAGAATGTGCATCAGTTTTAAATATGTGATTTTTTAATTTTATTTCTTAAGTTTTATTTATTTCAGTAATTTCTACACCCACTGTGGGGCTCGAATTCATGACCTCGAGATCAAAAGTTGGATGCTCTTAAAAAATAAATAAGTAGGGGCGCCTGGGTGGCTCAGTCAGTTGGGCGTCCTACTTCGGCTTAGGTCACGATCTCGCGGTCCACGAGTTCGAGCCCCGCGTCGGGCTCTGGGCTGATGGCTCAGAGCCTGGAGCCTGCTTCCGATTCTGTGTCTCCCTCTCTCTCTCTGCCCCTCCCCCGTTCATGCTGTGTCTCTCTCTGTCTCAAAAATAAATAAAAGTTAAAAAAAAATTAAAAAAAAAAAGTAAATAATAGTTATATGCTCTTCTGACTTAGCCAGACAGGTGCCCCTGTAAATGATTTTTTTTTTTTTTTAATTCCCATTTCCTAATGTGGCAATGACCCTGAGATTTTTGTTTCTAGTTGTGGGTGTGCCAGAATGCTACTGTGAACCCTTTCTTTGGTACTCTAGACATTGATTTTTGTTTCTGGAGTGCTCAGAAGATGCAGTAGATTAGAGGTGGATTACATCTTTTAGATTACAGCTTCTTCCCATCTTTTGGCAGACCCAGGGGGTCTTGCTGTTTTGTCCATTGGAAGGAATCCTTGATGAAAAAGTGTGGAGTGGTAGGGGAAAAGCTTCAGGAAAACTTACATCAAATACCTGTTAGATTCTATATATACTTATATCACTATTTTTACTAAAGTTTTAAAAGTACAGTTTTGTGAAACAGCTTCAGTCTGGTTGAGATTTTAAAGCTGGCAAGACAGATTTGTAACAGTTTTTCTATATTAATCAACCCATCCAGCATGTCTTTCAACTGTATTTTCCTAGAACAAAAATAGAGTTTTAAAGATATTTTAGATTTAAGTAAGAACATAATAGTAATAATACAATGTGTTGATTCTCTGGACTATTTAGCCTTGCTATTCCCATATACACTAAATTTTGCCACCTACTTGGAAATAATTGGTATTGGGTAACAAGGCACCAGAATAGTGTGGGCAGATCAGTGCAAACTATTACCATTTTTTGAATTTGAGCACAGAGTATATATCCTATTATTAGAAGGACATACTGCCATCTTTTCATGGAAGAACCATTTTAATTGCTTCTGAGACTTGTGTCGTTCAGTGCTATAATGGAGGAAATTCTTCTTTTGAGTGTTATTGCCAAAACAAAGAATTTTATTCTTTAACATTTTGCATTTAAAATTTTGAATGGGTAGATTGATATTGAAACATCCTGTGTCCTTGCTTCTTTTAAAATAATAATTTTTTAATGTTAATTAATTGAGAGAGAGACAGAGAGAGAGAGAGAGAGAGTGTGTGTGTGCATGCGATTAGGGGAGGGTCAGAGAGAGAGAATCCCAAGCAGGCTCCGTGCTGTCAGTGCAGACCCCACCACAGGGCTCTAGCTCATGAACCGTGCGATCATGACCTGAGCCGAAATCAATAGTTGGACCCTTAGTGACTGAGCCACCCAGGTACCCCAAGAGAATTTCTGATGAGAACACTTAAATCTGAATGAATTGAGGTTAATACAGAAAAAAATCGGTATTTTAGTATGTATTAGTATTTTTCATTGTTCACTTAAACCATTGCATTTTTAATTCAGTTTATTTTTATTTATTTATTTATTTTAGAGCAGGCGTTGAGTGGGGGAGGTACAAAGGGAGAGTGAGAGAGAATCTCAGGCTCCATGCTCAGCATGGAACCAGATGTAGGGCTTGATTCCATGATGCTGAGGTCATGGCCTGAGCCGAAATCAAGAGCCAGATGCTTAACCATGCTAAGCCACCCAGGTGCCCCTCGGCTTATTTTTAGATGCATTTAATTTTTAGTAATATTTGCTTCATTGTAAATAGGTTTGAAAAGTGGAGTGTTTTTGTAATCTTGGTAACAGTTTTTGTGTGTTATATTTGTTGTACAGATGCACGCTATTCCTCTGAGGTCCTCCTGGGTGATGACCTGTGCCTATGCACCCTCTGGTAATTATGTTGCATGTGGAGGACTGGACAACATCTGCTCTATATATAACTTAAAAACCAGAGAGGGAAACGTGAGAGTGAGCCGAGAGTTACCAGGTCACACAGGTGAGCTTCACTAAGTAGTGTCCTTTCCTTCCAAGTAGGAGGACTCCTAAAGAATGAACCAAACCAATCAAGGGGAATGAGTGACAGATTGTGCTTGGCTGCTGAAGGTTGAGTGTCAGTCAAGTGAGAGTAGAAATTACTATGAATCAGGAACACACATACTTTATACTTATACAAGTGATGACCATAACTTTAATAAAAACATAAAAAGAAAGCAAAATAATTTTGTTTTCTCTACAACCATCTAACAATGATGGGATTTTGGCATCTGTACTTAGTTATGTAACTGGAAGTATGTATTAGATACACCATGTAAAACACTTAAAAATGTGATAATGCATTGCCTTATTTGCCAATATGTACACCCTAGTGTGTATACAGTAGTGTATAGCATTTGCTTAGTGGTGTTAATAAGGAATTTATTTCCACTTACCAGGTTTCTGCCTCTCTGAATCCTTGACCGTGTTTTTTTACAAAAATCTCTAATGTCATTTTTCTGCCATTTCCATATTTGAAATACTGGTGAATTCTGAGCATTCACAAGACCCACACTCCCCCCCCCCCCCCCCCATGAAGCCTTCCCTGAGGTGGGTCTAATTTCTCACAGTATTGTTGAAGGATTTCCCTATGTACTCAGCCCAGTCTGTCATAGATGATAGATATTTGTGTAAAGGAATCTCTCAGGTAATTCTACTAGACAGAAGGGATTCTTGCCTTAATTATAATTCTCAGAGTGTCCAATAAGATGCCATTGACATAGTAAATATCAGAGCTTTTGATACAATTTAGTTGCAGACAGTATAGAACTTGAAGTAACTAAAAGTAGAACTACAGATTATACTAACACTTGTTGCCCGTGTATTGATTTAAAAAAATCTATAGTATTACTATTTCACATGGTAATTGAGTTCATGAACCACATCCAACCTAAAACGTGTTGCTTTCATGCTTGTAGGCTACTTGTCCTGCTGTCGATTTTTAGATGACAGCCAAATTGTCACAAGTTCAGGAGATACAACTTGGTAAGTGTGGCCCACAAGAATACTGATTTGGGGGTTGAGGGTGGTAGTAGGAACTACTTATAAGAATTATAAGTCTTACATAAGTCTTATATCTTATAAGAACAAGATATAATTGTCATTATTATAATTTATTTTTGATTATAGTGCTTTGTGGGACATCGAAACTGCCCAGCAGACTACCACATTCACTGGGCATTCTGGAGATGTGATGAGTCTTTCTCTGAGTCCTGACATGAGGACTTTTGTTTCTGGTGCTTGTGATGCCTCTTCAAAATTATGGGATATTCGAGATGGAATGTGTAGACAGTCTTTCACTGGACATGTGTCAGATATTAATGCTGTCAGTGTAAGTAAATAGAATTTCTAAGGAAAATTTATTGTGCATTTAAACTGTTGAAGTCTACAACATGATTTTAACAACAGAAACTCCAAACGGGTAATCACAAGTAGTTTAAGCTCAAATAAGTACCCAGTGCATATGAGAATGAACTAGTCATATATAGTTACAATTATTCTATGTATGTCAGATGCCAAACTGTATAGATGTGACTAGGATTTCCAAAAGTACTATGATTGCAATTTATAAAAAATTTTTCTTTCTTTTTTAAGAGTGAGAGAGCAAGCCAGGGAGGGGCAGAGGAGAGGGAAACAGAATCTGAAGCAGGTTCTGCACTATCAGTGCAAAACCTGATGTGGGGCTCGAACTCACAAACCGTTGAGATCGTGACCTGAGCTGAAGTTGGATGCTTAAGTGACTGAGCAAAGCAAGTGCCCCTCAGGAGTAGAATTTAGTGATTCATTAGTTACATACAATACCCAGTGTGCATCATAACAAGCACCCTCCTTAATTCCCATCACCCATTTAGCTCATCCCTCAACCCACCTACCTTCCAGCTACCTCAGTTTGTTCTCTATAGTTAAGAGTCTCTTATGGTTTGCTTCCCTCTCTTTTTTTTATTTCATTTTTCCTTTTCTTCCCCTCTGTTCATCTATTTTGTCTGTTTTTTTAAATGTTTATTTATTTTTGAGAGAGACAGAGTGTGAGCAGGGAAGGGCAGAAAGAAAGGGAGACACAGAATCTGAAGCAGGCTTCAGGCTCTGAGCTGTCAGCACAGAGCCCAATGCAGGGCTTGAACTCGTGAACCACAGGATCATGACCTGAGCTGAAGTCAGATGCTTAACTGACTGAGCCACCCAGGTGCCTCCATCTATTTTGTTTCTTAAATTTGACATATGAGTGAAATCATCTGGTATTTGTCTTTCTCTGACTTATTTTGCTTAGCATAATACACTCTAGTTCCACTATGTCATTGCAAATGGTAAGATTTCATTATTTATTTTTTAATGTTTATATGTTTATTTAGAGCACATGTGCACAACTGGGGAAGGGGCAGAGAGAAAGAGAGAGGGAGGGAGGGAGAAAGAGCAAGAGCACAAACTGGGGCTGTATTTCCATGAACCATGAGATCATGACCTGAGCTGCAATAAAGAAATCGAGGGTCGGACACTTAACTGACCCAGCTACCCTGGCATCCCAAGATTTCATTCTTTTTGATGGCTGAGTAATAACAACACTCCCATTTCCCCCTGCAGCCTTTGTGCAGCTGTTGTAATTTTACTTTTATATATTTTAAACTCCACAGTACATTGCTTTTGCTTTGAGGAGCTGATACTCTTTAAGGGACATTTAAAAAATAAAGTCTTTGTTTACTTAGCTACCATTTTCTGTTTTCAGTCTTGTTTATAGATTCAGATTTTCGTCTATTTTCCTTCTTCTTGAAGGGCTTCCTTTAACATTTCTTATAGTGTAAATCTGCTAAAGTCCTTTGGCTTCTGTATGTCTAAAATATTTTTGGGGTGCCTGGCTGGCTCAGTCAGAAGAGCGTGTGACCTGTGAACCCAGGTTTGTGAGTTCGAGTCCCGTGTTGGGTGTGCAGATTAACTTAAAATTGTTAAAAGTTTTTTTTTTGTTATTTTGCCATCATTTTTTAAAGGTATTTTCACTTTTTTTTTCTTTTGATACCATAAAGATGTTATTCCATTGTTTTCCATGTTGGTACTGATATGAAATGTGCTTTCATGCTTATATTTGGTCTCTACGCAGTGTGTCCTTTGTTTTTCTCTGACTGCTTTTAATATTTTCTCTTTTGGTTAAGCAACTTTATTATGATGTATCTTGTGTAATTTTCTTCACTTTTCTTGTGTCTGGATCTGTGGGTTACAATTTTCATCAAAATCGGAAAATTTTCAGCCATCATCATTCAAATATATTTTTCGTCTCCTCTCCTTTGGGGGCTCCAAATACATATATATTAAGACAGTTGAAGTGTTCCCACAGTTCGCTTATGCTGTGTTACTTTTATTTTTCAGCCTTCTTTTTTGCTGTTTTTCACTCTGGATAGTTTGTTGCTAGGTCTTCCAGGTCGCTACTCTTCTGCAGTGTCTAATCTGCCATTAAGCCCATATGGTGTACGTTTTAATCAGACATTGCTTGCATCCTTGTCTGTTAACCTATCATCCATGACATTTTTGGGTTTGTGTCAGCTGAATGATTTTTCTAATTGTGGGTCATAGCTTCTTTTTTGTATGTCTGATTTTCTTTTTTTTAATTTAATTTTTTTTTTTTAATGTTTACTTATTTTTGAGCGTGAGAGAGACAGAGAGTGAGTAGGGGGAGGGGCAGAGAGAGAGAAGGAGACATAGAATCTGAAGCAAGCTCCAGGCTCTGAGCTGTCGGCACAGAGCCCAATGTGGGGCTTGAACTTATGAGACCATGACCTGATCTGAAGTTGGACACTTAACTGACTGAGCCACCCAGGCGCCCCTCCCCTCTTTTTAAATTTCTTTTTAATGTTTATTTTTGAGAGAGACAGAGCATAAGTAGGGGAGGGCATGTCTGATTTTCATTAGATGCCAGCCAGACATTGTAAATTTTACCTTATTGGGTGCTGGATATTTTTTTATGTATATAAATATTGCTTTGTTTTAGGGTATAGTTATTTGGAAATAGTGTGATCCTTTCAGGCCTTTCATTTCAGTTTTGTTAGGTGGGACCAGAGCAGCATTTTGTGTATGCTTAAGTTTGCCCCACCAGTGAGGGAAAACCTCTCTCTTCCCAGTGAATTATGAGGTTTTCCCTCTTGTTACAGTTGGACAAGCATCATTCCTGGCCCTGCGTGGGCATCAGTTTCCTGTTATCTTTATGGGTGTCTCCCCTGCTTGAATAGTTTCCTCACACACCTGTGATCAGTTTTCAGCTGAGTACTTGAGAGGCCCCTCATCATCTCCTGACTTTTCTGTCTACGAAGCATTGTCCTGTCTGGTGCTCTGGCCTGTGTACTCTAGCTGCCTTGGACTCCCTGGATTCCTAGCTCTGTCTCTTCAACTCTGGGACATCAGCAGGCTTCATTTGGGTTCCCCTTCCTGGCACCATGACCTGTAAACTTTCTCCAGGCAGGAAGGGGGGTCAGTTATGGAGTTTACCTCATTTGTGTCTTGTCTCTCAGGGACCACTCTTCTTTGTTGACTCCAGTGTCACTGGAGTTGACAACAGTGATGTCCAGTGTCTTTAGAACCATGTTTCATATATGTTGTCCATTTCAATTGTTTTTTTTTCAGCATAGGGGTAAATGTGATCAGCATTACTCCATTTTGGCTGAAAGCAGAAGTATAGCCAAAAAATAATTTTTTAAGCATAAAGTGAGCTGAAGAAAGAAACCAATTGTGAGGGGCTTGCCAAGTACTTGAAAGTAATTTTAAAAGACCAACATAGACCCATCCTCTTGAATTTAAAATATCAAAACATAAGGACCAAAAAATCCTAGAAATATTCAAAATGAAAAAGTAGATTACCTAGATACAAAAAAAAAAAAAAAAAAAAAAAAAAATCAGGCTAGCCTCACACTTTTCCCTAATAGACAGTGCCTAAAGGCTTCTGAACAATATCCACTGAGTGTTGAGGGAGAAATATTGTGACCCAAGAATTTTAAGTATCAGAGGTCATATTTAATGTAGGGAGAAAAATTCCAGTAAATATGACATAGGATAAGAGATTAAGACCAAATATGAATAACTCAGGGCAATACATGTGTATGGTTGCCACTATTAAAAGATACAGAGTAAGTCAAACTCTGTGTTTACAAGAGCTACATCTAAAACAAAATGGCCCAGGATGGCTAACAGTAAAAATGAAAAAGTGGGCACACCTTAAACTAAAAGAAATGTTAGTAATAGTACTACATTTCTATTAAACAAAATAAAATTGAAACAAAAGTTAAAGAAGTTTTATGTTAATAAGAGATGGTCTGTAGGGAAGCCATAACACTGAAATGCCCGTAAAGCCAAAACCATTAGAAATGAAGGGAGAAATGAACCCAAAACACCATTGTGTAAGAGAGTTTCGTATACAACTTTGAGGTATTGATATCCTAGGTAGTCAAGAAAAAAACCCTAAGGATTAAATAATACTGTTTAATAATGTTGACTGAATACACTTACTTCACTCTGCACCATACGGATAACCATTCACATAGTAGGCCACAAAAGAAAGAATAAATCTGAGGTTGAATAGCTCAGGACTTGGGAAAAAGGAAAAAGAACAGTTCACACCAGGAGGGTGAGAGGAAGGAGCTGGTAAAGAGAAAAGCAGAAATACAGATTGAAGTGAGAGCCTTTACCTGAACCAACAGGCTCTCCATTATCTACCCTCTGCCCCTTACCTGCAGTCCATCCAGCCCTGGAGCAGCTGCACCTGTCACATCTGCAAAGTTCTGAAAGACATTCTTTCCCTTCAGTTTAGTGTAGACTCACTCTGTGGCAGAACCTCACTGGAAGGACAAAGAGCTATTTGTATGTAGTCTCTACTTACCCCACTTAGTCTGACCATGTTGCTCACTCAATACACACTGTTGTGTTTATTTACTACAGTGCACTACTTCAGGACCCAGTGGAATTTTATACACAGCATATTACTTTTCTAAAAATCTGGGAAACAACTGTCCCAAGGTGTTTATATCAGCCTGTTAGGTAGGGCTTGTGGGCCTATGATCACCCATTACCCATGCTGCCTACCTCTTCCTGCGATCTGCCCAGTCCTCACTCTGCCTCAGTCACGCTGGCCTCCTTGTCCCCCACCCCCACATTTCCCCCATGGGGTCTGTCACCTTCACTGCTTCCCCCCTCCCTCAGTCTTCCCAGCAGAAGCCCATTGTTCACCTCTTACGGGGCAAGAGGAGGTGTATTTACTAAGTACTTCTCAGTAAAACCTTCCCTGGACACTCTAAGCTTTTGCCCATGCTCCCTTTCCCTTTTCCTGCTTTATTTTTTTTCTCCTTAGTACTTATCTAACATGCTTGGTTTTTTACTTTTTGTGTTTATAGTATGCTTCACAAGAATATAAGCTCCACGGAGACAGATTTTTGTCTGTTTTGTTGACTTCTGTATATCACCTGACTAGCACTCAGAACAGTCGGTGCTCAATGAATATTTGAATGAACATTTAGAAAATTTCAAAAATAGAAAACTATTAGAAAATTTTAAAATTCAATAATCTAAGACTTTGCTCCCTAAATCTCTAGTAAACTTAAGAGGAAAAAGATAAAAATTGCAGATATACAAAATGAAGATACTATAGTAAAGGTTATATTACTCACAGATAAAAGATTTTGTTTTATTTAAAAATTTTTTTAAAGACTTTGAAAATCTTAAAATATATACTGTATAACTTATGGTCATTCTAGTTTTCCAAAACTGTCTCAATAAGTAAAAACTTGCATAGCTTGATAATTTTCTTTAACAAAAAAATAGCTTTAAAAAAACTTACAGACCCATGTATGTTTTAGGCAAATAATTCATACTTCATTTGAAGGAACAGGAAATTTGAGCACTATTAAAGCTGTTCCTAAACACAGAAAAAGGGTCAAAGTTTTCCAGTTTATTGTGTCAAACTAGCATAACCTTTACACCAAAACACAAGACTGGGTACCCCTTAAAACTAGATAAAACCATCTTAGGAGAGATTATAGCAAATCAAATCCAAAAATGTGTCAAAGTAAGAAGAAAAATGTTAAGTAAAAATTATAAGAATGATTTAATGGGGCGCCTGGGTGGCTCAGTTGGTTAAGCGTCCGACTTCGACTTTGGCTCAGGTCCTGATCTCACAGTCCGTGAGTTTGAGCCCTGTGTCGGGCTCTGTGCTGACCTCTCAGCATGGAGTCTGCTTCAGATTCTGTGTCTCCCTCTCTCTCTGCCCCTCCCCTCCCCTGCTCATGCTCTGTCTCTCTGTGTCTCAAAAATAAATTTAAAAAACATTAAAAAAAATTTTTTTTTAAAAGAATGATTTATTATGGAAATTTTTGTTAATATATTTCCTAATATCAGTTTGTCAGTATTCTGGATACTGAAAACTGGCTGATAAAAAGCAAACACCCATTATTTGTTTTGTTTTTTTTTTAAGTTTATTTATTTATTTTGAAAGAGAAAGTGGGGGAGAGGCAGGCAGAGAGAGAGGGAGAGAGAGAATCCCAGGCAGGTCTGCACTGTTAGAGCAGAGCCCAGTCAGTGCGGGGCTTGATTTCAGGAACCTTGAGACCATGACCTGAGCCAAGGCCAAAGTCTGATGTTTAACCGACTGAGCCACCCAAGGTGCCGCCAAACACCCATTCTTAAAAAACAAAGAATTCAGTACTAGAAAGCTCTTCTCTGCCATTTAAAAACAAACAACCCCCATCACAAAACCCACCTTAAATGAACTGCCAACATCACACACACTTTTGAGTGTATATTAAATCTGCCAGATGCATTTAAATCTATATATTTCCTGTCATTCTAAAGGCTATCTTACCTAAGGGCTAATTTCCTGTAGTTTTGAGAGCAGTTAAAACTAGTTCATTGTATTGGTAGAGTGAGCATATATCATCCAAACTGGGAAATGTGAAATTTTCAGTGTGAAAAAGTGCAGTTATTAATTTTGCCAGGGAGAAGGGCATAAACAGAGACTATCCTGTGCAAAATGGGATGGCTGGTCATCCTGTCTCTTGAACATCAATGTTGGCATGCTGTGGCCCCCAAACACGGAGCCAAAAGGGTCGTCTTGATTGGGTGTTCTCCACTAGGCGTCCTTTAGTGCAGGCCCTATAGCTTCGGTTTTGGTCTGTGGTAGAGAACAGGATTGAATCCATACATGCTGATAAATGTATGCAAATGGCATTGCTGAACTTCCAGCAAAGGAACAACACAGAGGATCTTGCTAGCTGGTAGAATGGAAGGAAGTGGTCAAAACCATTAGCCTCTAGCAGTAAGGGTTTGGTGAAGTGTTTCACATTACTGTTAAAATACAAGTACTTGATTTCTGAGAACCTGTTAACCTGTTAGCACTCCCTTCCTCTACCATCATCTGGGAGTGTGGGGGGTTTTACATTCCATATTCGTGGGGCACCTGACTGGCTTATTTGGAGCATGTGACACTTGATCTTGGGGTTGTGAGTTTGAGCCCCATGTTGGGTATAGAAATTACTTAAAATCTTAAAAATAATAAGGGCCACCTGAGTGGCTCAGTCAGTTAAGCATCAGACTCTTGATTTCAGCTTAGATTGTGATCTCATGGTTTATAAAATAGAGCCCTGTGTTGGGGTCCTCACTGACAGCACAGAGCCTGCTTGTGGTTCCTTCTCTCTCTCTGCCCCTCCACTGCTCGCTCACTCAAAAATAAACATTTAAAAAGTAAATAAAATTCCCTATTACTGAATGAGAAGACTGCATATTGTAAACCAATCATTTATTCCTCAAACTAATTTTTAGGCTTAATACAAATTTCAGTTTAAACCCAAGTGGATTTTTTTTGAGATGAGTCAGAGGAATATGAAGAAAATAAATTTGATCAAATATCTGTGAAATTCAGGCGGGGGGAGAAAAAAGGAGAAAATAAAATGATTTGAATCATAGTAATATGAGTATTTTGCCATACCAGATAGAAAAATTTATTAAGTTATGATTTAAAAAAACCATGTGGTATAAGTACCAGAAAGACAGAACTAATGTTTTTGTGTATATAAGAGTTTAGTGAATTAAAGGTGTAACAACAAAATCAGTAAAATTATTTAGTCAGTAGTTGGACAATTGTTTGACTATTAAGAAAATTAAGTTAGATCCTTATACTGAATGCTGTATATCAAATTCCAGATGGATAAAAATTAAGATGTGAAAAATTATTTTTAAAAATTAGAAAAAAAATAATTGAATATCTGGTAATAATCCTGAGAAAGGACTTTATTCATAAAAATAATGGAAATCTCAAAAGGAAAGATGAACTTGACTACATAAAAATGAATATTGCTAAAAAAACATTGCTTTATATTTTAAAAAAACTATAAAAAAACTGTAAAATGTTTGCAAAAAACAAAATTTATATTCATCTAATTCCTTCAAGTACTAACAGCATAGTTAAAATAAGCAAAGATCATGAAAAGTCAGTTCATGAAAGTAATACAGATGACCAACAGGTATATGAAAAAAGCCTTTGTAAAAAACAAAACAAAAAAAAACAACAAAAACAAAAACGTTGAGTAGTGCCGGTTTCTGAGAGAAAGGGATTTACAAACTAATAATGCATAGCTTTCTAACTAGCTTAACTTTATGCCTAGCCTAGCTGGGATGATTTATGTTCTTTGCTGTAAAATGTTTCCTATTTATTTCTCCTAATGGGATTTTGGAATGTTTAAGAGTACACATACATAAATTCTACAAATAGTAATGTTCGATTTAAATCTTTTAATAAGCCATATGGAGGAGGAACAGAGCCAGCATTTACTGAATACTTGCTATGTGCTAAACCATGTACCTTGCATGTTAGTTCATTCAATCCTAACCAACACTCTGAAACCAAGGCCCAAAGTGTTTAAGAATTTTCAGGGCCCAATAGCTTTTCACCTGGTAAGAAGCCAAGTTGGAATTCAAATCTAGGTCTGTTTTACCTAGAGTCTGTCATCCCACCATAACACGTGGTTTTTGTGTACTTTTACAGAATAAATGTTTGTTCCTTTTCTTTCTAGTTTTTCCCAAATGGATATGCCTTTGCCACCGGCTCTGATGATGCCACTTGCCGGCTTTTTGACCTCCGTGCAGACCAAGAATTACTGCTGTATTCTCACGACAATATTATCTGTGGAATCACCTCTGTAGCTTTCTCAAAAAGTGGGCGCCTCCTGTTAGCTGGTTATGATGACTTCAATTGTAATGTATGGGACACGCTAAAAGGAGATCGTGCGGGTTAGTAAAGAAGTCCACAGTAGGTTTTGATTTTGTTAGGAAACGAGGTTCCTATCAGTTGTCGAGGCCTGGACTCTCCTTAGAGCTGTGGGGAATGATGACCTGGCAGTTCTCATGCATGGTCCTTGTCCTGTGAGTGCGTTTCCAGCCCATAAACCATATTTACATTCCTGTTTTCTGAAGAGTAACATCTAGTTCTATAGTAGCTTCTTGTTTGGTGAGTTTTGCTCTAAAGAGAAATAGTGAATATAATTCAGCGTGGTGTTTTCCAAATTACAGTTTCTTCTAACCTAACAGGAAACTAACTGCTCTGAATCATCTTCCTTCTGAGCAGATCCTGTCTGGGACACAACCTAGATCTGCACTCTCTTCCCTTAGCCCCATGCTCTGAGTTCTCCCCTGCAGCTTCCAGAATATTAGTGAAAGTATCAAGTCCTCCTAGGGACTGTCATTAATAACAACTTACACAGAGTGGTATTATGTATATTTTTAGAATCAAAATTATGCTATGGAACCAAGTAAGTACATGGTTTGTTCCCAAAACAGCAGCCCTCTGGCCCTCAACCCACATTTTCTGTTCCCAAAGGTAGCTCCTAAGTATTCATTTCCATATCTTTAAATAACATGCCTGTATCGCTTTTATTTGATGTGTGTGTGCACACACACATGTGCACCCTCCAGTGTGGATTATTTAGTATCCACATGGGGGAGCAGTAGGAGGAGTGATGTTAAGGCTGAACTCTCAACAGCGAATAGCTATAAGGCTATTTTCTTAAAATATTTATTTGTTGAGAGAGCAGGGGAGGGGCAGAGAGAGAATCCCAGACAGCCTCCACACGGTTGTGGAGCCCGACGCAGGGCCTGATCTACTGAACCATGAGATCATGACCTGAGCCGAAACCAAGAGTCTGACACTTAACTGACTGAGCCACCCCGGCGCCCCAAATGCTTAGAAGTTTGTTTTGTTTTAAAGCTAAAGTCTTTTTTTCTTTTAAATTTTTTTTAATGTTTATTTATTTTTAAGAGAGAGAGGGAGACAGCGTGAGCAGGTGGAGGGCAGAGAGAGAGGGAGACCCAGAATCCGAAGCAGGCTCTAGGCTGTCAGCACAGAGCCCAGTGTGGGGCTCGAACTCACAAATGGTGAGATCATGACCTGAGCTGAAGTCGGACGCCTGAGTGAGCCACCCAGGTGGCCCTAAATGCTTAGAAGTTTAGAAACAACAATTCCATTGGGTCATGATTTTTTTTTTTTTTTTTTTTTTAAACTTCATGGCATGCTCTGTTGAGGGTTCAGCTTTAACATCGCTCCTCCTACCACAGCCACATCCTTCCCATCGTTCAGTGTTTACCTGATTAGGACTTTTTAAACAGTACGTATTGCAGAGCAATATACACTTGGTGTATATTAGGTTATGTTAATTTTTTGGCTTATATTCTTAGCTTTGATATACTTATGAATCATCAGACTTTTTGCTGGTTTTTAAAAAAAATTTTTTTTAATGTTTATTTACTTTTGAGAGAAAGAGGTGTGAGCAGGGGAGGGGCAGAGAGAGGGAGACACCAAATCCAAAGCAGGCTCCAGGCTCTGAGCTGGCATCACAGAGCCTGATGCAGGGCTCGAACTCCCAGACCACGAGATCATGTCCTGAGCTGAAGTTAGACGCTCAACCAACTGAGCTACCCAGCCGCCCCAACTTTTTGCTGGTTTTAATAGATCTTGGAGTAGATCCATTTTCTTCTCGTTAAGAGATCATCTCTCTCTTTTTCTATCAAATAAGTCTCTAGGTTTATGCCCTGGTACAAGATGATCAGTCATCTGACTCAGAGTAGAGACCTGCGATGTCCGATTCTTGAACACTTTCTCATGTAGTCTTAGTTTATTTCCCCATCTTTGCCCCTTTCTGTTTCCAGAGATGGCTGGTTCCACTAGCATGTAACCCTTGTAGAGGTGCCGCGGTGTGAATTGATTTCTCAGCATACCACAGCATTTGCTTTGAACTCAGCATTTTGTTTGGGGTCCACTAACACTGTACTACCATGTAGCGTATAGTTTTGTTACCACTGCCGGCTCGGTCCTGTCCTTGTGGGCTTGTATTCTTACCTTTAAACTCCTATACAGTTGTTGAGACTTCTGAGGGAGTAGGGGCAATGTTAACATTCCCGTGAATAACTTTCTACATAACAACCTTTCCTAAGAGATGGCAGAAAAGTTCACAGTTTCACAGTCTGCCTGTAGAAATTTGGAGATACTCTTGTCCAAAGCCAATTACTTTTTCAAGAGGTATTCGGTGTTTTGCCTGGGTTGAATCAGTTAGTATCCATAACAAAATTTAAAATCTGTTTCTTTTCCATGTTTTAGCCTATATTTGAGTTTGAGTGTTGCTTTGCTTACAGCTGCTTGGTTTCAAGTGGGCTCAACTGTATACTTTCACAGTAAAATTGAATGGTGACTTGTGAATTGCTAATTCATTTTTCTTTCCAACGTGACTTGGACTATTTAGTCACTGTTCGTTTTTTGTAATTTTAACCTGTAATTGTAAATTTGCCCATTGCTAAACATTGCCATACTGGAAGTACTACAGAGAATATTAGGAGTTAAGAAAGGATGAACTTCTGTTCCTGAAGTTGGGTGAAAATGATAATGCTTCATTGTATAGAGATCCTGCAGACTCATACACAGTAAAGAAAAAATCTTGATATATTCCAATTTTTCTTCTACATCTTCACATTTCTCATTTTCCTCCCAATTATTTGGGAATAGCCCATGTGGTGATGTGAATAGCAGATAAATTTAACTGTATTTATTCAAATGAATTTAACTTTAATAGACAAAACTAAAACTAGATGTGTTGGTTTCACAAAGTTATAACCAAATTATTGCAGTGTTTGCTGTTTAACAACGAAAATATATAAACTGTGTTGGTATTTTTGGAAGTGGTAATGTCAGGCAATTTCATTCTTACATTTCCCACCCCCCCCCCCCCTTTTTTTTTTTTTTTTTGAGGGGCGGGGGAGAGACTCTAAAGCAGTCTCCATGCCCAGCACAGATATCAAGGGTTTAACTGACTGAGCCACCCAGGCATCCTGTGTTCTTACATTCTTTATGTTCTTGTGAAAGGCTACTTCACTGAACTTCCTTTGGAATTTTGTTTTTGTTGAAAATAGCGTAGAGCAATGGCAGCATCTGGAGTATCATGAACTTACTAGAAATGTAAAATATAATCTGTTTTAGATATAAGCATAATTATAAGATCACTTTACAGAAGTGATAAAAGCATGAGCCAACGTACATGTCAAAAATTCACATAAGGGAAAGAATTGTATTTTGTACACATATAGCTTACCCCTGGGACCAAGTCTCCCCATTTAGGTTTTAAATACCCTCTTAGATCTTTATGCACATAGTTGTTTAATTCTGAAACTTGTCTGTTGCTAATTTTTTTACTGAACTTTTTGTTTTTCAGGTGTTCTTGCTGGTCACGATAACCGGGTCAGCTGTTTAGGTGTAACAGATGATGGCATGGCTGTGGCAACAGGCTCTTGGGACAGTTTTCTTAGAATCTGGAATTAATAGCATGTGCAGGTTTTTCTGTTCTCCGTTGCTATCTGGAGAAATCAGTGCTACAGCCTATAGCTGTGAGAAGAAAATTCTACCTTATATTTGCAGGTGAAGATTTTTCTATTGAGATAATTATATACAAAAAGCAGCTTTCAGTAAACTATAAAACAAAAAAGTGGAAAAAAAAAAAAAAAGGCAAGGGTGCTTGCTGAGATCAAAAGGACCAGTGCATTAATTTGAGTTGAGCTAATTTAACTTTGATGAATTTTTGCTTGTACTCAGATTCTTTATTTTGTGTAGGACAGAATGTACACATTATAGCAGTCTATCATGTTTGTGTGTTTGCATTTTTTTAAGAACTACATTTTTAACTTTCTATACATAAGAATATCACATTTTTGAGTTATGTAATGGAGGAAGTAGGCACAGTGATAGATGGAAGTGATTCCAGATGTATGTGTGCTGTATTTGAAGAAAGTCTTCTTGAAGTCTGACCTTCCTTTTTGATGTAAAAGACATTTGGTTGCCTAATGTTTAAGTATACTAGCAGGCTTAGGTACTTCTGAGGGGAGACCCTTTTGAGTATCAGTAGTTTCTGGTGCATCCTTGGCCATCCTGTGAATTTAAAGAAGTGCTTGTTTTCAGTCCTTGGAGGGGGAGATAATCTGAAGGCCAGGGAATCAAGATTTCATTCTGAAACTTTAGACATACATAAGAAACTCCTATATTAATAGCAGTAATTGCATAAAAATTATTGACATTTTAAAAATGTGATTATGACCAAGACACTTTCAATAGACCTCTAAATAGTTGGGCTTACTTTCCTATGGATTTGATATTCTAGAACTGAGTTTGTAGGTACACTCATTATTTCAGATTGATGAACGATTGGACTGTCCTTTAATCTGAAGAGTTTTCCCCAGTGTACTCCATTGACCTACATGTAGATAGGAAATAATGTGATGACATTATATTGTCGAAAGAAGTGTAAAATCTAATCAGTCACTAGACTTGATTAGTTCTAATTGTGTAGTGTAACAAAGTGGCTTTATGAATTTATGTTCAGATAATACAAAATCTGAATTGATATAAATTTTCTGTGACTTAAATTTGAAAGAAATATTAAAGCTTTTTGCTCTTCTGTAGTACTTCTTCTTTTGGCACAAAATACTGGTTTCTAAGTGATTTTTGCCTCAAAGAATGCTTAGATCCAAGTGACTCCACTTGAAAGCCAAAAGAAAAATTCTAAGAGCAGCTCTTTAAGGAATCAGAGGACAATAGTAAGCAGTTCCTCTGTTCGTAAATGGTATAATGTGTCTGTTACTAGAAGGCCTGCCCGCCCTTCCCTCACATCAAATTTAAACAAAGATACTTTTCCCCTTGGATTTTCTCCTATAAAGGAAGCTAAATGACAATAGAAGATTGTTAGTCTTGCTTGATGGTGAAGTCATGGGTTATTCTGATATATAGAAGTGCATTGTTTTGTGATATAGTGAACTGCATCTGTTACTGTGGAGACAGGTCTCAACTTTTCATCACCTGTAACCCTAACCTAAATACTCCCAAACTGTACTTGTGAATTTTCATTTTTATATTGTGAATGTGCTAGTAAGTGAATCAGCTATAATGTATCAGTTTTAAGAACAGCTGATAATAATAAAAAGGAAAATGGATACAGGAAGATTATGATACAGGACCAAAAAAATACATTGTAGATGGCAGGCATGAATGTATATTTATAAACACATAAGATTTCTATGAACCTTTTGCAGTTAATGTTTGTGAACTGTCATTTCATAAAGAGCAGTTCTTTGAGATAAGCCAAGAGTATTTTAAAGGAATGTACTCATTTCCCCAAAAGGTGAGGGTCTGCCATGTAGTTCAGCAATTCATTCCAAAATCCTATTCAAGAAAGCATTTCTGCCATGTGCAAAGTAACATATATATATATATATACATATATATATATATATGTGTATATATATATATATGGGAAGTATCTTTTCTACTTTGAAATTTAATAACAAGATACTTTCGTCAGAGGCACAGCCTACTTCCATGGTCTTAAACATATTGATAGAATGATTTAAAAAATCTTGGGTAGATTAGTTTAAAAGCAGCTCCCATAATTAAATATGTACTAGGCAACTAAAAACCAACCACTGTTGTGGTTTCTACATGATGACCAAATGGTGACCTCATTACCACATTAACTTTCTAGTTAAACCTTTGCTCTCCAGTAATATAGGTTCCAGTTGCTAAACATTTGTTTACTGAAGCTCAAGTTCAGCTGGTGGTCTATTTAAGTGCTGTGCGTAAGACTTCCTATAATTAGTTAAGAACGTAGTATATAGAGGCACTGTATAAATTTTAGTTCAAGACTAAAATTATGTCCAAATACAGTTTTAAAGAATTCGATCAAGAATGTTGCATTTATTTGGTGCCTATTAATTTTCTTTTACCTTATAAGAAGCATTTAAACATAATATGTCTCAGCATTTTTATTTGTAGACTCCTCATTAATCACCTCGTAAAGAGTGTTTTTTTCAGATCTGGCAAGAATTTTTTTTTTTTTTTTTTTTGATAATCTTAGGTTCCATGCTCAGCACAGAGCCTGACACAGAGCTTGATCCCATGACCCTGGGATCATGACCTGAGCCTAAATCAAGAGGCAGATGCTTAACACACTGAGCCATCCAGGTGCCCCATTGCAAGAATATTTTAAGAGCACATTCTTTTCTAAAAAAAAAAAGTTAGCATGATTGCCATGTGGTTCAGCAAATCATCCCAAAAGCTGATAGTAAGGGCCTCTCTACTTTGAAGGACAGGCCTCATTTTTGGCAGCTGTATTAGAGGTTTAGACTGAATGTCCAAGGTCCCTCCCTAGCTCAGATTTTTATAGTTGTAATCCCATGGTTACATGCACCATATTGAGTTTTATCTTCAGAGGCAAAAATGTGGGTTTAATATTTTAATCTTAAGAGTCTAATACAGTTCTTATTTTAATTTAGTAATTTAGACGCAGCTGAACCCATACTGCGATGATAGTAAACTAGTCTAGACACAATGGATGTAGGTGCTTCTGAATGTGTTGAGCCATTTTAAAGTTAACCTATTAAGAGAAATGGATCTTGACTTCTCCAGGTGACAATGAAACTTTTATTTCTAAAATATACTGTGCCAATATTATAACTTTGTCCGACACTATTGAGGTCTTAGATTTAATAAAATTTTAACCTTTTTAAAAGTGAAAACATTCAGGGAAATTTATGCTGATTACTGTTGAATGTTTCACATATTGAATAGTTACGGCTTATCTGTTGACATTTAAACTTACGGAAACTGATTAAACAATCTTCTAAACTGGCCTATCATTTTAACAATATTCTTTCTAGAATCTTTAGGGTGTAAGTATAAGGCTTAAAAATTTTTGCTTTTAAATTAAGTACTATGTTCAGCTTTAAATTTCCCCTTTGCCATTGTGGAAAGCAAAATTCTAAACTGTCTTATCTCCTGTGAGAATTTAAAACATGCACAAGGATAGACCGTCTTTCTTGTGAGAAATTTAAAGTAAAAGGTGAACTGTTTCATATTTACTAGTGTTTCTCCCGTTCATTTTGAATTGTCTTAAATTCAGTGGTATATTTAAAAATATTGGTTACAATAGGTACTCATTAAGATGGTTTGTAGTTGAATGTCTAAGCTAGCAGTGTATTTTTTAAAAGTTAGTCACAGATTGATGGTACACCTTGTATTTAGCCAATTTGCATGTTGATAAAATTTCCTGAGTCTTTTTTCCTTAAATCCAATTACTGATCCTATAAAATAGTTATAATGCAGCATCATGAAAAAACTGGTTATGTGTTTCAACTGGTTTTAAGTGTTCCCAACAAAATCTTACATCATGTAGTATTTATTTTTTACTTAATGGAATTTCAGTGATACTTGGTGGATATTTCAAGCCTTTTTGTCTTTTACACAATGGTGCTCTATTCTATTGTTTTCAAAGAAGCATTTGAACACTTGGATTTGTGTATTCTTATCCAAAGGCATCCACAAATAAGTGGGTTTTTAAAGCTGATTATTTTTTCCCACTTACAATGGATTCTACAAACTCGTAGCGAATTGACTCTGAATGTCAGTAGTATGACTTGGGGAAAGGTGAACGTAGATTAAAGCTCTTATAAAAGCTTTAAACCAAACTATGGACTTGTACCATGATTTAATAGTATTCTTGGATCTTTTCTTGCACAGTGATTCATTCCTTTATTTGTACAGTAGCTCTGTGAAATATTGCTGTGAATTGATATTGTAATCAATAAAGTGCTTTTAACCAGACTGCATACAGCATGTTTTAATTTTAAAAATCACACTAAAACTTAAGTCTCAGAAGTAAACTCCAAGCCCAGTCATTTCATGCTCAGCCTTTTTTCCTTTATCTAAACATTGGCAATTATGAAATGAAAAATGGGCTGCTGGAAGCAAGGAATAAATGTACTTCACTTTACTGCCTTATGAATGCCAGCTTACTTATTAACCAGTTGATTGCTTATAGGATGTAGATAAAAGTATTCACTGTTGTCATTTCATCTCCACACCGTTGGAGGGAGTTGAGTACTTGGCTAGGCACGTGAGTCATGACCCAAGATACCTATAGCCCTACTGCAAAACTTAAGATTAAAACTCACTAATGCCAGTAAAAATGTACATTTATCAACTATCAGGCAAACAAGTTTTATTTTCACCTTGCATACTTATAAAAATGTAGTTCTATAAAAAGTTTGTTATATAAAGTTTATAAATAATCTCGCAAACGTACATAGTAATCAAGTATGTGCAATAACTTTGAACTACAGCTGTGAAATACATAATTTCTGTATAATTCACGGGCTTAGTCATAGATGCACTTCTCTCCAGGCATAAAGGTTGAGTTTCATTATTTTAGTGTTCTGTTTCCAACATTCATGCATTTTCAAACTTGATCAGGTGGAAATGCATTCAAACTAGTGATGGAAAACTTACTATAAATTGACTATACCAGAACCACTATTCCAGTATTACCCCAACTTTAGTGTGCATCAGGATCACATGGAGGGCTTGTTAAAACAGATGGCTGGTTTCCAAACCTAGTCCTGGATTTAACAGGTCTGGGGTGAGACCCTGCAGTATGTATTTCTTAGTTCACAAGTGATACACAGATAATCCAGAGGTCAAACTTTGACAGGCACTGTACCATACTAATGAGGTGATACCAAACTACACTGTGTCAAAAGTTCAAGTACTTTTCATATAAAGATTAAGGTCTTGAACTTGTAACCTAAATTAGCAGTACCCAGAATCTTAGACATTAGTTTTTCATGTGGAATTTGTTACCTAATCCCATTTGTTGGCAGCCTGTACTATTTTTGGTTATAAAGCAACAAGCTATAAACTAGTATTTGGATTTGAATAGTGCATCCTAGTATCTGCTCTGCATAAAAACATTTTTAAAAGGCTTCTGTGGCCTAAAGAATATTATTTTCTCCTTAAGATATCCTGAAAAATAGTGCTGCACCTGTTATGAAAAGACTGAGTAGCATCCAGAAGCCTTAAAGGCACAAGAAAGGAAATAGTATTAAGAATAAAAGAGCCTAACAGGTTATCCCTCTACGGAAAAGGAGAAAGTATCCCTTGCCAAATGCAGCCATTATGCATCTAACAAGCATCTAGATGCTGCTGCTTTGGTGATCCTCAAGGCTACGTTTTGTGTAGCAAAGCCCTAGAATGTCATTTTTTCACGTTTCCATATAAGTTTAAATTAGTTTTTACACAGAAACAGACAATACTTGAACTCACGAACATTTCATTAAGTTAAAAAGTACAGTAATATTAACAGTGCCCTGGCAAATTCATACAATTAAATAAAAGTAAAGCCACCCGGGGGGACAATCCAGCAGTATCCTCCGCAAGTACCTTCTGAAGAACAACGGCATTGGTACAGGAATACAACCACCCAAAAGTCAGAGCTCCCGTATCTTTGGCTATTTTTATCACTTCAAACTTTGCTCCTAAAACTGAGATAGAAAGGTTTCCTCGCTGTAATCATAGTTGAAACTGAAAATGTTTCTTTAGAAACAGATCAGGCAACTATTCAGACCCAGAAATTTTTATACTTTTATCAGAGACTATAATAACAAACCTTTATACTATTTTACATCCATTTTAATGGGAAAAAAGAGTAAAAACAGTGTATTTATTAGTGGTTTACATACCTGCCAGGATGGCAAAAGTGATTGTGACTTGCATAAACAATACACTCAAGAACATTCCACTCTCCTTGATAGAGCAATGCAGTTTATAAAAGAAAAAAATGACTATTCCCATTATAGTAGGCATCAAAAATTAGTTTTGAGAAAAGATGAAATGACCATTCTCTAACTCCTGGATGCCAGGAAGCAGAGTTTTTTCAGAATCAAAAACAAAGAGAGCCCTAATTAAGAACAAGGCCCCACCCCTCAGGGGTCACATAGTTGGTTCTGTTGCTTTTAACTAATTCATTTTAAACACAAATTTAGCCTTTTCTTTACCCAAAATTAAAATTAAAAAGACCTCATATAATACTCTTCAGAAATGCAAACACCCTGAGATAGATCATTATCAGAATCTACACAAGGATTTGCTACTTAGGTACAGTTAGTATAATTCATATTTAAAGTCATTTCATAAAAAAACTGTCCCAATCTTCCAAGTTCCATTTTCTCCTATGATGATCACCAAAGCAATCTCTACTGTTAAGATTCTTCTTCATTGCTTGAATGTAGAAACTGCTTAGTAAAATTCTCCAGCTCATTTTCAAGTTGAACGGCTTTATTTCTAATTTAAAAAAATGAATAAAAATACCAATCTAATTATCATAAAGGCCAGTGAGAAAGAAATGCATTCCATCCAATCTTCAAAACAAAACAAAAAATCACTAGTCAGGTGCTACTACATGTATCTGAACTCCTATTAAAATATTATCAACCTTTTTAGAGTACGGATGTGTGCTACTATGGCTTTGCTGTAAACGCAGAATCCAATGTCCAGAACTTAAAAAGGTATACTGAAATAAAAACCAAAAACCTGACTAAGAAAGAATGAAAAGCATTAAGAGACCATGGAGTCCTATTACCTTACATGGGAGTTATATCCTAAGTCACAGAATCATAATTGTCCCTGAATTCCCTTTAAGTTAAACAATGTATAGAACAACGGGTTTTCTGTATACATAAAGTAGGTGTCAGATGTCAAAGGACTGTGTATACCAAAAATCTTTTTAAATACTAGAATCATACTTGATGCAGCCAAATACCCTAATGAGATGAAAACAGGAACTAAAACTGATAGAAGAACACAGATTTGCCTCCCATTCTCATACCATGCCAGGGCACACACACACATACTTGGGTGAGCTTTTCTCTCTTGGTCTTGTTGCTGGGGGCATATAGTCAAGGTCATATAAGTTAATGGACACATGAACTACACTGTATGCTTCTTCAGGCAATTGTCTTTTAATTAGGTAACTTAAATTCTATCTGAATTGCGGAGCCTAATTAGTAACAGTGGGGATTCTAAATATTATGGGATTTATTTAGAAAAAGGATTAGCACATAAAAATTATTCATGCTTAAGTCCTACAAAAATCAAAAAGCTACAGCAAGTGCCAATAGTATCATTTGTTTTACAAGATGAAACACTACTAAAAAAAAAAAAACCTAAATAAAAACAACTACTGGATATAGTTTTACTAAAGGCTGTATTTGGGATGATCTAACTTAAAAGAGCTGCAATGGGATAAATGAAATTTACTTGGGAGTGTGTGTGTGTGTGTGTGTATGAAAAGAGGCTGGGGTCTAAGTGATAGGCCGTCATCTTTTGCAGAGATTATGAAACCAAGGTGCAATAACAATGTAACTGCTGATCAGATTAAGACACCATGGATAGACATGACCACAGGTGTTTATGTCCCAAAATTCAGCTCACAAGGACAGCCTCTATGATTTGGAGACATTGCAGGCTGCTCTTATATGGGCATTTTATGTAACACGAGCCCTTATAAGTAGCAGCAGGAATTAAATGATGCTTAATGATACTCATAGGTGAGCCAGCTAATTGGTAAATGCTGAATGTCAGGACTACCAACAAGGAGCCACCTCATGGTGACACTTCTGGTCAGGTCCCCAAAAGCAAACTTAGTTAGACCCCACAGAATCCATGATAAATCATATTAAACCAGAATTCCACATATTAGGATATCTTGTTTACTCTTGTTGCTTCAAATTTTAAGCACATCCACATCCCCCAATGAGAATGGAAGTTATGGGTCTTGGATATACAGGACTAAAAACTCACACTTTTTAATTTTAGAACATCTGTTATGAACGGGGATTAATATAGCTCAACATAAAGTTCTATCTAAAGACCTAAAAAATTCCTTCTAATTCAGATTTGTTTTTTCTTGTTGAAATTAGCTTTCACTGAAAATGCAAAACATATGGAATTAAATATGGATGGAATATAATAATTAAGCCAATGCAGAAAGTTTTAATATAATTATATTTAGGTAATGAGACCAATAAACATTCATACTATCAAGAAAAATGTTCAAATACCTTAAGAACTTTGAATTGCTTTGTATTTTCTCCAGTTGATCTATTTCTTTGGATAATCTAGCAATTTCTTCTTCCAGATGTCTTTGTGTAATATCAACTTGTTGGCACAGGCGAGCAAAAGTGGTTGCCATTTCCCTTAAAAGAAAAAATGTTTTCAGCAGTCATGAATGTCTTTGAAAATGAATGAAGCTTTAATTTAAAGCTTATATAAAAAGATCACAAGTTTAAAATATACGTAAAGTGTAAGGTATCAAAGAACACTGTTAGGAATGGTATAAGGGAGGATATGGCACTAAGGCTTAATACCACTGTAGGCTTAATTTCATCTGGCCTCAAGACAAATGCTCAATAGGCAGTATGAACCTCTACTATATGGTTGTGAATATGAATAAGCTATAAAAAGGCAAAAGATGGGTATATTTCCTCAGAAACACAATAAGACTTACGAGTCCTTTGCCTACAGAAATAAATTACTGAGAACAGGCAAGAAAACTTCATGAGCTTTTGTGACTTGCACAAAAAACACTATTTTTTTAATGTCTATTTTATTTTTGAGACAGATTGCAAGTGGGGAAGAGAGGGAGACACAGGATCTGAAACAGGCTCCAGGCTCTGAGCTGTCAGCACAGAGCCCAATGCGGAGCCTAAACTTGTGAACCACAAGATCATGACCTGAGCTGATCAAGTCAGATGCTTAACCGACTGAGCTACCCAGGCACCTCAAAAACAAAAACTTTATTTTTTTTTTAATTTTTTTTTTCAACGTTTATTTATTTTTGGGACAGAGAGAGACAGAGCATGAATGGGGGAAGAGCAGAGAGAGAGGGAGACACAGAATCGGAAACAGGTTCCAGGCTCTGAGCCATCAGCCCAGAGCCCGACGCGGGGCTCGAACTCCCGGACCGCGAGATCGTGACCTGGCTGAGGTCGGACGCTTAACCGACTGCGCCACCCAGGCGCCCCCAAAACAAAAACTTTAAATCATAGCAACATTAACCATGTTCCTACAACCAAATGGCTCAATTTGTGTGCTAATCTGTTAGCTTTGGCAAACATATTTTTGCAACAGGAAGGATGTCTAGTAGGGGTGTACCTCTGGAATATGATTAACTGACTTTTCTTTGCAACTATTCTCCTGTGCATATTCATCTTTCCCATGGCCTTTTTTCTCTCCATTCTCACCCCATTCTACCATAAATCAATATTAGACAAATTAAGCATCTTGCATTATTTCATATTGCATTAATATTTAGCTCATATTAACTGAATAATTATTTGAGGCTGCTTCCATTAGAATGTATAGTCTTCTAAGAAAGAGGATCTCTAACTTTTTATTTCCCACAACCCCCTCTAGCAGAATTATTAGCACATGGTAGGCAATTAATGAAGACCAAATGAATGGAAAGCTTAACTTTATTTTTACATATGTGACCTGAGATGATTTCTTTTGGAGGTCTAGGTATCTTTATTAGAGAAAAGATCTTCCTTAATATAAATAAAATGAAAACTACTGTATAAAACAGGAGTTCAATAAATATTTGGTAATATTCAGTTACCTCAAATCTGTGCCCTGTTTCCATTCTCTACAGCTCTATGTTAGTACGGGCTTTGACCTTGTGTCTGAAAGTTTAATCTCCTTGCAATTCTTGTCTCTTTAATCTAAACCATTCTATATGCCACACCACTGCAGTTATTTGTTCCAGAGCTAAACGTTAATGACATCTCTCCCCAGACTTCTAATTATCTAAGCTCCTGTCCTAGTGTTAGGTTTATATTCAAATGTACCCCTCTGATATACATATCTGTCACATCGAAATTTTCTCATGTTTCTGAACACACTTCTTTTCCCCTTTCTTTGCTTTGGGGTGTTCTCTCTGCCTACATCTTTTTATTCTATTCTGGCTACCTTGTAGGAAACCCTTATTGACCCACTAGCTTTCCTGATTTAAGATTCTAAAGCCTCACATTATGAGGCTTACTTACCACTTTTCACTTATTATAATTATGTACATGTTATTTCCTTCACTAAACTACAATCATCTTCAGCTCAGAGAACTTTTTAATTTAGGTCTCAGTAGCATCCAAAAATTGGCTATTTTGTATTGATTTAATTGGAGTTCTATATATTTTTACTAGATCAATTAAACAAATTTTAAGACACATAAAAGAAATTAGTGGACACCAGTATTATTATAATAAAATTCCCTTGAGTTCTAAAAGAGTTATGCCTTTAGGGGCGCCTGAGTGGCTCTGTCGGTTAAGCGTCCGACTTCGGCTCAGGTCATGATCTCATGGTCCATGAGTTCGAGTCCCTATCGGGCTCTGTGCTGATAGCTCAGAGCCTGGAGCCTGGTTTGGATTCTGAGTCTCCCTCTCTCTCTGCCCCTCCCCCGCTCTCACTCTGTCTCTCTCAAAAATAAAGATTAAAAAAAATCTTTTAAAAATAAAAAAATAAAAGTTATGCCTTTAAACTTGTAAACCTGGGCTGTGACAGTAAAAATAAATTACACTTGTCATTACGCATTTTTGAACCTACTAGGTTGGTATCATTCGATTTTTTCACCTTGGTGGTGATTACAAAGTGTGTTCACATTGTGATAGTTCCTTGAGCAGTACTTTTGTGCATTTTTTACATGTATGTCATAGTTCAATAATTAAAAAAAAAAAGGAAACAAAGACACATCTTCCAACTTACTGTTGTACTTGATGGCTACAGTTTGCACTCGTGAAGCTGACAATCATCTGCAGTTTTTCAGTTGCATAGTTCACAAACTGCTGTTTAAAGGCTCTCTCCTTAGCACGTGTGGTCCAGGTCAGCCTTTCATAAAGATACAAAGCTCCATACATACTCAATGAAACAGATATGAGTTTCCAGCCTACAGTTTTCCAAATCTGTAAAGATAAATTCATAGGCTACTTTGAGAAAGAAAAGCACCATTAGGGGCATTGTATATTAAGGCATTTTAGAAACTCATCAGCTCCCTAAAGACCTTTGACTCAAATCTATTTTTTAAACAAATATCAGACAAGAACTTTTATAACCCGCCAGACATTTATTTGGTAAATTGATTTAATGTTATCTCGAAAATGGATGTGAATTTTTTTTTTTTTTTTTAGGTCACAGATTTTAAAAAACCAAAACAAGTAAACTCATATTGTTCATGATGTGAAAAAATATTTTACATATATGTACCACTACTAATCTTTAATAATCTTTAATACTTGAAGGCAGATCCCTTTGGTATTCAGAGAAGGCTAGATAAGGAACCTGGATCATTCTTATTACACCAATGTACAAATATCATTTCTTTATGTGCTGTAATGTGAAAATAAGCACTGTTTAAAGGACTAGTTAGTTGGTGGTATTTTTCTCCCTAAAGAAGTATTTGGTAAAAATTTATACTGTGGAAATCATTTTGCAATATCCGCTTTTATGAAATCATTATGTTGTATGCCTAGAACCAATACAATGTTATAGGTCAACTATAGTTAAATTTTAAAATATATAGTTTTAAAAACTTAAGATTAGACCTGTGAAACTCCTCTTTATTCACTAATTTAACAACTTTTCGTGTCATTTTATAGATCCTGGAAATAAAAGTAAATATACCTTTCTTTTCATCATCTAACAAAAAGCTCTGCACAAATTCCAATTTTAATTATACTAAAAAGGACTTCTTACCATCCCTCCAACAACGATGATGCCCATAGAAGTTCTAGATGTGAGAGAAGCTAATCCCGTTATTAAGGTAACCATGAGTTCTTCCTGTGATGCATTGTCTGGCGTTGCTGGATTAGTAGGAGCAGTGGGAGTAGAAGCTAAAGATCTGGGGAGCTGGTAAGGTTGGGGAAAAAGGATTATTATAATTAAACCACTACAAATGGTACAGTTACATTTATAAAGTTCTATTGTATTTCTTTTATAATTACAGTAGTAAATCTATAAAAAGAATGACTCCAATGAGTTCCCAATAAATACATTAAGAAAATAAAAATGGCCTGAAAATTATTTTCTGTGACCAATATTGAACCAATGATATCATGACAAATAATGAATTTTCACACTATATTTCACACTATAGTAGACCCTCAACCCTCAAGAGGAATTAAAACCTTATTTTAAAATTCTCACACCAAAAACACATCCTCAAAAAAAATTGGGCTTAAAAATTAAAATCTTCTACACTTCAAAATACACCATAAGAAAATGGCTTAAAAGCCAAGTCACAGACTAAAAAAAACTTATTTGGATATCATCTGACAAAGGACTTGTATCTAGAGAATATATACAGAACTCCTGCAAGTTACTAAGAAGCCAAATAACCCAATTTAAAAATGGGCAAATGATCTGAATAGACATTTCACAAAATAAGATATACAAATGGCTAATATAAGCACATGAAAAGATGTTCAAACTCTTTAGTCATTAGGGAAATACAAATCAATGGTACATGAGATACCATTTCACACCCACTGAATAAAAAAGATGGACAATAACAAGTCTTGATGAGAATGTTGAGAAACAGCTGGTAACAGAAAATAGCGTAGCTGATTTGGAAAACAGTTTGGCAGTTCCTCAGAAAGTTAAACATGGAGTTACCGATTGGCCCAGCAATTTCATTCCTAGGTATATACTCAAGAGAAATGAAAACAGATGTCCACATAAAAACAGTACATGAGGGGCACATGGGTGGCTCAGTTGGTTAAGCATCCAACTTCAGCTCAGGTCATGATCTCACAGTTCGTGGGCTTGAGCCCCACATCGGGCTCTGTGCTGACAGCTCAGAGCCTGGAGCCTGCTTCAGATTCTGTGTCTCCCTCCCTCTCTGCCTCTCTCCCACTCATGATCTCTCAAAAATAAATAAATGCTAAAAAAAAAATAGTACATGAGTGTTCAAGAGCATCATTATTCACAGTTGCTAAAAAGTACAAACAACTCAAGTGTCCATCAACTGATGGATGAATAAAATGTGTGGTATCTATAATGGAATATTATTCAGCCATTAAAAATGGAATATTTATATATGCTACAACATTCATGTACCATGATGATGAATCTTGAAAATATTATGCTAAGTGAAAGATGCCAGTCACAAAATGCCACATTTTTAATGACTCCATTTATAGGAAATGTCCAGAAAGGGCAAAATATGATACAGAAAGCTAACTAGCAATAGGGCTGAAGGTAGGAATGATTGAAGGACTACAATTGGGCACAACGGTACCATTTGAAGGTGACAGGTTCTACGACTACATTGTGGTGATGGTTTTACAACTCCATAAATTTTCTGAAAAATTATCAAATTGACAGATTCAAAACTTTTAAAAAAATGTTTGTATTAATCTAATTTATTTGAAGTCAAAACTTCAATTTTATTTGAAAACAAAAACTTCTGAGAAAATAAAAACCCATTTCAAAAACCATGTGGAACAACCTACAACAATACTGGATGAAAATGCTGGGATTACCTCTCCCTTTGCATAGTCTGCCTAATTCAGAAATGGCTCTATTTGACAGACATTAAATCATATATATGCAAATTAGACACAGGAAGTTCTATTAGGGAAAATCACATAAGCAAAATAAAAAGGAGAATCTCAACTCATAGAATCAAAGATACATAACTGTGTAGTAGAGCAATAATCAAATAAAAAGCTTGCTCAAAAAAAAGAGAAAAAAAAGGATACCTGGAAGATGGGCTCTGATAATCCTAGCAGCACCCTCTGAGCATTCGTCGGGCCCAGGAAACGATGGACAAGGGAAGACCAGCCCAGGGAAAAACGAAATACAATATCCTCTTGAAAATCTGAACATAACTTATGGCAATTTAGGTCATAGCTGAGATCAAATTTCTTGCAAGGAATCAGTGTATGTAGTTTATTTTGTATACCAGCTGGAAGTAATGGCTTCAAATTTTCTAGACAAAACAAAATTATATTTAAGAAATGACAGTAAATAATGTTTTATGTTGTATAAAAAACCTAAAGGAAAATAAACCCTTTACCAATGAAATAAAAAAATACACATAAACTTGTAGATACAAACATTACCAATAATTTCTTGCTGGGATTGAAGCATTGAAGCATTGACTTCGCTTGTGCACCGATCGGCTAAATTTCTTCCCATGCCATCTTCTATGTGCTTATTTAACTCCTGTTAACATGATAAATGTGCCCATTATTTTTTCTCTAGAACATACATAGATTTTACAAAAACTTTAAAAATGTAGTAAATGCTAAATCTTATTCTTAGAGGATAACTTTTCTGCGTGTTCTGTATACATAGTAGTGTAATTATCACAAGAGTACACAGGAGGTGTAACACTTTAATCATAAGCTGGTTGCCATGAAGATGCTATACCACTAAATATAAATGTACAATAAGGTGAGGAAACTGTATCTAAATAACTTTAAATACAATTTAACTTACATTTTTATATACTTTCAATACACTTGGAGTAGGATGAAACTCTGAACAAAATTCATCAACCAACACAGACAGTCGGCAAATTTCATCTGTCATTGCACATGACACCTGAAAATATGAAGTTAAAACCAATTACTCCAAAAACTAAATTGAATACCCCACCCACTGAGCCAGCCAGGTGCCCCCTTCCCAGAAATTTTAATCATAAATTCACCAACCCACCTTGTTTGCCACCTCCTCTGTAACCTCCCTGATTTTTTTCTTAACATCCAGTGTTAAAAGGTTCATCTGGTTTCGGATAAAGTCCAGTCTATCAATTTGATCTTCCCTCTCTTCCATTGAATAAACCCTATTATAGTATGAAGAGTAATTAATTCTTAGGATATATTAAAGTCCCAAAGCAATTAAGTGAGGGTACTCACTTATGCACTGAACAATCTGTTAGCATGATACAAGAAAAATAATCTTGTATTTTCAACATCTAAAAGGATTCAAATAATATTTCATCTTAAAATATTTATAGAAGACTGGATATAAACTACTTTGTCTCTCTGCCCATGAAGTATCTGAATCCCACAAAGAATCCACCCCCCCCCCCCCGCAAACTAAGAATTAGGAAGGATTCTCCAAACACAGATATGAACAGTCAAAATAAAACAAAACTCAGTACTGACTTCATTTAATAAACAAGGGTTAGCAAATGACATCCTGAAAGCCAAATCCAGCCAGCTGCTAGTTTTTGTTAAGGTTTTCTTAGGATATAGCTATGACCATTCATACATGGCTACCTTGGCTCTAAAACTGAAAAACTGAGTAGCTGCAAAAGAAACAGATGACCCACAAAGCTTAAAATATCTACTATCTGGCTTTTATAGAGATTTGTCAACTACCGGATGGTATAGGAAAACAAAGACCTGAGACACTTTTAAATTATCTTTAGCTAAGAGTTCCCAAGACACGATGATACAAAACATCCTCAAATCACATCTTCTTTGTGGCATGTTTAGTTCAATGTCCTGTATTTTTAAAATTAATAATATTAAGGTCAATTGGTGGACCAAATACTCACTTTGGCTACTGTAATAAAGCAACTGAGCTGAAAGGGGTGTAAACGGCAACACAATCCCATACAGAAACAGTGGGCAGGGCCTGAGATCAGCCTGAGTTCTCAGTCTTGTGTTTTATGTGCTGGAAAATCTCTAATTCTGTACATAATGCATTCCACTAAAAGTGTCAACATTAGGCAATAGATTTAGGTATAAGTGTTTGTCTTCCCAGTAAGATCAAATGCTTTTAAAAATTCCCAATTTAATGTCATCTTTAACTTAATCTTTGATGCTTTATAACTTTCCTTTCTTTGGCTGAAACCCACTGATGGTATAATTAAGGCTGAACACTGTTAACTATCATCATATCTAATAACATCATCTTTGTTTCAAGTGTACCAACTTTGTGAGAACTACCCTTTTCTTCAATAATGTTGGCAATTTCATGCATTCATTTTTGTCTTTATAAGATAATAAATGGAATAACAGCACAGTACAATACGACATATAGGGTAGTGCTTACCAAACTGACTTTCTGGCCGGCAGGTAATATCACCTTGTTTGTTTACCAGTTAATGAAAAAAACCACAACTGGCATCAAAGAGGCATTTCAAGGTATCAGTGTATGAATATATGAAAAATTGGTCATAGGTTGAATGTTAACAAAAAAGAGGGTCACCTCTTTTTTGGACTTCTTCAAAAAATTCCTCTTGAAGAAATGGTTCTTCCACTGCTTTAAAGATATTGTAAACTATGAAATATGTTATGATTTTACTCATGAGAATACTGAGATCCAAGGAATGTAAATGATGTATGCAAGGTTGTAGAATAAATATAATTTCAAATATTCATTTTAAAACATGCAAGTAAATTGATGACTTTAGTATGAAAGTACTTAAAATATAACAATTTAAAACCTTAGTCTAAGGAATTCATATTGATACAAAATGGCTTTTATTTTGCAATAAAGTGAATTCCTACCTTTTCTCTGCTGCTGCCACGTTTACTGAATCCATTATGATTTTCACAGTATCTAGTATCTGTTTAGCTCTGATAGTGTGCTGTTCAAACTTTGTTCTCACTGCTGACTGCGAGATACACTCCTGCGAGGGGCCCAAGCCATAACACATTACTGTAATTCCATCCCAACATTTTCAGGAATTTAAACACAAAAACTTGCTGTATGTAACATTAACCAAAACATAAATAAAGGCAGAAAGTAAATGCATGATAAACAAAAGTTAAAATAACAAAGGCTAAAAAAACTACAAGGAATCAAAAGTAAAAAGGGCATTAACAGCAAGTTCGTATCTTTGTGTAATTTTACACAGTAATGTGCAATGGTTTTTTTGACTATTTTTAAAAATAAATAAATAAGCAGGGTATTGTTTTCAATGTTTAAAGCTTCTCTGTTGAAATTACTAATTTTATCTGATTACCTTTAATCTACTTCTATTCTATCTTGATTTTTCTCATGCTTACAACAGATAACCTAAAGTTCTTAACTGAGTTATGAATTAGAATTCTACATTTTAAGAAATGAGTTGAATGACATGTTTCACATAAGGTTATTTATTATAAAGGAATTCTACCAATTAAAACTTGAACAACTTGAAAGATATTCTTTAGCAACAAACAACCTAAATAATATTTTAAATTATTTAAAAAAAAAACAGGGCGCCTGGGCGGCTCAGTGGTTACATGTCTGACTTCGGCTCAGGTCATGATCTCACGGTTTGAGAGTTTGAACCCTGTGTCAGGGTCTGTGCTGACAGCTCAGAGCCTGAGCCTGCTTCAGGTTCTGTGTCTCCCTCTCTCTCTGTCCCTCCCACTCACTCTCTCTCTCTCTCAAAAATAAATAATAAGCATTTAAAAAATTTTAAAAGAAAAAGGAAAATATTTACAGCTATTTCAGAGACAATCCCTGTTAATGCCCTTGGTCTACAGTTTGTGTACACAGGTCCCAATGATGCCCTATCTCATTTGTTTCACCTTCAAGCTAATTGTAGCTAATAAATCATTTACTGTACAAATCTGTTTCATGACCAGTGTTTTTTTAAAACAGAATATGTTAGAATGCATCACATATAGTAATGGATACATTTATACTGTAAAATGTTTCAATTTTGTTTCAATTTCAATGTGCATGCTACTTGTTATTTAAAATATTTACTGTGATTCATCATTAAATGTTAGCAAAATTATAATATTAAAATTGTCCTTTCATTTTTACCTCATAGAAAGTCAAATTCTGTACTGAAATAACATTTAAAAACAACTACGAGAGTTTACAGAGAAAGGCTATCTGGTCTTTGAACCATCAAGAAATGCTTGTCTGGGTCACAGCAGCAATAACTGACATAGATGTTTTGTAGGCAGCCCCGTTTATTTTCTGTGAGGAATTTTTCAAAATCTGGTATATATCTCCATAATTTCCATGAATTCGTCTTCTTGAACCTCTTTTTATATGTAACCAGTAGTAAAACTGTAGTAATTCTATCCTCTGTCAAAATAGCTTTCAAACTTTAAAAGGTATTCACTTAATACTCTAGTATTTGTCATCTTGGAATCATTAGTATGTTGAACATTCACTCAATATATTATTTATAACCTATGGTTAGCCTTCACAACTCTGAAGTGATTATCTGTTTCACTAAGACAGAGAACATTTTTAAAATTTCTTTTGCCAGTTTAGGTGTCCTTTTCAGTACTTTGAGATATGAAAAATAAAAGAGATTTACTTCTTTAGCCAAAGGATACATGAGGGTAATTCATTTAGTTAACTGTTTATAAAGCCTTAACTCAAAGCCCATTACTTTCCTTCACCGCATAGCCTAAGTTTTGTTCATGGTTAAGCTTATTTACACATCACTCAACATCACTAATCCTGAATAGATTAGTTGAAGGAAGTTGGGGAGGGGAGATTTCCCCCTCCCCCCGCCCCTGCACCTAGAGAACCCACCAATAACTACACAATATTAAGTGTTTAAAAGTATAAACTGCTTATTTTTAACTGAATCAAAGCTTTTTCTTTAAATAACTGTAGCTCATAAGTTGACAAACTGCCACAAAAATTTTGATAAAAGCATAAAAATATTTTTAAAAGAAAAAAAGGTTAAAAGAAATTCTATGTTCCTCGATGAAGCAGATCTAGATATCAGCAATGAAGACTCAAAATTTGTAGATAACAGCACAGTATTAGAGCTAGACCAGAAAGAAAATATTTCCAAAAGTTATTAGGCAATATAAAAGTCATTCCTTGATTTGAAAACATATAATCATCAATAAATATAAAGAAAAAAGCAGGAAATCTTCTTCCAATTAAGAAGTATCCTACACTGATGCTCCTCCTGATCAGAAAAATACCAAGCCAACCTGCAAAAGAAATATTCTATTCTGAAGTGTGGGAAATGCTAATTTAAATACAGGGTTTTTCAGTGTATTATTTCTCAGAACCCTTGCTACATTAATATGCTTATGAATCCCCATAGGGAACATATACAGTAAGCAGCAGTTTCCAGACTTACTTTATCAGGAACACTAATTTTCCAAGGAGAAGGTTAAAATACTACACCAAACCAATTTAAATTCTATCTTGTCAGAGTATCCTGCAGATTATCTTAAAACTTATTAAAGATCTGGAACCAAAACAATAATCCTAATATCAGTTAAGATAGTTTTCTAACTTTCTAATAACATCTTAAGAAGCCAGCTGGTAGTCAATTATAATTACACATTTGTAAATATTAATATTTGTCATTAGGACATACAAATTTGTCAAATCCCTGTAACAGACTGCAAATGCTCATAATAATATGCTATTCATCACTCCCAACTTATTATTTTGAAATACTTTTAACTAAGAGGACTACACAAGAAAAAACACTAATAACACACTATGCCTTTCAAGTAAACATTCCAAGTGTTAACAATCAGCCCCATTTGTTTACCTTTCCCCCCCTCTCCATATAGATATGTCTATACATAGAAATACACATGTATTTTTATACATATTGTTTCTACTCAACAATTTGACCGTTCTTTGCAGACATCACAGCTTTACTACTAAATATATTAACATATGTCCCAAAGAATTGGGTCATTTTCCTATACAACCACAAAATAATTACTGTGTTCAGAACATTATCATTGGGTCAATACTATCAACCTAGCACACGGTCAATTTTCAAATCTTACCAGTTGTCCCAGAAATGTCCTTTACAATTCACTGACATTTTAGAAAAGAGTTATTTTATACATACCTCTTTTCTATCTTATAACCAAACTATTAAGAATGGCCAAATATTTGAACAAAGAAATTCAGATGTCTAAATCATCTTTAGAATATACACTTGCTCAAATACAGGTTTAAAACAATAAGAAAACATACTGACAGAATTAACACGGATTTCCTTGATTGATTTTAAGTGGTTTAATTTTCAGGCCTTATTTTACTTGACACTCTAAATAAATGTTCCTAAGGTTTTTTGATACTTTGGAAACAAGGGAATCTCAAAAAGTCTGTGGCAAGAATCAGATTGCTAAAAATGATTAACTTGGTACAAATTTTTCTTTCCACAAAAAAAATTTTCTAAAGACTTCCAAAAAAAAAAGTGAATTCAAAAACAAAGAGAAAATGTATATAAAAGCCATATTCTGTGACCACAATGCATAGAAATTAAGATATCACCATAATTTAGATGAAAAGAATCAAAACATCTGATTTTTTTTTTTAATTAAAATTTTTTTTCTTTTTTTAAATCTTTTTTTTAACGTTTATTTATTTTTGAGACAGAGAGAGACAGAGCATGAACAGGGGAGGGTCAGAGAGAGGGAGACACAGAATCTGAAATAGGCTCCAGGCTCTGAGCTGTCAGCACAGAGCCTGACGCGGGGCTCGAACTCACGAACCGTGAGATCATGAACTGAGCCAAAGTCGGCCGCTTAACTGACTGAGCCACCCAGGCGCCCCTAAAATTTTTTTTTTTTATAACGTTTATTTATTTTTGAGACAGAGAGAGACAGAGCATGAACGGGGGAGGGGCAGAGAGAGGGAGACACAGAATCTGAAGCAGGCTCCAGGCTCCAAGCTGTCAGCACAGAACCCGATGCGGGGCTCGAACTCACGGACTATGAGATCGTGACCTGAGTTGAAGTCGGACGCTTAACCGACTGAGCCACCCAGGTGCCCCTCAAAACATCTGATTCCTAACAACTCCTGTAATGAATAGGAAATACCAACAAGTATAACTAAAAAAAATCACTAAACAATGAAAACTGGATACTGAAATCCATGGAATACACCCAATGTTACATCACAAATTCACAGCCCTAAATTCTTTCCTAAAGAACAAAAAGCAAAAAACAATTCCACTTAAAAAAAAAAAAAAGTATAAAAAAAGCAGAAGGAAACTATGGTTAAAGATTAATATAGAACTTAAATAAAAACCAAAAAATGCTGTTTATGAATGGAAAAATTAACCAAGGGCTGGGGCTAGGTTGTTGGAGGATAAAGCAGAGCAGTTAAATCACTGACAAATCTATTAAAGTTAGAATATATACTCATTGGGGCGCCTGGGTGGCTCAGTCTATTAAATGTCTGACTTCTGCTCAGGTCGCGATGTCACAGTTCATGGGTTCGAGCCCATGGCGGCTCTGTGCTGACAGCTCAGAGCCTGGAAACTGCTTTGCATTCTCTCTCTCTCTGCCCCTCCCCTGCTTGTGCTCTCTCTCAAAAATAAACAAATAAATATTTGAAAAAATATATATACACGTGTATGTATCAAAGAATATAAAAGTTTTAAAAATGAACAATTTTATACTACAAAGTTATAAATTCTCAGAAATACACCAATTTATAGAAGTCATAAATTACCAAAATTGATTTAAGAAGTAACAAACGTTAGCTCTGGGAAAAAAGCTGAAAAGAATTGTCAATGTAATCATCAAAAAATGCTTTGGCCACCAAAACAATTTTTTGTCCATCTGATTATTTCTTTAGGTAAGTTCAAATAATTTCTAGCTGATTCTCGTATTAAATCTATCATACTTTTAACTGAACAAAAATTTCAAAGTCTAAAGTCTGATGTTCTCTACTTTATGTAAAAGTTCGTGCATAGTTTTTTCATACATAATTTTTATATTCCCAGTGAACCATTATAACAAACTGCCAAGTTTCTTCTAAAAACATTAAAAAGAAAAATTCCTAGGTGTGTCTGGTTATTCCAATCCCTTGAGGAGCTTTGAATATTTATGGATTCCTAGTTCCATCCTAGCCCCACTGGATCGGTCTCTGGGATAATTCAATAGTCTGCAGTTCTCTAAGGCACCTAATGTGATTCTCATGATCAGCCAAGGTTTAGGAACTAGTGCTCTACAGCACAGCTTTTATTCTTCTCATTCCCACCTCTTCAAGGAGATATTCTGTCTGGGTAGCAGGAATCAATATGAAAAACATTACAAATGCATAACAGAACAGAATGATTTGAAAGGAGAAATAAATGACATACACACAGAAGAAAGAAAAGGTCAGTAAGACAAAAGAGATAGAACAATAGATCCTCTTCCCAATATTTTCCCCATGGATGAAATAACTGATCTAAAGAGAAAGGAGAGCACTGAATCTCTTGTGAAAGCGAAAGGGAAAGAATATAAACAATGGTCTGAGTGATTGGGACTTCATGTAATCTATAGCTTAGCTTGGGAGGACATATGCTGAAACCCAGGAGCCTCTGTAGTGGGCTTTCCTTCTTAAATATTTTGTCTTCATCTACTTAATAGTCTGTCTCCAACTCACCAAATTAAAGATGGGGGATAGTGAGCAAATAAATGTTTAGTTAAAAAAATTCTGCCGAACACGTTCAACATTCACATCCTTACTATTAAAGCTGTTATTACTTATACGGAAGAATAACTGCAGATGCAAGTTTTTTCAGTTCTGAAGTCTTTGTGTTCATTCATGGGTGAGAAGGGGATATGCAATCTAAGCAGAGCTGGATCAAATAGGGCTAAATAAAAGTTTAGAAGATTAACACCTAAATAAGAGTTTAGAAGATAAACATCTAAAGAACTTTTCAGTCAAATGTAGGATGAGTTTTAATGTCTTTGAATAAAACACCAAAGTATTAAGACAGTATCCTTCCTCCCCAATGCTGCAAACGCATTAGTTATGTGCCCCAGGTGTTCCTACCACAGGATTCCTAAGGTACAACACCTGTATCTTAATGTGACATTAACTATATTCTCTGTCTATAAACTGTATGGTACAGAAGAAAAAAGATGATCTTCACTTTGCTCTATTATCCACCCCAACAGCAATTACATTTATTTAATCTTGCCTCAAATTATTGAATAAAGAGAATTTCACTCATTGCACAACATATACAATATTAGAAAATAGTTTCTCATTTAAATACAAATATATAAGAAAATAAGAAATTACAATCTTTAGTTTTAAATTCTTACGGATCATCCATTTTGCAGGGACTTCCTTTCTTCAAACTTGTTTCACTTGCTGTGGCAGAAACTATACTAAATAACAGCAAAGGTTATTTGACAAAGATAAACACTAAAAACAGAAGGTTATGATCATTCTCCAACCAATGCTAGGGTTTTGTATTAGTCAATACATTTGCAAAATTCCTACCTCAAAAATTTGTTCAAAATTCTGAAACTCCTGTAATCTTGCCTGGAATCCTTCAGCAAGTGCCCCACCTATAATATTTATGTAAAGAGTTTAAAACCTAGTATACAGCAACATTAAGATTTCTAGCATGCTGTTTCAATAACTATACTTGTATTTCGAAAGACAATCCATAATAATACATACCACCTTCAGGCATCCCCTGTGCTTTGTGCTTTCTAGCAGTAAGAACTTCCTTTGCAGAAACAAAGAAGATACGATTCTGTGCCTCCAAAGGATCCACAACTTTAAGCTCCTCCACCAAGAAATGCAGGCATCTTTCCATGTGCTGTCTACGTACCTAGAGAAAACAAGGTACTAAAATAATTCGAGTAATTAAACAATATAGCTGACAGCTACAGGCCTATAATACTAAACTCCGTTCATAGTGATATTATAGTAATAGTTTCCATATACTTAACAAATCCAAAAATTCTAATAAATGAAGTTTTAAACTTGCTGACAGACTTTTTCTCTTAAAGATCCTTCCTTGACCATTTAAAATTCTGATGGACCACCAAATATGCAGCCATTACAAAACATATTATAGACAAATATTAACACTTACTGCCATAGGAAAGAGTTCTTAATTTTGTATTAATGATGTATATGACTATACTACAAAAAATGATACGCGTATACATATGTGAAAATTAATAGGTGGCATGCAGGCACAGGTGGCATTTTATTTCTTCCTTATGCTCATTTTCCAAATGTTCTACAATGAAGCTATTAAAGTTTGATATCAGAATATAAGTATAATTAATTTGCTACAATGAAGACATTTTTATTGTGAAATCAGAACACAAACGGTCTCTTTTTCTTAAAAAAATGAGAAATTTGGGGAGAATGCATCAGATAGGGATTAGAGCTGCAATGTTAGGATTAAGACTAGCACTTGGGTAATTAAAATTAGGACTACGAGGGGCATCTGGCTGGCTCAGTCAGTAGAGCATGCAACACTTGCTCTCAGAGTCATGAATTCAAGCCCCATGAAGGCATAGAGATTACTTAAATAAAACTTTAAAAAAATTAAAAATAAAAAAAAATAGGACTAAGGGTTAGAAACTAATTAGGGTTTAGTACTAGCCTTTAGCATTGTGGCTACAATAAGAAATCTCTATCTTAAGACTTAATAAAAACTAAGCTAAGGGGCACCTGTGTGGCTCAGTTGGTTTAGTGTCCAACGTCAGCTGAGGTCTGATAGCATAGTTGGTGAGTTCGAGTCCCATGTTGGGCTCTGTGCTGACAGCTCAGAGCTTGGAGCCTGCTTCAGATTCTGTGTCTCCCTCTCTCTGCCCCTCCCTTGCTCACACTCTGTGTGTGTCTCTCTCAAAAATAAATAAACATTAAAAAAAAATAAGCTAAATAGGAATGGAAAAGAACCTGGGGATATTTCCTAATTCTCTGATTAAATGAAACCCCAATTTGAAAAGAGTATAATCATACAACAGTTAATAAAAGCAGGATATATGGTGAGCCTGGATGGCTCAGTCGGTTAAGCACCCAACTTTGGGCTCACAGCATGATCTCACGGTTCGTGAGTTTGAGCCCCGCATCAGGCTCTGTGCTGACAGTGTAGAGCCTGCTTCAGATTCTGTGTCTCCCCTCTCTCTCTATGCCTCCCCTCACCACTCAGCATCCACCCCCCCGACACACAATCTCTAAAAATTAAACAAACATGAAACAAAAATAAATAAATAAGGCTATAAAGCTTCATATTAAACAAAATTCCAATTCTGGGGGTGGGGGAAAAGAATGAAAGCAAATAATCTAACACGTGAACAGTGATGGGACAGTGTAAATTTTAATTTTTTATGCATTTTCTATTTTTATAAATAAACATAAACTATGATTAAAATCAGAAAAAGAAATATCAAGTAAATTAAATATTTTTTATAGATCACAGACCAAATACCAGATACACTATTGTTTTTAAAAAGAAGTTTCTAGGGGCGCCCGGGTGGCTCAGTGGGTTGAGCATCTGACTTCAGCTCAGGTCATGATCTCACAGCTCGTTGGTTCGAGCCCTGCATTGGGCTCTGTGCTGACAGCTCAGAGCCTGGAGCCCGCTTCAGATTCTGTGGCTCCTCCATCCCTCCCCACTCATGTTTTTTTTTTCTCTCTCTCTCTAAAATAAACATTAAAAATTTTTTTTAAAAAAAGAAAAAAAGCAGTTTCTAAAATCACCACCATGACTAAAATTTAAAACAAAAACAAAAATACCAAGTGTTGGCAAGAATATAAATCACCTGGAACTCTCAAACTGCTTGGGAGTATAAGCTGGTACAAGCACCTTACAAAACTTGGGCTGTGTTTACTGAAACAGCATATTTACATGCAATCCACTGATTCTACTCCTAGATATATACTCACAGATTACTGATCTCTGCAGTAATGACATTTTGAATCAGATAAATCTTTGGTTGGGAGGGGCTGATCTGTGTTATGGGACTTTTAACAGCACCCCTAGCCTCCAGTAGGAGATGCCAGTAGCACAGTCCCTGAGCTGTGACAACCAAAAATGTCTTCAGGGGAGCCTGGGTGGCTCAGTCGGTTAAGCGTCCGACTTCAGCTCAGGTCATGACCTCATGGCATGTAAGTCTGAGTCCCACGTCAGGTTCTGTGCCTGTGACAGCTCAGACCCTGGAACCTGCTTCAGATTCAGTATCTCCCTCTCTCTGCCTCTCCTCTGCTTGTGCTCTGTCTCTCTCTCCTTCAAAAGTAAACATTAAAAAAAAAAGTCTTCAGACAGGGCCAAATATTCCCTGGGGATCAAATATGCCCAATCCTTCACACTGAGAACCACTGGTATATATCCAACAGAAATATAAACCTGTGTGCACCAAGAAGACATATATAAGAATGTGCACAGAAGCATTATTCATAACAGCTACATTCAGGAAATTTACCCAAATGGCCATCACTAGCAGAATGAATAAATTTCAAACGTAGTTATTTATAGGCTGAAATATACAGTAATGAAATGCACTTTATGCACAAAGGTATGGACACATATCACAAATGTAACGTTGAGCAGAAGAAAACTGGACACAAAAGTAGATACTATATATGATTCCATTACATAAAGCTGAATAACCAAAAAATTAATCAAGGGCATTAGAAGTCATGGTTAAGTGCTCATCCCTGCCTGAGGATGGAGGGGGTGCATTCTGAAGTGCTGCGAATGTTCTGTTTCTTGAGTTGGACACTTATGATCTGTATACTTTTCTGGTATGTTATACTTTAATAAAAAATTGTAACAAAGTTTCAAGATCTAAAATGATTACATGGTACTTCTATAACAGACTTTTCCTTCAAAGTAGCTTAATATTCTGGTTTCTATCACGTATCCACTTCAGGGTTTCTATAATTACAGTCTTTTCTCAAGTAAGAGAACAGCTGCTTATGATGTTTTATTATATAAGGTATACTGTTTTCTCAGATAACAGTGTACATTACTATATTTCAAAACTTAAAAAAAATAACTTACATCTTCCATATATTCTGGCTCTGATGCAGAGGCATCCCAACGATTATTCAAAATGAAAATGTTAGGTTTGGAAAGTCGCTCATTTACCTTGTGAAAAAACTGCTTTTCCTATAAAACATCAAATACCAGTGTTATGTTCACTTTTAACAGCTATTTTATATTTACATTTATAACTGAAGCTCTAATCTAAAAGTTTGAACCATTTAGACAACAGTGATTAATGCCCACTGATAAAGGATCCCAAAGCACTCTGAACATTAAGATTCTCAAAGGTGAGAATATTGTAAGAAGGCAAAAGTGAAGATTTTCTGCCCTTGCCATGAGTCTTTTCTGAAATTCAATTTAACAGATATTTGTCTGTCTCTACTATTTGCCGAATACAATAGGTACTGCTGGTTATAAACATTATATATTTTCAAAAAGCTACCTCAAATCTCTTTTAATGTTTAGACTAAGTAAATTAATCACAATTTAAGACCTGTGTACATCATAATAAACAACAGAGAAAGGTATGTGCCATAAATGCTGCAAATACATGCTATGCTTATTCAAAGAAGAGACACCCTATCTAGCTAGAATTAGAAAAAGCTCCATTAAGAAAGTGGTGATAGGGGCGCCTGGGTGGCGCAGTCGGTTAAGCGTCCGACTTCAGCCAGGTCACGATCTCGCGGTCCGTGAGTTCAAGCCCCGCGTCGGGCTCTGGGCTGATGGCTCAGAGCCTGGAGCCTGTTTCCGATTCTGTGTCTCCCTCTCTCTCTGCCCCTCGCCCATTCATGCTCTGTCTCTCTCTGTCCCAAAAATAAATAAACGTTGAAAAAAAAAAAAAAAAGAAAGTGGTGATAAAGATAAAGAGCTTAAAAGTACTGACAATGGCTTTCTGAAAGATGAGAAGCTGGGAGCAGGAGAACTGTGTGCAAAGAAGAGCATAAACAAAGACGGAGAAGTCAGAATGTACATCAAAGTTTGTTTACCCAAATAATGGAGTTACTCTAACAAAGATTTTAAACATAGATCTGTTTTTTTAATCATCAGACTATAAACTGTGCTGTCAGAGTAGCCTGGTCTATGTGATAACAGATTATTGGAGGGCACACAACAGTGACAAAACAGAGGTCTGGCTGGTAACACCTAGGTTATAAATGATCTTTGCCCATTTATATACTTTCCAGGAATAACAATTTTAAGAAAATCATACTATAGGTTTGGATATTAGATACCTATAAATTCGAGTTTATTTGGGATGAGTCTGGCTCTAGACATCCTCAAAAATCTGTGAAGTCTGACAGCACTTTAGAATGCATATAGGTAAGCTGGAACCTAGTGTGTACATGGGTAAAGCTGGAAAAGGCTGACAAAACTAAAAATATGATTATATCTTTATATAAAGATATTTTATTATAGTGTATTATGTAGTGTAAAGATATTTTATTATATCTTTATATAAAGATATAAATCTTTATATCACACCTTGAATATAAAGATTTACTAGCAACTAGAGCCATCATGCCCTAGATTCCCAATGATACTCTGGGAACACTCAAGACCACAATCAGCTCTTCAGTCCCATGGAAACACAAACTCCTTTGCTCTCCCTTGATACCAGAGCTTCTTTCGAATCCAGGATCTGGATTTCCCTTACTTTTCAGAATTAACAGACACCATTTCATTTCCTACCATTCAAACATAATAATGATTAAATCCTACCGTGTTCATTAGTGTTGATTCAGAGTTTGCAACCAAAACGAAGACATCAGCATCTAAGCAAAATTTATCAATCCAGCTATCCAGCTCTGTAGTGACATCTGTACCCGGACTAATGGAAGTAAGATAAACTTGTATTATGTAACAATATTTTTTAAAAAGAAAATGTGATTATAGAAAGAATTCTTTTAACTTTTATAAACTGTTTGAAGTCTAAAAACTATTTCTACCAGTTTTCAGCACAAAGCCTAAGAGATTTACTTTCTCATGTATAAGAGAGCATTTGTGGCAAGCTCAGTCTCTGTTTTATAAACTTCTATATTTATTCTGTTGACAAGGAACTCTCAGAGCCTAGCCAATTAACAACAAGTGCTAAAAATTTTTACTTACTAAAGACAACATTGTAATTTTTGATAAAGCAAGTAACATGGTCACTATTATAATCTTTCAAATCTTTATGCTCTGAAAGGATGAAAAATAAGTACTGAAAAAAAACAGGCAAATAGGTAACAAAAATGAAGGTGCAAGCACCCATGTCCAGTACAGCTCAGTAAATACTTCAGTGCTCGTGAGCATAAAGAATAAAACACCCTCTGCTAGGCATAAGTTTAATATATAATTGATACCATAAAAATTATAACACAACTGTCCATACACTGGTTTGATGTATCCCTGTAACAAGGTGGCAAGATGACAGGCGGGGGTCATGGATACAGTCTGGTCATGAAATAAAGCAAAATTAAAAGCTCATCACCAGAACCAATATGGTTTCCAGAGATTGCTAAAATTTTAACTGAAGAAAACAAAAGAGCATACCAAAACTTTAAAAAAATCATTTAACTACCTTTTTTGGTAGGACATTGCTTAGATATACATTATCATTTTACTAAACACCAATGTAGCAAAAAACACATAGTAAATGAAGACTAATCAGCAGAGTTGAAAAAAAATTCCCAAAGTACTTAATTCTTGAACCATGAAAAGTTATGTGAACTGTCCAGGAAAGTTATTTTGGGAAACTTGGTCTCAAGAATGAATTTATTACTAGTTAAAAACTTTACCTATCAGAGTTATCTTTATCTCTCTAGTTATTTAGAATTAGACAGTCTGCAAGGTCCAGCTATTTATCCAAACTACAGTCAATATAGAGGGGGAAAACAAAGTGGCTATCCTTGAAATTTCTTGTAATAGAATTAGACTGGGAAACTGGCACTTTATGTAACCAATAAAAAACAAAACCAACACCTTTGTGTTCTTTAACAATCTAGCAAATGAGGACAAAGCAGCAATTGAGCACTTAAATTTTTATGTGTTACATGTTAAAACAAGCAGTATTATTCTATTAAATGAATCTTTAAAGGAGAAAACCAATTCATATGTATGTAATTTTACCTGTCCACTAAAACCAGGTCATCTCTCAAGAGGGCACATTTTGCCTTTGGCCAAAATACATGCACAAGACAGCCAGCTTTCAAGTCTTTATCCATATGAAGGGCATGGGCCAGCTGATTAACTGTCTAAAGTAGAAGGGAAAGAAAATACAAACTGTGCTTATAATAAAATTCAATAAAAAACACTATGATTTGGGGCGTTCATTTTTGCAAAACATGTATAAAAAGCAGAAGTTTAAATAACTTGAAATAAAACCATCTCAGCAATCTCGAGAAAATGAGTTTTAGAATTACCAAGTAGAAAAAAAATGGTACCCTTGAAACAGTTTACTCATATCATTCTGCACAAATAATCAGAGCTGGTAACATTCTAAATGTCCAACAAATGACCTCTGGCAATGGAATCCTATGCAACTCTTGAAGCTGATATTATATATATGAAAACAAATTCACAATATATTAAGAGAAATCAAAATAGCACATATGAAACCATTTTGTTTACAAAATACTGAGAAACACACATTTAACTCTATACCAAAGGCAAGGACTTCCACTGGTTTTGGGAAGCATGTGAGTTTTGGAAATACCATTAGTATTTTGTCTCTTCTAAAATATTGCCTTTTTTTTAAATTTTTTTTTTAATGTTTACTTATTCTTGAGAGAGACAGAGACGAGTGTGAGTGGAGGAGGAGCAGAGGGACACAGAATCTGAAGCAGGCTCCAGGCTCTGAGCTGTCAGCACAGAGCCCTGTGGGGCTTGAACTCACGAGCCATGAGTGACCTGAGCTGAAGTCGGATGCTTAGTCAACTGAAACACCCAGGCGCCCCTAAAATGTATTGCTTAATAAGGGGTGAAAATAGAAGAAACATCATTATTAACAAAGGTTTAAAAACACCAGAGTAATAATAAGACCAAAGTGAGGCACCTGGGTGGGTCAATCAGTTAAGCATCTGGCTCTCGGGTTTTGGCTTAGGTTATGATCTCACGGTTTGTGGGTTCGAGCCTCACACTGGGCTCTGCGCTGATAGCGTGGAGCCTGCTTGAGATTTTCTCTCCCTCTCTCTCTTCACCCGTCCCTGGCTCTCTCTCAAAATAAACTTAAAAAGAAAAAACACCCAAAGCAATATGAGAAGTTCAATACATATTCTTTTAATAAAGTATTTTTCTCACCAGGCAGTCACTTACTCACATAAGCATGTTTAACATCAATGACTATACCTTCTCTTTCCATTTAAACTCACTAAAATATTTCTATTTCTCAAGATAACTTCTGAAATATACTAGTTTATTAATGTGTTACTTTAGTATCTTTCATGTGTACACGTTAAATACACAATAAATACAAAGAGGTTAATATAAAATTAATATTCAAGGGGCGACTGGGTGGCTCAGCCAGTTGAGCACCCAACTCCTGATTTCTGCTCAGGTCGTGATCTCATGGTTTGTGGGATCGAGCCCTGCGTCAGGCTCTGCTCTGACAGCGAGGAACCTGCTTGGGATTTTCCCTCCCCCTCTCCCTCTACCCCTCCTACACTTCCATGGTCTCATTCTCTCTCTCAAATAAATAAACATTAAAAAAAATTTTTTTGTTTTCCATTAAAAACACCAGGGCACCTGGGTGGCTCAGTCAGTTAAGCATCTGACTTCAGCTCAGATCATGATCTCATGGTCCATGGGTTTGAGCCTCAAGTCAAGCTCTGTGCTGACAGCTCAGAGCCTGGAGCCTGCTTCTAATTCTGTGTCTCCCTCTCTCTCTCTCTCTCTGCTCTCCCCTGCTCATGCGCACTCTCTCTAAAATAAACATTAAAAAAAAAATTTTAAGTAAAATTAATATTCAAGGAAAGGGCACCAGCACACATATCTTTACAATTAATCTGTGCTTTGTATCCAATTTTAAAGGGAAACATCTATTTTCAAATGGGCACAATAGTCCTGATCAGGGTTGAAGTGAATCTTCACAGTGACAATGTTAGCTAGGTTTTAGTTTTATTTGCTTTCATCAACTTTTTGATAGAATTATAAATGTGTACCAATGTCTTGATGCCTGGTCTATAAAATTAAGATAATAAAAAGCACCTATCTGATATAGTTGTGGTATGACTGGAGTTACTGCAGGTATTTAGAATAGTGTTTGGTACTTAGCAAGTGTGCAATAAAGCATTAGCTTTAATTAGTGCATTTCTTTTACTTTTTTTTAATGCTTATTTATTTTTGAGAGAGAGAGAGAGAGAGAGAGAAAGAGAGAGAGAGAGAGAGAGAGAGGAAATCTGAAGTAGGCTCCAGGCTCTGGGCCGTCAGCAGAGAGCCCGACGCAGGACTTGAACCCACAAGCTGTAAGATCATGACCTGAGCTGAAGTCTGACACAGGTGCGTGCCCCAGGCATTTCTTTTACTAAGGAAAACTATTACAGCATGAAACTCAAAGTCTATACTTTAACACAGGCCACTGCTTAAGGTGAACAAATTTAAATTTTGGAGTAGGGGAGAGGAGGAAAAGAGTATGAAGGATTGGAAGTAGAGAGCACAGACCAAGAAATAGGAGGTAACTACTTTAAGGATCTAAAGCCACAGGTAGTTTGAATTTTGATTTGGTAAAAACTTATCACAAAATAAATGATTCCTTCATTTATATGGGTTAAAAGTTTGAGGGGCGCCTGGGTGGCGCAGTCGGTTAAGCGTCCGACTTCAGCCAGGTCACGATCTTGCGGTCCGTGAGTTCGAGCCCCGCGTCAGGCTCTGGGCTGATGGCTCAGAGCCTGGAGCCTGCTTCCGATTCTGTGTCTCCCTCTCTGTCTGCCCCTCCCCCGTTCATGCTCTGTCTCTCTCTGTCCCAAAAATAAATAAACGTTGAAAAAAAAAAGTTTAAAAGTTTGAAAATATTTTCAGAGGGGTGCCTGGGTGGCTCAGTCAGTTAAGCATCTGACTTTGGCTCAGGTCATGATCTCACAGCTTTTGAGTTCAAGCCCCACATCAGGTTCTGTGCTGATAGTATGGGGCCTGCTTCAGACTCTCTGTCTCTCTCTCTCTCAAAAATAAATAAAAAATAAAACATTAAAAAAATTTTTCACAAACATCACCTCCTTTATTCCTTCTAACTAATCTGAAGAGTATTACACAGATGAAGTTACCTAAGCTAGCTCAAACAACAAACTCACAGAACAAGAACTAGACCGATGAATTCAACTCAGTTTTGCAAAAATTAAAACAGCATGGATCTTTAAACACTGAACTTTTGCACTTGTGGAAGAGATCTTAAGACACAAGTGGATGGGGCACCTGGGTGGCTCAGTCAGTTAAGCGGCCGACTTCCGCTCAGGTCATGATCTTGCGGTCCGTGAGTTCGAGCCCCGCGTCAGGCTCTGTGCTGACAGCTCAGAGCCTGGAGCCTGTTTCAGATTCTGTGTCTCCCTCTCTCTGACCCTCCCCTGTTCATGCTCTGTCTCTCCCTGTCTCAAAAATAAATAAAACGTTAAAAAAATAAAAATAAATAAAAGACTCAAGTGGAAAAAAGAAAAGACTTAAGAAAGTGATCACAGGGGCGCCTGGGTGGCTCAGTCGGTTAAGTTTCCGACTTCGGCTCAGGTCATGATCTCACGATCCGTGAGTTCGAGCCCCGCGTCGGGATCTGTGCTGACAGCTCAGAGCCTGGAGCCCGTTTCAGATTCTGTGTCTCCCTCTCTCTCTGCCCCTCCCCTGTTCATGCTCTGTCTCTGTCTCAAAAATAAATAAACGTTAAAAAAAAAAAAAAGAAAGTGATCATAGTGAGAAACACTTTTTTCTTTCGGCTGAAGGAACTTAGTGGCACTGAACTCCTTAAGAAATTTGTTAAAAAAGGGGCACCTGAGTGGCTCAGTAGGTTAAACATCTGTTTTTTTAATTTTTTATTTAAAAAGAAATTTGTTTAATGTTTTATTTATTTTTGAGACAGAGAGAGACAGCATGAGCAGGGGAGGGGCAGAGAGAGAGGGAGACACAGAATCCGAAGCAGGCTCCAGAGCTGCTTTAGTACAGAGCCTGACCGTGGGGCTTGAACTCACAAACAGCAAGATCATGACCTGAGCCAAAGTCGGACGCTCAACCGACTGAGCCACCCAGGCGTCCCTTTTTTTTTTTAATGTTTGTTTATTTATTTTGAGAGACAGTAGGCGAGGGGAGGGGCAGAGAGAGATGGAGAGAGAGAATCCCAAGCAGGCTTAACATTAAGAGGATGGAGCCTGATGTGCGCATGATCCCAAAGACTGAGATCATGACCTGATCCAAAATCAAGAGTCGGATCATTAACTGACTGAGCCACTCAGGCACCCCATGCATCCAACTCTTGATCTCAGCTCAGGTCTTGAGCTCAGGGTCGTGAGTTCAAGCCCTATGTTGGGCTCCATGTAAGGCATGGAGTCTACTTAAGAAATTTATGAAAAGTAGGGAATTGTCACTGACCCTTATCTGATAAAACTATTACATTTATTCACGAATGTGCTTATTAATACTCCAAAGATAAAACAGTTTCTAAAGACACAGACATGCATCAAACACATGCCAAGGTCCAATTTTTTAAACAAAGTTTTCTTTTAAAAGATGAGAGTAGATGAGATTAAACAGCAACAATACACTTCAATAATGTTATTTTCAGAACATTATTTTTAAAATGTAATAAACTTTTAACTCTATTTTACTTTAAGGACATATTTTATTTTTCTAATAATTTAGCTCTGAAGCAAAGGAATTTTAGAGAATTCAAAATATTAGTGATGGCTTTAAAAGCGATGAATTAAAACATCAGTAGTTCTTCTCTCTAGCAATGCAGACATCCTACAAAAATTTTTTTAAAAAGAACAAGTTAAGGGCATTATTTCAGGTACATTATGTTGCTAACAGTCAAAATATTATACCTTCACGCTCTTTTTTTCATCTGATCCTTCTGTCATAAGATAGGCTTTATCTCCATCAGTTCCTTCAACACTCAGGAAGCAATTGGTTGTATGGCCAATCCCACTAGGGAGGACTTTATCCCACAACATTGCATTGATAACAGAGCTCTTCCCACTGCTTGTCCTGAAGAATGAATATATAAAATCATGAAGACAGAACAGTAAAAACTTTAGAGAATAAATGAGAAGAAATACTTTAGACGCAGCAGTCAGGAAAGGTTTCTGAGGTTATAACATTTAGGAAAGGTTTGAAAACTGAGAAAGAGCCAGACATAGATAAAACAAGGCAAAGGGAATTCTAGGTACAGGAAATCCCAAGTGCTAAAAAAAAAGCCCCAAGATGGATTTAAAAGGCCTATAAGTTAGTTTAGTGAGTAAATAAATGCTTCTGTTGATACACAGCACATGATATTTGAGCAAACAAGTATGGGCCTAGTCATTTGTTTTTGTATCCCTAGTGCCTCATACAGTGCATGGCACAAAGGAAGTTAACAAATGATTCCTAAATGAACATATAAGCTGTGGCAGAGATCACACCGTCATTCTCAACAGTTACGTTAACAAATGACTCTTCCTACTCTCCCTCTCTCTGGGAATCATGGGGCTGAGAATTCTTTCGGAAGACATACCTGGTAATAAGAGAACTTTTAAAAAGTCAAAAATTATGCATATCATTAACCCGTATTTCTATGCTTAGTACTTGGCTAAGAATCCAATTCTTAGAGATGAACATCCTTAAAAAATAAAAATATGACCTCCATAAAGCCTTTTATACCAAGAACTAAAATGAACAAATTCTTTTAGATGCTAATAGCTTTAGCATTTAACACAAGGAGAAACTCTTACAGGGAGAAGGGGGAGAACCATCCCTTGCTGAAACATCAGAAACAAAGTTGTGGATAGGACTTAGAAAACCTGATTTCTGGAAACTCCCCTTGAGAGAAATAATAAAGGATTACCTGCCAAAAAATGCCACTTTCATATGCCTCCGAGACAGCACCTCACCAATGATGGAAAGCTTGTTTTTATAACCCTGTATTTCTATCAGATCATCCTCAGTAGCTATTTGATCAAGTTCTGGATTCTTGTATGTTGCTACAAAATTGAAATGGTGTTAGAAAAAGTGGTAAAGATGAACATTAAGTGAATTATACAAAGGAATAGCTAAGATATGCATATATTTTGGCTTTGCTCTGTATTAATGTGGCCATTTAAAAAGTAAAAATGCCATACTATCTGAATATTTGGCAAAAGGTGAATACTTTATTGCAACAGGTCATAAGAATCCTGCCCAAAAAAGCTTCAAAATTATTAAAAATTATAGGGGCCCAGTCCAAAGGGTATTTATTATTCACCTAAGTCTCAAAAATACAAGATACTCATCTGAGACAGGGACACCTGGGTGGCTCAATCGGTTAAGCATCTGATTTTAGTTCAGGTCATGATCTCATGGTTCATGGGGTCGAGCCTCCTTGGGGTTCTCTCATTCCCCTTCCCTCTCTGCCCCTCACCCACTCACACGCACGCTGTCACTCAAAATTACTAAACTAAAAAAACAAAAACAAAAATACCCATCTAAGACAAAAATGTTTTTCTGAACAGAGAAATTAGAACCTAATTATCTACCTATTATTGTTCCATCCTGACTAAAGGGAAAAGAGGGATCCACATACTAAGAAATAGCGAGGTTTGTGAATGGCCACCCCTATAAAATAAAGATATGGTTCAAGTGGGTCTCCAAGCTAGGTAAGACATCGCTACCTTAAAACTTCTTGTCTTCTCAGAGGAATGGAGCAAAACAGCTCATTTAACATAAAAAGAGAATTACCAACTATATCCTACTCCAGTCACGCTAGAGGTAACTGCTCATCCCAGACATAACCTCTTGTCCTCCAAGGGGTGGGTAGAAAAACATGGGTTTGAAAAGCAGAAGCCTTTCAGTTTTGTTTATATTTCAGGAACATACACTTTTACGTTTACATATATATTTTAAGTGGTTACTACAGTATCCATTACAGACAGTTTTCTATTTTTTATCTTTTTTTATTGAAGTATAGTTGACTTACAATGTTGTATTAACTTCATCCCAGTGAACTGACAACTTACATTTTCATTATCTCATTTTAAAGGTAAAAACATGGAGATTCGTTTGGCTATCTGGTACTAATGAGACACACACACACTGACACAGCTTACCCAGTGCTCATGTAATTAAACTCCAGCTTTTACAAATCTCATCATCCTTTTCAAGCACATTAGTAAAATATATGCAGTTAGGTGAATAAAGATGAGACTGGCTTAAGTTATCATTACATTCACCTTGTTTTTCATGTTATTCTTTCTCTTCTATGTTCTTCCTAATTTACCTTTTTGTCTCTTTTTTGCAAGAGATTTTCTGTGAGATTGTAAAAGCAGTAAAATTGAACTCGGACTATAAAGCTGTCATTCACTAGCTCCTAGTATTATGCTCAATCTATAATGGGTTCAATACATAGAAGATATTGAATTTAATTTCACTTCCCATCAACTTTGTTTTGAGTATATATAGCTGACCTATCAACTTTTTAAAAACAATTTAAAAGTCACTGTGCCAGCTCAAATTCTTTCAAAACTGGAAACAGAGATTCGATACCATAACTTTTTTCCCGTCTCATTCAACAAAACTTGAATTGTGTCAGGTTTGGTGATAAAGACACAATAATAAGGCATGATCCCTATCCTCAAGCTAAAAATCTGGTGAGGGAGGGTTAGGAGGGACAAGGACAAAGTTTGATTTTACCAACCCACCAAATGTTTCCTCACAGTCACTGGAGAAGTTTATAAAATCCCTCCCTTTTCATTGTACCGTTGATGGTCATGTAATCTTAGGAACCGAAAATATTTCAACAGTTCTCTCCAAAGCAGTATTCCCTAATAAGACATTCCTCACCAACCTTGAACAGTGACACTCAAAGATTTCTTTTGCCCTTTCCCCACCGAATTCCTGCCTCATTTGAGAAGATAAGATAGGTCTGAGATCTAGGCTGACAGCTGACTTGGGGAAAAGAGAGGAATAATAGCTTAAATGTGGGCTGCCTGACTTTTAAGTCTGGGCATTTACTAGCTAGGTGCTCTTGGGCAAGTTGCTTAAATTTTCTGTGTCTTGGTTTCATCTTTAAAATAATTATAATTAAAATCTGTTCCAGTGTTGATATTTAATGCATTATTGATATAATAAAGTGCTTAGAATAGTACCTCACATGCAAGCACTTATTTCTTAAGTTGTTATTAATAACATTTAATCTTCCTCTTATGGAGGGCAAAAATGGGTTTTGTTATGGCATCTCTCCTAGATTATAACACAATGCCTTATATATGCGTTCTGTAACTAAGGGTGAAAAGGATAAAACACCTAATTTTCTTTAAAAATTTTTTTTTTGTTTTTAATGTTTATTTTTGAGAGAGAGAGACAGAGCATGAGTGGGAGAGGGGCAGAGAGAGAGGGAGACACAGAATCTGAAGCGAGCTCCAGGTTCTGAGCTGTCAGCACAGAGCCCAACATGGGGCTTGAACCGACAAACAATGAGATCATGACATGAGCCGAAATGGAGCGCTTAACCAACTGAGCCACCCAAGTGCCCCACCTTCATATTTTTCATATATTCTCAACAGTAGTATTTAAAAAACTTAGAGAAACTAACCTTCAACAAAATGGGATCCTTCAGTAACAAACTCCAGTAATTGGTCAAAGATTGCAGTAATTGCCTTCTTAGCCAGCACAAAGTGCTTCAGTGGAGAAGCAGTTTCCGCCATTATGTTACTGGGGAAAGAAAATAAAAGTTAGAAAGCACAAATTAAACTATACGATAAAGACATGCAAGTGAATGACACCTTCCTGCCACATTAATTCCCCAGTAACATAAACTGCCAAAATACTTTGAGATAATTTTATTTTGGGGAGAAGTGTTTTAAACTTGTGATACTCCACCAAAATAAGTTAACTCTATTGGACAAAACCTTGGTTGCCAATTTCTACTTTATTTCCCTTTGGTGAAGATGAAACTAATTGTGGCTAAATTGTGACTACTCCCGACTCTTAGGCACATCAAGGCACAGGGTTAGCAAGAAGGAGCAAGTTCACAAACAACAAGTTTCTCAACCTGAAGCTCTAGAGGGTGGAGGTGGATACAGAGTGAAGAAATAAAATTCCAAGATCATAATGTAATACTGCCACTTAAAAACAAAACTCTCATCACAACAAATAAACGCGACCATTAACGTTTCCAGCTAAAGTACCAAGAACTTCAAGGAATTTAAGTTCAAAATTTTTTTTCTGGCAACTTCTCACGAAAAAGACACTAAACAAAAACGATTACACGCCAGTCTTTTCCTGCTGTGTATGCGTGTGGAATGAAACAGAGTGGCCATGAAAAAAGAGCTGAGCCTTCCCGAGGGTCAGGAAATGACTGAGTGAAGGAGCTGCGTGGGAAAACCGGGGTGAGGGCAACGAGCCGGTTCAGTTGGGTGTGAACACCTACCTTGGGGAAAGGCCTTCCACACCGGGCGCTGGAGCCCCGCTCGCAGAGCTAAGGGCCGGACCTCACCGCTGTCCCGCGTGCGCCAGCTCCGGACCGGGTTCCCCAGCCCCCGGGCTTCAGGCCCGAGCCTCGCGGGCTCCGCCGGCCCGACACGGCCGATGGCCCCGTTGGCAGACCTGCCGGCTAGCTGCTTTCACGCAGAACCGCGGCGGCGCCTCGTCACACAGCGCCCGCGCAACTCTCCGCCCCCTGTCCCTGGCCTCACGAAGGTCACCCAAAGCGAAGTGAAGCGGCCGGCGGCCGAGGCAGGAAGCACTCACACTGTCCCGGCTCCGGCTTGTCACCCGCCAACCGCAGACCAGCCTCAGCCCTTAGGCCTCCTCAGCCTCCCTAGAGGGGCTGGGAGGCGGAGAAGGGGTAGGAGGGGTGCCAAAAGGGCGGTCACTTCCGGTCTCTTGTCCTCCCCTATTTTGTTTGGTTCTGTGACCGGAAGTGCATCTACGCTGAGCGCCATTTTTCTTAAGGGCAGAAGGCAGGGCCTGTTGAGGTTAAGGAATGCTACAGGAATTGTTTTACATTTCCCCCGTATTTCTGCCTTCCGTCTCTTCTCCCTTCAAAGTCTTCAAAGCTCTGTCTAGTTTAGGCGTGGGTAGCTTCTAGCGTAGCGAGGGAGAGCTAAAAGGAGTTGGGGTGAAGTGGGATGACGTGGGGTTAGGACTGCCAGATGAGGGATTCCTGCTTGCTGTACTAGCCGCAATAAAGGAAAACCTTTTCACCACTGCACTACTCTCTTCTGTTGTGTAATTGCTTTCTGGGCTGGGAGTACAGCTGTGTTGTGTGTGTGTGTGTTCAATTACTTTCGAGGTAAGACTTAGGAAACTGATGTATTGGTGACTAGTGCTTCTCAAACTTTATACTTAAGAATCACCTGGGGATCTTGTTAAACTGCACATTCTGATTCTTTGGGTCAGAGATGAGGCCTGAGAACATGCATTTCTAACATCCTTGGATGCTGCTGGTCTGTACATAGCTTAACAGATGTCCTGGAGATTTCTTTCCAGAGCTAGTGAGATGCAGTTTTGCAAGTGAAGCCACTTCACCTTTCTGAACCTCAGGCACTTCACCTGTAAAACTGGAGTACTAATTAATAATACTTACCTTATAGGTTGTTGTGAAAATTAAATGGGTCGATAGCATGTAAAGTCCTTATAATATTGCTGAGAATATAGTTAGAAATATTGATCTTCTATTGGAACAGATGAATATCAAAAAATGAAATAAATTACATCATTTCAGATGTGCTTAGTATTCTGAAAAAGAAAAAACGATAGGATAGACTAGATGAAGAAAAATGAGAAAAACAGCCACATAGGTTGATCTTTTCTGAGAAGATAATATTTCCTTGATTTTTCCCAGGAAGCCAATCCTTGGAATATCTGGAGGAAGAGTGCCCAAAATAGTGGGGACAGGAAGTCCAAAGGCCCATAGAAAGGAGAGTGGTATGCTGGGTGAAAAGAAAAAAGGCCAGTATATCTGAGATGCAGAGAGGGAGAGAAAATGTGGGAAGTTTAGAGAGGCAGGAGGTTTAGAATCATATAGGTCAAGGTCTGAAGTTTGGATTTTATTGTAAGTGCAGTGGCTAGCTGTTTTAAACGTGGGGACTGATATGATCTGATTTTCCTTTTAAAAGGTCACTTTGGTTGCTCTGTGGGTAGTGGACTCTACCAAGATTCCACAGACAATGTTTATTAAAGGGCCCAGTCCACTGGCTGGAATTAGAGACCTCTCATTTAAAAAATGGATTTTAGGGATGCCTGGGTGGCTCAGTCAGTTGAGTGTCCGACTCTTGATTTTGGCTCAGGTCATAATCCCAGGGTTGTGGGATCAAGCCCGGCATCGGCTCCGTGCTGAGCTTGGAGCCTGCTTGAGATTCTCTCTCCCCCCTCCCCTGCTCCCACTTTATCTCTTTCTAAAATACAAATTAAAAAAATTATTAAAACAAACTAAAAATGGCTTTTAATATTAATAATATACTAAAGCCCTAGGCATAATTGCAAAATAAACTAGAATCATTTGACTTCAGTATTTTATGATTTTTAATCCCTTATCTCTTCTCACCTCTCCATAAACAAATACACACAAATACAGTAAGCTAATCATTCTGCTAAGAATCCGTATATTGTCCTCTATCAAAATTTGTTTTCCAATAAAGTTCTATTTCTACAATAGATAAAGATCTGCTTATGTAAAAAAACTTCACATTATGATGTAAATGACCAAGGGCAGTCGTATACTTTTCAGGCAGGAGGGTTACAGTGTGTATCAGTCAGGGTTCACAGGGCAAGAAACTTATCACAAAGCATTAGCTTCTGTGATTGTGACGGCTGGCTAGGTAAATCCAAAATATGTAAGGCAAGCCATCAATAAGGGCAGAATGGAAATTCTTGAGCAGGAGATGATACTGCAGCCCACAGGCACCATTCTTTTCTAGAAAAACCTCTATTCTCCTCTTAAAGACTTTTAACTGGTTGGATCAAGCCTACCCAGATTATCCCCAAATAATCTTCTTCATATAAAATCAAAGACTTGTAGATGTAATCACTAATACTTTCCCAGAAACATCTAGATTAGTGTTTGATTGAATAACTGGGTACCATCGTCTATTCAAATGGACACGTAAAACTGTCTATCACAATGTTATTGTCTATTTGGGAAATTATTCAAAATTTATAATGTGAAGGCCTTTTGACGTAGCAATCCCAGGAAAGTAAACATGTGGACAGACACTTAGCTATAAATGTATAACTGGGGCGCCTGGCTGGCTCAGTGGTAGGGGCATTCAACTCGATCTTGGGGTTGTGTTTGAGCCCCACATTAGGTGTAGAGATTGTTTAAATCTTTTTTTTTACATTTTATTTATTTTTGATAGAGAGACAGAGCACAAGTAGGGGAGGGGCAGAGAGAGACAGAGACACAGAATCTGAAGCAAGCTCCAGGCTCTGAGCTGTCAGCACAGAGCTTGATGCAGAGCTGGAACTCACAAACCGCGACATCATGACCTGAGCCAAAGTTGGATGCCTAACCGACTGAGCCACCCAGGCGGTCCCCCCTCCCTTTTTTTTTTTTTTAATTTTTAACGTTTTTATTCATTTTTGAGAGACAGAGTGCAAACAGGGGAGGGGCTGAGACACAGGGAGACACAGAATCCTAAGCAGGCTCCAGGCTCCAAGCTGGCAGCACAGAGCCTGATGCGGAGCTTGAACTCACAAACCGCGAGATCATGACCTGAGTGGAAGTCAGATGCTCAACCGACTGAACCACGCAGGCGCCCTGGTGTAGATTGTTTAAATAAAAAAAAAAAAAAAAAAAAACAAAACAACATTGAAATGTATAACCAAATATTATAAATATATTTAAAAGTACAAAGAAATATAGAGTAAAATATTATTTAAAACCATGAAAAATTGTGAACAATTTAAGTGTTCCCCCAGAGGAGAGGGCTTAGATAAATTATGGTATGTGGACAGGATGGAATATGATGTAGTCATTAAAGATTGTTTTAGAAAAATACTTACACAGACTTATTCACCAGTATATAAAAATATTTTCATAAATTATGTGTAATACTTATATTTTATTTCTGGATGACGATATTACATGTGATGTTTTTTTTCCTTTGTACTTCTCGGTTTTCACATTTTCTATATTGAGCATGTATTTCTACAATGAGAAAATATAATACATAGTTTATTTTTAAAATTTTTATGTTTAATTATTTATTTTGAGAGAGAGAGAGAGAGGGAGGGAGAGAGTCCTAATGCTGACAGCACAGAGCTTGACATGGGCTCAAACTTACAAACCTACTGTGAGTCATGACCTGACCTAAAATCAAGAGTCAGAGGCTAACCCACTGAGCCACCCAGGCACCCCACAGTTTATATTTTTAAATTCTTAATAAAACATATACATGTCTATTACCAATACTGGCTCGTAAGTACTATAATTTACAATGGTGTCAAGGCATTAACCAGAGGGATGAAATTTTAAGGATGAATTTCAAGCATCAACAAGCATGTGGAGGGTGAAAGCCTTTACCACTTTTAAGATCTATTCATATGTTCATTCAACAAATACCTATTTAAGGAGAAATCTTTTAATGGTAAAGTGTGCAACTTGAAATCTGAAGACCGTAGTTCAAGTCTAGACTATGCCACTTAATAGCTATGTGAAATCCTTAACTACTAAAATCATTTTTGAGCATAGGGGATCTCAAAGGGAACTTTCACTTTATTTATATTGTTTGAATTTTTAAAATCATCATAGTAAAAATCATGATTAGTTCTGTAAACAATAATTACATGCTTAATGTAATTATTGTATTATATATATTTAAAAATTTTTTAGTGTTTATTCATTTTTGAGAGAGAGAGAGAGAGAGAGAGAGAGAGAGAGAAGGGCACAGAGAGAGACACAGAATATGAAGAAGGCTGCAGGCTCTGAGCTGTCAGCACAGAGTGGGATATGGGGCTCGAACCCACGAACTGTGAGATCATGACCTGAGCCAAAGTCGGATGCTTAACCAACTGGGCCACCCAGGTGCCCCTAATTATTGTATTTTAAGGTAAAAATCACATTGTTATAAATTATATTATAATAAATATTTTAATATAATAAGTAATAAATAATTTAATTCATTGCTTTTCTTTTAATGGAGGAGACTTTGTAAGCAAAGACCAACAGAGTAAACATAAAGAAGACAAAAACTGGGGTGCCTGGTGGCTCAGTCTATTAAGTGTCCAACTCTTGATATCCACTCAGGTTGTGATCTTGGGGTCTTAAGATCGAGCCCGATTTGGGCTCCACGGTGAACATGGAACCTGCTTGGGATTCTCTCTCTCTCTGCCCCTCCCCTGCTCGTTTTCTCTCTCTCTCTCAAAGTAAATAAACAGTTTTTTAAAAATAAGAAAAAATATATAAAGGCTAAAACAGATACAGATTAACAAAAACTAAAATGTAATTGTTCAAAAACCTTACAAATTTGACATACCACTGCCAATCTGTTCAAGAATGTAAAAAATGGGTGCCTGGGTGGCTCAGTCAGTTGAATGTTTGACCCAGGGTTTTGGCTCAGGTCATGATCCCAGGGTTGTGGGATCAAGCTTGCAATTGGACTCTGCACTGAGGATGGAGCCTGCTTAAGATTCTCAGATTCTCTCTCTCTCTCTCTCTCTCTCCCTCCCTCCCTCCCTCCTTTGGTCTGCCCCTCCCCTACTTGTGAGCACACTTTCGAGAATGTCAAAAACAAGAGAAGACACAAAGCAAGGGGGAAATAACTCCAGATATATACTATAAATACCAATAAATTTGAAAACTTAAATGAAGTGTAAAATTTCTCAGAAGCCATCAAATACCAAAATTGTCCCAAGGAAAAAAAAGAAAAATTGACTAAGTTAATAAGCATTCAAAAAACTGAAATGGCAATTTCCAGTGTGTGTGTGTTTTTAAAAGCCAGGCCTAGATCATTTTAGAGGTGACTTTTTACCAAATCTTTTAAAAAGAGATTAATCTTATCTCAAACTTTTTTTTTCCCTGAGAACAGAAGAGAAGAAACAGCCAACTCACTTAGAAGAGTAGAATAACCTTGAGGTGCAGCTGGGTGGCTCAGCTGGTTAAGTGTCCGGTTCTTGATTTCTGCTCAGGTCATGATGTTGTGCTTTGTGGAATTGAGCCCTGGGTAGGGCTCTGCACTGTCAGCAAGGAGCCTGCTTGGGATTCTCTCCCTCCCTCTCTCTCTCTCTCTGCCCCTCCCTGGCTTGCCTGTGTGTTCTCTCTCTTTCTCTCTCTCTCTCAAAATAAATAAATAAACTTAAAAAGAAAGAAAGGATAACCTTGATACCACACTGGATAGGCAATATAAGTAGGGAAAATTATACTTAAGCAAGTTCCCTGACAGGAACTGGTTCCCTTTGGGATTTTGGCTGGGGGATGGGCGAGGGAGATGGCGCTGGCGAGCACCTTTGTTCCCCACCAAGCTGAGCTCTGTCGTCCGGGGACTCAGCAACTCTCCCTCCCGTTGTCCTCTAGCTTTCCCAGAAAAATTACACTTAAGAACACAGAGGCAAACATTCTCTATGAAACGTTAGCTAACTGAATCCAACATTAGATTAAAAGCTTTTAGGGTGGCTAGATGGCTCAGTCGGTTCAGCTTCTGACTCTTGATTTCTGCTCAGGTCGTGGTCTCTCAGTTTGTGGGATCGAGGCCCACATCAGTCTCTATGCTGACAGTGTGAAGCCTGCTTGGGATTCTCTCTCCCTCTCTCTCTGCCCCTCCCCCGCTCACACTCTCAGTCTCTCTCAAAATAAACAAAATAAAACAAAGTTTTTGTCTAAATAGGATTTTCCTAGGAATACATAGATAATTCAACATCTGAAAATCAACCAATGTAATTTATATTAGCAGAGTAAGGGAGAAACCTCACATATTTATCTTAATAGGTACAGAAAAAGTCATTGCTTAAGTTTAACACCTACTTATAATAAAAGTTCTTAGAAAACTAAGGAACCTGATAAAACTACCTACCAAAACCTATAGTAGATATACTTTAAATACACTTACTGGGGAAACTTTAGGAGTCTTACATCTAAGACTAGAAACAAACAAACAAAAAGAATGCCTGCTATTGCTACTCCTCCTCATTAATAATGGTGCTCATTAGTAATAATAGTGGAAGTTACTAACAAATTCTGTGATAAGAAAAAAAGAGCTATTAGGGACATTTAATTCCTTAAATTTATGTCATTTATAGCAGATTATATGATTATTTACATTACAAATTAAGCAAAGATAGCTATTAGAACTAAGAAGACAAAAACCTGAACAAGGTATTTGTATACAAAATCAATGGTTAAAAAACCAGAAGCCTTCCTATATACCTGTAATAACCAGTTAGAAAATAAACATGTCAAAGCAACCCAAACTGTAAAGAATCCAGGCATTGACTTTACAAAAACTACAAATGACCTTTATGAAAAAATTTAAAAGAACGTTAAAAAGAGACATGAGGAGAAATACACAATTTTTACAAAAGGAAAGATTTTAACATTGTAAAGATGTTAATTCCCTCCAAAATGATTTATAATTTTCATTAATTACAACAAGACTTTAGATGGAATTAGAACTAATCCTAAATTTACGTGGAAGAAGAAAAAACTCCACCAATAACTAAAAAGTTCTCAAAAAGAATAGTAGAGGAGGGGCACTTGGCTGGCTCAGTCAGAAGAGCATGCAACTCTTGATGTCGGGGTTGTGAGTTCAAGCCCCACGTTGAGTTTAGAGATTATTAAAAAAAAAAAAAAAAAAAAAAAAAGAGTAGAGGAAATAAGTTCACACTACCTGATGTTAAGACATATTGCAAAGCCCTAATATTTTAAGCATCCTGTATCTGTTAAAGCCTGTGATACTGTTGCTAGAACAGAGGAATATAATAAGTACAAAGATTCATATACCAGTCATGCCCATGAGGAGTTGGTATATGATAAAATTGATATAATGATCACTGGGGGAAGATGCATTATTTAACAAATAGTATTAGGGAAATTGTCACATTTGAATGAAAAAACAACCAACCTGAATCACACCAACACACAAAGAAACTCAGATGTAGACATGAAGGGTATATCCAGAAAATTATTAGGGGAAAATGTAGGAAAATAATTTTATGACACTGGGGTTAGAGAAGATTCTGTAAACAAAATGCAGAAAGCATAACTTGTAAAGGGAAAATGTAATGGATCTATCTACATTAAAGATTTCTGTTCAACAAAAGACATTAGTAACATAATAATCTGGGAATTTTTTTTGCAGTGTATATAGAAAACAAAGGACTGATATTTGCAATTTATAAAGAACTTTTGAAAATCGACCAGGAGAGGCAGTCCACAAAGTAAGAAACCCAAATGTCTCATAAGCATACGGACATTTCCAATCTTGTTAGCAATCAGATAATGCAAACTCAAATAATAATAATGTACTACTTTATGCCCCTACGATCTGCAGAAAATTAAAAAGTGGCATGATACTAATTTTTGGTGAGGATGTAGGGAAATATGGTCTGCTGATGGGAATATAAACTTTAGCTACTAGCTCAACCCACCCACACACCCCCAAAGAAAACCAAAACAAACCCAAAAAACTTCAACACATAAAAGAATGTTATGACAGTCTCGTGCATTAAAAAAATACTTAGAAGTGCAAAAGTCACTCAGTTTGATATTTAACTGAATTGACTTCAGAAAGGTGACAGAGAAGCGTTTTCTACCTTATGTGGTAAATCTCTTTGAGGACAAGAACCATAGTTTATTTATTCTTATATTCCTGAACTTGATAGTAAATATCCTATAGCTATTTGTCAAACTGAAGAGTAGTGAAATAGACGTTTTTAAGGAGCTGAAGAGTCCATGAACTGTTTGAGAAAAATTTAGTAACATTACATCCACTGTCCGTGGTTACAGTCACACAATTATAGTTAGCAAACAGGGATCAAATATCAAAGTCATATGCTTTGGTCCAGTACTCTCTAATATGTCATTTTCTCTCTTTAGGTGTCTGGTATAACATTTTGTGAAAAAAATGGGCACATTAAAAAAAATTTTTTTTTAATATTTACTAAATTTTTGGGACAGAGGAGAGAGACAGAAAGAGAGAGAGAGAGAGAGAGAGAGAGAGAGAGAGAATGAGTTAGGGAGGGTCAGAAAGAGGGAGGCACGGAATCTGAGCCAGGCTCCAGGCTCTGAGCTGTCAGCACAGAGCCCGACATGGGGCTTGAACTCATGAACTATGAGATCATGACCTGAGCTGAAGTTGGAGGCTTAACCAACTGAGACACCCAAGTGTCCCCCAAATAGGGCACATTTTATTTTTCTAAAGAAAATTTTTTGAAGTGTGGTGGGGAATTAGAAGTTTTGTTTATTCTAGCTTAAAAAACATTTGACTAATGGTATTAGAGAACCATTTTTCTAAGCTATAAACAAGAAGCTTAGATCAGGATTTTGTATTCTCAAATTTTAGTCTTTCATGTATCACCTACACTCCCTTTTCCATGCCCATGTATCATTATTATTTACTTCATATTTTTCTTCAAATCAATTTTTTTCTTAAAAAATCAGTTTTGTCATAAGTAAAAATATTAATAATCAGATTTGATGTGATAGTTAACATATAATTTACAACCATGAAAATAAAACTTATACCACATACAATTATGTTTATATGTTGTGCACTTTGAGTTTGGATTAGATGACCTCTGAGGTCCCTCCCAGATAGACTAACATTCTGTCATTCTAGGTTAGTTCCTCTACCTGAGCATTTTAATTATTCAGTAAAGAAAACTGGTCAGTGCCATAAGGAACTTAACTGTAATCTTGTAACCATAAAGAAGTATTTATTAAGATCTGTGCCATGATATTCTGCTTCATAAAATCCAAGATAGATATGCTGAAATTTATAAATTCAGTACAGCCAAACAGCTGTTAGATTGGAACATATAAAATATTTATAGTGTATAGAAAAAAGTGATGTGGTATATGGTATGAAGGAAGTAACTTATTTTAAGTTAGGGGAATAGAAGAATTAAAGAAAACAAATTTACTCTCACCTTGTTCATTGGGAAAACTTTACTCTTTTAGACCTTCTGGAGACTCAAATGGAGGTGTGTAAGAGTTGCAAAGATGAGGGTAATTAACCATAGATTTTGTCTGAGGAATATGTTTCAGAAACAGGAATAAGGCCATAAAAAGAGGCAACCCTAATAAAATGAACAGGGTAGACAACAGAAGAGAATTTAATGTTCTCAAACTTCAGCCAATCAAAATTCAGAACAGAATGGTGAATGGCCTTTAAATAGAGAATTAAAGAAGAAAAAATTACCCACCAGAAATTACATTTGATGGGTATGATTCCAATTCTTGGTCTCAGGTTACTCTGAAAAAGAAGGGCAACAAAAGTGTCAATTGTTTCAACTATAATGTTTTTTGGTAGTGGACACTATCTGGGTAAGATTAAAAACTAGAAAACTTTTGAGTTTTCATTCAAAACCTACTTTTTATTAAAAATTTCAGGGCATAAGTCATTCAACTCAATATTTTTAGCAAGAGAAAGCCTATCCAAGTTATATTCATTTGCTTTTTTAAAACCAAAAATAAGTAACAATTTTAAAGGTTTTGGTAACAAAAATTCTTAAAAAAAACTGTGCAAATAGTGGTGCCTGGGTGGCTCAGTCGGTTAATCATCTCACTCTTGATCTCAGCTTAGATCTTGATCTCTTGAGTTCAAGCCCTGTGTTGGAGCATGGAGCCTACTTAAAAAACAAAAACTGTCTAAATAATCATCCTTCTTTAACTGTGGGAATAATACTAGTAGATAATATAATATTCCTATGTCGCAAAGTGAGAAAATTGCTTCTTTTTAGAAGAAATTACTCTTCACAAATGTGATTTATTTTGGGTTTGAGTAGTTACCTGTTTAACACTAAGATTATTAAGGAGAATGAACTTAAGGAAGTGTGGTAACTGATGCTTTAAAATGCAAAGTCTTTATCCAGGAAAATTATTTTTCCATCACTTGTATGGAAGTAGTCTTCAAACAACTGTTACTCTTAAAATTTTTAGTTTTTAAATTTACAAATTGAACATATCACTTCATATAAACGTGAATTACATATCATAACTTTTAGTGTTTTTTTTTTTTTTTTGAGAGAGCACAAGTGAGCAAGGGGCCAAGGGGAGCAAAGAGAGAGAGAGAATCCCACAAGGGGCAGAGGGAAAAAGAGAGAGAGAGAGAGAGAGAGAGAGGAGGGACTTACCTGAAGCGAGGTTCATGCTCAACCCATGTGTGTCTCAAACTCATGAACCCGGACATCATGACTTGAGTTGAAGTCAGATGCTTAATGACTGAGCCATCCAGGCACCTGACAACTTTAAGCTTTGTGAATTTATATTATACAATACAAATGTACACATTTTTCTTAGATTTGAATGTTGTCTTAAAAGATTAATTTATGGAAAGTTAAACCAATATGAGTATATGTAAATCCATAACCGAAGTACCATGCCTAAAAATTCTTGTAAATACTCTATCTTTGGTCATCAGAACTGAAAGTTACAGGTAAAGAAATATATATCCCCAAATTTCATTTTAATTTATAGGAATGAGACTGCTAATTGTAGGGTAAACCTGACCAACCAAATTTGCTTCTCCACTGGGATTAACATTTGGCCTTAACTACTTGTTTTCACTTAAATTCTTAATGAGTATTGATATTTGGTAAGCCAATCTACTTTCCGAATGTGGCCATTTGATTTTTTATTTATTTTTAAGCCTTTTTTTTTTTTTTTTGAGAGAGAGAGAGAGAGAGTGAACATGAGTGGGGGAGAAACAGAGAGAGGAGCGGGGAAGGGGAGACAAGAGAATATCCCAAGCAGGCTCCATGCTCAGCCCAACACGAGGCTTGAACTCACAAACTCATGACCTGAGCCGAAATCAAGAGTTGGATGCTTGACTGACTGATCCACTCAGGCACCCCATGGCCATTTCATTTTTATTAGCTTTTTCAAATTATAGCTTGTAGTGCTTTTAGACATAAAAATTCTACTAAAAAACTAATCATAGTAGTTTGAGAAATAAACTTCTTGCAAAAGGTAGTTATACTGACAAAAACAAGCAAAGTAAGGTTAATGGTAAAGTGCCAGAAATTAAGTAATACAGTGCTTTGCAAATCAGATTTAAAAATTAGGGACAGTGTTAGTCTATTGAAAAAAAAAAAAAACCAAAAAATAAAAACTTGTATATATTACACCTGCCAACAACTCAGCAATCACCTAACAGGCTATAGGCCCTGTGAAATGGAGAAACTGGTTAATACGTGATGACACAGGAAACCAAAGACAGGTGATTTTAAACGGTAAAACTGGCAAATTTGCAGGCAGAAAGAGAAGCTTTTGAGTAGTGCACAATCACTTCCAAATTTTGGAGTACAGGGGAAATTTGGAATTTCATAAGTAATAACTAATAGTAACGTGAAGACAAAAAAAAAAGAAAAAAGATGGCCCAACACTACTGCCAAGAATTCTTGATGCCAAGAATTCTATTGTAGTGCTAATAAACATCATTATCAGTTATGTATTCTTAGACTTGAAATGTGGTTCAAATCACAAAAGAGATCAGTGGAATTGTTTCTGAGGAGAAAAAACCCAGAGTAACGAGAAAAATTTCTTTTTAAGTAGGGTTGTTTTTACAAAGAAGTTTTTTAAGCTAGAAATCTAGACCAGCTATCCAAGCAATTTGTGGTGTCATCAACTTATCTGAAAGCTGAGTCAAAGTAAAAAGTTTTTATTGGACAAACTGTCAGTGAGATGTGGCCTTAAGCTGCAGATTCATCAAAAAGTACAAAATTATATATGGTTATAAAACTTGGGTTAATATTTCCTGAGGTTTCCTTACAATCACTTTGATTACTAATGTGATCAAATGTAAAGCAGTAAAATACAGAACTGAGGAAAAAAAAAAAAAAACAACAACCCACCAAGGCATTACTTATTTAAAGTTTGTTTCCTGAAAATAAAATTCCTGAAGCTGGATGTATATCAAAAAAGCATAAAAACAGAATTACCAAGAAGGTAGCCGAGTGGCTAAGTAGTCATGGAAAACACACCAAGGACAAACCTTAGATCTTAATGTAACATGGTGTAATGGAAACAACACTAGACTAGAAGCCAAATAACTTGGATTCCACTCCTGTCTGCTACAACTGATGTTGTGACCTTGGCCTATTTCTACAATAGAAAACTGGAGGGTTTACACCAAATGGTTTCTAAGATTCCCTGCCTGTTTAAACCACTATGATTTTAAGTCTTCTAAGAAACATTTCTATCAGGTAACCCTACCTGAATGTTCCAATCAGATGAGTGTCTAGGAATATAACTATACAATATATGACAATTGTAGAGATAAAAATGGTTTTTAAAAAACTTGTTGCTGCCACCATTCTCAAAATAGGCTACATTTCCATGGTTCTTGTAGTGGGAGAACCATATGTTGTAAATTGGTCTCTTCAACTATATCAATATTCCTGAACAAGAATATTGTTAGCAGCAGTGTTTATTGGAGTCCAATGATAGACAAAATTCTATTTTTGTGATACTGCTATTTAAGAAGCTGCTATTGAATTGTAGTTGTTATGTCTCTTCCTCCCATCCTCCAATTCATATGTTGAAGTCCTGAGCCCCAGTACCTCAAAATATGAGCTTATTTGGGGATAAGGTCTTTCCTAGGTTAAAATAAGATCATTAGCGTTAGCACTAATCCAGTTATGACTGGTGACCTTATAAAAGGGGAAATTTGGGAGACAGACTTGTACACAAAGAGAACAGCACGTGAATAAGGACCGCCATCTACAAGCCAAGAAGAAAGGCCAGGAACACCTTATCTCTCAGATCTTCGTAATTCTATGTTAACACTACAGTGTTAATATACCCACTACAGTGGGTTTTCTCAGTCAATAAATGATTTGACATCGGAAGTTTGGGCTGACTTTGCTGTTGCATAACTTAAAATAAATTGTGAACAGGTTGTGAGTTACAAAATGTTACTTTTTATTGTCAATGCCCTTACCAGTTCCTCCTCACTCCTATCTTAAATTATTTAACTCATGGATAGGGGTTGAAACAGAATAAAATAAAGACTGCCAACAAAACTGGATCTTCGCTTCCTATTGTAACATTTGCCTCCTAGTGTTATTAAAAGAATTACACAGATGGAGAGTCCACTGACAGCCTTGAGGATAATTCCTGATGGGGCATGCAAGAGGGAGAGTCTGGGTTCTTATTAATGGGAGTATCAGTGGACTTAATTGTATGTTACGTTTCATTTTAATGACTTTATATATAAAAAACTGAGCTTGTCTTGAGTTTAAAAAAGTTAATAGCACTCATGGTTACAGAAGGAAAACTGTGGTCTAGTTTCTTTAGTATATCTCTTTCTCATCAATTCATGAAATCAGAGCTTATGTAAGAAACAAGACGACACCAATAGTGGTTAAAACTATGAACTACCTGCATTGAAAATACCACATTTAGGATACCATTATAAATGTAATGAAAAATGTAGCAATGCTAAGAAAATGGGACAATTAAAAAAAATCTTACTTGTTAAAGACGATTCTCATAAGTTGTTTAAAATCATCTATTTTAACATCTCCAAAAGTCAAATTTATTATTTTACATTAATACTATGGCAGTTAAAGAAAATAATCAAGTTGTCTCATGGACTGGAAGGTGACTTATTAATTCCCTCTCATTTCCAAACCTCATCAAGCAGTCACTACATTTATGAGGTAAGTCAGCTGCATGCTTAAAATCTAGATGAATTTTAAGATCTTCAATTTGTCCTGTTGAATATTCACAGTATTGACATAAATAAATCCCTTCAGATAAATGTGAATTTAAATGTTTGCAATATTCTAGCATACTTGAAAAGCCTTTCCCACAGTCATCACAAACATGAGGAAAAATTTTAGTATGTTCAATAGCAACATGCCTGTTAACATTTGTATGAAGTCTACTCCGAAAACCACATACTTGACATACAAAGAAGTTTTTACATTTGTCAAAGGTAATTTTGCTTAAGAGGCTATACTGTCCATGTTCTCCATTGTTATACTTATCACTTAACTCAATTAATTTACATGCATGTTCATTTACCACGTGGCTATGCAAGTCTTCTGGATCATTTGTTTCATGTTCACAAAACTGACACAAGTACTGTTCATCACAGCTGTGCTCCTGGAAATGTAGGTAGAGTTCACTGCTTGAGGAGAACTGTACATCACACTGCTCGCACCAATAAAGGTGGTCACTAAAATGGGTGTCTGCAATGTGCTGGCTGAGGTTCTCAAAAATCACTGTTTTATAATCACAGTATTTACAAATGTAGGGATCCTCTTCATGCAGTTTGGCGTGCTCGATCAGAAGCACGTTGGTAGAGAAACTTTCCTTGCATACTCGACATACATTTGAATCAGTACGCTTATGCTTCAGGATCATATGCTGCTTTAAATCAGAAAAATATTTGCTGTTGAACTCACAAAGTTCACATTTATAGAGGCCGCTGCTATTAGCTCTCAGTAAAGGCCACTTCTGCTGGGCAGTCACATTCAAAGCTTGGCTCTTGTCAAGAATTTTGCAAAGTTTAGATGGCGGCTCCTCATCAGTTTGGTCTTGGAGACTCTCAGAGGAATTGTTTTCTGTTTCTATATCATAATCTTCAGAAATTGCATGCACTTCTGCAGCAATTGGAACATCTTCAGCGGTGTGAACTTCTATAGGACTCTCTTCTTGAGTTTGTTGGTTGACTGATTCAGGTGAGTCACACTCTTCATCACAAATTTCAATATCAGCAGATTTTTCTGAAAAAATGTAATAAGTCTATTATTATCATTAACTAAGACCTATTAAATAAATAATTGGTACAAAATTTATTTTACACATTTTATTAATGTATATAAAATAAATAAATGCTATTAACTAGTTTCCCTAACCTGTAGAAAAGGCAGTGTGGTCTAGAATTCTAAGTACAGGACTGGGAACCAGGTAGTTCTGATTTCTATTTCTGGCCTTGATCCCATCTGTAAATTTTGGCAAGTCATTTGATGTCTCTGTATCAGAATCATCATCTGTAGAAAGAGATTTGGAAAAATACTTATTATTTATACCAAAGTATTAAATATTAATTATTACTAAAGCACTAAGCGTTTTCAATATAATTTTGAATTCTGATAGGAACTAAAGGACTTAGATTTAGCCAGGAAAAGAGATGTTATCCATATACCACAGATACCCAAAAAATCTGTCCAATCAAGCAACTGCTTTTGCTTCCATGCGCCCCATTTGTACTACAATCTACTTTTTAAAGTTGCTTAGGAATTTTAAGTTTAAATTTCTGACTTTGAATAAACCTTTATTCCCTTAGCCCAGCCCCAATGTTTTAAAGTTAGCATGGGGAAACTGAAATACAGGTCAATAGAAAAAGCTGGGCTTCAACATCATGTCAGTGTTGTTTTTAATAGACTTTAAATTTTTAGAAGTTCTCAGAAAAAAATTTGAGAAGATTGTACACAGAATTCCCACATAACCTGAATTCAGTTTCTCTATTCTCTTACAAAAAGATGGTACATTTGTTCCAATTAATAACCAATACTGATAAGATGGTATTAACTAAAGTCCATACTTATCCAGATTTCCTTAGTTTTTACCTAATGTCCTTTTTCTGTTCCAAGATCCTAAGATTCCACATTACATTCAGTTGTCATCTCTCTCTAGGCCTCTGTTAGCTGTGGCAGTTTCTCAGACTTTCCTTGTTTTTGATGATCATGACAGTTTTGAGGAGTACAAGTCAGGTATTTTGTAGGATGTCCCATTAATGAAATGTTGTTTTTTTCATGATTAGACTGGGATTATGGGTTACTGGAGGTAGACCAGAGAGGCAAACTACCATTTTTACCACATCATATAAAGGGTACACACTATTAACATGATTTATTACTATAGACTGATTACCTGGTTGAAGTAGTATTTAGCAGGTTTCTCTGCTGTAAAGTCACTCTTTTACTTTGGAAGGAAGTCCCTGCTTGCAGTCCTTACTTAAGGAGTGGGAAGTCATGCTCCACCTCCTTGAGGGAGGAGTGTTCATATAAATAACTTGGAATTCTTCTGTATAGATTGCTTTCTTACATGAGGGTGCCTGGGTGGCTTGGTCGGTTGAGCATCCGACTCTTGATTTCAGCTCAGGTCATGAACTCATGGTTCCTGAGTTTGAGCCCTACATCAGGCTCTGTGCTGACAGTGCAGAGCCTGCTTGGGATTCTCTCCCCCTCCCCATGCATGCTCTCTTTCTCTTTTAAAATAAATAAATAAACTTAAAAAAAAAAAGATTTCTTTCTTATTTACTTAGTCATATCAGTCATATCAGTATGAACTCATGTGTATTTATTTTATACTTTGGGTTATAATTCTTTTTTTTTTTTTTTTTTTCCTCTCTAATTGTTTCAGCTTTGGCTGCTGGGCGCTCTTTCAGTCAGCCCCTGTGTTTCTTTGACATACCTGTATTGTGTGTGTATGTGTTTTGAGTACCTCCTTATTTTCTGGCACTACAAAATGCTCCAGTCTCATATATTTCCTGCTTCAGAACTAGAATCAGCCATTTCTCTAAGTACCAGTTCTTTTTACTGGAGAATGGTTTTAGAAACCAAAATCTGGGCACTGGTGTGCTCACTCCTACTGGGGTGTCATTTCTTTTAGGCCCTCTCAGCTAACTGACCAAAAATGTGTGTACACTGCCAGATATACAGAGACATATCTATAAATATCTCTGTATGTAACCATCTATGTCTCTATTAAGCCAAACAGGAGTTCACACAGATGTCTCCAACGCCTCATGTTTTTTAAAAATTTATGTTTCTGTGTCTATGAGAGGAGTTCAAGGAAACTGGCAGTTTTGATGGTTGCAAAGAAAGAACAAATGCAAGTTGTTGTCATTTACCCAATGCTCTAGAAAAGCCTCAATGGAAGATGCAACATTGAAAAACACTAAATCATTCACCCTGTTTCTTCCTTCCATTAGCCCTCTAGACTACAGCTAAGTGGAAGAACTGTATGTAATACTATTCTTAACCTTTCTTCATAAATCCTTCCAACTCTGGATTGGTCTCACTTTGCCATCAACTCCTAGCCACCTAAAATGGACTTAGGGGAATGTGCTTTTTATTTATAGGTCTGAAATAACATTAAAAATTAAAAATTCACATACTTGTTTTCTTACAAAAAATTGTTTCCTTACATTTAAACAAATTTAAACACTTGCCCACTTAGAAATCATCATTTTCACCCACATTTTCAAAGAAATACAAATACATAAAAGCAACTTAAAGAATATTTTGGAAAATATTAGATATACCTTTGTTGTCAAAATATTTTAAGTCTGGTTGTCTCATAGAACAAACACTGTAACAATGATCAGAAAAAATTCCATTGAATCCATCTGCAATTCTGCTTATTCCAGAGGAATCTGAACATAAGAGCAAAATTTTACAAATTCCAGGTAAACATACATACACTTAATAACAGCCATCCCATTATCCAACATATTTTCATATTTGAAATTTTCATATTTGTAATAAAGTATTAACATTTCCCTTAATTCTGAAAGCTTCTACATTTCAGACCTGATACTGAACTGAGCTTTGAAAGAACCACAAATTACACAATTTATAATATAACACCTTGAAGCACACAAAAATAGACTTGCCTTACAGTCAGAATTCCACAAATTATAAATATGTGATAATGCATTAACTGCAAAAAACATTGAATTAACTACCAAGATCTGCCATATAGTGACGACAAAACCCAAGGCATAGGGGAAATGGTCTGAGGATCAGTTAGGGCTTCTGAAGAGTCATTTCAAGTCTTGTCTGGGATGAGCTGGCAAGCACTGAACTAGATTTAATTTTCTCAGATATGAAGAATGTGTAGCTTGGGTGGGTTAACAGGTATGCTAGAGACTGTCTCAAATACATGTGGTCACAAAGACTTCTCTTCTTAAGACCTCTCTTGCTGCCAAGACAGCAGAGCCAACCTCAACCAAAAGATCTAAAATAATACAATCAAAATGGAAGTTCACATTTCTGAAAATAATGTACAGGATAAAACATTTTTTTCTGCAATCATGCAAAATATCTCCCACCAAGGTTAATGTTGTGCCTTAAGAACAAGTCTGGGAATCACACAGACAAATCTCAATTATGCTGTATAAGCATGCAACCTTGGGTATCTAATTTTAAGTATCTATCAACCATTAAATTGTATTAAATAATGTTTGTAAAGTTCCGATGTGTGCCTAGCACATGGTAGACAATGAACAATGTATATTCAGAGAATTTAAAGTTTTCTCTTACCTGAAAACGGACCCAGATATTTAACTGTTATTTGATCCATTTATGAGAAAATGGGCAAGAATACAATTGTATGGGAATTAATCCATGGCCCAACTTTAAAAGTCTACTGACCTGAGTAACGAGAAGGGTGTAATGTCTTCCTTTTTCTTTTTTTAGGATATTCATTCATATCTTTTCAATCTGAAAATGGAAAAATTTAACAAAAGTATCAAAAATAAAGACTGTTAATATTTTATAAAAATTCCACCTAACCAAAGAATTTATTGGCAATAAGAAATGTGTGTGCCACTTGAAAATCTATTTCCTAAGAGAAATGTTAAATAATGCCTCCATTTGTATTTTGGATTTATTTTTCTGATCAAGTTTAAAAGTAGGACACCAATATCTGCGTTTTTTTTTCTTTTTTCTCTTGGTGAGGTTGAGAAATCCATTTCAAATGTTGATGTAATTGTGAATACTGGACAATTACAATAAGCCGTACTCTTAGATTTATTTAAAAAAAATTGCTCTTATGATACCATGTTAAGAATAAAACAAGTCCATTTCTTACAACTGAGAATATTTTGATACACTTTTCAATCTAAAGGTGGATATAATGCCTTCAAAAAATACTGTCACAAATCTTTATCTCCTGACTTTCAAAAAATATACTCATCACATAGAAGCTCAGAATATAATTTTCAAGAAAAAATCCTTTTCTTACTTGTAAGGTCACATTCAACACTCTACTGAGAACAAAACAGGTAGTAATCATTTAATAATTAATCATTTACTCAAACAATTAATCAAATCATCATTAAGTGACTGAATTTCCACAGACTGTTACAAAATTGACTAATTGGTTTTGCCACATTCCACTTACTTGGTATAATTCTTAATACTGTGGTGAGGAGAAATGAATTACAGGGAAGTTTTCACAGATGGTAAAAAAATAGCCTGTAGCAAAATACACAACAAAAGTCATATAAGCAAAAATGTAGTTCACTTCTGAGACTCAAGAATACAATGGCACCAGGTCTTTAATTAACTGGAAAATTATATGGAAATAATTCAAGTATAAATAAGCTTTTGGATATACTGTATAAACACTAAAAATTGATAAATATATATGTGTCATATTTCTCTGAAATAAACTTACCTTCTAATGCTATAGCTATATTTTAACACCAAAACAGGAATATAAATCAGCCTACTTTATTCAGCCATAATGAAAGCAAATAGAATGAAAGCAAACCAAATCAGACTTCAAACTGTTTAAGTCCTTATAGATTATCCAACAATATAAGAACAATGACCACTTACTGAGCACCAATCACGTAACAGGTTGTGCACCTACTTTATCTTATTTAATCCTATAACATGATAAATGTACAACAGTCTCTCAAAATTATTTACCCCTTGTTATTGATGAGGAAACTGAAGCACAGTAAGATTAAATAAAGACAATTCTTTTTTTTTTTTTTTTTTAAATTTTTTTTTTCAACGGCTTTTATTTTTGGGACAGAGAGAGACAGAGCATGAACGGGGGAGGGGCAGAGAGAGAGGGAGACACAGAATCGGAAACAGGCTCCAGGCTCCAGCCTTCAGCCCAGAGCCTGATGCGGGGCTCGAACTCACGGACCGCGAGATCGTGACCTGGCTGAAGTCGGACGCTTAACCGACTGCGCCACCCAGGCGCCCCAATAAAGACAATTCTTAATAACTGGTAGAGTTGGAATTTGAATAAAGATCAAATTTTAAAGCACATGCTTTGAAAACAAATAGGGAAATAAAGAGATCACCCCAATTCAAGTAACAGATTAGTGTCAGAATCACAACTACCTCTTCCATTTCAGGTTAGTGTTCCTTCACTGTAGAAATGGGCAAGTAAGGAATGTCAGAAAAAGATATTGAAGTTTTCTCCGCCAGCTTTACATGCTGCTTTTCTTACCATCAAAGCAATATATATAGCAGGTAGAACTTGGTACCATTAGTGAGACCATCTCATTTCTAATGATAAGTGTACATACTGTCTGCTGCTTCACTAGGTTCTGGGTGTATTAATTAGCACTACAGGTGATGTGATAACACAGTATTAAGAGTGCTTTTTAGTTTACTGAACATTTCTCTATCTTATTTTACTGATGAGGAAACAGATTCAGGGAAAGTCAAGTCATCTAAGTTGCAGACCCAGAGATGAAAAAGCATGCCTTCTGAGTTCTGAACAGCTAACTCTGTGTAAGTAATTTTCATTGCTAATCACTATTACCAGTAAGTTACATCTTGGTTCCAGTTCTTACTTAGCCACCAACGGGAGGAAGGGAAGGAAATCACCCAAAGAAACAGACAACAGTGAGATTTATAGAAATATCTATCTATTATATCTATCTATCTATCTATCTGTCATGCCTCACCTACCACAAACAGCATTCCTTGAACCCTTCCCAGTCAAGTGCCTTAAAAAATCAAAAATTTCCGATTATGTAATAAACTAAAATTTCAAGACTTATTCCTAATACCTCTTCTGTATGCTTCTAAAATTTAAAAAGCCCAGAGCATCACACTTCATGTTTTAAATGCTATAAAACTGTCAGCCAAACATTATAGTATCTTCTTGCAATTTCAGAATACACTTCAAATTCTTTCCAACCAGAAGAATGAAAAAGTAAGGAAAGGAAACCAAGCATAGCATTAAAATTGATGTTGCAAGCTGGCATGGATTCAGGTGAGAGGAAGAGGATCATCTTGATCAGGAAAGGTCTGACTCCTACTCAGGGCTGAACAATATCCAAACATTTATCAGACCCCCCCACTTTGGCAGGATGCTAAGATGCCTACTCAAAACCAAAAATGCTATCCATCCTTCATTTCAGCAAATATTCTTATGGACTTTTTATATACATAACTACCCTGATGAAGAAGTTTGGCTTTTTACTCAGAGATGTCACATAAACATTTGCTCACTAGTCTTCCTCTCATGGGTAAGATTCTGAATCACATGCAACTTATCATTCACTCCCTCTTCTCCACTTAAACTGCACATGTAATACATGTCACTGCAGGAAAATTAAGAAAAGGTTTAGAAACCAAGTTAATTAAATCACCTAGAATCTCTTCACCCAGAAAAACCATTAGCATTTTGGGGTATAGACATCTAGGCATTTCCCTATGTTAAGGTATATATAAACATTTTACATTTTTGTAAAAATGTATATGTTTCATGTTTGACACATGAAACAATTTTTTTAAAAGCAACTTACAAAATACATATCAGCCTCTTTCCACCTGTCATTTTTTTTTCAATAAGAATGTACAAAACACCACATTAACAGGCAGTTAGTACCTGTATCAAAAAGACCAACATTTAAGGCCTTTCACTCAGTGTAAATATTCTCTAGCAGATACAAAAATAAGGCAAGTATTTACAATCAAAAGCTCTATTTTTACAACAGCATTTTAACAGCAAGTTCTTTTCTAGCCTCATTTCAAAATAAGTATATAAGCTCCAGATGTTAAAAGAATTGAAACATAAAAATGTTTCGGGAGAGTCTTTGAACTAGAACCAACTGTGTGCCCAACTTGAGTGTCAGTCTTTCCTGAAATACAAATTTATCTCTCTGTAAAGAGAGAAACTGCTTCAAATTACTTGCGTCCCAGGTTATGCTGAAAAAGAAAACCAAAGGGGTGTATAAGCACCCTAACGAGGGGCCGAGGCCACCGCCCGGAGACTGGAGCGCCAGAACCAACGCCTGCTTTCTGCGGCTGTGGCTCGGGGCGAACAAGGGATGCGCCGCCAGAGGGTCTCGAAGCCGCCCCGCACGACCGGGGGCGGGAGCCCAGCCGCCGTAGGACACGACTGTCGGAGAGGCCGCGCAGGAGCCTCCGGGACCCAGCCGCCTCCACGCCCGTGCCACGCGCCAGGCCCACAGGAGCCGGGTGACCAGCGGGGACTCCCAAACCCCGGCCCCAAAGGCGCCATAAGGAAAAGAGCCGCAGGGGGCCTAGGCGTCCTCCCCGGGAGGGGGAACTGCCTTCGGGATGGGGGAGGGGCCGGCATCCCGCCATAAAACGGAGGCAGGGTTTCAGTTTAAAAGACACCGTCCGGTCTTCCATGTCCTCTCGCGTGGGAGGCTGCGTCCGCACACCGCCGGCCCGCTCTTCCCTCACACTCACCGGGACCCCGGGGCCTGTCCGGCCAGCCCAGGCGCAGCTTCGAGGCGGCGGCGGCCAAGGCGCCCGAGCGCGGGAGGAGGGGCCGCGCCACTGTGGCCCTCGCGCTCCCGGGCGCTCCTGCAGGGCAGCCCCTCTCCCTCCCGCGCGCCTCACGCCCTGCCCGCCAGGCCCCAGGCCCAGCCTTGGCTGCCGCACTCACCGCCTCGCTCCGCGCCTGCGCCGCGCACCTCAGGGGCCCGCCGACTAGGCGGGGAGGTGACTAGGTGAGAGTGAGATGGGGGAGGGCTGGGGGGGGGGGGAGATCCGGCTGCGAGGCCACGCCGCACTCCAGACCTGGGAGGGACCACCGGCCTTTGGCCCCGGGGGTGGCCCATCGGCCCGCGCCCCCTGCTGGCACCTCTGCGCCGCCGCAGGCTTCTTCCGGACGGGGTACCGCCCCTCCCATGCGGAGCGGGTGATTCCACTCCCTAGAATTGCTCCCGACGAGGCCACCAAGGGGACTCCCCCCGCCCCGGGCGGGCTTTCAGCCCTTTCTCCCGCCGCTAGAGAAGTGGGAGAAGCGCAGCTTGCCAGCGGCCCCTTTCCCACCCGGCTCCTCCAGGGGGCGTGCTAGAGTGGTCTGGGACGGGTTAGGCGTGGCAAATGGCATTTCAACCCCCAGAGTGGCAGATGCTTGCTGCGTATGTAAAGGGAGACGGCAGAGTCACGGTTTTACGGAGGCCCATTCAAAGAACTACGCAGGGCTGTGATGCTGTTTACCAGGGCAAGAAGGTGAAAATCTTGAAGATCGATGAGTCGTTACTAGGCTTTAGTGGGAAGCCTTGATTCAAGAAATCCCGGTGGAATGAATGTGAAATAATAGGGGATTGGATTTGATTATTTAATTCTTTTTCCGACTGTGAGCTTCTAGGAGCAGATGTAGAGAGGATTAAATTGAACAAGCATAAGTAAATTTGTGAACACGGTTTCATAAATGATCTCTGTATAAGTGTGGTCATATGTTTAATCTTTAATAGTAAATTGAAGTTGTCAGTCCCAATTTACAAATTAGAAAAGCAAAGGACTAGACACTAGATTTTATTGATTTTTGTAACCTCAGCACCCGGGTTACAATAATTGTTAAGTAGATGAATGAGGCCCATGTGGATTATCACATGCTCAAGGTCACTCGGATAGTTAGGGCCGCAATCTGTGTCTTTTCATCCATGGCCATTGTGCTTTTTCTGATTACCACATGCTACCCAACCAAACGCTGGAGAGTAATAATCACAGACCTTACTCCGATCCCTCCAGCTGTATCCCAGAAGATAAAGCCTTATTTTAAAGAGACAGTTTGTGAGGCTCAATTTTTATGACCTCAACTTTTAAGTGTATGCTCAGCCCAAATAAGTGAATGTTTACGAATGCAGCCATGGCCTGAATAAAGTAAGAAGAGCTTTAGTGGTATCTTTTAATCCTAGTATAGTTAGTACCTGCCACCGAATAGGGAATGGACATGTTTGTTGAATTTATGAAGAACAGTATGCCTCCTTCTCTCCTCTGGCTGGGCTGTTTCCGGATGTGACACAGTGGAAGCCACAAGGGGGTGGTATGGGACCATTTTAAGTTACTGTTTTGCTCACGCTTAGCCTTGTGCCAAACGAAATCATTACATTTTAGGCTGAAGTTTTATTTCAAAACATTTTGCAGTAAGAGAAAACCCCACCCCCCCACTTCAGCGCATTACTTAAACAAACAAACAAACAAACCCACATGATTTTCCCTTAACCAGAGAAGTAAATAAGAGCATCACAATGTTTACATGTCCTTTAGCATAATCACAAGGCAGAGGCTACTTGATGTTCTTTGATTAGCTGGAGTATGTTTTCCAGTTTCATTTTTTGCCTCTCCCTTTTCCGCTCCTTCCTTTTAAAGGGAGGGTGGTGGCGGCAGGGATGAAATCCTCAGATCTCAAAAAAGTACCAAGTTGTAGAGTTTGCGATCTATAATTTTGACTAAAGGGCTATTGAATCATCCTTTCTTCCAACTTTTTAAAATCACATTTGTAGCACAGCTTAATTTTTTCCTGATTAGAAAAGGCATACATCTTTATTCCATAATAGAGACATTAGAAAGCTATGAGTAACAAAAGGAAAAGGTATCATAATCCTACAACCCAGAGCTAACTAATGGTAACATTTTGCTCAAGAGCTGTACATTTTTTAAAAATCTATATCCATCTAGAATTTGTTTTAAAAATTTGGATATTATTGTTTATGTTATTCTATAAGAGCTTTTCCCCCCACTCAAATATGGCATGAATATTTTTTACGCTATTAATGTTAATGGCACCTTGGAATTCTACTATAAGCAACCATACAGTTAAATAGTGGATGGTTAGGTTGTTTCTATTTTAAAAAATGCTTGCCAGTTTGCTAAGTAAAATACAGTATTCCATTTTAATTTATATATATATATTTTTGTGAACTTGAATGTTTTCTCGTGTTTATTGGCCATTTATATTTCTCTTGAGAATTTGCAGTTGGTATTCTTTGTCCATTTTTTTATAGGCTATTTATCTTTTTAAAGAAAATGGAAATTTTTAGCCTTTTACCTGAGATACATATTGCATATATTTCTTTCTAGTTTGTTGTTTGCTTTTCAATTTTGTTAATGGTGCAAATGTTTTAAACTTTTGTGAAATCGTGTCTATTAATCTTTTCCTTTATAGATTCTATTATTGGCCTTATGCTGAAATAAACTTTTCTTCTATCCAATATCTAGTTGCATTTTTTACTTTAGCTTTTTAGTTTGTAATTTATTTTGGGGTGTGAGATGAAGAGAGCTCTCTCACCCTCTTTCTGTCATAATACTTTTTTCACATTTCTTTCCATCTTGGATAGCAGACTGAAATTAAATTTGTAAGAGTAGCTTCATCTGATGCTCAATTAACTTCTTAAGGCATTGGTTTTCAAACTTTAACTGCATCAGAATCACTGGCAGGTCTTGTCATACTATAAGTTTCTGTGCACTAGCCCCAGTTTCTCATTGGATAAATCTGGGCTGGAGCTGAGTGCTGCTGATGTTGTTGACCTTAGGATCATGCTTTGAGAGCCACTATCCTAAGGCTTTCCCCACCCAACCCCATCCTAGCAAATAGGCTTTTCACTCTTTCACAGACAGGCTCTAGCTTTTCTTGCCTGTGTGGTTCAGCATGTTTTTTCTACCAGCAATTTCTTTACCTTGTTTCTGTCTGTAAGATCAAGCTCACAGTTTATCTATTCTGTGAAATCTTTGACTTTCCCTAGCAGGGATATCTTATCACTCTTCAGAGACTCAACAGTATTTGGTACATTGGTCCAATTACACCAGAGATGCATTTACTGTGAAGGAAACAATGCTTAAGCCTCAAGTCCCCTCAATTGCATAAGCCTCCTCCAAAATGAGGTATTTGTAATTTTATATTCTTGTGTAATTTTGTATTTAAATTAAATCACATTTTGTATTTATAATTTTATATTCTTTTTCTTAATTTGGCTCCCCCAATTTGCATAAACTTCCTTTCTCACAAACATTGGCTTTACCCCTGTTTATCATATTGTTTCTCCATAGACTTTGAATTCTGGTTGTATTATATTCCAGCCTGCTCCATCTCCCTGCTTAGCAGTGTCTTGCATAGACCCTTATTCATTTTTAATTAAAAAAAGTGTTTTATTTTTGTATGTTAACTAGCTTGGATCTAAATTAAAAAATAAAGTAAATGTTTTCTTTTTTTAAAAATATTTATTTATGGGGTGCATGGGTGGCTCAGTCGGTTAAGCATCTGACGTTGGCTCAGGTCATGATCTCAGTTTGTGGGTTCGAGCCCCGCATCGGGCTGAATGCTGACGCCTCAAAGCCTAGGGCCTGCTTTGGATTGTGTCTCCTTCTCTCTCTGCCTCTCCCCTGCTCATGCTCTGTCTCTCAAAAATAAATAAATGTTAAAAAATTTTTTTAAAAATATTTATTTATTTTTGAGAGAGTAGGGAGGGCCAGAGAGAGAGGGAGACAGAGAATCCGAAGCAGGCTCTGTACCATCAATGCAGAGCCCAATGTGGGGCATGAACCCATGAACTGTGAGATCATGACCTGAGCAGAAGTCAAATGCTTAACCGACTAAGCCACCCAGGTGCCCAACTCATTCATTTTTTAGGTAAAATATTCACTGCACATATACCTTTGGTCCAGCACTATACTAGGTACTAGGGATACAGTGTGATCCGGATAGACATATGCTTGCCTTGCTGCTCTTTATAGTACAGTAGGGAAGATAGGCAATTAGATGGCACTAGAATGTGATGACTAAACTTATATAAAGTAAGTGAAAAATGTTATGGGACCATATGACAGGTTGCCTTACTTGGTCTAAAAGGATGGGGCAGGTAGAGAATCTAGGTATTCAACTTATTGTCCTGGCCACCTAGCTTGCTGATGCTAGTGCAGACCTGACCGAGTGACATACTTATGACTCAGACATGAGGCAGCTGTATGCCATAGCCTAGTGTCAGGGACATTACATCCCCAATAGAGACAACTGGACTCCATAATTTTGTCTTTTTTTTTTTTTTTAATTTTTTTTCAACGTTTATTTATTTTTGGGACAGAGAGAGACAGAGCATGAACGGGGGAGGGGCAGAGAGAGAGGAAGACACAGAATCTGAAACAGGCTCCAGGCTCTGAGCCATCAGCCCAGAGCCTGACGCGGGGCTCGAACTCACGGACCGCGAGATCGTGACCTGAGCTGAGGTCAGACGCTTAACCGACTGCACCACCCAGGCGCCCCTGGACTCCATAATTTTGAACCATTGAGACAGAGGTCCTCTAAACAGCCAGCCCAGTGCTTTTTTTGTGTAAGTTTATTTATTTTTGACAGAGAGAATGCTAGTGTGAGAGGGGCAGAGAGAGAGGGAAACACAGAATCCAAAGCAGGTTGCAGGCTCTGAGCTGCCAGCACAGAGCCCGACCCAGGGCCTGAATTCACCAACCACGAGATCATGACCTGAGCCGAAGTTGGACACTCAACTGACTGAGCCATCCAGGCGCCCCAGCCCAATGCTTTCAAAACCAGCAACCAGATGTACGTAGTCAGCCCACTCACACTCTGCTTTCTTAAAATGGAACAGAGACAGTCTTTTAGCTTTAAAAGACACTCCATCTTCCCTTCCCTGAACCTTATCACTGAGAGTCTACCTAGACTGTATTCTGGATCAAGTTCTCTGCTCGGCTATCAAACTTTTCCACTCAGTGCTGAATCTTCAACTGCTATTAGTCTTTATTTTTTCTTTAATGGAATGGACAAATTAATGAATGATAAAATCCGACTAGACTTCCTTATTATAATATTAATAATAACTTGTATACTGTACAGCACTTTTTATTTTCTAGAGTACTGACTTTACAGCATCTGGGAATGAAGGTCAAAAGTTGTATCCATTTGATAGATTTAAACTCAGACATATATACCTGCAAAGATCTGAAGACTGAACCATATTAAGGGAGATTGAGATTAATAGATGACAAAGAGGAAGCATTTTCCCAGTAAATAGGTATATTTGTTGTCCCTAGGAAGAAAACTCATTGATTGTATAGATTTGCGGAAGGTGTTACTATTGTTGCACAATATCCAATGTCTGGTGCTCTCTGCTTTCAGGCATACAGGAGATTATACTCCCTGCCCTGTTTAAAGTTAGGTAGAACCACATGATGTGCATTGGCCATTGAGATGTCTGTACAAGTGTTATGTGTTACTTCTAGGTGGAAGCATTTCATTTCTAGCACTTGCTTCCCTAGCCTCCCCTTCCTCTGACTGAAGAGCTATCAGCACTCATAACAGACATGACATGAACAAGAAATTTTGTTGTATGAAATTGATAAGCTTTGGGATTGTTATTGAAGAATCAGTAATTCATCAATAATCACTGACTGATATACGGGCTGAATTTATACATTCCCTTCATTGTGGTCTGAGGCCAAAGAACAGAATCTATTAAAATCTGTATTCCATTAGAGTGTCTTTGGACTTTAAGTTCAATTATTTATTCAATTAACAAGCATTTATGAAAGCCTACAATTTGTTTTTTTTTTAATTTTTTTTCAACGTTTTTTATTTATTTTTGGGACAGAGAGAGACAGAGCATGAACGGGGGAGGGGCAGAGAGAGAGGGAGACACAGAATCGGAAACAGGCTCCAGGCTCTGAGCCATCAGCCCAGAGCCCGACGCGGGGCTCGAACTCACGGACCGCGAGATCGTGACCTGGCTGAAGTCGGACGCTTAACCGACTGCGCCACCCAGGCGCCCCTGAAAGCCTACCATTTGTAAGATAACTATAGTAGCCACTGTGGAGGGGAAAAAACAAAACTATGTTTTTGATTACTTTTATGGCAGTCTTACCAGGTCACACTGAAAATCCATGTAAATCTATTAGAACTATAATTTTCTTGTAGTATTTTCATGTAGCACTTCTCACATTTCACACCAAGTGGTGCCATATACCAAATGATAACCATGGGGGCTGCTTTTGATGATTGGGAATATCCAGATGACTTACCTATTTCAAACTTTGACTAGCCCAAAATGAATAGCATAGTTTTCCTTGTTGGCAATGGGAGTCAAAAAATTGAAGGCATAATTATTCATTATGAATGCTAATCACCATAAAATACCACTTCTGGGAGGGGGTGGATAGGAGCTCTGTGGCATCTTCCCAAGTGGACTGTATGCTTTGTGAAGGTAAGAAATGAGTCTGCCTTGTTGAATGTAGATCCTGAAGCCTAGCACAATGTTGACACAGAGTAATCACTTAATATTTATGGTGTGAATGAAGGAAAAAAGGAAAGGATGTCTGAAATCTCTACCACAGGTAAATATTGGTAAAATGTTTAGCTCATTTTGTGTGTTCAAACTATGTTTAATAGTAAAAATTTACTTAGTCCCATTCCTTCTCACTTTAAGCTTTCCTCCGAAATGTGTTTTGAAATGTGAAATTCATTCTGAAATAGAAAAATTGATATGGATCCTTAAGAGAGGGTAACATCGAAGCAAGTTTAGCTTAGTGACTCCATGAAATGTAATAACATTGGTATCATTGAAGTCCCAGAAGAAGAAGAGAGAGAAAATGGAGTTTATTTGAGGAAATTATAGCTGAAAACTTCCCTAATCTGGGGAAGGAAACAGACTTCCAAATCCAGGAGGCAGAGAGAACTGCCATCAAAATCAACAAAACCAGGCCAACACCAAGACATATTGTAATCAAAATTGCAAAATACAGAGATAAAAAAAATCCTAAAAGCAGCAAGGCAAAAGAAGTCCCTAACTTATAAGGGAAGAAGCACATCTCTACTCGGAAACGTGGCAGGCCAGAAGGAAGTGGCATGATATATTCAATGTGCCGAATGTGAAAAATATGCAGCCAAGAATACTTTATCCAGCATGGCTATCATTCAGAATAGGAGAGATAAAGAGTTTTCCAGGCAAAAACTGAAGGAGTTCATGACCACTAAATCAGCCCTGCAAGAAATATTATAGGGGACTCTTTAAGTGGGAAAGAACCCAAAGCAACAAAGACTAGAAAGGAACTGAGAAAATCTCCAGAAACATTGACTTTACTGGTAATACGATGGCACTAAATTTATATCTAGCAAGAATCAGTCTGAATGTAAATGGACTAAATGCCCCAATTGAAAGACATAGGGTATCAGAATGGATAAAAAAGCAAGAAAGATGTATCTATATGCTGCCTGCACGAGACGCATTTTCAACCTAAAGACACCTGTAGATTGAAAGTGGGGGGATGGAGAAAAATTTATCATGCTAATGGATGTCAAAAGAAAGCTGGAGTAGCCATACTTATATCAGATAAACTATATTTAAAATTTGTTTTTTAACGTTTATTTATTTTTGAGACAGAGAGAGAGAGAGCATGAACAGAGGAGGGTCGGAGAAAGAGGGAGACACAGAATCTGAAACAGTCTCCAGGCTCTGAGCTGTCAGCAGAGTCTGACACAGGGCTCGAACCCACGGACCGTGAGATCATGACCTGAGCAGAAGTCAGACGCTTAACTGACTGAGCCACCCAGGCGCCCCAAGATAAACTAGATTTTAAACCAAAGACTGTTAACAAGAGATGAAGAAGACCACTTTATCATAATAAAGGTATTTATCCAACAAGAAGACCTAACGATTGTAAATATTTATGCCTCCAACTTGGAATAGCTAAATATGTAAAATGATTAATAAACAAATAAATTAATTGATAATAATACAATAATAGTAGGGGACTATAATACCCCACCTATATCAATGGGCAGGTAATCTAAGCAGAAAACCAACAAGGAAACAATGACTTTGAATGACACACTGGACCAGATCGACTTAACAGATATTCAGAACGTTTCATCCTAACGCAGCAAAATACACATTCTTTTCATGTGCACATGGGATATTCTGCAGAATAGATCACATACTGGGTCACAAACCAGACCTCAACAAATACAGAAAGATTGAGATCATACCATGCATATTTTCCAACCACAATGAAAATTTGAAGTCAAAACCACACACACAAAAAAAAAGTTTGGAAAGACCACAAATACATGGAGGTTGAAGAACATCTTACTAAAGAATGAATGCGTTAACCAGAAAACTAAAGAAGAAATAAAAAAAAAATACATAGAAGCAAATAAATATGAAATCATGACAAGTCTAAAACCTTTGAGATGCAGCAAAAGCAGTCATAAGAGGGAAGTATATAGCAATACAGGTCTACCTGAAGAAGCAAGAAAAATCTGAAATATAAAACCTAATCGTACACTTAAAAGAAATAGAAAAAGAACAGCAAATGAAGCCTAAAGCCAGCAGAAGAAGGGAAATAATAAATATTACAGCAGAAAAAGATGATATATAAATTAAAAAAAAAAACCAAAAAACCGAGTAGAACAGATCAATGAAACTAGGAGCTGGTTCTTTGAAAAAATTAATAAAGTTGATAACCCCCTATCCAGACTTATCAAAAAGAAAAGAGAAAGGACCCAAATAAATAAAATCATGAATGAGACAGAAGAGATGACAACCAATACTACAGAAATACAAACAATTAGAATATTATAAAAAATTATAATGCTAATAGTAATCTGGAAGAAATGGATAAACCTAGAAACATATAAACTACCAAAACTGAAACAGGAAGAAATAGGAAATTTGAACAGACTGAAAACCAGCAAAGAAGTTGAATCAATAGTAAAAAATCTCCCAACAAACAAAAGTCCAGTGGCAATCTGGAAGAAATGGATAAAACTAGAAACATATAAACTACCAAAACCGAAACAGGAAGAAATAGGAAATTTGAACAGACTGAAAACCAGCAAAGAAATTGAATCAATAATAAAAAATCTCCCAACAAACAAAAGTCCAGGGCCAGATGGCTTCCTAGGGGAATTCTATCAAACACTTAAAAGAGTTAATACCCGTTCTTCTTAAACTGTCCTGAAAAATAGAAATGGAAGGAAAACTTCCCAAATTATTCTACAGTGCCAGTATTACCTTGATTTAAAAACCATACAAAGACTGCACTAAAAAGGAGAATTACAGGCCAATATCCATGATGAAAATGGATGTAAAAATTCTCAACAAAATACTGGCATATCAAATCCAACAGTACATTAAAAGAATCATTCACCAAAATCAAATGGGGTTTATTCCTGGGTTGCAAGGGTGGTTCAATATTCACAAATCAATAGATGTGATACACCACATTAACAAAAGAAAAGAACCACAGGATCCTGTCAATAGATCCAGAAAGCATCTAACAAAGTACAGCATTCATTTTTCCCCCAACATTTTGTATCTTTAATAACATATACAATGGTAACCAACCATATTCATAATGAAAGTTATTCATAAAATATACCTAAAAATAACATTTTCCCACTTTTTGGTGTGAAAATGTTGAGAATGTCCCAGTGGGGGGTGGGGGTGGGTTGAGTAGGAAGATGGGGTTGGAATAGGGGGCCCTTGATTCCCTACAGCCTGAACCCCCATATCCCCTCCCTCCACCTGGGCTCCAGCACAACTCTTCAGCAGGAATAGAGAGACCAGAGGGTCTGTATGACTCCATGGCTGGGACAAATCTCTGGGTTATGATATAGTGTTCCACTTAAGTGAGGTCATGACAGAGTAGGGGGTGGGGAAAGGATCAAAGAAAAGTGGGTGGGGAAAGAAACCAAAAGCCAAACAATCCTCTTTCCCTTATTCTTTACCCCCATGTCTTTCAGCAAGAAGACCTGGGAGTGGACAAGGGTGTGTATTGGTTGTGGGAAGGGGATGTTAAGGCAACAGACTTCCTGACCTCACTTGCTGCCCTAGTTTCTGGCCTTCAACCTTTGCATCTGGAGAGCCAGGGCTGGGGGAGGGGCGGGAAGTGGGGAAGGTCTAGGGGGTCTGGAGGAGGGTCTTGCTTTGCCCTTTCTCCTCCTAAAATTCAGGCTCCCCTGCCACTTTCTTGGCTCAGAGAGAGGCCTGGGGATTCTAAAAATGAGATGGAATGATAAGAGAGATAAACCATTAAGAACTATATAAATATGCATCTTAAATAGGCCAAAGAAATTAATTGTAGACAACCTCTGATATAAACAGGACACAAAGGAAGTGAGGGAACGGAGGGTGGCTCCTGTCCTCGGGGAATGATGGGAATGGGGAAGGAGAAGAAAGTGGCGAGGAGAGAGAAAGAGGCTCCTCCCCTCATCCACCACCTTCTCCTCAGCTCCTCTCAAATAACATCCAGGAAAGCAGGTTATCTACCCCACTTCTCTCTCTGCAAATGTCAGATGGTTCTGAGCAGGCCCCACAAGACAGGAGGAAGCTGCTCCCTTGGGAAGAGCAGGGTTGGGACGGGGCCAGGTTGGGGATGAAGGAGGGAAGGAGGGGCAGTTGGGCTGGCTGGTCCCTGCCCCCTTTATCCTGGTTGCTCCCTACTTACCTGAGCCTCCACAGAGATCCCTCATTGAGCCTGGGAGTGAGCAAGGCATGTGCCAATGTTAAACAAAAGTTAAAAGGATGAGAGGGTAGAGAATTACTAGCATGTATAGCTGAGCCAGCTCACCTTCTCACTGTCATGGAGAAGCCCTTTGGGGGTTAGCCCTCCCCTCCTCCACCACCACCCAGGGAAGATGTGCGTGCGCTGGGCTGTGGGTCCCATCAGATGGTGGAGGTTTTGTCTGTCCCATCTGTGGTGAGAAAGGGAGCAAGGGAGGAAGATCAGGAACTGGTGGGAGGCCCAAGATAAGGTAGCCTGTCATCCCAGTCAGGTCCTCCCTGGAGGCTGGGCTCCCCTGGGGACCCCTCAGGATCCTCTGAGTTGCTCAGTTCAGAAGTGGAAATGATCCTGGGTAGGTGGGAGCTGGGTCAGGGAAAGAGGAAATGCTCACCACCCAAGGTGTGTTCTGTCATGGTCAGACAAAAAGACTTCAGAGTGATCAGGCCCAGGGACCATGAGAATGGCCTGGGGTGAGAAATGGACAGGGAGAGAATGGGTGCTCTGCACAGAGCTGCGGCTCTGGCTAGACATGTTGTTGCTGCCTCTGGAGTTGGCAAACCACAGGTTCTGTGGGCTCTGACTCCCAAGGCTGGGGCTAGTGTGGGCATGTCGGGGAAAGATGCCCCCAATGCCTGAAGGGCTCAGACGGCCTATCCTGCCAGGTGGGAAGGCCTGGGGAGGCATGGGGAACCACCGCTGGGTCCCCCCCCGGCCATCCCCATCCACACAGACCCAGGTACAGGAAGTGAGTTGGAGCCGAATGCCCAGCCTTTCTGCTGCTGGTAGTTCTGCATCTCTAATGCGGCTTTGTGTGGGACCATCCTGAGGAACTTCAGCACTTGCTGTTTCTAAGACAGCAGCTGTTTCTTCTGCATCTCCGTGAATGCTTCATGAGTCAGGCACTTTTCAGTGAGCTGGAGGTAACTGGTGATGTTCTCCTGGTCTGGTCGGGACACCAAGAGCCGGGTGCACACTTTGCCCATCACTAGTATAAACTGGCTGGGGATGTCTCCATTGCCAATGGGAGCCTTCGCTGGCTCACTGCCATCAGTGGGAGCTGGAGTATAGCTCTTTTTATTCTTGATAAAAGCCCTCAACAAAGTAGGGATAGAGGGAACATACCTCAACATCATAAAGGCCATATACAAAAGACCCACAGCTAATACAATCCTCAATGGGGAAAAATTGAGAGTTTATCCTCTATGGTCAAAAACAAGGCAGGGATGTCCACTCTCACCACTGTTATTTAACATAGTCTTGAAATTCCTAGCCCCAGCAATGAGACAACAAAAAGAAATATAAGGCATGGATATATAAAGCATGGAAATATAAAGAATGGAAGAAGTCAAACTTGACTATTTGCAGATGACACGATACTCTATCTAGAGAACCCAAAAGACTCCACCAAAAACCAGCCAGAACTGGGGCACCTGTGTGGCTCAGTTGGATAAGCGTCCGACTTCGGCTCAGGTCATAATCTCATGGTTCGTTGGTTTGAGCCCCGTGTCAGGCTCTGTGTTGACCGCTCAGAGCCTGGATCTTGCTTCATATTCTGTGTATCCCTCCCTCTTTCTCTCTCTGCCCCCCTCTCTCAAAAATAAATAAACATCTAAAAAAAAAACAACCATCCAGAACCGATATACGATTTTAGCAAAGTCATTGTACAGAAATCTGTTGCATTTCTATATACCAATAATGAAACAGCAGACAGAGACATCAAGGAATTGATCCCTTTTACAGCTGTAACTACAATTCCAAAACCTATATAAGATATCTAGCAATAAACATAACCAAAGAGGTAAAAGATCTATATACTCTGAAAACTATAGAAAACTTATGAAAGAGATTGAAGAGGACACAAATAAACAGAAAAACATTCCATGCTCATGGATTGGAAGAACAAACATTGTTAAAGTGTCTATACTATCCAAAGCAATCTACACATTTAATAAAATCCTTATCAAAATATCACCAGCATTTTTCACAGAGCTGGAATAAACAATCCTAAAATTTATATGTAACCACAAAAGACCCCAAATAGCAAAAGCAATCTTGAAAAAGCAAAACAAAGCTGGAGGCATCACAATTCCGGACCTCAAGCTATATTACAAAGCTGAAATGATCAAGACAGTACGGTACGGGCACAAAAACAAATACATAGGTCAGTGGGACATAATGGAAAATTCAGAAATGGACCCACAACTCTATAGTCAACTGATCTTTGGCAAAGCAGGAAAGATTATCCAATGGAAAAAGGTCAGTCTCTTTAACAAATGGTGTTGGGAACAACTGGACAGCAACGTACAGAAGAATGAAACTGGATCACTTTCTTACACCATACGCAAAAATAGATTCAAAAGGGTGAAACACCTAAATGTGAGACAGAAAATCATCAAAATCCTAGAGGAGAACACAGGCAGCAACTGCTTTGGCATCAGCCATAGCAACTTACGAGACATGTCTCTTGAGGCAAGGGCAATGAAAGCAAACATTAACTGTTGGGACTTCATCAAGATAAAAAGCTTCTTCACTTTCACTTTTTTTTTTTTTTCAGAGAAAAAAGGTCAGAGAAAAGACAAATACCATATGATTTCACTTATACGTGGAATTTAAGAAACAAAATAGATGAAAATAGGGGAAAGGGAAAAAAAGAGACTCATCTATAGAGAACAAACTGAGTGTTGCTAGAGGGAAGGTGGGTGGAAGTGAATGATGGGTATTAAGGAGGGCACTTGTGCTGAGCACTGGGTGTTATATGTAAGTGATGAATAACTAAATTCTACTCCTGAAACTAATATTACACTATATGATAAATAACTAGATTTTAAATAAAAACTTGAAACATTAAAAAAAAGAATTTTTAAAGAGATTATGTCATTGATTTGTTCATAAAAATGATGAGGTTTGATATATTCAAAGGTTAGTTTATTTGGATGAGAATCTCACTTAAATTTAATTTTTCCATTTCTTTTAAAGATTTTTTTTGATGTTTATTTTTGAGAGAGACAGACAGAATGTGAGTGGGTTGGGGCAGAGAGACAGGGAGGCACAGAATCTGAAGCAGGCTGCAAGCTCTGAGCTGTCAGCACAGAGCCCAACGCGGGGCTCGAACTCATGAGCTGTGAGATCATGATCTGAGTTGAAGTTGGACACTCAACCGACTGAGCCACCCAGGTGCCCCTATTTTCTCCATTTCTAAAAAATGTTTATTTATTTATTTTGAGAGAGATAGAACTAGCAGGGGAGGTGCAGAGAGAGTGGGAGACAGATAATTCTAAGCAGGCTCTGCATTGTCAGCGTGGAGCCCTATGAGGGCTTGAACTCACAAACTGTGAGATCATGACCTGAGCTGAAATCAAGAGTAGGTTGTTTAACTGAGCCACCCAGGACCCCCTATTTTTTCTATTTTTTTAAATAAAAAATTTTAAATGTTTACTTATTTATTTTGAAAGAAAGGGGCAACACAAGTGGGGAAGGGCAGAGAGAGAGAGAGAGAGAGAGAGAGAGAGAGGGAGAGAGAATCCCAAGCAGGCTCCATGCTCTCAGTGCAGAACCCAATGTGGGGCTCGATCTCACAAACCGTGAGATCATGACCTAAGCCCAAGTCGGATGCTTAACTAAGTGAGTTATCTAGGCGCCCCTATTTTTTCCATTTTTAATCTGCATGCTCTTTGGGTATTTTTCATAGCTTTTATAAACTTTTTCAAACGTACATTACAGAGAATAATCAATGAACCCTCATATACTCAGCATACCATTTTCGGTAATTATCAAGCCATACTTTACTTGCTTTATCTTTTCTTTTTCCTTTTGCTCTCCCACCCTCCCTTACTTCCTTTTATCATTTTCTCACTTGTCTCAAGCATTTTAAGAAGGTCATAGGTCATTTCAGTCCTATGTAATTTTCTGTAGAATATGGACATTTTCACACCTAATAAAAAGAACATTAATTCCTCAGTATCATCAAAGACACAAATTTCTGTTCTCCTAAATATCATTTTTCAGCTGGTTTGTTCAAAAACAAGATCCAATAAAGCCCATAATGAAAACTAGTTGTCATTTTTATATAGTCTCAATTAAGTCAGAGAAATCCCCTTCCCACATTTTTCATATCATTGATTTATGAAAGATGAATTTTTTACTTTCATATATTCAACATTTGTTACAAACAGAACTCCAAAAATTTGTAGTTCTGTTTGTAACAAATGTTGAATATACAATACAACACCTGGGGGAAGATCTGGACAATACTAGCAAAATTACAGATAAATTTGCCATTCGATTGATACATCCCACTGCTCAAAATTTACATTTAAAACATACCAGCACAAATATGAAGTCACACATGCACAAGATGTGTGTGTGTGTGTGTGTGTGTGTGTGTGTGCATGCGTGCGTGTGTGTTAGCCTCTTCCTGAGTTTCTTAAATCATATTTGATTATTGAAGCAAAAATCATAACGTTATCTAATGTGGTGCACACTGTGTGTAAAGGAAATACATAAAATGACTCTTTTTAAAAAGTGGAGAGGGCAAAGGGACCTATATGAAATAAGGTTTCTACATTTCCCATGAAGTGGTAAAACATTCATACCAGTAAGCTATGGTAACTTGCATATGTATATTCTAATAAAAGAACAAATACTAAGAAATCCATACAATGTAATAAACTAAAAGAACCCTTCAAATCAATCAAGATGGAATCCTATGTGTCTAATTAATCCATAGGAAGGTAGGAAAAGACAAACAGGAATGAGATACAGAGGAAACAAACAGAAAACAAATAATAAAATGGCGCTTAAGCCCTTACATATCAATAATTACTTAAAATGTGAGTGGTTTAAATATATCATTAAAAGATTGGCAGTATGGATTAAAATTTTTTTTGATCTAGTGTGAGGAAAATGGGTGAAAGGGAGATGGAGATATAAGCTTCCAGTTATGGAATAAGTAAGTCAAGGGGATAAAAGGCACAGCACAGGAAGTATAGTCAGTTGTATTTCAATAGTGTTGTATGGTGACAGAAGGTAGCTATACTTGTGGTGAGCATAGCATAATGCATAGAGATGTTGAATCATTATGTTGTGCATGTGAAACTAATGTAACATTGTGTGTCAACTATACTAAAATAAAATAAAATAAAATTTGATCCAACAGTATGCTGCTTATAAGAAACTTACTTCAAATTCAAAGGCATACGCATAGGCTGAAACTGAAAGAGAAAGTAAAATGACCAAAAAAATATTTATTTGATTATTTTGGTAGACTTTTGCTAACATTATTTAGTGACATTTTGTCCAAATTTTTATGGAGAGTGCAAAGTCAAAATTGTTTTTATTTTCTGCCAAAGTCTTTGATCCATTTTTAAACTATTTTTTCCAGCTTTTTTGAGAGATAATTGATATATAATATTCTGTAAGGTTAATGTGTACAACATGATGATTTGCTATATGTATATGTCACAAAATGGCTGCCACAAGATGGTTAGCTAACACATCTATCACCTCACATAGCTACCATTTTATTTTTTGCATGTAGCAAGCATTTTTAAGATCTACTCTCTTAGCAACTTTCAAGTATACAATACAGTATTAACTGTAGTCACCATGATGTACATTACATCACCAGAACTTATTTATCAGTGAAAATTTATTTTATCAGTGAAAATTTTATCAGTGAAAATTTATCAGTGAAAATTTGTACTCTTTGACCGCCTTCAGCTACTTCCCTCATCACCTCCCCAATGGTCCCTGGAAAACACCAATTTATTCTCTATTTCTAGAAGTCTGTTTTTTTTTTTTTTTTGTTTTGTTTTTTGTTTTTTTTTAGATTCCACATAAAAGTGAGATCATATAGTATTTATCTTTCTCTGTCTGACTTAACTTACTTTGCATAACACATTCAAAGGTCATCCATGCTGTCACAATAGCAGAAGTTCCTTCTTTTTTATGGCTGAATAATATTCCATTGTGTATATATGCCACAGATTCTTTATCCATCATCCATGGATGGACACTTAAGTTGTTTCCATGTCTTGGCTTTTGTAAATAATGCTGCAGTGAACATAGTAGTGTAAATATCTCTTCAAGACAGTGATTTCATTTCCTTCAGACGTATACAAAGAAGTGGAATTGTTGGATGATATGATAGCTCTATTTGTAGAGCTTTTTGAGGAACTTTTTGAGGAACCTCCATCGTGTTTTTATAGTGGCTGCACCAATTTATATTCCCATGAGCAGTGTACAAGTGTTCCCATTTTTGTTTTTTTTTTGTTTTTTTTTAATGTTTTTTTTTCAACGTTTTTATTTATTTTTGGGACAGAGAGAGACAGAGCATGAACGGGGGAGGGGCAGAGAGAGAGGGAGACACAGAATCGGAAACAGGCTCCAGGCTCTGAGCCATCAGCCCAGAGCCTGACGCGGGGCTCGAACTCCCGGACCGCGAGATCGTGACCTGGCTGAAGTCGGACGCTTAACCGACTGCGCCACCCAGGCGCCCCAGTGTTCCCATTTTTGTAAATACATGTAGCACTTGTTATCTTTTTTTTGATAATAGCTATTCTAACAGGTGCAAAGTTATAGCTCTTTGTGATTTTGACTTACATTTCACTGATAATTAGTGATGTTGAGCACCTTTTCATATACCTTTTGGCCACTGTATATCTTTCTTTTGGAAAAATGTCTGTTCAGGTCTTTTGTCCATTTTCAAATCAGATTGTTTTTTTTTTTTTCTATTGAGATGAGTTCCATATATATTTTGTAATATTAACCCCTTATTAGATAGAAGGGTTTGTAAAGATTTTCTCCCATTACATAGGTTTCCTTCCCATTTTGTTGGTATTTTCTTTTACTGTGCAGAAGTTTTTTAGTTTGATGTATTCCCACTTGTTTATTTTTGCTTTCATTGCTTAGTTTTGGTGTCATATAAAAAAATTGTCAAGATCAATGTGAAAGACTTTGCTACCTATGTTTTCTTCTAGTTTTATGGTTTCAGGGCTTACATTAAAGTTTTAATCCATTTAAAGTTAACTTTTGTGAGTGATGTAAAAAAGAGGTTTAGTTTCATTCTTTTGAATGTGAATATCCAGTTTTCCCAGCACCATGTATCAAAGAGACTATTTTTTCCCTAGTGAGTATTCTTAGCTACCTTGTCAAATATTAGTTGATTATAAATGCATTGGCTTATTTCTGGGTTCTCAGTTGTGTTCTATTGGTCTTTGTGTCTGTTTTTATGCCAGTATCTGGTTTTTGTTTACATTTTCTTGAACTGCCATATTTTTTTTTGTTTTTATTTTTAATTCCAATTAGTTAACATATAGTTTTATGTTAGTTTCAGGTGTACAATATAGTGATTCAACAGTTCCACATATCATCCTATGCTCATCATGACAAGTGCACTCCTTAATCCCCAACACCTATTTAACCTATCTTCGCACCCTCTCCCCTCTGGTGACTATCAGTTTATTCTCTATAATTAAGAGTCTGTTTCTTGATTTGTTTTTCTCTTTCTCCCTTTTTTTCCCTCCTTGGCTTGTTTTGTTTCCTAAATTTCACATATGAATGAAATCATATGGTATTTTTCTTTCTCTGACTGACTTATTTTGCTTAGCATTGTACTCTCTAGCTCCAGCCACATCATTGAAAATGGCAAGATTTCATTATTTTTTATGACTGAATAATATTCCATTGTGTATACCACATCTTCTTTATCCATTCATCAATTGATGGACACGTGGGTTGCTTCCATATTTTGGCTATTGTGAATAATGCTGCCATAAATATATAGGTGTATGTATCATTTGAATTACTGTTCTTGTATTCTTTGGATAAATACCCAGTAGGGAGATTTCTAGATCATGAGGTAGTTTTATTTTTAACTTTTTGAGGAACCTCCATACTGTTTTCCAGAGTAGCTGTACCAGGTTACATTCCCATCAACAGGGCACAAGTGTTCCTTTTTTCTCCATAGCCTCGCCAACACCATTGGTTCCTGGGTTGTTGATTTTAGCCATTCTGACAGGTGTGAAGTGATATAGCATTGTAGTTTTGATTTGCATTTCCCTGATGATAAATGATGATGAACATCTTTTCAGGTGTCTTTTGGCAATCTGGATGTCTTCTGTGGAGAAATGTCTGTTCATGTCTCCTGCCCATTTTTAAGTTGGATTATTTGTTTTCTGGGTGTTGAGTTTGATAAGTTCTTTATATGTCAGTAACAGTTTGATTATTATAGCTTTATGATATAGCTTGAAATCAGGAAGCATAATGCCTCCAGCTTTGTTCTTCTCTCTGAAGATTTCTGTGGATAGTCAAGGCCTTCCTCCATACAAATTTAGGATTTTTTTTTTGATTTCTGTAAAAAAATTGCCATTAGAATTTTCACAGGGATTGCATTGAGTCTATAGATGTAATAGATGGTTTAGGCAGTATAGACACTTTAACAATATTCTTCTGGTCCATGAGCACGAGTTATCTTTCCACTGATTTGTATCTTCTTTAATTTTTTTCATCAATGTCTTATAGTTTTCAGTGATCAGATTTTTTCATCTTCTTGGTTAAGTTTATTACTAAGTGTTTTATTACTTTTGATGCTATTGTGGATGGGATTGTTTTCCTTGTTTTTTCTGGCTTTTCATTGTTAGTGTATAGTCTGACTAAATGTTTGTCAATTTTATCTTTTCAAAGAACCAACTCTTAACTCTCGTTAATCTTTTCTATTATTTTATTATTCTCTATCTCATTTATTTCTGCTCCAATGTTTAGTATTTCATGCCTTATGCTAATTTTGGGCTTAGTTTGTTCTTTTTATGGTGTCTTGAGGCACAATGTTAGGTTGTTTGAGATCTTTTTCTTTTCTTTTTTTAAAGTAGTCTTCATGCCCAAGGTGGGGTTTGAAATCACAATCTTGGGATCAGGATTTGGGAGGGGTACCTGCGTGGTTCAGCTGGTTAAGCGTCTGACTTCAGCTGAGGTCATGATCTTGTGGTTCACGAGTTTGAGCCCTGTGTCAGGCTCTGTGCTGACAGCTCAGAGCCTGGAGCCTGCTTTGGGTTATGTGTCCCCCTCTCTCTCTTCCCCTTTCCCACTCATGCTCTGTCTCTCTTTCTCAAAAATAAATAAACATTAAAAAAAAAAAAAAAGAGTTGGATGCTCTACTGACTGAGCCAGACAGGTGCTCCAAGATTTTCCTTTTCCTTAATGTAGGCATTTATAGCTATAAACTTTTTTTTTTTTTTTTTTTAATTTTTTTTCACGTTTTATTTATTTTTGGGACAGAGAGAGACAGAGCATGAACGGGGGAGGAGCAGAGAGAGAGGGAGACACAGAATCGGAAACAGGCTCCAGGCTCTGAGCCATCAGCCCAGAGCCCGACGCGGGGCTCGAACTCACGGACCGCGAGATCGCGACCTGGCTGAAGTCGGACGCTTAACCGACTGCGCCACCCAGGCGCCCCTATAGCTATAAACTTTTATCTTAGATTTGCTTTTGTTGCATCCCATAAGTTTTGGTATGTTGTGTTTCTATTTTTGTCTCAAGATATTTTTTAATCTCTTTTGTTTTTTTGTTTTTTTTTTTAATTTATATATGAAATTTATTGTCAAATTGGTTTCCATACAACACCCAGTGCTCATCCCAAAAGGTGCCCTCCTCAATACCCATCACCCACCCTCTCCTCCCTCCCACCCCCCATCAACCCTCAGTTTGCTCTCAGTTCTCAACAGTCTCTTATGCTTTGGCTCTCTCCCACTCTAACCTCTTTTTTTTTTTTTTTTCCTTCCCCTCCCCCATGGGTTCCTGTTCAGTTTCTCAGGATCCACATAAGAGTGAAACCATATGGTATCTGTCTTTCTCTGTATGGCTTATTTCACTTAGCATCACACTCTCCAGTTCCATCCACGTTGCTACAAAAGGCCATATTTCATTTTTTCTCATTGCCACGTAGTATTCCATAGTGTATATAAACCACAATTTCTTTATCCATTCATCAGTTGATGGACATTTAGGCTCTTTCCATAATTTGGCTATTGTTGAGAGTGATGCTATGAACATTGGGGTACAAGTGCCCCTATGCATCAGTACTCCTGTGTCCCTTGGATAAATTCCTAGCAGTGCTATTGCTGGGTCATAGGGTAGGTCTATTTTTAATTTTTTGAGGAACCTCCACACTGCTTTCCAGAGCGGCTGTACCAATTTGCATTCCCACCAACAGTGCAAGAGTGTTCCCGTTTCTCCACATCCTCGCCAGCATCTATAGTCTCCTGATTTGTTCATTTTGGCCACTCTGACTGGCGTGAGGTGATATCTGAGTGTGGTTTTGATTTGTATTTCCCTGATAAGGAGCGACGCTGAACATCTTTTCATGTGCCTGTTGGCCATCCGGATGTCTTCTTTAGAGAAGTGTCTATTCATGTTTTCTGCCCATTTCTTCACTGGGTTATTTGCTTTCTGGGTGTGGAGTTTGGTGAGCTCTTTATAGATTTTGGAGACTAGCCCTTTGTCCGATATGTCATTTGCAAATATCTTTTCCCATTCCGTTGGTTGCCTTTTAGTTTTGTTGGTTGTTTCTTTTGCTGTGCAGAAGCTTTTTATCTTCATAAGGTCCCAGTAATTCACTTTTGCTTTTAATTCCCTTGCCTTTGGGGATGTGTCGAGTAAGAGATTGCTACGGCTGAGGTCAGAGAGGTCTTTTCCTGCTTTCTCCTCTAGGGTTTTGATGGTTTCCTGTCTCACATTCAGGTCCTTGATCCATTTTGAGTTTATTTTTGTGAATGGTGTGAGAAAGTGGTCTAGTTTCAACCTTCTGCATGTTGCTGTCCAGTTCTCCCAGCACCATTTGTTAAAGAGACTGTCTTTTTTCCATTGGATGTTCTTTCCTGCTTTGTCAAAGATGAGTTGGCCATACATTTGTGGATCTAGTTCTGGGGTTTCTATTCTATTCCATTGGTCTATGTGTCTGTTTTTGTGCCATTTAATCTCTTTTGATTTCTTCTTTGATCTACTGGTTGTTCAGGAATGTGTTGTTTAATATCAACATATTTGTGAATTTTCCAGCTTTCCTCCTGTTATGATTTCTAGTTTCATACCATTGTGGTCAGAAAAGATACTTCATGTAATTTTTATCTTCTTAAATTTGTTGAGACTTGTTTTGTGACCTAATATATGGTCTATCCTAGAAGATGTTCCACTTGCACTTTGGAAAAATGTGTATTCTGCTGCTTTGGAATGAATGTTCTGTATATGTCTGCTAGGTCCATTTGGTCTACAGTGCTGTTCAAATCTGCAGTCTCCTTTTTGATTCTCTGTCTGATCTATCCATTGTTTAGAGTGGGGTGTTAAAGTCCCAACTGTTACTGCATTGCTGTTTATTTCTCATTTTTGTTCAGTTAGTATTTGCTATATATATTTAGGTGCACTGATGGGTACAAGAATATTTACAAATGTTATATCTTCTTTATTAATTGACCACTTTATCATTATATAGTGACCATCTTTGTCTCTTTTGACCATTTTTAAATTTTATTATTATTATTATTATTATTGTTATTATTATTATTTTTGAGAGAGAGAGGAGAGACAGAGTGCACATGTGTGCATGAGCAGGGCAGGGGGAGAGGGAGAGAGAATCTTAAGCAGGTCCCACACCAAGCATGGAGCCTGTTGAGTGGCTCAATCTCATGACCATGAGATCATGATCTAGGCTGATATCAAGAGTCAGATGCTCAACCAACTGAGCCACCCAGGCCCAGGCACCTCCTTTCCATTTTTTAACTTAAAGTCTTTTTTAGTAAAGTCTAGTTCTTCTTTTTTTTGGTCAATATTTGCTTGGAATAAATATCTTTTTCCATCCCTTCACTCTAGCCTACATGTGACCTTAAAACTTTAGTGAATCTCTTGTAGGCAACATATCATTGGATCTATTTTTCTTAATCCACTCATCCATTCTATGTTTTTTGATTAGAGAATTTAATCCATTTATGTTAAAGTAATTATTGATAGTTAAGGACTTATTATTTCCATATTGTTAATTGTTTTCTGGCTGTTTTGTGGACCCTTTGTTCATTGCTTCCTCTCTTCTGTCTTCCTTTGTGATTTGATAACTTTTGGTGGCAATATTCTTTGACTTCTTTTCACAATGTTTTGTGTATCTAAGATAAGTTTTTTCTTTGTGGTTACCATGAGGCTTACATAAAATATACAATTATAGCATCCTCTTTTAAACTGATAGCAATAATTTGTAGAATACATATTATGTGCCTGTGTTTTGCTACTTACTGGGGAAAGCAAAGTTGAATAAAAGAAAGCCCCCACCCATGAAAACCTGATAGTCTTTTGGGTTAGACAAATATTCTCTGGGCTGTTGAGTCCACGGTGAAAGGGCTTCTTGGAAAATTGGCCGGAATTAGCCATGTGGTAAAGAGGGGAGAATTTATTGGCCAGAGAGAATGCACATACAAAGGAAATGAGAAACAACATGTTTTGGCATTTCTGGAAGAAAGGGTTACATTTGAAGGTGGATGCGTTCTCACACTGGAGAAATGGAACAGTGACCAAGTATGGGAGGGTTTTGTTTATCTAACCAAGAAACTTAGAGTTTATCCTGTAGCCAGTAGGAACCTATTGATAAACAGTAGCATAAACTTCAGATTTGCATTTTACCAAGAACAGTATGGAATAGGGGTTGCTTCCCTGGAGGTAGAGAGAAGAGTTAAAAGCTATGGCAATGTTCTAGGTGACCAATGATAAAGACTCTGAAACAGGGTAGTAGCATTAGGGATGGAGGAATCAACACAAATTCAAGAAATATTTAGGAGGTAAAATTGTCACAACTTGGTGACAATAGGATGTTTGGAGGTGAGGAAGAAGAAACAGCACAGACAGAATTCCCAGTGTCTGCCTTGTGTGACTAATTGAATGGTAGATTAACTGGCTTAAGCAAGGGGGAGGGAAGCAAACCTGGTGGCAAAAGAGGATGAATTAAATTTTGGCCCAGTTGAATTTGACATACAATTGGAGTTTGGTAGGCAGGTCTAATACTTTGTAGAAGGACTAGGTCTGAAGATATACATATGTGGCCAGGATTCAGTGCCATAGCTTACATGGCTAGCATGGCAGATGCTGTGTCAGATTTGTTCATTCATTGACTCCTGTCTCAGTATACTTTCTTCCTTTAACACTGGCAAGAACCCATTGCAAGTGATAGAAATCCAATACAAAGCATCTTCAGCCCTAGAGTATTGGTCCACAACAAGCGGGAAAGAGAGAATACAACCTCAGAGAGAGGTCAACAATATTTTAGAATCTGGAAGGTAGATGCACAAGGGTTAGTTAATTTAGCAGACCACAGAGAGCTCTGCGTTCTGTCAACATTCACCAGGTGGAGCACACCAGAAACACACCTGGAGTTAAACAAAGTTATGTTTATTTAGTTTTCTGCAGCAAGAGAGAACACACACCAGAGGAATGTTGGAAGCATCTCAGTAAGGAAGAATTGGGAAGGAATTCTTACAGGATTGGTCTGTGCTGCATGATTCTAAAGGGGGATTAGGAAAGAAGTGTGCCATCACTGGATGGGATGTAGTTGAGAAACAGGGGAATTTCAGCAATTGGATATCTCAGAAATCTTTGTTCAGGAAACTGAAGGAACAAAACCAGACTGGGCATGTCACTGATAGCAAAGCACCAGTCCCAAGAAAAGATTGTTAGTCATTTTGGCAGCTGTGGTGTAGCTCTGTATAGAAATACTGTCTATGTGACCTTGTCCTGTCCACTGGAAACATTGTTTATGTTCTTTTAGGAATATCACAGTATGATTACCACCAGGGCTGATTTTCATTTTCTCAAATCCAACTGCCTATAAGAGGGTAACTCCAAGAAGCAAGCCAATTTTCACAGCAGTATCCTGGAAAGACTTGAAATGATACAGCAGGCATAGGAATGAGTGAGACTGAACATTTGAGAAAGTCTACATGAAAATTAAAGTCTACTTAAGAAAGGAGTTAGGACTTGTTATGGACTGAATATTTCTATTACTGTCCCCCCTTGCCCCCCCCCCCCCCCCCCCCCCCCCGCCAAATTCATATGTTGAAATCCTAACCAATAATATGATGTTATTAGTAGGTGGCACCTTTGGGAGGTGATTAGGTCATGAGGATGGAACCTTCATGTTTGGGACTAGTGCCCTTATAGAGACCCTAGAGAGTTCCTTTGTCAATTCCACCATTCAAGGACACAGTGAAAAGATAGCTGTCTCTGAACCAGGAAGCAGGCTCTCACCAGACACCAAATCTGCCCATGTCTTTTAAAAAAAATTTTTTTTAAGTTTATTTATTTGTTTTGAGAGAGACAGAGACAGTGAGAGTGGAGGAGGGGCAGAGGAGAGAGGGAGACTGAGAATCCCAAGCAGGCTCTGCACTGTCAGCTCTGAACCTGATGCGGGGCTTGAACTCACAAAACCATGAGATATGTCCTGAGCCCAAACCAAGAGTCAGGTGCTTAACTGACTGAGCCACCCAGGTGCCCCTCTCATTTCTTGATCTTAGACTTCCCAGCTTCCAGAACTGTGAGAAATAAATATTTGTTGTTTAAGCACTCAGTCTATAGGGGTGCCTGGGTGGCTCACTTGGTTAAGCATCTGATTTTGGCTCAGGTTGTGATCTCAAAGCTTGTGAGTTTGAGCCCCGCATTGGGCTCTGTGCTGACAGCTCAGAGCCTGGACCCTGCTTCAGATTCTGTGTGTGTCTCACTCTCTGCCCCTCCCCCATTCATGCTCTGTCTCTGTCTCTCTCAAAAATAAATAAATATTAAAAAGATTTAAACACTCAGTCTATGTATTTTTGTTATAGCAGCCAGAACAAATTAAGAAAGCCTCTAGAACTTTTTTTCTCTACATACCTAGGCTCCAACTCACTACCTCAATAGAAGATGGAGGGTTAACTCTGTAGAGAGGTTGAATTAGAGAGACTAGTTTTGGGAATATGAGAAATAGCAAAGGGGAGGGAGATTCTACTGGAAGTGAGGGAAAGTTTACACAATTAATAGTTAGACTCTGGCATCCCGCCCCAGCTCAGTTGTCAGAAGACTAATTTTTGGGATTAGAAATGGGAAGATTCTTCTCTCGGGATGCCAGTTGTTCCAAAGAAAAAGCTTACAGACACGGCAGCAGGGAAAGTGGGCCCCAAAGGAAATAGCTGGGTCCTAGCCTGATCACCCTATAGTGAAGCCCACATTTAGTTTCTAACTAACTTTTTTTGTGTCTTACTCTTAAACATGGACAGCACCTGAGGACCATGAGAGACTTGAGAAAAGTATTTAATATGGATGAGAAAATAAAACAAACATTTAAAACATCTAGAGGAGAAGAAGCAATCCGAGGAGAAGATATTGAATCCATGAGATAAGAAAACGGTACTTTAAACATGAATATTCAGTGGTCAAGAAAGAGGGTGTTGTTTTTTAATACTAAAAATACATTAGCTAATCTAAAAATTAAATTAATAGAAGCCTTGGAAGATAGACTTCTCCTTCACAGTAGGAAAAAAAAGGTCTGAATTAGGAGAGAAAGTATAAGGAAAGTATCAGAACCAATTTTCAAATAAAAGAGTTCCCAAAAGACAGAACATAGAAAAGACAAGAGGAAATAATCAAGGAAAAAAATACAAGAAAATTTCTCAGAACAGAAGCACAGGAGTCTCCAGATTGAAAGAGCCCACTGAGGGCCCAGCAAATTGAATGAACAACAACAAAAATCCCACACAAGGACAAAAAATCGTGAGATTTTAAAATGTTAGGGTTAAAAAGAAGGTTCTAAAACTCTGGGGATGGGAGGGGAAGTGATCATATGCAAAGGAGAGGAAAGCTGGACCACCATAAGGCAATGCCTTCAAAATTGCAAGGGAAAATTAAATCCAATCTAGAATTCTTTTTTTTTTTTTAGTGTTTATTTATTTTTGACAGAGAGAGAGAGAGAGAGAGAGAGAGAGAGAGAGCATGAGCAGGGGAGGGGCAGAGAGAGGGAGACACAGAATCCAAAGCAGGCTCCAGGCTCCAAGATGTCAGCACAGAGCCTGACTTGGGACTTGAACTTGCGAGCCACGAGATCATGACCTGAGCCAGTCAGAGGCTTAACAGACTGAGACAACCAGGCGCCCCAGTGGTGCTCCTTTCTTGGCAGAAATTGTTCTTCACT